>NC_091856.1:20940817-21565817 GCF_037783145.1 Equus przewalskii | reverse complement strand
GAGGGACAGAGGTGTCATTCAGCAATCAGAAAATGACCAACCAATACATATTCCTATAGATTTCAATTTTACCCCTTGGATCAGCTTCTACTACTCATTTTCTTCAAATGGATGCAAATTCCTCCCGTCTGTCTGGGGATTTGCTCTTAACTTGAGATAATGGGAATCAGTAGTGAAAGAGGGATATTCTGCTCTTTTCTATCCATTATCACTTCTCTGATTATTTTGGCACCCTCGCATGCGATTCAAGGATAATCAGAGTTTGCATATTGACTGAATTATGAATCTCTGCTTCTCAAGCTTTCCCAAGCCACAAAGGAGCACCCAGAAGCCAAGTCTGGTTTATTTAGCACTGAATACCCTTCCTCTAGCACAATGCCTGACACAAAATAAGTATTCAATAAATTCTTGTTGAACTAATGAATGCATTAGTCTCTCTGATTCCTGAATCTCTCTTTAAAATTCTTTAATCATTCATTTATTCATCCATTCATTTGTTCAACCAATATGCAGTAGGATTGTGCCTTGAAATTTTGCATGAGTGAAAAAAAGATGAATCGGGCTGTCTCAAGTTTAAGGAAACTCAGAGTATAGGAAAGGAGTTGAGACTTTGTATCAGTCAGTTATTACCACTAATGCTGTGTAATAAAACCACTCTAAAACTCAATGGCTTAAAATGACAATCATTTATTCTTAATCAGGTATCTGAAGGTTGACTGATAGAGTCTGTTGATTTAGGCTGGCTTGGCTAGGCTTGTCTCCAAACTGTGGGGTAGGTCTGGGTCTGCTCTCAGATCTGTCACGTTACTTGGACCAGGGAGCTAGATAGACAAGGCATATTCCTCTCATGGCAATGGTAGAAATATAAGGAGGCAGCCCTACTACAAAGGCCTTGGTTCCTATCATGACTGCCAATATCTCACTAGCCAATGCAAGTCACGTGGCCAAGTTCAACATCAATGGGGTTCTGGGGAAGTCTATCTATTCACAGTGAAAGGAGGAACAAAATGATTATTTGCTGGACAATAATCTAAGGCACCAAAGCCTTAAATACAAATAGCATAAGTATTAAAAAATTAAATGTTTAAAGAATAAGTTATACTAAGAATAAGGACATGTAGAGGAAAAAACTATTACATATAAAGGATATGCTGAGAATCAGAAATGGCCCTAAAGGATGGATGCTGTAAGTTCATGCAGAGAGCTAGTAAGGGAAAAATAATCTAGGCAGAGTAACAGGGAATTTGGGATGTGTACAGGGAAGAGTCAGGACATAGGTTACAGGAAGTAAAAATAGTGAGAAAGTAATCAGAAAGGTAGTTTGGGACCTTAAATATCACGCTAATGAGTTACATAAGACCTAGAGCAGCAAAAATTAATTAGAGAATAACAGTTGAGAGTTAAAGCTAACAACAACAAAAAAGGTGCATAGTGCATTGGCAGGGTAGGTGTTAGACAATATATTAGTTCCTAAGAATCTCCATAGATGTCAGGGAGAATGAACTACCAGTAGACCGAGGTGATAAATACTAGACATTCCACTTTTTTCAAGTATTATTTTTTCCCAGTGAATCTTAGTGGGCATCTCAAACCTCAGGCTTAATGCCACGACTGCAGTATATCTCTCCCCGGTGCAGCTCCCTCCTGCCTTCCCATCCTGTCACCTGGAGCAAAACCCCCTCCTGCCTTCCACGGGGAGGGTAGCTCACCAGCTGTTGGCCAGCTGCTCAGAGAGAAGGGATGCTGTTGAGAGTCCAGAAGACCCAGTGCAGGGCAGGAGGGGGTGCTATCTCTGTCTGTGCAGTCTCCCTCAGCCCCTGGCCCATCTTCAGTTTAAAACGCCACTAACGTTCATAGGAACACAAAACATATGGTTTGACATAGGGCATTGTTCTTAAATTACAAAATAAATTCCAGAATTAATAAATGCATGCATTTGTTCATTTATTCAACAAATATTTCCTGAGCACCTGCTGGGTGTCAGAGACTTTGCTAAGGGCTGGGCACACAGCAGTGAAGAAGAGAGGCAAAATCCCTTTCCTCATACAGCTTGCATTTGAGTGATGCAGACAATCTATCGATCACTCTGGGAATCGCGGTGGTGGAGAAAGTGTCGACATGGAAATGATGGTGAATGGGTGAGTCCTTGGAGTAGGGAATTGTGGAAGTCCCCTCTCTGGAAGTGACACCTGCACTGAGACCCAAACAACACGAAGGAACAAATGGGCACCTCCTCTATGCCAGCTGTGCAACCTGGGATGTATCATTCAACCCCCTCTTGCCTCAGTTTCCTAACTGGTACGAAGAGGATGCTGGAACACCTCCTTCCTAGGGTTCGTATGAAGATTAAATATGTTATGATTTGCAAAGTGCTTAGCACATCAAGGAACCTGGCACATCAGGTAACTCCAGTGTGAAGGTGGAGACAGATGAGCAGATACATTTTTTTTCTTTTTTGGTGAGGAAGGATGGTGCTGAGCTAACATCTGTGCCAATCTTCCTCCACTTTATATGTGGGATGCCACCATAGCATGGCTTGATGAGCAGAGTGTAGGTCCGTGCCCAGGAACTGAACCCACAAACCCCAGGCCACTGAATCGGGGTGCAAGAACTTAACCACTATGTCACTGGGCAGGCCCCAAGCAGAAGCTTTTTTTTTTTTCTTTTTGAGGAAGATTATCCATGAGCTAACATCTGCTGCCAATCCTCCTCTTTTTGCTGAGGAGGACTGACCCCGAGCTAACAACAGTGCCCATCTCCCTTTCCTTTATATGTGGGACGCCTGCCACAGCATGGCTTGCCAAGCGGTGTGTAGGTCCACACCGGGATCCCAAAAGGCGAACCCGGGCCGCTGGGGCAGAATGTGTGAACTTAACCCCTGTGCCACCGGGCCAGCCCCCCAAGCAGATACTTTTAATGCCGTGTGTTTTGTGCTCTGTTCCAGGTAGGAACAAGGTGCTAAGAACAAAGAAAGGAAGGTGCCTAACCCAGCCTGGCACATCAGAGACATCTTTTTAGGGGAAATGTTAAATCAAAGCAGAGAGAAGGGAAATTAACATTTATTGAGTACACAGTTCTTGGTGCTAGGCGATTTCTCTTATTATTTATAGAATTTACTTCTCACAACAACTTTGTGAGCTAGGTGTGATTATGCCCATTTTAGAGATGAAGAACCAGGTCTCCAATTATATACAGTACCTCATCCAAGACACTGTGGCAGAGTTAATACTCTAAGCCAAGATACCCGATACTAAACCAACAGCAACATATATTTCACCACTGTTGCTTTTGACCTAGAAGGTCTAAGATGCTCTAATAGCTAACATTTATCTATTATATATTTACTGATTATTAATATAGGCTAAACACTGTGTTCCATGCTTTTAATCTATTAGCTCATTTAATCCTCATCCAACTCCATGAGGTAGGTACTTTTGTAGTGCTCAGATAAAGAACCCAGTGTTCAGAGAGGTTAAGTAATTTTCCCAAGGTGACACAGTAGGTATTACAGTCAGTATTCGAACTTAGACAATCAATCTGATACCAGAACCCAGGAACTTATCCTCTGTCTGTATTGCCTCTCGCTCTCGGGTGAAAAGAAGCTTGGACTAGGGGTTGTAGGACTTGATTGAGGTCTCAATTTCTCCAACTTGTTGTCTGCCCAACCTTGGATAAATCCCATCTTTGAATTTTATTCCTGTCACTTGTAAATGAGGCTAAAAATTCCTGTCCTGCTGGCTCGCAAGGTTGTGCAAGTCAAATGATATGTTGATGAGTGTAGAAATATTCAACGTAAATGGAAATTATTGTTAATTATTGTTGTTGTTTTTATTTTAATACTCAGGAAGAGAAGAGTGGAGGTAGCCGACAGGCATAGTCATTCCCGGAAAGAGAGGAAAAGATAGATGCCTTCAAATACTTGGAGAATTTTCATGAAACTTGCCCCTCATGGCTTCCCCAAAATAAGCAATTTGATTCAACAATTGGTAGATTTAACAAGGAAAATATATATCAGTACATTCTATTGGCAGAGCCAACCAGAGATAGAATCAGTTTTCAATGGGGATAATGAGATCCCCACTATCAGTGTGTGCAAGCTTTGGGATCTCATGGTGGGGGGAGATTGCAATGGGGAAGTCTGCATCCTGGAGAGTTTTACACCTGGACAGCTGTGATTGACTCCATGCTACCTTCCTGCTGTCTTCTCTGGCACTACTCACATCCATTCTCTACCTAAAGCCAAAGTAGCATTTTAAAAATGTATATCTGACTATGCCATCCTCTTACATGGCTTTCCATTTAAATTAGAACTACATCCAGACTCCTTACCGTGGCCCGTGTAGACTTGAATAATTTAAGCCATACTAACTTTCCGACACTCATTTCATCCTTTTCTAGTCTTCCCTCTCAACTGGCTAGCCACACTGACGTCAAATGTTTGGCTCCTGGAATTTGCCAAGTTCTCTCTCAGAGCCTCTGTGCTTGCTGCTCCCTCTGCCTGGAATTCCCTCCGACGCCCCGCTTGCTATAACCACTCCTATTCATCCTTCCTTGTTGCTAATTAATTGCTACATTTTCAGAGATGCATCACCTGGTCCTCAAGTATAAGTTAATTCCTCTCTCATTATCCTACTTCCTAGAACTATGTTCTTTTCCATCACAGAACATTTAAAAACTTTCAATCTTCTGTTCTCTTTTTTATTGTGGGAAGAACAGTTAACATGAGATCTACTCTCTTGAGTTTTTATGTCTACAATACAGTGTTGTTAACCAGAGGCACAGTGTTGTACGGCAGACCTCTAGAACTTACTCATCTTGCATAACTAAAACTTTATATCCATTGAATAGCCACTCCTCACTTCCTCCTCCCACATATTCATTTTTGCTTATTTGTTTAGGCGTACCTCTTGACTAAACTGTAAGCTCCATGAGTGCAGGGACCGTTTTTGTCTTGTTCACCATTGTATCCTCCTGGAGCATAGTATTCCATAATATTCCATGAAGGAGAGATGAGAGGAAGGAAGGGAGGGAGGAGGGGAGAAGGGAGGGAGAGATGGCTCTTTTGAGTTTAAATATTTTTTTTCTCCTTCCTTCTATAGACTGGAGTTCTAATAAAAAATAAATAGATAAGAATTGCATACGGATTATATATAGTGGGAAGAGGGACTTCCCAAAGATTTCACAGAAAGCCTTTCTAGAATGAGATGGAGTGCAGCTGGACCTTCAGGAGACATCGGGAGCCCGCAGAGCCCAGGCTTGCTGAGTCTGCAGATTATCATACAATAGTAGTCATCAAATATAGCTTGGTAAGTGGGTCAGGAGTGGGGAGTGTCCTCTGCCTCACTGAGATACATCTGAGCAAGGCCCTGGGAGTTATGTTTACATAAAGCACCTTAAGATAGTGGGAGGAACAGTGACAGGAGGCCGTGGAGTTGGGAGTCAGGGCGATGAGAGCCCTGCTGTAATAAAATGTGCAGGGGACTTGAAATATGGGCAGTCTTGGGGTCTCACCCCAGTTTGTCAACCAAACTAGCACTTGTCCTTGAATATAATAGAGAGAGTGTATCATTCCCATTTTATAGATGAAGAAATGATGCCCGAAGAGCTGAACAATTTGCCCAAGGCACCAAAGCTAGCAACTGGGAGAGTGGGGAATTGAACCCTGGTTTGCCTGGCTCTGAAGGTGGCTAAATAACATTACTTAAAAATTAAAAACAGGGGCTGGCCCCCTGGCTGAGTGGTTAAGTTCGCGCACTCCACTGCAGGTGGCCCAGTGTTTTGTTGGTTCGAATCCTGGGTGCGGACATGGCACTGCTCCTCAAACCACGCTGAGGCAGCGTCCCACATGCAACAATTAGAAGGACCCACAATGAAGAATATACAACTATGCACCAGGGGGCTTTGGGGAGAAAAAGGAAACAATAAAATCTTTTAAAAAAAATTAAAAACAATGTGCATAAAATAGCATCTATCAACACACTTAAAGATATAGACTGTGAGAAGATATCTGCTCTCTCCCTACCATGTGCAAGGTCACACAGGTGTTAAATGGCAGAGCTGAAGTTCAAAGCCACTGTTGTCTTATGCAAGAGATTGTGCTTTAAACATTCATTCATTCATTCATTTATTCACTCAACAAATAATCACTGATGGCTTAATACATGCCAGGTAGCAGGCAACAAGGTTGACAGGATTTCTGCCCTCGTGGTCATTTAGCAGAGAAGACAAATATTAAATAACACTCCTGCAAAGTGGTTGTCATCATCCCTGTTACAAAAGTATGGAAACTCTTAACCCCCATACTATCCTTCTTGTTGGAGGAGGTCATGAGAGGACTTGACCGCTGGTTACCCTGCAAGCTGGACCCAGGCAATCAGAGGCTCTCACCCCTTCCCCTCCTCTGTCCTTGAAATGTACATTGCACTCACATTCCTATAGCCGGAACTGTTTCAAGGACACAACCTTGAGAGAGTAACGTGTTGTTGAGACCATCTGGATGGCATACGTGACTGCACCCCGTTAAGGCCTCTATGTAAACTCTTAAGATTCTGGCAGGTGGGTACAGAGATCAACTCATCTTGCAGCCACCTAAGACAAGCCTCATATGTGATTTCTCTTGCTTGTTAAACCCGCTCATGTCCCAATCTGGAGTGGTCTGCCTCTTACTTTGGTCTCTCCTTGCCCTCCGTGTACCAGGGGCCAGTTTCTAATTTCTACCCAAAGGAGCTGGAAGGATTTTATTAGATGTAACTATCCCAGCATAGTGCATGCTATATATTTTCTACGTGTTCTCAATCCTTCCCGTGTAAAGGCGGGATTAAAAATTCCAACTTTGCAGGTGGTTGTGAGAATTAAAATAGAAAAAAAAAATGTGTTTTGTGCGTAACTCATAGTAGACATTCAGAAAATGCTGTAAAAATAATCACTCTATGCTGACATCACCTTCGCCAGTTCAAAATATAATAGTAAAAATAATGTGCTGCAGAAAGGAAAATGACCTAGTACTCAGTTGCAGAGAATAAAGCTTACATTTTTCATTAGTAATATACATTCTAATGCACCACCAGGTTAGCAGTTCAGCTTGAATAAATATAGAGAAGACACTGCAAAGCTTTTTTTTTTTTGACAAAAAGCAGAGTCCCAGAGAGAAAAGATCCCACACAGGAAGAGCCAATGGGACCCAGAAAGAGGATCCTAAAAATTCACCAGTAGTAAGATTTATCAGAAAAAGAGAAAGGAACATCAACCATTAAATATGTGTTAACCATGAAAGATGACAAATGTAACAAAGGAGGAAGGAAACAGAAGTAGGTAAAATGATTAAGTAGACAAAGAGGTACAGATATTTGGGCACAAGCAAATGAATGATGGGAATGAATTAAAGATTAGTGGATTTGAAAAAAAATGCAAAAGGATGAATGAGGAAAGAGAGTGACTTGCAAGGAGCATTGTGAGGATTTTGACTGGATGGTGTAAGAAGGATATGAAATGACTGCAGTAAATCACTGAACAAGAAGGAGTTGATTTAGAAGACTGGAGATGGGGAAAGTGGGAGGTAGCGAAAGGTATGAGCTGGAGAAAAAAGATAATAAATTTGAGAATCGTTAAGGGAAAGAGTCAGAGAAGTAGGGGGTTGCCGCAGAAATCAGTCAAACAGATGCAAGTAGGAATGAAGAAAGACAACGGTGATTAAAACATTCTTTCATTTTTCACGAAAGAGAAGTTAGAGACAATGGTAAAAGTTTGCTCTAAGTAAGATAGAGTGGAAATGTTCTGAAAAGGGAAATGAGAAATGGAGAGATGAAAGCAAAGAGACAGAGAGGTCACAGAAGGACCAAATAAATAGACATTTGGAGGTGGAAACAAGCTACTGTTACTGAGGACCAGTTAATGTGCCAGAGAGCACCTGGTATTTCCATTTATACCTGCTGGCTCATTCAACCTTCCCATTACCCCACTTATAGGAAAGGAAATTAAGGCTCAGAGAGGTTGTGAATCACTAAAAATTAGCCAACTAGTAAGTGGTAGAAAAAGAATTTGAGCTTACATCAAGGAGAGGTTTCTAAGTCAAAGAAACAGATTGCAGTAACAGATATTTACAGTATCTATTTTGGATACATCAAGAATAAAAAGAAAAGCTTCAAGATCGACCTTAATCTTCTAATTGATCCTATACTAACTGATGGAGCTGAGCTCTGCAGGGGTCAAGATGCTCTGCCGGCAGCACTAAGACAAGAGAGTGTCTGAGGGGAGGTGGCTGAAGGGAAGAAAAAGAAACAATGTTCTGGGTGATGAATGGAGTCAACACGTTGCAGGGAGCCAGGCACGATTAAAAGAACACATGAGTTATAGAGCCGGCAATGATTGAAGGGAGAGAAAACAAATGGTGAGGATTTGCCAGTAGGAAGAGGATTGATGGAAGATTGAGCTTAGATAGAGCAGAGATGAAGCAGGAGGGAGCAAGCTCTCCTCCTGAATTGGAGTTTATTTGTGTTCTAGTGATCATCTTGAGGCTTAAAGGAAAAGGTAGGAAGGAAGGAAAGAAAAGAAGGAGGGAGGGAGGAAAGGAGGGAAGAAATGAAGGCGGGAAAGGAGGACAGACAGATGGACAGAGGGAGGAAAGTGCACTCACTGTAGAAAACCATAAGGATAGTCTGTTTTCTTCACTGCAGAATGATGGCTAGTGCCTAGTACAATACCTGTCCTAGAGGGAAAAGTCAATCAATACATGATCATTCATGGACAAAATACTTATTTTGTGTCTCTACCCTATGTTAGTTGCAGTAGCAGCTCCCATGAACACCATGTTGACCAAGACACACATGGTCTTTCACCTCTTGGATTTCCCAGTCTAGTGGGTAAGACACATCAAGAAAATACACTAATCAATGGACAATTATTAAAATATGGAATGAGTATGACTAAAAAACTATAGGGAAAGCACTTTGATGGGCTAGTGGTTAAAGTTTGGTGTGCTCTGCTTTGGTGACCTGGGTCCCTGGCGTGGAACCACACCACTCATCTGTCAGTAGCCACGCTGTGGTGGTGGCTCATATAGAAGAACTAGAAGGACTTACAACTGGAATATACAACTACGTACTGGGACTTTGGGGAGGGAAAAAAAAGAGGAAGATTGGTAACAGATGTTAGCTCAGGGTTAATCTTTCCCAGAAAAACAAAAAAACTATAAGGAGATCTAAACAGTGAAGATAGAGAGGGCTAGCTTAGACTGAGCGGTTAGTTATCTCACAGAAAGTGCTTTATTAGCTAAGACTTATAGGTAAGTGAAAGGCAGCGGGGTGAAGTCCGGAGGGAGCTCTCTCCAGGCAGAAGGAGGAGTCTGTGTGGGAACACTGGGGCAACAAAAGCTTGAAACATCCCAGGAACAGAAAAGAGATACATGCGGCTGGAACGGAGTGGCAGTGGTAAGGATCTTGTTACATGAGGCAGGAGAGGAGAACAAGGAGTTAGACATGTAAGATGTGTGGATTTACTTATAACATTAATGAGAACCTCATCTGGGCTGGACATTTTCATACAGGTGATTTCATTTTATTCCCATAATGATCCTGAAAAGCAGGTACTCCTTTCCCATTTCACAAATGAGAAAATGAAAGGTCTAGCAGGGTCATTATTAAGTGGATTGACCCAGTAGATAAATAGCAAAGATGATATCACAGCCACAGCCTTGTTGGCCTCTCCAGTCCCTGCTTTTCCAACTGGACTAGGCTGCCTCAGTCCGATGGTTTGAATAGAAAGAATTTTTTAAAAACAATAGAGTATGGGGGGAGGAGAAGAAAAGAAAAAAACAAGTTACAAAACTCCCTAGAAAGATAAATATGAAATATGAAAGAGGAAGCATTTGCTGGGAGGACTGGGAAAGAGAAAGAATGAAAAGGAATCTTGGATCAGTGGAGTCAGAGATGGGGGTACAAGGGGAAACTGGAGGAGAATCAATTGCATCAATAATGAAATGTAACTAATTAAATCCATGATGAAATGTGACTGAGTGAAGAGGAAAGGACAAGGGAAGAGAGAAGCTGAGAGGGAAAAGAGTGGAGCCCCTGGCCACAACACAGGACACTGGAATATGAATAGGGAAGGCACAGCATACTGGGATAGGTGGGGAACGGGTGGCATGCTGTGGCAGAGAGAATAAGGATTTAGGAGTGAGGCCAACTTGCGTTCCACCACTTGATAACGGCATGATCAAAGTCAAGTGTCTTAGCTTCCCTGAGCCTGCAATTTGACATCTACCAAATGGGGATAAGAAGCTTTACCCCAGAAGTTTCTGGGATTATACTTCAAAGATGTAGTTATAATTTATTGAGCACCTACTATGTTAGGCACTTTGCATAATTATTTCTGAAGCCTCACTACCACCAGAAGGCAGGAATTGTTATCATCGTTCAGGGATAGAACACATAAAGTTTTGAAGTCGCAGAGTATGTGTTCAGAATATGAGTTCTTTTCCTGTGGTCGTTCCAGATTTGACACCGCCTTCTAGGTGAAGTTGGTCCTCCTCAAAATGAACGGCCAATTCCTTGCCTGTCGTTTCTGTCTTGTCTTCAGTCATTCCCTCTCCCTCCTCACTGAACTTCCTCCATCGCTCCTTTTAAGCTTTGCCCTCTCTGCCCTCCATTTGTTCCACTGTGTTCTAAGGCAGGTGTCTTGGCTGCAAGCAACAGGTACCAATTCCGGATAATTTAAGCAGAAACAGAATTCTGTAAAGTGATGTTAGGTTACTTCGAATCTCCAGGAAGGCATGGGATCTGGGCTTAGAGGCCATGAAGTCAAGAGCACCACTCCAAATCACGGCACAGAACTGGCTGATGGAGATATTATTGTAGCAGCTGCAGTCAGGCATAAACAAGGCAATTGATACTCTTGACACCCATGACACTGCGCTCTGAGCAGGGCTGTTAGAGCCATTTCCACTAGCAGTGAAACCTGGATGTGGCCACTTTGGTCCCAAGTAGATTCTGCTCCATTCCAGCTTCCTTGCCAGCATCTGGGGTGAGTGGGTCTGATTGGTGAACTGTCACATGCCCAAGTCCTAGCTGCAGTGGAGACTGATAAAGTCCCTGGAAATTTTAGCCTCTTCCCGGGAGGTGGGCTGTGCCTCCAAGAGTGAAGCATCCTCTGATGCAGGAAATTCATTCAGATGCTGTGCAGTTGCAAAGCATGCCGAATGCCAGCTTTAACTTGGAATGTCCACCCCCATGCTACTAGTTCTTGATGGCTCAATTCCAATGTCACCTCCTCTGGGAAGCTTTCTTTGATTTCTCCAAGCATAAGTTTCAAAGCCTCTCATAAAAGAAACACATGTCTGTCTGCCTACCCGCCTGCCTGGTATCTGAGATATTTCTGTGCCTGTCTCATTGCCCTCCCCCCGTCATTATAGGTTCCCCAAGGGCAGGAGCTGTGTTTATCCATCTCTCCATCCCCATATAGTGCCTGGTAGGAGCCCTGGATATTTGGTGATGAATGAATGAATGAAAGTGTTGGTCGCATTTGACAGGCCTTTGTACCAGAGGTCCATGAAGGACTTGCACAGACTCTGCCTTACATAAGGGAGCCCTTTTTTCCTGGTGTGCACTTCTATAAATGGACTATGTCAGCATATTTGAAGAAAGGGGCATAGAGAATCGGAAAGCCCCATTGCAGAGGATAGTGGCGGATTGTACGGGTACAAAGGAGAGACTGAGGGAGGCAGGGCGACATATTTTGGAGGAGTAAATGAACTGGAGCAGGCATCAGAGAGGCAGGAGACGATTTCGAATCAGAGGACTTGAATGACCAGATTCCACCAGCCCCCACCTTGGGTTCACAGATTAGTAAACTGAGACAGGAGAGGCACCCTTACAAACCTCAGAGCTGAAACAGACCCAAACGCGCTCATACAGATATGTCCTTCACAACATCTTTGATAGGTGGGCTTTTCAAGGTCACAGAGGACAGAGTAATCTCAGGGAAGCAGCCAAGGCTTTGGAGCCTGGAGTTCCAGTCTCAGCTCCTCTGTTCATTAGCTGTGTGACCTTGGGAAGTCCCTTCCCCTCTCTGACCTCCCGATGTCAGTTTTCTAATCTGGAAAATGGGAATCATCTTACTCATCTCATTGGGTTACGGTTCTGTATAAAAGGCAACATATGTACTTGTCTAGCACTAGGAGAATGCTTAATACACAGTATTACCGAGTCCAAGGTCACAAAACAGCTTTTGAATTTTCCCTTTTTTTGGTCCTCTGCCTTTATCCAAAGTCATAAAAAAGTACACAAAATACGATGAGAGGAAAAAGGTAATTCATGTGAAGGGTTAAAGATAGAAAGGAGGAAAGAAGCAGAAGAGGGAAGTGCTAGGAAGAGAGAAGTTAATGCACAGAGATGGTACAAAATGTGCACATGGGCGAGCAATACAGAGATGGGAAATGGCTCACAAATTGTACGGAGGAAGCATTTATAAGATTAAAGTCAAGATGAGGAAGAAGGAAATGAGTAGAGAGATGAAAGAGAGAACAGAGAGAGGAAAGATGAAGAAAGTAGGGGTGTGGAGAAGGGGGGTACCGCTTGAGCACTAGATCCCGGGGGAGATGACACTTCCCTGGAGGACCCGAGTAGGTGAGCCACAGAGTCGGCCCAGGGCCAAAGGCTGCCCAGCGTCTGAGGACCTAGGTTTACTGACCAACTTGAATCTAGGCGAGGAAGGACTAGGGGTGAAGGATTGGTGAACAGACCCCTCCTCTGGGAATGGGGCAGAGGATGTAGGAGCCCGTGGGAGCCAGAAGCAGAGCAGTAGGTCTCTCCCTCGCACCTTTTTAGGAATTTCACGCAGGGGGCAAGAAGCAGCCAAGTAGATCTGCTCCAGGCTAGGAGGAGGGATCCAAAATAAAAGGGTGTGAGTGGGCTGGTTTGCAGGGCGGCAGCTAGGGACCGGGAGCATCCTGGCCCGAGTCAGTTTGAGAGAGTAGGGGCTAGAGGGAGGAGTTCAATACCCCTGTGTCCATTAGCAGTTAGCGTACTACCGAGGCCTGGGTGGAGGGGAGAGGTCAGGATCTGGTGGTGGGAAAATGAATGCGTGAATTGTGGGAAAGTGGGTGGGGAGGGGGCTTTGAGGCCACAAGGAATTATTTCAGGGACTAGAAAAGGGTACAGGACTTGTTATTGGGCTTGAGCGAAGACAAAGTTAAGCCTTGGCTATCCAGAAGCGCCCCTGACTCCCAAGAAGGCGGGGCCTGGAGCAAGGCTGGGCTAAGGCGCGCCCCGAGGTGCAACCTTCGGATTGAGCCAGGGGTGGGGTGAAGCTGGGCAAGCTGGGTTGAGCCAGAGGGAACCAGGGGAGGCGCGAGGGGGTCCCTAAGTCTTAAGAATTTGGAGAGGGGTGCTGTGGCCAAAGAACATCGGGAGGGCGGCATTGGGGGATCTTGGGAAAGGAGAAGGGGCGACTGGGATTTGCACGAGGCCGGGCGGAGCCTCCGAAACGCTCGGGGTCTGCGGGGGGAGCCAGAGAAGGGGGCGGGCGGCGGGGCCCGGGGAGGCGGCGCGGCGGGGCGGGCCGGGCCGAGCGAGAGGCGGAGCCGGGAGCTGGGGGCTGCTGGCGAGCGGCTCCCACGGCTCCTTAGCTCCGGCGTCCTGGTTCGCTTCGGCGTCCGCCGCTGCCGCCTCTTCTTCCTCCTCCTTCGCCACCGCCGCCGCGGCTCGCAGCACCGCAGCCGCTCCCGCCATGGCCGCCGCCGGCGCCCGGCGCAGCCCCGGCCCCGGCTTGGGGCTCCGGGGGCGGCTGAGGCTCGGCTTCCACCCGGCGCCGCCGCCGCCGCCGCTGCTGCTCCTCCTGCTCCTGCTGCCGCCGCCGCCGCTGCTGGCCGGCGCCACCGCCGCCGCCTCGCGGGAGCCCGACAGCCCCTGCCGGCTCAAGACCGTCACGGTGTCCACGCTGCCCGCTCTGCGGGAGAGCGACATCGGCTGGAGCGGCGCCCGCGCCGGGGCCGGGACTGGGACCGGGGCCGGAGCTGCCGCCGCCGCCGCCGCCGCCGCGTCTCCGGGCGCCGCCGGCTCCACGGGCACTGCCGCCGAGTCGCGCCTCCTGCTCTTTGTGCGTAACGAGCTGCCCGGGCGCATCGCGGTGCAGGACGACCTGGACAACACCGAGCTGCCCTTCTTCACCCTGGGTAAGGCGGGGCGCCGGCACACGCGGGGTCCCAAGGAACCGCGAGCCCCTAAGTGAAGCCGACTGGCGGGGGCGCCCTGTGGATCCCCGCCCCGGGCTGCCCCGAGCGGGGTTGGGAGTGGGCAGCTGAGGGGCCCAGAGGGCATACAGGTGGTTGGAAAGGAGTACGGGCCAGGAGGTCCCGCAGAGCGCGTGGCGGGAGCTCGGGGGCGTGCCAACCCTCCCGCAGCGGGCACCGGTCCCTAGGTCTGTCAGTCCAGACGCTGAGCTCTGCCGCGATTTGTTCCTGACGTCAGGACCCCAGATCGCCGAGTGTGCTCGAGCTAGGGGCCAGGGTAGTCCCCTCTCCGAAGCCAGGTCCAGGTCCAGCCGCCCGCTGCTCCTCTGGGTATGGTCACTGGCCGCCCGCGGTTACCGCCCCCTCGCTCTCGCTTCGGAGTTGTTGACTCTGCTCTTCCGGATGGATTTTCCCGAGAATCGGAGCGGAGAAGCTGCACGTAGAATCATCCAGTCCGTGTAAACTCGGTTTCCGTATGGGTTGGGTGACCTTGGACATGTCCCTTCCCCTCTCTGGGCCTCAGTTTTGGCCATCCGTGCAATGGGGCTGGGGAGGATTGAGTGATTTCTGAGGACTGGGAATCTGAGCCCTAGGTCTTCACTTTCAGATTCTGCGATCGTCCCTCCTGTCGCATCGCTTTTCTAGTCCCCTCCCGGCGGAGAGCGGGTTTGTCCCCGCAACTGACTCTCTGGGCTCATAATAATAACTTAAAGGCCAGAAAAAAGAAGGGTAGAGGAAAAGGGTCGGGGTGGGGGCTCAAACGGAAAAGTTAATCAGAAAGTTCGCCAGCAGCTTGCTGCCTGCTGGTTCCCAGCGCGAATCCCGGAGGAGTCGGCCCTTCGGTGGAGCTGTGGGAAGCGCGGCTGATTTCCCACCCGGGTAATTGATAGCTTAATTATCTCGGAGAGCGTTTACAAAAATGTTGTTCCCCCTTCACTCTCCGGCGCTCGCTGATCGCTCGCTCACCCCTCCCCTCTTGGGGGCGCGGGGCGCGATTGGTTGTCGGTGTCTGGCCAACAACAGCGCCTGGAAGGCGCCGGGGGCTCGCCCGGAGACTCCCGAGCTCCTCTTCCCCGGATCCTTGCCTTCCCGGGATCCAGCTCAGCTCGGGCATCGCCGGGGTGATGGGCTCTCGCAGTCAGCGCCTTCAAGATCCCGGCTTGAACCTCTGAGGTTAACTCTTTTCTTGCCCAGCAGGCTCCAAAGAGGAATCAATGGACTAGACTCCTGTCTCCTGGGAGCCATAATATTATTTAATGTATTTTTGTGATCCCCCCCGCCCCCGTCCTTTCATGCTGGATGCCTCTGGAGATTTGAGCGTGAGCCAGGCCGTCTTGTTTTCTGCGCTTGAGCCTCGGGGGCTGGCCCCTCGGCTCTCCCCAGCTGGCTGTAACCTGAGCATGCTGAGCTTTCTGGAGGCGAGGCGGGAGAGCGCCTGGCAGGTTCCCAGGGGACTTCCCGCGGCGGCGCGTCTGGCTTGCGACACACACACGCACACACTCAAGCATACACACACGCGCGGACACGCACATACACACACACCAAGAGCGCTTCGCACGTGCACCTGTGGGGCTGCCTATTGCCAAGGAAGAGGATGAGGGGTGGAGATGGGTCTCCTTGGGGCGAAGAGCTAACCTTGGGCTCATGGCTCTCCCTCAGGGAAGGGTCTTTCCGGAGACGCGGAGGGTGGCCGGTGGCCACCACTTCCAATCCCACCCGTCTCCCTCCGCCCTCGCCGTCTCTCTACTCCAGGGCGCCCTGAGAGGTCAGGAGTGGGAACCTCACTAAACGGCTGTTTAAATGAGGGGGAAGGGGGACATTCTGGTGTATGGCGTGACTTGGAAGGGAAGACCTCAGAGCATTCCAGTTCCCCGAGGATGTGGAGGACCCGGTCCAGGCAGCTATCGGAGTCGTCCCAGAATTCCTGGAGCTGGCAATCTCTTTTTTTTCTTTTTTTTGAAACTTTGGTTTTCAAGAGGGAATGGGTGTCAGGGAGCTGGGGGCAAGCTGAGTGAGGAGCTAAGCGAGGAGCTGGAAGTCTTAAATCCCCCAGGACGTCAGCGTCAGCTGGAGAGTCTCCTGGTGCCGTCCACTTGGAGCCTCCCGCCTTCTCTGACGCATGCTGCTGAGCCCGGTGGCTGGGGACTGCCTGCTGTGGAGAGGCGGGTGCTGTCCTCCTTGGCAGCTCTGAGCCCTTTGGATGCATGTGGGGATTCGAGTTCCTGCCTCCTCCTCCCCCCGGCGCCCTGGACTGGCAGCTCAAGGCGCTCCTGCCGGGGATTTGGCTAGCGAGGTACACCAGATGGCCGAGTATAGCAGGAGCTGTGTAGGGAGACGTGGGCTTTTTATTTGTGTTGGTCTTCCACTGTTTGCTGTAAACACAGAGTGCACAATGAGCTCTGGGAGGGCCAGGCTGGCTGGAAATGAGGGCTGCTGAGGGGTGGCGGGAGGTACCCTGAGTCATTTATGGCCATATCTTTCTCTGGGTCCCGAGGCAGCCCCATCCCATCATCCCATCCCCAGACCTTTAAAACCCCCTTGCCCAGTGTCTGTGTCTGGCGGGTTCGATGAGTCTTTCACTACTTGCCAGTCTTTCACTACTAACTTGCGTATGCCACATCTGGTCGTGCAAAGTCAGAACATGCCAAATCCTGCCAATAGTGGGGTGTGTGGAGCCACCGCTAGGGGGTGCTGGTGTCTGCTAAAGCCCTAGGGCCATGCTTTGGGTTGTGGGCCCAAAGTGGTGGTGGTAAAATATCCCTGGCTTTAGGAGCTGGCCCGGTGGGATAGTGGTTAAGCTCATCCGCTCCCCTTTGCTGGCCTTGGATTTGCCGCACAGTGCCCGGGCGCGGACCTACGCACCTCTAATCAAGCCAGGCTGTGGTGCGTCCCTCGTGCAAAATAGAGGAAGATTCGTCCCGATGTTAGCTCAGCCACAATCTTCTTCAAGCAAAAAGAAGAAGACTGGCAATAGATGTTAGCTAAGGGCCAGTGTTCCTCACCAAAAAAAAAAAAAAAAAAAAAAAAAAAAGAAGAAAGAAAGAAAGAAAAAGAAAATGCTGGCTTTAAAGGAAGTGAATGGAACAAACAAAAGGTAGAGTTCCAGGGCCCGCCTGGGGCAGTGGTTAAGTGCGCACGTTCCGCTTTACCGGTTTGGATCCCGGGTGCCAACATGGCACCACTTGGCACGCCATGCTGTGGTAGGCATCCCACATATAAAGTAGAGAAGGATGGGCATGGATTTTAGCTCAGGGCCAGTCCTCGTCAGCGAAAAGAGGAGGATTGGTGGCAGTTAGCTCAGGGCTAATCTTCCTCAAAAAAAAAAAAAGAAAAAAGGTACAATTTGCATTTTACCCTAAGTCCAGTTGGGGGACCTCAAGGTGGTTTCGCACACATTGCCTACCATCCCCATTCACCAAAGTCACCTACGTACCTGGCCATCCCTCCCTCTGTTCTGCCTCTCTTGTTTGAGTTATCAGTTCTCGTACTGGTAATGCCCAGACTTAGAAGACTTTTCTTCAGATCTTTTCCTCTCATATTTCTACTCTCCCCTTCATGTTCCAGCCTGCTTTATGTAGATGGAAGTTTCCCTCAGAGGTGAACGCTCCCCCAAGTTTCTGAGTCAAGACCTCTTCCGAAGAATCTGGGTATCAGTCAATTGCATCAACCATGTGAAATTCCCTGAAAGTGATCAAGGGATGGCAAATAGTTGTTGAATCCTTAATGGAGTGCAAAAAGCTTTACTCTTGCTTTTTATTATTCATTCACATAAAATATATGGAGTAGGCACCGCTATTATTCCCATTTTGCAGGTTGCAAAGCATTCTAGTCTGAGGTCACGCTGTGGGTAAAGGGCGGACCTGGAACTGGAATTTCAGTCTACCAGACACCTACATTCCTGGTAATTGCTGAACAGGCATCCTGAGCCAAATATGCATTGAGGGGCTGGTGACATTGATGCAGAAGCATGGTGCTGGGTCCTGTGGACCAATATCACAATCATCAACATGACAAGAGCCTTTCTTCAAAGAAAATTCAGCTACAATGGTGAGCTGAAGTATCAGAGTTTGAAAGTGAGGCCTGAGTTAAATGACCTCTAATGACCCTGCCACCTCGAAGTTCCATGACTCATGGGATGTCAAAGTGCATTCTATTTAATGGTTCCAATGAGTGATGGAGATGACATTCTGTGACATCAGGGAGGGAAGACATCTCTAGAGACTCAAAGAAGGCTGGAGATACTTCCTGGACAGGGAACAAAAACCTAGCTAGGCTTTGGAGGAAATGCTGGAAGAGAAGTTGAATGTTCCAATGCAGCTTGGGAACTTAATACTGGTTAGGATCCGGAAATCTCAGCTGTGGCCCACTGTGACCTTGAACAAGTCATTTATCCCCAGAGCATCAGTTCTTTGTGCTGTAATATGAGTGGGTAGATGAGCCCTAAAATAATACTTTGCTATAAAGATTTTATGAACTTGAAGTGCCATGACCCACTCAGTCACTCTGACTAGTTCCTCTTGCTTCTCACTGTCTTCTTTCCTTTGCCAGTAACGTGGGAGTGTCGGGAAAGATTGATTTAAAAGAAAGAATTTGAACAGGAGCACCTGCCAGTGCAGAGCTTCCGAGGTGAACCCGCACATCACTCAGTCCTCATCTGCCCTCAGGCAGCCCCAGAGTCCACTTGTGGATTTAGCTTTCATGCCCTACACGTAGAGAAATGGCATCCTTCTTCCTGTGCTTAACAATGGTCCGGCCGGACTGTTTATCACCAGTCTTGATTCAGTAAAAGCGGGGAACAGAGATAAAATTGAGTAATCACTCATTGTCAACATTCTTACTAATTTGCCTTGTCATGTAAATCCCACAGGTGGAGAGTGTGCTCTGTTATTTGCAGGAGACCCTGTGAACAAGGAAAAATTATCTGGTGGTGTGTCTTTAAATGCACCTGCTTGAGTAGATTTGGCAGTGTCCTGAAGATCTCTCCCAAAAAGATGCTCTTAGCAGGCAGCTGGTTGGCTGGGGTGGAAGAGAAAGACGCAGTCTGAAAATGTGAGCTTGGTCAGTTCTTCAAAGATTCCTTAAAATACAGACAAAAATGGACACCCAAAGAGAAAAGCCTCCAGAAGGACTGAGGGGCCAGGTCAGAATGGTTGCCTGAAGCAGGGAGTTTAGCCTAAGAAGAACAGCCCACAAAGGGCTGACAGAGCTTCCTTCAAATGTCAGCACAGAATGAGGAATGTGCTCTTTTCTGTCTAGTTCTAAGGAATGTTCAAAAGGTGAGATACTAAGGGGATGGAGTTCAATCCACAGGAAGACGTGTCTCATGGAGCTGTCCAGCATCCCGGCATTCTGACCCCTAGTGATGCTAGGATCCCGGTCCCAGGAAGGCTTGGAGCCGAGACGACACAACCATTTGGCAGGCATTTGGAGAAAGGATTCAAGCCCTGGGAGACTTTGAGGCTATCTGCCCTTTTTGGTTTCTGGTTTGATTCTCAAGATGGATGCCAGTTATTAAGACGGAGAAAGAACAGATACAAATAGTAGTAAGCTGAGTCTTCTGTAGGGATTTCTGACCACACGATATTCATTAAAGTCAATTCCAGTGTACTTTTCTGTATGGGTGAGAGAGGGAGAGATTCTGGGGTGGATAAGAAGGAGAATTTGATGTCTTTAAACAAAGCTAGGCTTAAAACACATATATACTATTTCCTCATTTGGGCACCAGGTCCCTTGTCACTAAATAAAGTATTTCAGTAGCACTCAAACTTCAAGGTCCCACCCTGCTGTGATGTTCCAGGTTTCTGGGACATTGTAACTAAGGGGCCTGGGAGGGAGGGTGTTCAGTGGTCTCTTATCTGAGTCTTTTCCTCATTTCCACTCACTTCTGTCACTCCATCCCCATCCCTTTGATGAAACCCACTTAATACTCACTTGAGGCAGAGAGGAATGTATTGGCTGCCCTTAGAAAGTACTATATTATGGAGAGGAAACGGGGGAGGGAGAGAGGAGGACTCCTTTCAGCTGTGTTAGAGAGCCTCAAGTTTGGTCAAGGCCAACCAGATTTGCTGTTTCCAGGGGTCAAGGACACCAGCCAAAAAAGCCCAGCTCTGCAAACTTTGTTGTGACCCAGAGCTTGATCATTTTCCTGAACTGGGCCCTCAGGCTGTAAGATCATTCTGTAATTTTATTTTACAACAGGTCCAGCAGTAGGATTGACCAGGCCTCTGGAAGGCAAAGCCTCGTGCTTCTCACCTCTTTGTCTTGCTGCAAACTAGGCCCTGGCTGCCCTAGGATGGTGTGAACATATGTACTGCGGGGAGAGAAGGATGGAGAGGGACCGTGACTTCTTGGGGTGAAGTCATGAAACTGTTACCATGACCAGCAACTTTGATGGGCTGACAGCATCACAGAGTTTCAGAGCACACTGAATCCACCCCCTTCATTTGATATGGTAATGCTGGAGCCCAGACACAGGAAGAAACCTGCTTCAGGACCAGTAGTTCAAACTTCAACCCAGTGGGCTTGAATCCCACTCCACACTTCTTTCCATCACGCTGGACCCCTACCACATCTTAGTGTCCACAACTTGGCTGCACGTCATCAATTGCACCACTCTCTCCTCCCCTCTCCTTGCAAAAAGACAGAAAACAAAAATCTAAGGCAAAATATGTGCCTAGGGAAATTGAATTTGTTCTCCTGCCCAAATATCCAGCTGGTTGGCTCTAGTCTCTCCTGAGAACCTGAGCTGATAGGTTTTGTTGTAGAGGAGGTGGAAGCCTCCATTGCCTTTCACTAGCTGCCTTTGGGGGTGAGCAGAAGAAGCTGCTCTTTTCCAGGAAGGGGAAGAGGCAGATTTAACCTTGAGGTGGAGCAGCATTATGAGGATGCTTCCTTCACCGAGCTGCTACTTTCCCAAGTTCTCGTACTGACCAGCTAGTGGCAACAGAAGATTAACTATCGCGCGAGAGAGCTGGCTTTTCTTTCCTTCCAGCAGAGCTTGCAGCCTTCCTGCCCCAGAAGGAGGCAGGCAGCAGTGCTTGGCAGGACTTGCTCTATTCTCCCTCGCTCGCTCTCTCTGTTCGCGGGCTCTTCGCTGCTGTCTGTAGTTCTCTTGGACAGCAACCCCCATAAAGATTTCCCTGTGGATTGGAAAGGGGGTGGGTGGTGACTACACAATGTTAGATTCAGGACAGAAATATTTGTAGCTTCCTTCCTGGCACACTAGACCCTGCAGCCCCGTCTGTGAGTCAAAAATTGACAAAGATGTTGTATGTTAGAAACTGTTAGGGTTTTAACTATGAAGAAGAACCATTTCTCCATCCCCATTGTCACAGGCCCTGGCAGGCTCCATCCTCAGCACTTCTCTCTCCTGCGATTTCAACAGTCAACTCACTGGTCTGTCTGCCTCTGGTCTTATCCTCTCTAATCCATCGTCTGTACTTGGCAGACAGAGTGATTTCATTAAAAGCCCAAATCTGATCAGGGCTATCCTCTCCTAAAGCACTTCACGGATTCCCACTGGCTCACACTAAGAGTGTGAAGTTCAAGCTCCTTACTGTGGTTCAGGGTCCATGATCAAACTCTGCTCAGGATGTCCTATGCTAAGATGCCTTCCTTCTTGTTTTATAACTTTCCCCCATCATCCCCTGGGAAAATTCCTCCTTACCTTTCAAGACTGAATTCAAATGTCAACTTATCTTTGAAGCGTTCCCTGACCTCTTCACACTGGAGTTGAACACTCTGGCCTTTGGCACCGACTGCCAATATAAAGGCTACTATAACATCGGCTAGTCCTGAAGAACTACTGAGTACCCACAATGTTCTACGTGCTCTCGCAGGTGCTTAGAATAGATCAGAGAACAAAAGACAGAGATTCCTGCATTCAGAGAGCTTGTATCCAGGAGTGTGTGTGTGTGTGTGGGTGGGTGGTGGGGAGAGGATGGTAACAATAGAGGTAATAAATAAGAAAGCTATCTACAGTCATATGTACCACATAACGACATTTCGGTCAATGATGGACCACATGTATGATGGTGGTCCCATAAGATTAGTACCATAGCCTAGGTGTGTAGTGGGCTTGTGTAAGTACACTCTGATGTTCGTACAATGATGAAGTCGCCTAATGCTGCATTTCTCAGAACGTATCCCTGTCATTAAGCGACGAATGACTGTTGTATGTGAGAAGGTGATAAATTCTATTAAAAAGAGGGAAGAAGGTAAAACAGAAATTTTTCAGATGAGGAGATCGGTTTTAATATTAAATCAGGTAGAGAGAGGAGCTTATGGAGAAGGTAGGATTGGAAGGGAGACTTGAAGGTAAAGAAGGAGCTAGCCAAGCAGATAGTCAGAAGAGCGTTCCAGGGTAAGGAAGCACTTCAGCAAAGACCTGACTCTCGAGCACATCTGGAGGGCTCAAGGGCCAGCAAGAAGGCCAGCGTGGCTGGAGGAGGGTGACCAAGGGGTGGGCAGGATGGGACAGGAGAGGAGACACCAGTCACGCAGGGTCCTCCGGACTGCTCTCGGGGTTTGAGCTTTGACTCTGAGTGAAATGGAGAGCCAGGCAGGATTTTAAGCGAAAGAATGTCAATAGGTGACTTATGTTTTAGAAGAATTACTCAGGCTGCTCTGCAGAGAAGCCAAGTTGGAAGCAGGAAGTTCAGGTAAGAGAAGATGGTGGCTTGGAGCAGATGAGAGCAGAACTTATGTGTCTCTCTGTCTGTGCTGTTTGCCTGTGAGCTCCATAAGCAGTGAACTTAGCTCCCTCATCTGTAGGGCTGCAATGACTCACCCTGTGCTTGGCACATCCTAGGGGTTAAGGGGATCTTACATGATGAGAACCTCAGGTTTGCAAAGTCTTCCCAGAATCCATACTGGGCAAAACTAGAGAGGTGATGAAATTCCACTCATCCATTAAGGTTGAGCTGGAATGCCACCTCTGCCACTAAGCCTTCCTTCTTCTGAGCTTCAACAGCCATTTCCTCTACCTTCTCCTGCATCCTTAGGGTGTTGTAGCATGAGTAATGAGACCAGTTTGTTTAGAGGAAAGAGTGTTGGGTTTGGCGAAGACCTTGTCTTGAGAATCATGGAAGCCAGATAAGGGATTGGAATCTTTGCATTGTGGCAAACAGAGAGGAACTGAATGTTTTTGGGGAGATGATACATCGTGGTTTTTGGAGCATCATAATGTCATAAATGGTAAGACTTTAGGACATTTCCTAAATGAAACCCTTCTATGTGAAGATGGGGAAACTGAGGTCACTGTAGCAAGTCAGTGGTGGGGCAGGCCCCAGATCCCAGTCTATGGACTCCAAGTCTGATGTGTCTTCCTCCCACCTTAGGGAATGGCAGCTGGGCCACCGGGGGATGCAGGGAGCTGGTGTTCTAGACTTTACCTTTCTGGCATGGGGTAGGTTATGAACAAAGCAACCGTTTATTGAACATTTACTATACCCCAGATGCCATGCTGGTACATCTGTTATCTCATTTCATCCTTTCCATAAGACTGAAAGACAGATAGGGTTCATCCCTTCTTGTAAGTGAGCGGTGAGGCTCAGAGGGGTTAAGGAACATACCCAAGGTCACACAGCTATTATATGGCTGAGCTTGTTCCAAAGCCAGGTCTGCCTGGTTCCAAACTCTGTTCTCTCTCTGCCTCCCATGCTGCGCAGAGCTAGGAGTGCTCCTGAGTTTTCCTGTCTTTGACAACTTCTTACATTTTATGTCTTCCTCTTCTCATTACCAAGGAGTTACAGATACTTCTTATATAAGAACTTCAGGTGTGACAGCCTCACAGACCCGAGGGACTGAGCACCTTGATTCTGTGCTGCCAGGAGCTGACTCAGCATCTCCCTGGGCCCTGTCGCTCCTTGCTGGTTTGCCCAGAGAGCACCAGGCCTTGTCTCATTTTCTCTAGATGCCACTCATTATCCCTAGGCTACTCGACAAGCAAATTCCTACGCTTCTTTGCCTTCTTAAATCTTTTCCTTCCCTCCATCCTCTCTTCCTCTCTCTCCCTTCCTATTCCTTCCTTCTTCCCTTTCCACCTCTGTCTTCCCCCAGTGCTTAGGGAGTCCCCACCCCATGCTAGGCATAGCATTATACTAGGGGACCTGTGATCTAGTCCTTCCAGGAACTTCCAGAAGCTCCACGTTATCTTTTAGAGATCATCAGAGCATCTGAGATACAGCCCCTGTTTGACCAGGTGTGCTTCCTTGTTACTCCTCTGCTCAACCGTAAGTTGAGTTTTGTTCACCTAGTGCTTCTTAGCAGCATTGTGCAGTGTTTTTTTTCCTTGAGGAAGATTAGCCCTGAGCTAGCATCTACTGCCAATCCTCCTCTTTTTGCTGAGGAAGATTGGCCCTAAGCTAACATCTGTGCCCATCTTCCTCTATTTTATATGTGGGACGCCTGCCACAGCATGGCTTGACAAGTGGTGCATAGCTCCGTGCCCAGGATCCGAACTAGTGAACCCTGGGCCTCCAATGCGGATCGTGAACTTAACTGCTATGACACCGGGTCGGCCCCAGCATTGTGCAGTTTTTAGGTTCTCACTTTGCAAATGGGACCTGTCTTCTATTATCTATACACATGGGATATATATAATAATATTTAATATTTATATGTATATAATAAAGCTCTAAAATCCAAATAAATAGTGAAAACTTCTCCTAGAATATTATAACTGGGTAAAATAGTGCCTTCAAGATCCAGCCCAACTCCGTCACTTACCGGGCAAAGACAAGTACATTTTCCATGGTCCCTCAGCCAATCCAAAGCAAAATCCAGCCGCCAGCCCAGCTCCTCTGAGAGGCGGTGTGCTGGGGTGGAAAGGGTGCCAGCTCTGAAGACCCAAAGCCCTGGGATGGGATCCTGGATGCCCTCCTTCCTAACTGCATCTTTCTGTCTGCATCTCTCTGAGCCTCTATTTGCCCGCCAATAAAGTGAAGATAATTTAACGATCACTTCTCTGGGTTGATGGGATCAATAGTTTTGGACAGTCCTCCACAC
Source organism: Equus przewalskii (assembly GCF_037783145.1). Lineage (NCBI taxonomy): Eukaryota > Metazoa > Chordata > Mammalia > Perissodactyla > Equidae > Equus > Equus przewalskii. The sequence goes on along the minus strand of NC_091856.1, from coordinate 21,540,589 downwards.
ACTAAATTCTACTCGGTGCCCAGCACACTGCTCAGTTTTTACCTACACTAAGCTGTATGGATCTCTAGGGAGACTGTGTGTGCAGAGCACCCAGCACAGCGTCTGGCACACAGTTTGTGCTCTGTGCCACTTAGCCACCTGGAATCCTTTTTTTGGAAGGAGGTGGAGGTATGAATAAATAATGCACGCGAATTCCCTTTCCCTTCCCCCTTTTCCCACTCCAGCCGCGCTATGGTTACACCTCTTTGCTCCCTCCCCCACACCCTCCAGCCGGGCAAAAAAGGATGCAATTGACCATCCATCTCTGCTCCTTCTCCAGGAGCAGGGGAAGCGGGAGCTCCGGGGTTGTCTGAGGACAGTTTGGAGGGAAAAGCTCTGAGAGGCTGAGTCTAAGGCAGGTGGGTGTTGGGGGAGGCAAACGGGGCAGAATCCTCTCCCTTCTGGTGGCAGCTGCCTGACAAAGCTTTGCTCTCAGGCGCCCAGGGAAGTCACGAGTGGCTTTGCAAGCAGCCGAAAAGGGAAGGAACATTTCCATTAGCAGAATCAGCAGTAAAGAGATTTCCAGTCACAGTAATAGCTGCATTTGGGGGAATCATTTCAGTGGTGGCTGTGGGCGGAGGAGGGAAGGGTGCGGGGCGGCCGGGGAAGGCTCCGGGAGGCGTCTGGTCTGCTTGTTCAGAGCTGAGAGACAGCACCGAAGGAGAACCAGGTGCCAGACACAGAACAACTATCTGGGAGCTGGGCTGGTCATTGGACAAACGTTCTGGACCTCCTACCTCCCTGCAAATGCACAGAGCCCCATTCTCAGGAGACTCTACGGGAGGCTGCAGACTCATTTTATGCTGCCCTTGCTCTGATTACGGGGTTACTCTTGTCAAGACTTCAGGGCCAGCAGCAACTTCCGAGGCTCCTGGGATTTGTAGGTGGGAAATCTCCCACATTATATAGCTCAGACTTTCCTAAAGTTAGCTACCCATCAGATCACCTTGAACCCAGGTTCTCACTCCCAGACCTGCTGACGCACCTGGGGAGGGGCCTGGGAATCTGTGCTTTAACAAGTGTGCCAACTCGTTGGTGTGTCCCTGGAGCACCTCTGTGAAGTGGCTCCTGGGTACCTCTTCAGCCTCTCCTCGTGAGGTTCCCTGTCACACTTTAGGCTCCAGCCCCACTGCTGACTTGCCGATCTCTGAGAGCCGCATGCTTATTCCCCCAACCTGACCCCAGAATGGAAATGCTGTTCTCTCTGCTTAGAATGTTTTTCCTGTCCCTGAGTCACCTGGCCAACTCCTAGTCTTAGCTCCCCTATTACCTGAGAAACCCTCTGTTTCTCCTTCAAGGCTCAGATAGAATTGTTTTTTCTGAATCCACATACCCCACTGGTAGGATTGCCATATTTAGTGAATAAAAATACAAAACCTAAAATACAGGATGCCCAGTTAAGCTTGAATTTCAGATAAACCATCAGTACTGGCTGAGTGTAAGTATGTCCCCTGCAATATTTGGGACCTAGTTATGTAAAAATGACTCAATGAGTATCAGAAATTCAAATTTAACTGGGCATCCTGTATTTTCTCTAGCAACCTTCAGGGACACTGTGTTTCTTTCTCTCTTGTTAGGGACCACACTACTGATGTGGGGTTTGCTCCCCAAACCTGCTCTCCCCACTCACCCCATCTCAGGAAATCAAAACACCATTCATGCTGTTACTCAAGCGAAGGAGTCATCTGTGATGTTTCCTTTCTCTGGGCTCCCTCGTCCTTTCAGTCAACCAGCCCTGTTGTTTTACTTCTAAAATGACTTTCAAAATTATTCACTTCTCCTAATTTCCTACTGCCATCACCTTTGTCCAAGCCACCATCTTTTCTCACTTGGGCTATTATATCTGTCTCCTAACTGGTCTTTCTACTGCCTCTCTATCCCATCCTTTCTTTCTACCATATGGTATATAGCACATGGGCTAGATCCATGTGCTCGCTGCCTGTTTTTGTATGGCCCCGAAGCCTATTTACTCTTTCAAATAAGTGAAAGAAATCAAAAGAAGAAGAATATTTCATGATATGTGACAATTATAGGAAATTCAGTTGGCGGTGTCCATAAATAAAGATTAGTTGGAACACAACCACGCTCATTGGTGCGTGTATTGTCGATGATGGCTTTCACCCTACAATGGTGGAGCTGAGTGGTGACAACAATGATTATCTGGCCTACAAAGCTTAAAATATTTTTACAAACTGTCCCTTTACAGAAAAAGTTGGGCAACCCTGCTCTATATAGTGGTCAGAGTGATCTTTCCCAAAAAGCAAATTAGATCTTGCCACTCTCCTGTTTCAAACCTTTAGTGGTTTCTCATTGCTCTTAAGATAAAATCCTAATTCCTTTTCAGAGTCTAGAATATCCTATATAATTTGCCTTCCTCTCTGAGTTCATCTTCCGTTTTCCTCCCTGCTCCCAAAACTCGAATATCACCTCCTCCAGGAAGTCTTCCCTGACTGAAGTAGCACCCTCTCCCTCTATCGTTCTATTCTATTTATTTTTAATAACCTTTACCTGACATCTCCTTCAAGGTGGGAAGTGTGTTTTATTCATCCTTGCTTTCTGACCTATATAGTGCAGGACACAGCACATAGTAGGTGCCAGGTGGATATTTCCTGATAAAATGAATGAAACATGGGTGGGAATGGGGTGATAGTTTGTGAACACCACCTTAGAGGTACCCACCTCACTGGGTTGTTCTGTTGCTTATTAGCAGATTGTTATGAGGATTCCAGGAGCTAAAGTTTGTAAAACGTGGAACAGAGCCTGCCACTCGGGAAGGCTACCTAGGTGTTTGTTAAAATAAACACTCAAAAATAGGCCTGTACCTTAGTCCCTAGGACCTGCCTCCTCCCCTTTTTCTCTGCAGTTGGAAGGCGTTTAGGGCAATTTGAAGAAAGTCCTATGAATAAAGACCTCATGGAACCCAGGGGGCAAGGTCATCTGGTGGCCAGGACGGGGAGCCAGGAGTCCTGGGGTTTGGGCCTAGGTCTGCTGGGTGTGGTCACGTCTCTTCTGCTTTCTGGGCTTCCCTCTATTTCTGATGTGATGAGATTAAACCAAGCGATCTGTGAGGTTCTTCTCAGCCCCTTGGCTCAGCAGGAGCCCAGGAGGGAGAGGAGGGTCCCCTCAGGGAGCTTCTGAGGCTGGAAGCTGCTACAGCAGGATAAAGCAGACTCCCTCGCTTCCTTCCTTCCCCCCTCTCTGCATCCTTCCTGGGGCCTCTGAAGATCAAACCCTCAGCTCTGAACCCAGGTGCAGCTCACATTTTCGAGCCCAGTCTCACACTAATTTGTTAGGGAACCTTCTTCAATTACTTTCTCTCCAGCCTCCCCCAGGGAGGGAGACTGGAGAAGCTGACCGCCCAAAGTAACCAATTACCTGTCTGCCAATAGCAAGGCTCCTCTTGTCCCTCCCTCCCTTCTTTTCTCTCTCCACTTCATTCTCCTGGCCTCTCTAAACTACTTCTCCAAACCGCAGAGGCCCCTAGGGAATGGCTGTGCTTACCTGCCTCTCTGCTTCCAGCCAGGGAACAGAAGCCCCCCGCACCCCAAGGGGGACAGCAGGTGAGAAGGCTGGTGGCTGAGAAAGGACAGCTGCAAACCTTGGAAAGCCAAACAGGTTTTGCAAGTCTGCTGAATACAAACTGTGCTAGATGGGGAGGAAAATGCCTTGGATTCTAGTTTTTTTCTGCCATTCACTTGCTGTGTGACCTCAGATAAATGACAGTTCCTCTCCGGGTCTCAGATGAGGTTAAGGGAATATCGTCAGAGCCAGCTCTCCTTCAGGAAGCTGGGGAAGATTGGGCTGCGTAGGGTATTCCATGAGAGAAGGGAAACCTTCCAGTCTTGTTTGCTCCCGGAATCCCAGGTGCCTAGAGCTGTGCCCATCACATAGGAGGCGCATACTAAATGTTTATTGAATGGCTAAATGGAAAATGTATGTGATCAGACATTACTAAACAATAACTGAATCACCGCCTCAGATTCCTCTCAATGTGATGCCTTCATCAGTCACTACGATCAGATCAACTGGGATTTGCATGGGACGTGAATTCCGTTCACATTCCCTAGACTAGACCAGTGCACTTAAAGCCCCTGGTTCACCTTAAGCTCCTCTTGCCTGGAGCTAAGCCCCTTCAGTCTCATTCGGTGGTTCTGCCATCTGAGACCCTGTGCTGAGTCCCTGGGGGCTCAGAAATGCAAGGAGTTCATCCCGACAGTCTAACAGTCTCTTGGGATAATAACATTTGCACTTTTTCATTTTTAAAAAAACTCCTTTTCATGGCTATTTTTAGTATCTCCATATTACAGAGGAAGACAGGGCCGTTCAGAGAGATCAAGTCAATTGTACAAGGTCACATAGTAAATGGGATTAGCTGTATTTATTTTTAAAAGGAATCTTTGTATCACTATCACGAATGGAACTCCAGAATAACTTGCTATAAATGGAAGACAGCCTGTAAAAGAAAATATGTAACTACTGAAGTAATATATATATAGTAATATATATATATAGTAGTGTATATATATATATTCCCAACGCTTTGGGAAACATCAAGCTAGCCCAACCACTGAGAAGAGATATTTGTTTAAAATTTATAATTTGCCCGCTTAATTGCCAGATTTCCTCTAATATATACATTTGAAAAATATCTTTCCTTGCCTTATAACTACTACCCATCTTTTAAGATCCAGCTTGAGTGTACCTTTACTGCTTCCAAGATGACTTTCCCGGCTCCTCCAAAACAGTCATCTCCCAAGCTCTTTGTATCTTCACTGCAGTCCGTGTTTTCATGGAAATATTGTGGTGCTTTAATTGTCTGTCTCTCTCACTAGTCTGTAAGCTTCCTTAGTTAAACATCATGTCTCTTTAATATCCACAACTCCAGCAGCTAGCGCATGCATGCTTATTGAATTTTTAAGCTTAATTTTAAATTTTAACAAAAGGAATACAAACCGGTAACAAATTCAGACAATTCAAGAATATTGTAAAGGAAGAAGTGAAAGTCTCTCCTCTGCCTGATCTCCTTCCCTGAAAGTGATCGTGATGAAGAGTTTGCTGGATTCTTGTGGAATGCGGAGTAAATTGGTACCCGAGCAGCCACCTTTGGTGATGCACAGAGAGGAAGTGACTTGTCCAAGGTCACTTTGGCAAGTTTCTTGCAAGCTACTCAGGGATATTGATGAAGCCGTCTTTTTGTTAGGGCATTGGTTTTTCAGACTGAGTTCCACGATAGATCAGGGCAGTATGAGTTGCTCTGGGCTTCAACTAAAGAGATTTCCATTTTTATCTGTCTGTAACACTGGAGCTCCAATGTCATTTGAACAAAAGATTCCACAGCTTAAAAAAAAGTCTTCTACAAGCACCATACTATGCCTAGACCACAGCATCATCCTCCACGCCCTGGGTACAATATATTGGAAAGGAGATAGTTAATGTTCCTGCCATAATATTCGATGGAGATAGCGTGCTTAGCGAAAGCTCACTGACCATCTTATATTCAATATTAAGCTGGCTTTACAAAGCTGCTGCACGCATGATCAGGCCTCAGAATCTACCTCCAGATTTCCTCCAAGCCTCAGGCAAGAAATCATCTTCTTTACTGACCCCTACTTGGGAAAAAAAAAAAATATATATATATATATAATGTATATGTAGATATAAATGTGTGTCTACATGTATACATACATTTGTGTGTGTATATATACATATATGTGTACATACATACATATATACACACACATACATGTGCATACATACATGCAGATACATAGAGAATATGATAATGATTCTTCTGTCTGGGGAACTAAAAGAAGAAACTGAACCCAGCAAGAGAAAAGCCAGAAAGGGAACAATTACGACAATGAGTCGGGGGCGGGTGTCTCTTTCTTTCTGGCACAGTATTTGACATGATTGATAAAGCAGTGCTTCTCTTCTTCTTTAAACTTTTTTCTCACTCAGGTCGGGATGCAGACTATTCAGGAGAGGGTTACCTGGGTTTAGGTTGAGTTCTTTAGTTTAGAAACCCTCATTTATGAAGCCGTGAGAATTGGCAGTTGGTCAGTTACTTGAAAAAGTCTATTAAATCAGGGAATCATAAAAAATAATAATGCACCTGAAACATTTCATTTTAACTTAAAATACATAAATGTGGGTGCTTTTGCCAATTATTTGATGTAGGCCCAGGGCCTCTTCTTTGAGGTCAGCTGATTGCAGTCCTGTGCCATCTTTCTTGCATAAACCATGCTCATAATGCACCAAATATGATGTCCAATGTGGGTTTCATTAAAGGGGACTGAGGACTCAAACATGCTTGCCAAGTAATTCTTCCAGAGTTTTATGATTCCTTTCTAAATTTTTATAGTTGTCGTACCTGACCTAACTCAATAGCAATATTTAAGTGACTTTATTTTTACAGTAAAATCAACTTAGTTCTCATAGAAACTGCCTTCTTTTGATGTTCATAAATTTTTAATCTCCACAATATTTCGTTAAGTTTTGTAATTATAAGAAACACACAGGCATGAATAGGTTTGGGAAACAAACTGGCTCTCTGTGCAAAGGCAAGTCGCCTGGTGGCGAAGTCCTAAATGTGTTGGAGAGGAAGTATCTTTGGAGCGTGACCCTTCAGGGCTAGTGAGCTTGAGGAAGTTTTATAGGAATGCCGGAGGGTGCTGGTTAAACTGGCGGTCAGTGGAGAGAAGGCCAGCTAAAAGCTTTTGAAATATGTACATGTTTCAGGTTCGTGGAGGCATTAAGTCGCAGAAAGTTTAGTGTTTGCCTTTAGCATTTTGCCTAAAACTCTGATTTAAAGAAGAGGAGAAGACAACTCATTTGCACTGTTGGTGGGAATGTAAATTGGTGCAGCCACTATGGAAAACAGTATGGAGGTTCCTCAAAAAATTAAAAATAGAACTACCGTATGATCCAGCTATCCCACTTCTGGGTATTTATCCAAAGGGAACGAAAACAGTATCCCGAAGAGATAACCTGTACACCCATGTTCACTGAAGCATTATCCACAATAACCAAGATATGGAAACAAAGCTAAGTGGCAATCAACAGATGAATGGAAAAAGGAAGATGTGGTATATACATATGATGGAATATTATTCAGCCACGAGAAAGAAGGAAATCCTGCCATTTGTGGCAGCGTGGACAGAACTGCGGGGCATTATGCTAAGTGAAATAAATCAGACAGAGAAAGACGGATGCTGTATGATATCACTTATATGTGGAATCTAAAAAAGCCAAACTCATAGAAACAGATACTAGAATGGTCGTTACCAGGGGCTGGGGCGGGGAGAGAAATGGAGAGATGTTGGTCAAAGGGTACAAACTTCCAGTTATAAGATGAGTAAGTTCTAGGTTCTGATATACAGGATGGTGATTATAGTTGATGAATAAGTGAAAAGCAATAGGATATACTGGAGTATATGAGGAAGCCATTTGACTTAAAACTAATTTGGCCTGACCTTGTTTTTCCAGAAAGGCCTGACGTGGCCTGTTGAGCATGCATTGCATTGTACATTTGCTTTAAATATTTACAATGTCCCAAAGCCAAGAATGATGCCCTTAAAGACAGGGATGTTGCCTTCCCCATATCAGCATTTCTTTAAGGATGAGCATTTCTTCCCAGAAACGAAGGATTAATTACCGACCTGCTTTAACTCATCTTCTGACCACTGACCTGCCGCCCCCTGACTTGTTGTGCTCACTTTGTGACCACTGACCTGCTGTGCTAGCAAAGCATCTCATGACAGTAGTAAAAGAGATACTCCTGTCATATGTGATGTACGCTCTTTGTTCCCAGATGGTATATAACCACTCTGTACACCCCACTTCTTTGGAGAACTTCCTTCCTTGGTGGAAAAATTCTCCTGGGGCCTAGTCCTCAATGTGGCTCATAATAAAGTCAACCCAATTTTGATTTATAGATTGACTATGCGTTATCTGCATTGACATAGTTAACAATGCTATATTATAGACTTGAAATTTGCTAAGAAAGTAGATCTTGAATGTTCTCACGACAAAAATGAAATGGTAATTATGTGATGGGATGGTGGTGTTAGCAAATACTATGGTGGTAATCATTTTGCAGTGTATAAATGTATCAAATCTACACATTGTACACCTTAAATTTACACAGTGTTATATGTCAATTATATCTCAATAAAGCTGGAAAAAATAATTAAAAATAAAGAAGAAGAAACTGAGTCTCAGAGATGAGTCAGGAAGTCAAGTCGTTGGAGTCTTGAAGTTCATGGCCCCTCCTGGACTCCACAGCTGTTGTCACTGATGCCGTTTTTCTTTTGGGTGGCCTTTCAAGGGATTCCCCCCAACACTTTTCCTGTTTTACGGATAAAGAAATGTGGTTCAGATAGTGAAGTGCCCTAGCAAGGGATGCAGAGCAAAGTAGGGTAACTGTTTAATTCCCACATCACATTGATTTCCTGAATGCCATTCCAAGTATTTCTTTGCTCAGGGGTAGTTTTTTAATATATTTTTAAAAATAATTAAACCTGGGGCCGGTCCAGTGGTGTAGTGGTTAAGTTTGCGTGTTCTGCTTAGGCGGCCCGGGGTTAGTAGGTTCAGATCCTGGCTGGGACCTACACACTGCTTATTAAGCCATGCTGTGGCAGTTGTCCTACATAGAAAGTAGAGGAAGATGGGCACGAATGTTAGTTCAGGGCCAATCTTCCTTGGCAAAAAGGAGGATTGGTGGTAGATGTTAGCTCAGGTCTAATCTTCCTCAAAAAAAGCCCAAAATCAAACCTTATGGAAGAATTTTTTTTCCCCATCTGTGACCACACCTGATCTTTCCATCACCTATTGAGGGAATTAGATAGAGCATGTCCTCTTTGTCCTCACCACAGATCCCCTCATATACACACATACAGTTTGACAGCACCTCTCTGTAGCTCTGTCTATCCACACACCAACTCTCCAGGCCATTCAAATTTAGAACTTTTCGGACCCTCGGGCCTAGCCAGACCAGCCGTCATATTGCACAGAGGGAGACCAAAGCCCAGAGGAAGGCCAGTACCTTGCGTACTACAGTCAGGGGGCTGGGACTGCTTATGAACGCAGACCTCCATCCACCCAGCCCCGTGTTCTTTCGCCTCGACTCGGTTCCCTGCACAGCCCGGGTCTCCCAGCGTGCCCACCTGCTGGGGAGAGTCGGGCAGGTAATGAGAGGGCAGAGTGTGTGAGGGGGCTGCCAGGAGCTCCCGTGCTTTATGAGGTGCAGAGTATAATTCAAAACCCATTTTGGGGACGTCTCGCCCCATAAAATCTCCTGCAGCAGGAATGGCTGGGAATTTGTTTTGACTTCCCCAGCACATGTTTTTTTTTTTTTTGAGGAAAATTAGCCCTGAGCTAACATCTGCTGCCAATCCTCCTCTTTTTTTGCTGAGGAAGACTGGCCTTGAGCTGACATCCATGCCATCTTCCTCTACTTTATATGTGGGACGCCTGCCACAGCATGGCTTGACAAGTGGTGCGTAGGTCCGCACCCGGGATCTGAACCGGCAAACCTTGGGACACCAAAGTGAAATGTGAGAACTTAACCACTGCGACACCAGGCCAGCCCCCCCAGCACATGTTTTTAAATACCTCTTCTCTCCATCTCATTTTCCTCTTTCTTTTCTTCTACTCAGTTCTTATTGGATGATAAGCCCCGGGTGGCTTCTGAGGGGACACATTGGGGGTGGTGTTGGGGGAAGAGATCCTGCTGTACAGGTTAATGGGCTGGCAAATGGTTGTGAAAAGGCTCACCCTTCTTGGATGATTCTTCCTCTGCAAAGACATCCGCTCAGGAAATGACTTCAGGGATCTGCCTCCCACAATTACAGTTAGACTTTTAGATCCGTTCTTATTTTGGGCAAAATAAGGCTGCTGTACAGCCTTGTATCATGTAATCCAGTAGCAGCTACTCCTTCCTCATTTCCCTGCCCTCCTTCGTCTTATGACATCTCTCTCCCAGTCTCTCACAATACTGCTTCAGTTCCTTCCTTCTAGTAGATGCTTCCTATGCTGCCCGAAGGATCATTCCCAAAGGTCATTTCTCCCTCCCTTAGCATCCTCAGTGGCTTACAGGATTAATAGCAAACTCCTTGGCATCTGAGCCCTCCACCTAAGGACCAAAGCCACCTTAACTATTCTTCCCTCTCTATTCCTCTGCCTACACTTCAGCCAAACTGAGTTTTTTACTGCTCCAAGAAAACAAGCTCCGCTTCTGCATTTCTAGGACTTTGCTCAAGGCCTGTCCTCCACCATGGATGCGCTTGTTCTCCTCCATTTCAGCTGGCGGGACCCGATCTATCCTTCATGAGCTGCTTTCTTTCTTTCTTTTTTTTTTAAAGATTTTATTTTTTTCCTTTTTCTCCCCAAAGCCCCCCGGTACATAGTTGTATATTCTTTGTTGTGGGTCCTTCTAGGTGTGGCATGTGGGACGCCGCCTCAGCGTGGTCTGATGAGCAGTGCCATGTCCGCGCCCAGGATTCGAACCAACGAAACACTGGGCCGCCTGCAGCGGAGCACGTGAACCTAACCACTCGGCCACGGGGCCAGCCCCCCATGAGCTGCTTTCTTTATGGAAACTTCCATCCTTATTGCTTCTTCCTCGTTCCTTCCTCCCCTAATTCAGATTTGAGTAACTTTATTCAGGAAACTTTATTTATCTCTCTCTTAAGCCACCTCTCTTATATTAAAATATGTGTGGCCGTGTCTTATCTGATCGTTTACCTGCATAGTCCAATACAGTAGAAAGTAGCCACATGTGTCCATTGAGCACTGGAAGTGTGGCTAGCGTGACTGAGGGACTCAATTTTAAATTTAACTTTGTTTAAATTTAAATAATAGCCATATGTGGGTTGTGGTTATCATATTGAACAGGACAGAGACAGAACATGCCCACCATTGCAGAAAATTCTGTTGAACAGCCCTGCTCATAAAATCCTTGAGGGGAGGGCTGGAGTCTTTTTTTGTATCTTGTTCCTAGTACAAGGCCTGTTATTGTATAGGCGTCAATAAATGTAGGTAGAACGGACATTTAGGCATGACTCTGTAACCACTAGCCTCAAAGAAATCCAGTTTTAAGAAAGAAACTCACAGCAATTTCTTTTTAAAACACACCAACGTTTGCTAATAACAATATTGCTTCATAAGCTTTGATTTGCAAAGTCTGGTACATCTTAGAGTCCAGGGTGTCTGAGATTAATTCATTAATGACACTCAGTAGTGGGAATTCCTGGCTCCTGATGGGTCATTTCTCAGCCATGCCTTTTCTTCCCATCTCAGTTTCCGCCCTCCCTGCCCAGAGCAGTCGAGCCCCGAGCTGGGCCTCAGACAGAGGAGCCCCGGCAGGTAGCATTCCCTGGGATGCAGGTGCGCACGGGGCTGTCTGACATGAATGTTCAGGTTTGAGCTTCTGTGGTGTTTCATGGAAGATTTATGGGTGTTTCTTCGAGAGAGAACTCCTGAAAACTGTCCCCTGTGAGTGATGGGGTGAGAATGGAATGCAAGCGTCTCTCCTTGCTTCTCCTCCCCCATCCTTGTCTCATTCTTCTCTTTTTCTCCTCAGTTTCCCCTTCATTCCCACTTTCTCTTTAACCTCTTTCCTCTTTCCTCTCTGTTCCTTCAATATCCTTCTGTTCTTTTTTCTTTTTGCTCTTAAGGTCTCTTTTCTTCTCTCTCCTTACCTCGCCATGTGTCTGTCTGCCTTTCTCCCTGTATCTCCTTTAGTCCCTCTCTGTACTCCCCACACCCTTGAGTTCTTTTTAGAATCCCTGAGCACAGGTCACTCCTGTCTGCCTACCCTGACCAGAGAAACCAGCCCAAGCATCTTGTTGATCACCATGGCCCCATGTGCAGCTCAGAGCTGGCTACCTCTGGTCAAAGCCAGACACGGCAGCAAGGGGTTTGGAACAAGGGAGAGAAGGTGGGTGAGACTCTTGGCCAAGGTGGGCGGGGCCTTGCAGGGTGCAGCTCGACCCACCTTCTAGTGTCAGGGCCTCTGTTCTCCATGGAGCTGCCTCCGTGGCGGCCCCTGTTGTCGATTGTGATTCCAAGTGTCCTGAATCACTTTAGAGGCCTCTGTGACCACTTGGTCCCTCTTGTGCAAATTTGGCCGTGACCTTGATTTTCAGCGTGAGGTGGGTTTTTGAGAGCAGTTGGCAAAGAATCTGAGGTCTTATTCCTATTTTGCTAAATATTCGAAGCTCTTTTTCTGAGACTCTGGTGGGCTCCTCTTTCTCAGCCTCCTCTGCTGATCTTGTACTATTCATCACCAGCTCTTTTTTTAAAGGCTTTTTCCTCGGGGCATTGGAAACATCTGCTGGAGAGTTTCAGACAGAAAGTTGCAAGAATGAGAAACCTTCTGAAGAGATGATCCCTTCTAAAATTTCAACCCTTGGCTGTAACTGACAGTGAAAGGCACCCAAGCCAAGTTACCTTATCCCCAAAGTACCACGTGCCCTTTTGAGTTTGACCTTCAGGACATATGCTTCATTAGCTTGCAAGGGTTTATAGTACTTTAATATAGCAATTGGTCCTGAGTCAAGAGGAGCTCTTGTTTCCGAAGACAAAACGAACGAAAGAACAAAACAAAGAACAAGAGGAAGGAGAGGAGGAGGAGGAAGAGGAGGGGGAGGAGGGAAGCTAGAAAAGAAAACAGGCTAGTAACCATTTTTTTCCTCGTTTGTAAATTTTTTCCCAGCGTTATTGAGATAAATTATCATATACCATTGTGTAAGTTTAAGGTACACAACACGATGATTTGATACACACATATATATTGTGAAATGTTTACGGCTATCATGTTCATTAACACATCCTTCAGCTCGCATAATTACCATGGTGGTGGTGGTGCTGTGGTGAGAACATTAAACCTCCACCATCATAGCAACTTTCAAGTATACAATACACTTGTCAACTAGAGTCATCAGGCTGTGCATTAGATCCCTGGAGCTTATTCATCTTATACCTGGAAGCTTGTACCCTCCGATCAGCATCCCCCATTTCCCCACCTCTCAGCCCCTGGCCTCCACCATTCTGCTATCTGTTTCTAGGAGTTCGATCTCACATGTAAGTTAGATCATGCGGTATTTGTCTTTCTCTGTCTGACTTATTTCACTTAGCATAATGCCCTCAAGGCCCATCCATGTTGTCACAGTGATAACTTTCTTTGTTTGTAATGAACTCTGGATAGCCACTTCATCTTATTTATTTAATTTTTTTATTTTAGTGAGGTCACAGTGGTTTATAACATTGTGTAAATTTCAGGTGTACATCATTATATTTCAGTTTCTGTATAGACTGTGTTCACCACAAAAAGTCTAGTCTCCATCCATCACCATACATATGTGCCCCTTTACCCTTTTGCCCGGCCCCTGCCCCCTTCCCTTCTGGCAACCACCAGACTGTTCTCTATATCTGTGTGCTTGTTTGCTTGTTTTTCCTCCACATATGAGTGTAATCATACAGTGTTTGTCTTTCTTTGTCTGACTTATTTTGTTTAGCATAATGCCTTCAAGGTCCATCCATCTTGTTGTGAATGGCACAAGTTCATCTTTTTTAATGGTTGAATAGTATTCCACTGTGTATATATATACATATACATTGTATATGTATATATATATATACACATATTGGAATAGCATCCCAATGTATACATATACATTACATTGTATATATATATATACATATATATACATCTACATATATGTATACATATATGTACAGTATGTGTATATATATATATACCACATCTTCTTTATCCATTCATCCATTGATGGGCACTTAGATTGCTTACAAGTCTTGCCTATTGTCAATAATGCTATAATGAACATAGAGATGCATGTATCTTTTTGAATTAGTCGTTTCACGTTCTTTGGATAAATCCCTGCAGGGTAGACTTAAATTTGCTTCTGGAGCAGGAGTGGAAGTGTCTCTTGTAATCCTTGGATTTCTCCCCTTGGGTTCCCCCACTTTATTTAGCCTATAACCAAAGCTTTTTAATTTTCCTCCCAACATGTCTTTTGAATCCATCCATCTTTTTGCATCTCTAGCCTGGTACAAATCACTCTCATCTCTGACCTATAATTCAATAGATTCCTGACTGGTCTCTCAGATTCACTCTTGCTCTTACTTCCCTCCCAGCCCTTCCCAATCCATTCTCACATGCTGCCAGAATGACTTTCTAAATTTGTGTATCAAATCGTGCCTCTTCTCTGCTTGTCTTCACCATGACTTCCCGTTGTGCTTATAATGAAAGACATGGTCCCTAACCAAGGTCTACAAGATACTCAGCTTTGGCTGCATACTAGAAGACAGGGGAAGTTTTTAAAAGAGCTAGGACCTGGAATCTACCCTAAGCCAATTAAATCAGTATAATTGGGGGTTAGACAGTTTGGCAGTTTTGTACAATGCTAAGCATACTCTTATCTTATGACCCAGCAATTACATTCCTTGGTATTTACTCAAATGAGTGGAAAACTTATGTCAACACAAAAACATGCACGTGAAAGTTTACAGCAGCGTTACTCAAAATTTCCAAAACTTGGAAGCAGCCAAGGATGTTTGTCAATATATGAATGGATACATAAACTGTGGTACATCCAGACAATGAAATAGTATTCAGCGATAAAAGAAATGAGCTGTCAAGCCACAAAAAGACATGGAGGACCCTTGAAATCATATTGCTAAGTGAAAGAAGCCAATATGAAAAGGCCGTATACTATATGGTTCCAACTCCGGAAAAGGCAAAACTATGGAGACAAGAAAAAGATCGGTTGTCAGGGGTTTGTGGGGAGAGAAGAAGAGACAAATAGCAAAGCACACACAGGGGATTTTTATAGCAGTGAAACTGTTCTGTATGGTACAGTAATGATGGACACATGCTATTAAACATTTGTGAAAACCTATTGATGCACACCACAGAGTCAACCCTAATTTAAACTATAGAGTTTAGTTAATAATAATGTGTTTATATTGGCTCATAATTGTAAAAAAATATGCCATACTAATGTAAGACGTAAATAGGGGAAACTCTTGTGTGTGTGTGTGTGTGTGTGTGTGTGTGTGTGTGTGTGTGGAGAGGTGTTACGTGGGAACTTTCTCTGCTTTTCCATCAATATTTATGTAAAGCTGAATCTGCTCTTTAAAACAAAAGATTATTTAAAAAAAAAAAAGTCAAGGGGCTGCCCAGTGGCGTGGTGGTTAAGTTCACATGTTCTGCTTAGGTGGCCCGGGGTTCCACCGGTTCGGATCCTGGGTGCAGACCTATGCAATGCTTATCAAGCCATACTGTGGCAAGCATCCCAGGTATAAAATAGAGAAAGATGGGCGCAGATGTTAGCTCAGGGCCAGTCTTCTTTAGCAAAAAGAGAAGGATTGGCGGAGGATGTTAGCTCAGGGCTAATCTTCCTCAAAAAAAAAAAAAAGAATGTCAAGACTTGGGCCCTACCCTAGGCCAATTAAGTCAGAGTAACTAAGCCTTACTGTTCTGTTGTGTTTGTATCTGTAATTTCCCCAGGTGACACAGGTCATCTAATATACGCTTGGGGTACAGGGCCCTGCCTACCTCTACCTTCACCCGAGCTGTTTTCCTCTTGCTTTCCAGAGGCCGCACAGAAAGCCTTGATCTAAATTGTACTTAGATGTCTGTTTGTCCATGTGTGTTGTCTGCTGCCTTGTCTAGACTACAAACTTGAGAAACCCGTGCTTCTCAAAGTGTTTGCTTCACAATTAGCGCTCCGTAAATGTTAACTGAATGAATGAACCCATGAATGGATAAGTCCTAAAGCTTAGTAGATTCCTCCCTTTTGCCCCCATAATGGCAAGTCAGGGGAGACTATTTGGGAAAATGGTGGATGGCTGGAGCTAGGTAAGGCGAACTATGCACATCCCTCCCTTCTACTCCTAAAGGGGGCTACAGAACACAGAAATCTCATTCCCTTCAGGTCCCAAGAGCCTTCCCCTCTGTTCCCTTTGCCCTCCAGCTAGTGGCCCACATCCTGTGTTGAAGTAAGGGAATGGATGAGTTAAATTTGTGTCTGTTTCCATTTTCTTTCTCTGCAATAAAGTTAGTGATCGCTTGGTCAAACTGCAGTATAATGCAATTAGGCTCCTGTGTTCCCATCTCCTTCAAGTGCCTTGGGAGTGACTTGTGCTACTGTTGGAAACAGCTCTGTAGTCAATGAGCAAACTCAAGGAAGAAAGACCAAAAGCCCTCCCCCCTCCCCCGGAGCCAGTCCCCTTTGCTGCTTCTTTCATATGGGAAATTAAATTGCCTTTAGATTGTGAGCAAAAGGAAGAGTGATGTAGAAACAGGATATTCGCAGGTGTTCTCTGGAGCAGGGAAAATTGCAAACGATTCCTCTCATCCTTGCTTGGGTGGGAGAGAGAGACACACACACTGGAGTAGCACAGTAAGGAAACAGTTAAGAATTTATCTTCATTTTATTTGGCTTGAGTTCCAGCTCCTGGCATAATATCTGTACTTGTTCTCTGCACATTCAATAAATTATTTTATGGCCAATGAGGAGTGACTGATGTCAGATTTATGGTGAAGAACCCCGAGGGCAGGATAGCCTGTGAGTTCTGTTGGAAGATAAAGAGAGGAAGGTAGGTGACTATATTTTTTATCCCCATGAGACTTAGGAAAAGAGGCTGGGAAGACAAGGCAGAAGACTAGAGATTAAGGATTCAGTTAACATTGGGATGCAAATAGTTACCAGCGCAGGGAGCCCCAGGCTGTGATTGAAGAGCTCTGATTGCTAATGGTTGAAGAGCTCTGATTTCTAATTGTGGGTACACTTCTAACTCTCTCAGCACCTTGAGCAAGTCATCCAGACATCCTCGAGCTGTATCAGGGCAGTTGCAAGCAACAGAAACCAACTCTGTTTTCTCAAGCAAAGGGACTTGATGGGAAGGATTTGGACGGCTCATAGAAGGATGGAAGAGCTGACAAGCAGGCTCAGCAAGGGCACCTCTGGGGATCTGAGCATCCCCACCAGGATAGAGGAGCTCCAAGAATTTGTCCATCCTTTCCTCCCTCCCTTCAGCATTCATTGACTCAAAGTGGGCTCGTATTTACCCCTCATCTAGGAAAGTAGAGGACACCTGGATTGATGTGCCCTCCAGGCTGCACATGGCTGCAGGGAGAGCTATATTTTGAAAGAAGAGTCTGGGAGCTGCTACCAAGATGGTTGTGGAGCAGCAAAAGAAACATGTCTTCATCAGGGACCTCGGTATTCTCCTCTGTAAGATGATAGTGGTTTTCCAAGTGCTCCCTTAGCATCAGAAGCTTTCCTTCAAATGGAATCTTGGGCATCCCACTGTAAAAACCAGGGGAAACCAGTATGGCTCCAACTGAGATGGGGGCAAGGGGCCCCAAGCCCTGCCCTACAGGCCCTCTCTTCCCCCTCCCTAAAGTGGTCCTTGAAATGTCTATTTGAACCTAGAGCTCTGTTAAGTACAGTTAGATACCACTGGGTTATATGATCTCCAGCTCTGGCCTTTGCAGCAAAACAGAGCCTCTGAGTCAAGGGCTGCTCTATAAAGACCTGTATAGAGGAGAGGGTGATTCATGTTAGTTACAAGGCTGAGCAACCTCTGATTTGCCTGGCGAAGATGATGACCTTCATGTGACCTGCTGCACTCCTACCCCAACCCATGCCCAGAAGAGGCAGGCCTCAGCACCTTGCATCAGAAAGGCTTTGAGGTTGGGAAATGATGCTAGAAAGTGTGTGGACCTCCTGGTTCGAGCCCTGTTTACATCTCCAGCCTCATATCCTGCCATTCTCCTTGTTATTCTCTGCTTTCTCATCTCCACTGGGCTTCTTTCAATTCCTGTAATGTAATAATCTCCCTTCTGCCTTTGGGCCTTTGCACAGGCTGCTGCCTTTGCCTAGAAAGGTCTTGCCTCCATCATTTTTTGCCTGCCTGACTCCTGCTAATTTTTCAGATCCTAAATTCATATCACTTCTGTAGAGAAGCCTTCCCTGATTTCTTCAGTTACAGCTGGCCTCCCTGTTTTATATATAAGCTCCTGTTATTAGTAGCAGTTAATCACATATTTTAATTACATATTTCTTTTTGATGTTTACAGTGAAGGCAGAAATCATGTCTTGATTAGGTTCCAAAAGATATTTGCTAAATGAAGAAATAAATATAGAGCATAGTACAGTTCTCAAAGTATTGGTTCAGTTCTGTGAGCATTTATTGAACAACTTCTGTATACCATGTCCTCTCCTAGGGGCTGAGATGGAACTCTGAATAGGACATAGATCCAGCTCCTGAGTTGCTCATTTTCTTGGGCAGGAGAATTTTTCTGTTCGCCCATTTAATCCCTGCCTTACTGCAGGAGGTCAACAGAGTGTGGACTGGGATCCCCAGAGAAGTCAAGTGACCTGATAAGCGTCACACAGTGAGTTGGTAGCTGTGCCTGGATTGAAGACTGAACTTCCTGTCTCCTGGCCCAGTGTTCCTCTCTTCTCTTGTTCTTGCAGAAAGTAATGTAGTTAGTGAAAATGGACTTTGTTGCATATGACACAAAATGCTGCCCTCCTTTCCCTTAGGGAGGAAGTAGTTTTGGCTAGGCCAGGATGAGGTATGTGGGTGCAGAAGGACCCACAAAATGGGAGGGAGGGCTTAGCAGAAGAGGGTGCGCATCCCATGTAGGGTACCATAGTCCAGGATGCTCCCGGAGGTGCCCGAGGTGGCTGAGGAATTGAGCTGACATCTCAGAGTGGCGTGGTGTGTTCATCTGGGATCCTGCGGTTTCTGTGACCTCACAGAGCTTGCTCTCTTTGCGTCCTTGATCCCTCCCCACTCTACCACACTTCCAGTCTCTTTCTCAGTTCTCTCCCCCAAAAGTGTGGTCTGAAGGCAGCTCATGTTCCATCCTGGTCACAGTACTGTTGACCCCAAAAGGTGGCTTCTGATGCTGTGCAAAGGTCGTGTGAGCTTAGTTTAGCCCTGCTGGCTGAGAAAGGCGCCGTGTTTCCAGGTCATTGTCTTACCACATCACGGCACAGCAAAGCGGGTGCACATCCCCATTTAGCCCTGTTGGGGGCTGTCAGCAGCTCTCTGTTACCTGGGAATAGCTGCTCATTTCCAGCTCTCCCCAAGCTGGTGACACAGGGTGGTCCTGGTGAAGGCACAGTCTTCTTTGACTGCGGGCAGAGTTTCTATGATTGTGGAACTAGCTTTATTATTTTCTTCTTTTCTAAGAGTATGAAATGTCTGCTTTCATTTTCTCCCCCTTCTCTCTTGATCTTTGTCAAAGAGTGACAGCTTCTCTAATTAGGCAGTTGAGAGGGTAACCTTAGCAACTTAGAGCTGGCTGTGGAGAAAGAGACAGACTTCTAGGTGCCCCACTTGCCGGAGCCCTGGGCACTCTGGCCCAGGCACCGTGGCCCCCTTTGTGCATTAAGCAACCCCCACCCCTGTCCAGCTGGGGCTGGCTCCAGAGCTTCCTGGGCATTCTCTTCTGCCTCCTCTGCTTTGCCAGGGAATTCAGCCTCAGCCTCATCCCTTTTCAATCAAGGATTAAAACTCCTAGATGCAGGGAATTCCCTACGTCTGTCTCTGCATTCTCTGTCTAGTAAGCTGTCCTTTCTCTTCTCTCTCTCTTCACCCTGTCTTCCGTTTTCTCGCTCTCTCTCTCATCCTCTTTTCTTTCTCTTTCCTAGGGTGGGTAGAAGGCTAGGATTTATGCACTTTTGGTTGGCACTTCCTTCACTGAGCCACCCCCAACCAACTTGGATGCTCCTGCCCCCTTGGTCTGGATCTGTATCCCCTATCCTCCTACCACAGCATCCCCGCACTCTCCTTGCTCATCCCCTGCTGACTCCCTCCCATCTTCCAAAGCTCTTCCCTGGGAAATCTTTTCCATCTGGTCCTCTGCACTGCCCCGCACTCCCCATTCACACAGATTTCTCTGTGCCTAAGACTTCTTATTCAATACTTACTCTTTGGACCACATAATCGAGAAAGTGTAAAGAATTTTAATTTTTTAATTTTTTTACACTACCTGGTTTCCTGGATCTGAGTTATGATTTTCAATAGGTAAAGGGATCACATATTCCCTTATGTTCTTTTCACAGTTAGCATATTAATAGGCATGATGTGTGCTTACAATTCATGTGCTAACTCTGAAATAAAAGGAACGTTATGGTCTCTTTCCTGAAGTAAGGGCTTCAGAAAGCTTCAGAAATTATGAGAATATATGTAGAGAGAAATTGATCGTAATGGGCACTCAGTATACTGGAACTGAACCATGGTGGTAAAGAGGGTGTTGAAATATTGCCTGTGGATGTTTCCTGCCATTTCTCTGTTTTCCAGTATCTCCTAATTCCCTTCCATCCATTATTCCATCTGATCATCCTACCACTGATTAATCCATCAGCCATCTGCCCATCCACCTTTCTACTTCTCCATCCACCTGCCATCCATCCATTCTCTTTGCTAGGAATTGTGGGATCAGTACCCTTAAGGGACATCCACGCTAGGAGACGTAGGGATAGGACTAGTGAGGTGTACGCAGCTATAACCCAAGGTGCCATCTGACACGAGCAATGAGATGAAGGCCCTGGGTCTTCTGAGCAGGCAAGAGCAGAGAACTTTGAATCTGGGAGGGTCTTCAGAGAGCATCATCTTCAGCCCTCTCAGTGTATAATGCGGTGCCCAGTGCCCAGAGGAAATGACTTGCTCAAAGTTCCTCGTCAAGTTAGTGGGAGAACCAAGGTTGAGTTGCAAGAACTATAGAGCTGAAATAGATTGCTGAGTTTGCATTACCCTTTTCCCAGGTGAGGAAGGTGAGGCTCAGGGACTAACAGCACCACATTTCTAGTCATTCATCTGGCAACAGAACTGATGTGTGAGTAGAGATCTCCTGCCTTGCTTAGGATCAGACATGTGTCATGCTGAAAAAGGACTAGTGATTTGCTCAGGTTAAGATGATCTTAGGTTTCACTTTTGTCTTTGAAGCACCAGCCCATTCCAGTACTTCCTCCAGCCAACCACCCCACTCTATCTCAGACTTCCCAAGACGCCTTGAGTTCTGGGTTAAACCTGACTCTGCCTCCATCCCTTCTCTTGCAACCCGGCAGAATCCTATGTGGCCACACTGTCTGCTCACCTTCTGAGGAACACCGTTTTACCCCAGTCCAGCCCTGCCCGGAAGCCCATTCTCACTAGCCAGATGTGAGCTCCTCCACTCATATTCCCAGGCAGTGCTTAAGCCAACAGCTGAAGGCAGATCCCAGGCGCCAAGGAGACGAGGTTCTTGGCTGCCGACGGGAGATAAGTAGACTCGTAAAGGGTGATTTTCTGGCCTGTGAGCCCCTGTTCATGGATTTCATCTTTTAATGGAAGTGCAGTAAATAAAAGCTGTTTCACAATATGCCAAGCAACAGGTCAGGAACATCTGAGCCGCTGGAATTGATAGGAGGGAGCTGAGCGTAACAAATCTCCCTAAATTGTACCCGGTTCCACTTGTATCAGCTCCCAGGCTGTGTTCCCCAATTATTGTGCAAGGCATTTATTTTTCAGCTGGAGCTTTTGGAAAATAAGGCATGCGAATGGGGGTATACATTCATGGCTTCTTGCCAAATAGAATTTTTTTCCCCTGTTTCTGTTAGTGTCTGAGCCCTGATTGAATCTTACCCCTACTCCCCTTCAACGTTACCTTCCCCACCTTGGAGGCTGAATTCATTCCTCGAGGCTCATTCAAATGGCACCTCCTCCAGGAAGCCATCCCCTGCCAATGCCCCACCTCCACTCGCCTGCTTTCAGTTCAAAGCAACAGTGTTAAAGCGAGGTTAAATTACATACAGTGAAATGCACAACTCCTAAGTGTATTTTTCAACGAGTTTCGACAAATGTATACATCCCTGTAACTAAGAACATTTCCATCCCTCCAGAAAGTTCCCTGGTAATTCCTCCCAGTCAGCCCACATCCACCCATAGACAACCACTAGGCTGATATGTATCACTATGAAAGAATTTTGTCTAGTCTTGACCTCCTTATACGTGGATACATAGACCAGAAGGGAAAGAAAACTATGGCCCTGTGGCCAAATATAGCCCATCGCCTCTTTTTGTGTGACTTATGAGAGAAGAATGGTTTTTCCATTTTTAAATAGTTGGAAAAAAAATCAAAAGAAGAAGAATATTTCATGACATATAAAAAGTATATCAAATTCCAATTCTAGTGTTCATAAATAGTTTCAGTGGCACACAGCCATGCTCATTGGCGTCTGTATTGTCTATGGCAGCTTTCATGCTACAATGGCAGAATGGAGTGGCTGGGATAGACATTGTCTGGCCCCCAAAGCTTAGCATGTTCATTATCTGACCCCTTACTGAAAATGTTTCCCTGCCCTTGATATAGTATGCATGCTCATTTCTGGTGCCTTTGCTCCGTGTAATGTTTTTGAGATTCATCTATTGTCGTGTGTACCCGTTGCTGACAGGTCACTATCGTTAATCCCTTCAGCTAGAGGTTGTGTCTTCCTCCTTTGAACTCCCAGAGCAAGAATGGCGAATATGGCGTGCTTTCCCCACTGCTACCTTTCTGTGCCCGTGGCTTGCATTCCTGAGCAATCACGGTCTATTTTCCTGCTGGGCCTGGGCTCAGGCTCAGAGTTTGTCTCAACCCAGTGCTCCAGGCGGTCACTATTAATAGATCAGAGTTGGGTGCGTGCTGAAAGTCATTTGCCACCCCTGGCCTAGAAGCATCATGGTGTGGAGTAAAGATGCAAAGAACTTTGGCATCAGACAAACCTGGATTTGAATCCTTGAGCCACCCCTTTCCACCTCTGTGTATTTGGGCAAGTTTCTGTCTGAACCTCAGTTTTCCTCCCTAAACAATGGGAGAATAATAAAACCAATTTCCTTGGTTTGTTGTGAATGTTAAAGGAAATAATTGATATAAAATGCTACGTTCAGTCCACACATGCCCGCTAGCACATAGTAGGTGCTAAAAAAATGCCCCTGCAAAACAGATTTCTTCTGTTTGCCCGAACTTGCTGTTCTTCCTGGTTAGTGAACTCAGCATTCTCCCAGCCATCCACGCCCCAAACATCGGAGCCATAGCTTCTTCTCTCCATGTACACACCCCCATGCCCATCACTGTCGCTTGACCTGCCATCTTCTCTTTCTTAGACCTGTGCAACTGGTCACCCTCTACACCCTGCTTGACCCCCTCCAATTCACTCTGTCCTAAATAGGCAAAGTGAATGTGTAACACACATAAAACTCCTCACCAATATCTCATTATTCTGAAGATAAAGACCAAGCTGTTTAATGTAGCCTAAAGGGCACACATGATCTACCCCTGCCTATATTTCTAGTCTTATGTGCTATCATTCTCCCTTGCTCCCGATACTCCAGTCACATTGACCTTGACCTTAGTTCTCCCTACGAACCACAGACCCACATCTCCCCTCTCCCAGTCAATTATTTATTCTCTTCCCTCTGACTATAACGCTATTCTTATTTTTACCCTCTTTACCTCACTCATTCTCTTGTTTTTTATTGAGATATAATTCACATACCATAAAATTCACCCTTTTAAAGAAAGTGTACAATTCAGTAGTTTTTAGTATAATCACCGACTCGTGCAATAATCACCACTCTCTACTTCCAGAACATTTCATCACCCAAAAAGAAACCCCATAACCATTAGCAGTCAGTGTTCATTTCCTTAGTCCCCAACCACTAATCCGCTTTCTGTTTCTATGGCTTTTACCTATTCTGGACTTTTCATATGAGGGAATCATACAATATATGGGATTTTGTGACCAGCTTCTTTCACTTAGAATAATGGTTTAAAAGTTCATCCATGTTGGATTAAGTATCAGTACTTTATTTCTTTTTATTGCTAAATAATCTTCCATTGTATGGATATACCACATTTTATTTGTCCATGCATCAGTTAATGGACTTTTGGCTTGCTTCCATCCACTTTTTGGCTATTATGAATAACGCCCCAGGATCATTTGTATACACGTTTTTACAGGACGTGTGTTTTTATTTCTCTTGAGTAGATACCTAAGAGTAGATACTACGGGAAGTCCATGTTTAACTTTTTGATGAACTACCAAATGTTTTTTCAAAGCAGCTGTACTATTTCACATTCCCATCAGCAGTACATGAGGGTTCCAGTTTCTCTACCAACACTTACCAACACTTGTTGTCTTTTTGATAATAGCCATCCTAGTGGGGTGAAGGGCTATCTCGTTCCCCTCGTTCATCTTACTTATCCATTATCCGTTATATCCATATAAAATATCATTCCCTCAAGGAAGACTTCTCCAATGGCCCTACCCTCAACTAGAGCAGATCTCACTCTGCTTCCGCAGCATCCTGTGACCACCTCCTCCAGAGTACTTGTCATGCCTTTTGAATTATACATTTATTTTTATGATGTTAGATTACTATGTGACCCCACGCCCCCACTCAACTCTCAGCTCAATGAGGGTAGAGCTCTACTATTGTATTTTGAGATTCCAGCACAGTGCCTTGCACATAGTAAGTCCTCAAAAAAAAAGTCTGTTGAATAAAAACGTGAACGGACCCCTTCATCTTCTCCAGATCCTACTTTCTCCTGCCATATACTCTCACAACTTGTTTCCTTGCTCTCTAAGACCTTTCACATTAGCTTCTCACTCTTTTTTCTGGCTTCTAGCCTTGCCCATTTTTACCCATCATCCACAAAACTGTCAGATTGATCTTTGTAAAGTACTTGTTGAAAAAAATCATGACACTCAGAAAACATCCATGGCTACCTATTATGTTCCAAATAAAGTATAAAATTTTGAGCCATTTTAATGGAAGCCCCTCAAGGTAATATGCACTATAGTTGAGCTCTTGATAAAATCTACAGAGGATAGAACACTTATGGAACTTTCCTTTCTTCTTTTACCTTATTTTTGAATTTTGTCTCTTGTTTTAATTTGTCAGGCACACATCTTACTGCTCCTAATGAGCTAGAAGCTCCTGGCAGCCAGGAAAGTATCGTATTCATCTTTGGACGTCCCACTATGCTTCACAAGTGCCTGGTTTAAAGCAACTGTCAGTAAATGTTTGTTCACTTGTATTAAAATTTGTTATTCCTCCCAGAAGAAACATTTGCATGCTAACAGAGACCTTCGAAGACTTAACTCGAAGGATTAATGGTAGAATTCCAGGCATCTACGGCAGCTGGGTTGAGGAGATATTTTTGGAGCTAGTCATTCACCGTCACCTCACCTTGTCAAGGCCGCATCCCCTACATTAACTTGGGCTGGTTCTCCTTGGGTCAGTGGGAAGCACTTTAGTGACTCTCCTTCTGGCCAGCTTCAGAAGACCGCTGGGTCCCTTCTTTCCTCCAAGGGCCATTTTGCCTCACATGCTCCTTTTTCTGCAGACGACCCCCTGGCTCCGGACCCTGGAGATGGGGGAGCACCTTTATTCCTTTATTCCTGATGACAGCATTTTGACCCAAAGGCCTATTTATTTTTCACCTTGAGAAGTAGGAAGGGCCCAAAGGCATTCAGAAAATTGGAAGGGGGCTGTTGAAGTGCAGAGGATGTTTTCACACTTTCTCAAATGCTACCAGGTAGGTCTAGAGTAGAGCAGAAATTTGAACCCCTAGCTTTGGGACACACTCAGCTTAGTTGTCTCTCACCTTTAACAGGAGTGGCATGCCCCTTAGAGAGGAAGGACAGGGAATGAGGATTTATTAGAAAGGGCAAAGGGGAATTAGTAGTTGATATTTGTAATATCTCTGTAAGAAAGGTAGTGTTGTCCCCACATTGCAGATAAGAAATCAGAGGCTTAGTGGGAAAAAGTGACTTGGTTGAGGCCCCAGGCAGCCAGTGGCAGAAATAGCATCCTGACCCAGCTCCCTAGAGCACTTGCCCTGAGGGAGTCTTACGATGATAAAAGTTCTCCTGCTGTCTCATGGGAATTTGGAATCATAACATGGACACTCAAGGATCCTGGACCTTGAAGGTGGTGGAAACAGCTCTAGACTGGGCACCAGGAGCTCTGGATCAACTCTCCCTCCAAACCTGCTATGTGACCCTGGACAGATCACTCTCTCTGTCTCTACCCGTCTCCTCATCTGAGAAATGAAGGACTTGAATCCACCTGCCGAGCCTCTTTCTGTTATCATCATCTGTAGACATGGGGTTCATTTATTTAAATTTATACTTTTATAAATTACATAAATAATATATAAAGCCATTCTTTTTGTGAAAATACAAACAAAATAAAATCACCTGGAGTAAAAAGTGGCAGTCCCCTTGTAATCTGCCATCTCCCTTCCTTACCCAGAGATAATCTCTGTTAACTGGTGTATGTCCTTCTCAGTTATTTTTCTCTTTATTTACATCCACCTGTATGTGTAAATCAGATATGCATCCGTGTTTCTACCCATATGCAGAATCATGGCTCTATCTATTATTCTGAGCCTTTTTCATTTAAAAATGATTGGGAATCTTTCAATATCAGAACATTTGGATCTAGCTCATTATTTTTAATGACCTCATTCTGTACGTGGATATACTGTCATTTATCCAACCCATTTTCCTCTTGATGGACGTTTATGTTTTTTCTAATCTTTCATTATCAAAAGCCTGCTACAGTGAATTTTTTTTGTGTATAGAGCTTTCTACCTCGTGTGAGTATTTTTTGTAGGTTAGCTGCCTAGCAGTAGTATTACCAGGTCAAAGATGATGGGCATTTTCAGTTTGCATAGCTACTGCTGAATTATCGTCCAGAAAAGCTATACCAATTTACGCTCAGAGAGAGTCCAGGTGGAATTTTAGACGTGGTGGCAAAGGAAAGGGCGTCTTTGTGGGTCCAGAGATGTTGCCCATCACCCTTCAAACCACCCTCTTGCAAGCCATTAGTGATTCTGTTTACAGGTGAGGCGGGTCCTGCCCCCAGTGCCTTCTGCGTCCAATTTCCTGCAGCTCAGCACTTGCATGGCTTCCAAAGCAGGGTTTTAGAAAAGGCTTTCCAGAATGAGGAAGTGGCTTGATTAACCTCCTGCCCAGCTCAGAGTCCTGGGTTTCCTAAGGAGGTCCCAGTGGATCGCCAAGGGCTGGCAAACAGCTAATAGGGGCTGTGGCATCTGGCCTAACTTGGAGATCAGCCAAGTCCCGAGGAGTTCAAAAGACCTCTCCAGCTCTCTTGCCCATTCTTGACAGAGGCCCACCACCAAACACCCTGAATATTGCATTGTCTTTGTCCTCTTGGTCTGAAGCATGGCTGCTTTTTTCCCTCACCCACCTATTTCCCCTCCTTTGTCTGCCTCTTGTCTCTAAGCCTTCAGCCAAGCCTTCAGCACAAGCAACAGGAAGGAGTGGTTGATCTTTTAAAGATTAGTTGCTCAGCTAGTGGTGTTTCTTTGAACAAAGCCCAGATGTCTTTGTTTCTTACCCTTAAACCTGAGCCGGGACAGAAGGAGAGAGAATAAAAACGTCCACATTTATTGAGCTCCCCATGTGTGCTGGATGTTGGGCACCATGCAGGCATCACCTCCTTGGCTCTTCCCAAGAAGACATCACTGCCCCATTTTCAAATGAGGAAACAGAGCCCAGAGAAGTGACATAACCTGCTTATGGCTGGACCCAGAGGATCTGGGACTTGAATCCACATCTCTCTGACTCCCTAGCCCAGGCTTTTTTTCCCACTGTGCCTGGTTTCAGAGAAGGAGAGATGTTTTTCCCTTTAGCCACACTCACCAACATTCAGCTAGCCTCCAAACATGTCTTTCTGGGTATTTCCAAAGATGCAAAGTGTCAGATCACCCACGACCATTTCCCACCAACCCAGAGAATCATCAAGTCTGTCTTGAAACCTTCTCTAATGATCATTCATTTGGATTTGACTACTTATCTGTTTGAATGTCCCAAATGGTTAATCTGTCTGTGACATTTTCCTGGAGGCTATGTGCTGTGGGAGGGGAAAAAATGGACTTTGAAGTTAGACCAATTTGCGTTCAGATTTCCACCATGCCCCTTGTACACGTGTCCCAAACGTCTCACTTTACCTCTATGAACCTCAGTGTCTTCTTTAGTCCAGTGGGCTTATTACGTATAGTGTCCACTATAGTTAAGTATGCTTCTGCTATCCTGTAGTAGGCTGACTAATGTGCCCCCCCCA
Organism: Equus przewalskii; assembly: GCF_037783145.1. Taxonomy (NCBI): domain Eukaryota; kingdom Metazoa; phylum Chordata; class Mammalia; order Perissodactyla; family Equidae; genus Equus; species Equus przewalskii. Next base: position 21,512,389 of record NC_091856.1, on the reverse strand, counting down.
AAGATGTCCATGCCCTCATCCCCTAACCTGTGAATATGCTATGGTATATGACAAAAGGGACTTTGCAGATGTGATTAAGTTACTGATCTTGGGATGTGAAGATTATCCTGGATTATCCGGGTGGGCCCAATATAATCATGAGTTCTTTTAAGAGTGAGGCATTAGCATTAGAGTCGGAGAAGGAGATGTGAAGAGAGAGACTCAGAGAGACTCAAAGATGCTTTGCTGCTAGCTTTGAAGACGGAGGAAGGGACCAGGAGCCAAGGAAAACAGCTCTAGGAGTTGGAAAAGGCAAGGAAATGGATTTTCCTCTGGCGCTTCCAGGAAGGAATGCAGCCCTACTGACACCTTGATTTTGGCCCAGTGAACTCCATTTGGATTTCTGACCTCTAGGACTGTACGATAATAAATTAGCATTGTTTCATGCCAATTTTGTAGTAATTTGTAACAGCAGCAATAGAAAAATAACAGATACCCGTGCTAAATGGTGGCCTTCTTAAAATCTGCAAGGCAGACAGACTTGAGCTTGAATCTCTCACTTCTCTGCTTACACGCTGTGTGTGACCTTGTAGCTCCTTGAGCCTCTGTTTTCTCACATACAATGTGGGGTTAATGATGACTTTCTAACAGGATTTGTGAAGATTGCACGAGCTCATTTGCTAAGCAAAATGCTTACACAAAATAAACGCTCAATCACGACAGTGATCTTTTTTCCTTGACCTACAGCCGTGAGCTGGCAGTACAGACATTGTTTGTGGAAGGCTCTGGTGAGCTCGTGTAGTAGGGGAGAAAGCATGGGCTTTTGTGCCAGAGAGACACAGTTTTAAATGCCAGCTCTGGTATTTGCTAACTCTGTGACCTTGGACAGTATGCCTAAAACTCTATGTAGGATGATGAATCTCCCGAAAATAAATTCAAGCAAGATTAAATGAATACACTGTGCGAACCCTGGCTTACACATTCCCCTCTAGACTGAGTTTCCAGAAGGCAGGGCAGACTCCTGCCTTGTCCATCTCTCTGTTCTACAACCTAACACAGCGCGTGGCACATAGTTGTGCCTGAAGACGTTTGTTGCGTAAACTGAACTGTGATGAGAGGGAACTTGGTCCAGTATTATCAGGTGTTAGAGCGTAGTCTAGGTAAGGACTAGGGAACAGGGAGATCCACTGGGAGGAAGAATTGGTTCTAAGATAGCCTGCTGGCTAGGTCCATTGGAAGGGGCAGGATGGGGACCACAGTGGTTAGGCAGGACCTGCTAATGGGTCTCCATTTCTGAGTTGATGGTATTTGGTTTGTCCAGTATTCAAGCTTCTGTCCAGCCTGACTCATTCCTCCTTTAGGCAAGGCTTCCACAGCTCCTCTTTTGTAGATGCTAATGATGAGAAAGGAAACTAGTCCTCGCCTGGGCCTTACTTCTGTTAACCCCAGGGCTCAAAATGAGGCTTCATTCAACAAGTCTCTGCTTCGTCTAGTACCTTAGCTCAGTCCTGCTGCGCATTACTAACTAGCTGAGAGGATTAATAAAACGACACTGAGGGGCTTTGAGCTCCCCCCGACTTGCTGCCTTCCCTTGTGTTTGAATTATTTCCACCATTATTCTTTGTTTACTGCCTTTGAGCTACTTTTTGAGCCTTGCAGTTCTGCAGCCTCTCCCAGTCCATTTGAATTAATTTTGCGAGGAACGTTTCTGAGTTATTGTGGTCCAGATTAAGTCATCTTGTAATCTTTTCATCCACCGTCTCTGTAATTCTATTGAGAAGCTATCATGTTTGCAGGCTGTGATCGGGGCTTTTTTTATAACCCCGGCCTTATGCAGTCTCATAATTCCTTTGTTTTCCTGGGTTGTGTCCAATTTGTTAATCCTTGTTGTGGAAGCATAATAAAAACGGTAAGACACGGGCCCTGCCAGAGCGAGGCAGAGTCTGAGGTTGCAGCCCAGCTCAGGCGATGATTAGCAGTTGTCCTTGGATTTTCTTCCCCACCCTGAGACCTGGCTTCCTGGTCTGGAAAATGGGAAGAATCCAGGCCTGGCTTGTAAGTGGATGATTGACTGGGAGGCTCTATCTGAAAATGCCTGTGACATACCTGTAGGAAGCGTTTCTCCTCTCTTAGTTCTGAAAGCTCCTACTTTATATATTTTTCCCTTCTGCCTAAAAGATCAATATGACGTTTGATGTTCTAAAACATTTAAGTACATGTTCTGCTGCTCTTCTGCTGTGACTTTTCAGAAATAATTGTTAAGTGCTTCGGTAACTATATTAGCTCTTTTCTGCAACACCTCAGGATCTGTGCTGTCCAACCTGCTGATTTGTGTTTTCCCCCAAATCTCTAAGAATTCCCTTAACTGCTTTCTGTCATCGCTATTTCTGTGAGATCTTAATTACTTCCTAATTGTCCACATTTCTTCTCTTTCCGTTTTTTTTCCTTTTTCTGGCAAAAGACATATTATCAAAGATGGGTTCAGGATCTTTGCCACCTTAAAGTCATCATTAATTTCCTTTCCTCCTCATTGTGAAGGCAGGAATGTGTTCCAGTTTGCTCTCTGATTTCCCACCTGGATTCCTTCTAAGAACTCTTGATAATCTCAGCATCTCTGTAATCACATTTCCCCCTCACAAGAGGCCTCTCTGAACAGATGCTCCTAATAACACTGTAGGTGCACATTTCACTGGTCTGCATCCATTAGTTTGACCTGAAAGTTTTTGACTGCAATGGACAATAATTTACTGGTATCTGTAAAATGCAAGGCATGATGTGAGATACCAGGGATGCAGAAATGAAGGTAATTCTGTCCTTGGTTTGAACACCTCGCATAGATATACGTGTGCTCATGTAGCAAATAATAAGGTGTTACACATCATATTAGCAGCTAAGAGAATGCAAGACAGACTCATGGAGTTCGAGCAGGTGGGGCATCGAAGAAAGTTATAGAAGTGAGGTTTTAGCCAGTTTCTTCATAAGCCATAATTTCTGCATCTGTAAAATGCAATGAATCACATGGACTTTTCAGTTTGGACAAAAAACTACGTATATATTTAAACGGTTCGTACTTAGCACTCACTGACTATGGATATGCTCCTCCACTAACAGTAATAATGACGATGCTAGTGACAGCAACAAAAATCTGGGTACCATCTTTTCCCCGACTCAGTTTCAGGTGGCAGGACAGGAAACACCAGCATCCCCAGTGTAGAAATGGGGAAATTGAGTCTCAGAGAAATCCAGCGAATTCCCAGCCATAATCCTACAACTCAGAGGTGTCAGAACCCCGGGAATTGAGTGGAAATCTTCTGGCTCCAAGTGCAAGTTTTCACTTTATCCTTCTTCCTTTCAATGTTCTCGCAAACAAGAACCTGCTTGATGAATTTGCGAAGGGTTCCTCCACTCAGCTGGCGTCGGCCAGGAGTTAGTAGGGAAGGAGTTTTGAGCTGCAGAACCTCAGGATTTGGAGCGCACATTACCCAGAACGTATTTTTTTTTTAAATTATTATTATTTTTAAAATTTTGTTTAAGATTATGATAGTTTACAACCTTGTGAAATTTCAGTTGTACATTATTGTTAGTCATGTTGTAGGTGCACCACTTCACCCTCTGTGCCCTCCCCTCACCACCCCCCCCCCTTCCCCTGGTAACCACCGATCAGTTTTCCTTGTCTATAGGTTAACTTCCACCTATGAATGGAGTCATACAGAGTTCATCTTTCTCTGTCTGGCTTATTTCACTTAACATACATAATACCCTCAGGGTCCATCCATGTTGATGTGAATGGGACGATTTTGTCCTTTAAAAAAATTATTTTTAATAATAGACAGAATTTGTTCATTACCTACTAGGTGTTGGGCATTGTGCTGTGTACTTTGCATTTATCATCTCATTTAATTCCTGCAACCTTTTGAAGTAGGTACTATTATTCTTCCCGGTTTACAGATGAGGAGACTGAGGCTCAGTGAGATGAAGCGAGTTGCCTAAATGCACATAGCTAACACGTGGCAGCACTAAGATTTGAACCCTCCAAATCCAGGATCCTAGCTTGTGACCATGGAAACACCCCTCCACTCTCCAACGTCCATATGAACGGGGTCCATGTTTGTAGATATAGCCATTGCAATGGAAGCCTTGGTAAGGCTTGCTAACTAGTACCAGTGTTTGGCTCATCAGTCACTCAGAGGCTCTTCCCTTGCCTCCTCACCCTCTGGGGGACAGAGTCAATGAGTCATGAAATGACCAAGGGACATCTGGAAGAGAGAGGAGAAGCCAGGCGCGAAGCTAATCCACCAAGGACATAATCAGCCCTTGAGTCATTGCATCGGCTGCCCGTTAATGTGCCCACACTGGCCATGGGGACAGCAGTCTGGCCTCGTGCAGCTTCTGGATTGAGGATGCTCAACATATATCAGTAGCTGCTTTTCCACGTCGCATTAAGGATTCCCTGAAAACCCTGCTCAACTAAGGCCAACCCACCACTTCTCACAAGCGAGAGAAGGGAAGCTCTTTTCAGATGAGCTATGGGAATACAAGACTTTGAGAAAGTTACATAGGTGCAGCAAAAGGCCTCCTCTGGGCCCCAGAGACCAGTCACTGGTTTTATGAATCTTCTGGTATGGGAGGTGGGAGGCGGGGCTTCTTGTCTCTAAGCCTCAGTTTTCTCCCCTGAAGAATAAGAAAATCAGACTAGATGACTCTGCAAGGACCTCCCTTATGCAGCATCCTATGATCCATCAGTACTTTGACATCTAGCAATGATAATAACAAACTTTTATGAAATGCTTTCCGTCTTCTAGACACTGTCTAAATGCTTCAGGTATTATCTCATTAATCCTCGCGACAACCCTGTGAGGTGAGGTTCAGCTGCTCTGCTCACTCTACAGGTCAAGAAATTGGGGCACAAGGAGTTTATAAGTGTTGCTGAAGTTCATAAGCTGGGATTCATATTCATGTCATCTGGCTCCTGAGTTCACATTTTTAACCACTGTGCTTCACTGCCTTTCAGTCAGGCTTCCTTGGAAGCGTTGCTCCCCAACTCATTGTCGGCAGATAAGAGGACACTTTTACAGGAACAACACTAAGCAATTTAAAGCATTGCCGTTTTTGTTCAAGTTTTGCTTGGATGAGGGAAGCGAGGCAGGGAGTGAGGTTACCATATTAAAAATATAACAGCCCTTTTAGTTCCTATGTGGAGATGAGCTTGAATTGGGATAGCAAACTCCTAGTTGTGCCTGCAGAACGTCCAGTTGAATTCAGTGTTGGCTCTCCCTGGGGTCATCAGGACCATTTGATGATGTAGAGTTTAAGAGTTTGGCCTATGAGGTTACTGGGCAACTGGGTTCAAATCCAAGCCACTTACTAGTTGTGTGATATTGAGCTTAATTACTTAATTACTCCCATCTACTCTCTCACTTATAAAATAGAAATTATAATTTTACCTATTTTCAAGGGGTTTTGTGAGAATCAAGTGACCAAATGTAGGTGAAGTGTTTTCTAAAATGTAAAGGTTTCTTTGGGTGAGTGAAGATGGCCCGGAATGTAGATAACCTTTTGTGGGTCTGCTATGTCTCTTCCCAATTCTTCTCTCTCCTAGAACCACCCTGAGGACCGGCTCACAATTCAGAGGCCTTGTGCCTTTAGTGTTCACTGAGGCATTGCTGGGCCAGGGGAGAAAGAATGTGATTGATTTGCTTTGCATTGACTGCGCATGATGAAAAGTTGTTTTTTTTTTTTTTTTTTTTTTTTTTGCTGCTTTCCTTCTTTAGTCCTGGGAATTATATTTTTCTTAGAATGTTGTTAATGGAAAGCACTGAACCAAATTCCCTCAAATTGAATTTGGCTGCCTGAATTGTCAGCTCTCCATCTACTACCCTCCCCAACCTCATCTCCCAGCCCCAAGCAGGAGCCTCTGCATTTACACTCACAATCAATCATGGGCTTCCAAGCTCATGATAGAGAGTGGTGGGGATGTGGAGGGAGGTGGGCCATAGACCTGCGCATCGGGCTGGCCTGCAGCTCCTGCCCACCGTTTGACAACGGATATGCCATGCCACAGCAAATGCATGACACATGATGCAAGAAGGAGGAAGCCTGGGCCTGTGGATGACAAATCAGACCAGAGTCAAAGGGACGAGTATGGGGGCTGTCACTAGCACTTAATAGCTGTGTGTCCTTGGGCAAGTTGCTTCACCTCTTAGCATCTCCGCATCTCTGTTTGTTTACAGAGAAAATACCAAGTAATCTCCTTGCCTCAGAAGGGATATAAGAATTCACTCACTTACTCATTTGTTCATTTGTTCTTTTAGCAAATATTCATCAAGTATCTGTAGTGTTCCGAGTATTGTGTTAGGTAGTGGAGTTATGACTCTGGACAGGATATATTTCCTGCCTTCAAAGAGTGTTTAGTCTAAAGGATGATAGATAATAGATAGTAAACAGGTCATTTTAAGGTCACATGAAATGCCATAGTTAGAGTGAAAATGTCCTGGATCTTGGGTTCAGGCAGGCAGGAGTTAGTCCCATCTCCATCACTTAGGAGCTGTGTCATCCTAGGCAGGTTGTTTGACCTCTACGGGCCTCCATTTCCTCCTACATAGAATGGCTGTTAGAACTTCTCTGCAAGGTTATTGTAAAGATTGCAGATATTGTGTTTACTGTTCACTGAACAGTGCCTGGCCTCCAAAAAGCACACAATAAATGGTACCTATTATTATTAATAATGATAATATTAATAATGGATGGGAAAGTGCTTTCTAAGCTACAAAACCCGACACAAATATAATGAATCATTATAATCACGTTACGTAGAGACTCATTTCCCAAGAGATTCCAAGAGTAATCAGGATTGCTGGTGCCTAGAAAAATAAAATAATATTATTAACAATAAGAAAAAGAACTTTCCGTTTGAATAGCACTCTTTCAGTTTTAACAAATAGCCATGGTAGGGAGGAACACTTAGAGAATTAATTAATCTGGGCTGGACTGTACTTTTGTTGGCAAGTGTTATCCTGTGTTTGTTGTTAAGGTTTTCTGTCTTCATTAACAGCCCTGTAGTTTCCCCTAAGTAAATGATGATTTATAGAGATTTGCCTCATTTTACTTAACCTACGTTCAGGCAGGACTGTTCTGTGCCAACACCTGCAATCAAGGTTCAGGGAATTTCTTAAGCCTACAAATGATTATTCTTCCTACTGTGTTAAATGCACAGTAATCCTTGGCGACTTGGCCAACTGTGGCTTTGTGATAATGGGATTTTATATTTATAAACCAACATGTTAAGAATGTGTGTTATTTTTATATGTAAGTTTTTCAGATCAGAGCTCTTCAACAGCGCATGACAGCCATTATTCTGGTCCCTGGGAAACCAAAGTAGTTTTATGGATTAGTATAGACAAAAGAGAGCTGTTTACCTTCACCTTTCTATATGGGGTTAGGATACAGTCTGCTTGTGCCCTTAACCCGGGGATAATTTGAAAAACTTACTGTTACACACATTGGGGAAATTAACAAGGGAGATGGAAGATACGATCAAATGCTTGTCCTCCCCAAACACATGGGATTGGTTTATTATGAAAACTTTAGAATGAGGTACAGGCTCCATAATGGAAAATGTGTGAGAATCTCCTTCATCAGCTCTCAACTCCATGGTAGTGTTTGCTATCACGTGAAAAGAGGTCATTATTTGGTATATTAGCTACGTTTAGTAGGTTTCTAAAAAACCCCTATGACTTTTTCTTTGTATTTGGTTCAGTGGATGCCTTCTTTAGTTTGTACTGAGTATGAGATTTTAAACTGTGAATGTGTGTGTGTGTGTGCACGGGTTACGTGTGTGTGCTTACAGTACTTTCCCAGACCTCTATATGATAAGATTTCTAGATCTCTCGGATCTATTCTTGTCAACTATTGTTCTTTTTCAAGGTCGATGAAGAATTACTGCATAAATATTACACTGCTTCTGTGAATCCCTGATCCTTAGTTGCTGCCTAAGCCATACCTACTTCCAGATTGTTAACTACGGGAAAGCCATTCTTGCTTCACTCACAGTTTTCTTGTGGTCAGGTTGAGACCTGGGATTGCTATTCTGTTTTACAAATGAGAAACTGAAGAATTACAGGCGAAAGTTGTTTGTTAAAAGAGCACATACAGCACACTGCATAGGGGAATATTGCACAGAACTCATCATATGGAAGTCCGACGGAGTGTTGCAGAGATGACTCTTGCAAATGGATGGGGACTGGCTTAAAGGCCCTCCTTCCTCAAGCTTTCTGTGATTCTAACTAAACCTAAAAAGAACATTGGGCGAGAGCTAGCCAAGTTCTATATGTGCGAGAAGCAAGAGTCTCAGTGGTTTTATAGATAAATTAAATACTTATGTGAACTCAATCAAGTCCCATAATAATTACAAGAGTTGATGAAGCATTGACTGCAGCCCAGGCACTGTGTTAGACTCTGGGGAATTAGCTGTGAACAAGCAGAGGGGACTTAGCCATTCTGAGCTTCCCATATAAAGGAAAGGCAGCCTGAAGGAGGTTCATTTATGTGCCCAGTGCTTATCCTGAGCAGGACCCTCTGCAAGAGCTTCATAAGCATTCTCTCATTTATCTTTACAACACTAAGAGGATCAGGAACATATCTCTACAGAGAATGAATTCGAGACTTAGAGGTGTTAGTGAGTAGCCGGAGGTCACAGAGCTCATAAGGGGCGGAGCCAACACTAGAACCGAGATCTGGCTGACTCTCATGGCTCATGCTCTTAACCACTCACCATTCTACCTTTCCCATCGCTTAACCTCTTTAGACTTATGCTTTTCATCTGTGAATGGGTGGCCCTGCTTCATCCACAGTGCCATCACAGGAAATTGCTGAGAGGACCTTGCACAAAGCATGGCTTGTTTTTATTGTAGTTTGTTTGTGTTTATCATTCTTGCTATAAAACAGCACTGAAAATGGAGTAGTGGAGTCTACATAAGACAGAGCCTCCATTCTGCTCTGAAAACGTCCCCACTAATTAAAGAACTCACTGACGAAGATGAAGTTGATGCTATTTGTGGTTCAGAGCAGGTGTCCTCAGCGAGCTATGGTTGCTGGAGCAGGGAGGCAAAGTGGGTGACTGCTGTGGGTATGGGAAGCTCAGACACCAAGGCCAAGGTCTCGAGGATGGCTCAGGAGTCTAATCTGCAAGATGCAGGGAAGAATTGGGCCCACATATTACGATAAGGGCCTATTCCTGTGTTACGGGAAGAGTCTGGGAGAGGAGAAAAATTCTTATGGAAAGATCGTGGGCAAGGTGGGAAAAGACCTAAAATTTTATCCCAGGTCTTTACTAGGACCTTGGGGGAAGTCCTATTAGGTCTTGGGACTTCACTTTTCTCATCTTTACAAAGGAGATGACAGTCTCTTCTCTGCTTCCCACACAGGGTTAATAAGAGCATCAAAAGAGAAAAGAGAGGTGAAAAGGATGTGTAAATTGGCAAATGCTCCATGCAGGTTATTTTTTATTATTGTTATTTATCATCAATATTTATCAGCTGGTAATTGACATCATCAGTATTATCGTTGTGTATATTCATTGGGACATCCATGGAGTTGGCTAGGCTGAGTCCTAGAAACCATTGTATTTGGAACATTTAATCTATTCATTTATTAAATAAGCATGCACTGAGTGCCTCCAGTATGTAAAGAACTGTGCTAGGTTTTGCAAGTTGAGTAAGACAAGACCTCTGCTCTCCGGGAGTTTACAAGGGGAAATGAGCAGAGGCCTTGGAAAACTGCAGATCAGGGCTAAGTTATGTAATGTGTCAGGAGCGTAGAACAAACAGAAGGCTATGTTAACTTGTCACCTTCTGCCACGGTGAATCCGCTGCTTGAAAAGAGCTGGAAAGGAGCTCATAGACTGCCACCTACACGCAGCAGGAAGGGGATTGGGCTTCCTAGGATACCTACAAACTCCCAGGCCAGTGCCTTTGCATTGACGAATCCAAGCTGCCTCTATCCTTTGCTAAGCTCACACGCTGCCTTAGCAGCCCCTTATCATCAGAACATGGCTGGCTTGCCTGGGAGGGTCTCTTGGCCAAACTCTTAGTACTGTTTTGTCAAATATTTCTGATTCCTCTCCTTTCTGGGTACATGCTGGGGTTGCCTATCCTGGCCTACTAATCTTTGGATGGTTCAAATAACTAAGTTGTGATTGGAAGTCATATATGCCACTTGTAGGCCAGAGCATTTACCTGTCAGGGAAAGACCATCCAGAACTCTCTCTTTCCCTCTCACACGAAGATTGGCAGGTGGCTGCCCCATCTGCCTGGGTCATTGAGAGACTGTAATGAGTCGATACCCCCTGCCAACCTGGGATGAACACACAGCATGACTGAAATGTACACCGCATCCTTCAAGCCCCTGAGGTTTGGGAGCTGTTACTGAAGCGTATCTAACTAATGTTAACTGGTATAGGAGCAATGACGTGACAGAGGTGGGGAGAGTACAGCAATGCCTTTTTTCTCACATTTTGTGCTTCTTTATAGGGCCCTTGATGATACAATATGGGGGCTCAGAATTCCTGCTGTCGCTTGTAACCTAAGTTTGAGATCGGCTACATCTGCCAGGTCAGGATGCTTTTCTTGGGCTTATTCAACCAGCACATTTTCTTCTCTGAAGCGATGAGACCTTTGTTTCCTGAGGCTTAACTGCCTCCTGCTCTGTAACCACATTTTATACCCCATCCCCCAGCTGTTTACCCTTATCTGGAGTCTTTCATGAGGCACCTCATCAACAGCGTTTGGAAAAACTAAGTCAATCATGCCTTCCTTTTATGTCCTACTTGATTAAACTTGTCAGAGAATTCAGGCAAGTTCGCAAGGCTCGTATTTTTCTCTGCTTGCAGAAAGAAAAACGCACCTGGCCTGTTTCTTGTTTCAAACTGCCATCTGTGATACCAAACGGGAGTCAGCAAACGGTGGCCCGCGGCCTGCAAGATAAGCCCTTGGGGACGAGTTCTAAGAGTGGGTTTTTATTGGGTTGATGCGCCGAGGGAACCATTCATCTGCTTGGTGACCTTGGGTAGATCACTCCCTCTCTGGTTCTTGACTTTCTAAATTATCAGAGAAGGAGGCCGGACCACATTAATTTGCTCTTCCGAAAACATTTCTTGGATGCCTACCCTGTATCAGGAACTATGGAGACTTAAAGGGGAAACATATATGGGTCATGTCTTCAATCACAAGGGGGTGGATGGATAAGATGAGACATAAATTACTGTGACTATGAGTCAGAACATGTTAACTCTTAGCATTTATTACCAACGGTAATGCTACTATTGGATTTATCCATATTTACACAAGTGGCTATAAAACTAAACAGCCCACATTTTTTAGATGGGGAAAAACTGAGATTCTATAAAAAAGAAATATGCACTACACAATCCTAATGGGTTTGGGGAGTATTCATGACTGTGGGTGAGGCATGGCTGCCTTAAGTAAGGACTGATGGCCGATGACATGCAAGGTCTTTAAGCCAAGATTCAATCTTTCTTCCCCACATCTTCACGTGATGTCCCTAGTACTGTTAACAGACCCTCTTTATGTAACGCTGTCCCCCTTCTGCTCTTCTCCATATCCATCTGTTCAAATCCTACCCACACTTGCAGGCCTGTTACTCAGACCTTTTCCCAGGCCCTCAGCTGTGACCAGAAATGGCCTCTCTCCCTGCGGATGTTCCATAGCATGCTCTGTGTGTGTCTCCTACCGCGTTCTACCCCATATTACAGTCATTCGTGTCTACATCTTCACAAAGAGAGGAGGAGGGAGTGGAGTCACTCCTACATGCTTGCCTTCCCTTTGCCACGAACCAGCTGTGTTACCTTGAACAATTTTCTTATTTCTTCTGCATCTTGGTTTACTTATAGAATTGGACTAACAATGCCACTTTTGCAGGGCTGTTGAGAGAATGAAGTGAGAGAATGTGTGTAAAGTAATTGTTTTATTTCTCATACTGTAAAGCCGTCTTCCACTATCCATTTCCCTCATGAGACACAGTGTGACTTGTATAGGTTGGTGATTAGCAGATGCCTGATGAATGAACATGCTCGTGGACCTTCAGTGCTATACCAGTCAGGGTCCTGGTGGGAAACAGATGGTTCCCTTCTGAACACACTCAGGAGAGGTCACATTAGAGGGTTTAATGATGAGTGTGGCAGGGCTAAGGGAACCAACCTGGGGTCATGAGGCCTTGCAGGCTAGCTTGCAGGGGTTTTGGTCACCCTGCAAAGGCTGGAGGGATTCCTACCCCAAATTTGGTTTCGATGTTGAGACCAATGAAGCCACACACGAAGCTGGTATGAAAAGGTTGATGATTCACATAACTGAAGTTTCGTGGGGAAGAGGGCAGGCATCCCACGCAGGTCCAGAAGGGCTTGAGAGAGCCAGCAAAAGAGACTGGCCTAGTTTTTATTGTGGTTCAAGGGTAGGGCTGGGGTGAGAGTTCCCATACATGGGCAGGGGCTTGCGTGGTTTGAATCTCCAGCCAGCGCCAAAAGGAGGGAGCATCCAGACTTTCTTATCAGTTTGTCCAGTTAAACATCAAAAATAGATCCAGATTCCTCATTTCAAGGTGGGGGGAAACTCTTGCCACCCCGAAGGAGCCAAGAGAGGGAAAAATGATGCCAGGAAGAAAGGCCCCCTTACAGGGACTGGCTATAGGGGACTGCCACTCACTGTTGAGACCACAGCTCAACAGAGAGGGAGTGAGGATCATAAACACCCTGATGTCTCACCCTGGCCACCCACTGATGTCCTGCCATTGCCTCTCCTGAGCAGACCCCACCTGGTAGCAGAAGGCAAGTGAACCTGGGTGATATGGTCTGTAGGGGTCAGTCAGACTCCTAGGGCAAAGGACACCACAGAAAATGCCTTGGCGATGGGGCAGAACACATGGAGGATAACCAGCAGATAGGGATCAAACAGAAACTAGCGAGATCACGAAGCTTTGCTAGCCATCATTTATTGTACATACATCATAGGCCAGGTGTCATCCAAAGTATTTGATATGCAGTATCTTTTGTAATCCTCAAAACAACATTAGGTAGGTACTGCTTTTTACAGATGAAGAACCTGAGGCTCAGAGAGGTTAGGAGAGTCTTAAAGACGGGGGGAGCTAAAATTTACACCCAACACTGTTAAACGCCACTGCTCAGATGCCTTACACTGCACTGTGCTGTCCCTTCCCTGTTTGGGGGCTGGGGAACTCCCCCAAATGAGGCCCCCCATCCTGGTTTAGCATCAACTACTCTTCATTAAATACTTGATGTGTCCCACGCCTGTATTAGGCATTTCCACATATGCCTATCCTTACAGCGCTTCCTTGAGATGATGGCGTCTTCACTTCACTGAGGAATCCGAATCTCAGAGAGAATGAAATGACTGGTCAGAGGATGCCCAGACTCTAAAAGGGGCAGAGCTCCACCGCAGCTCTGCAAGACCCCAGGTGTGGGAGTTGCCTGCTATGCCTGACTATCTCCCACTTAGGCTGAACTTCCTTTCCTTTTGAGAATAGGAAACAAAGATCCAAAATTAAGTCCCCTCAATCTGCTGGGAGTCTTTGAGGTGCATCCAGAGGGAAGCTGTTTCTTTTATCTTTTCACAAATGCCTGGGTTTATGTGTCTTTCTTTTCTTTTTCTTTTTTTCGTATCCCACTTCCCCTTCAGCCCGATTTGGTACAACATTTTCCTTGAGTTGAGTGTTGGAGCCAAATCCCTGATGGAGGTCACAGGAGTGGCAGCTCCCATTTATCTCCAGGCCCCTGGGATTGAGAATTTATTTGTGATGTCAGTCCTGGGCAAGATTTAGAATAATTCAGGGATTTAAGTCCTGAGGATATGAGAAATAAATAATGTCACCCATTCCACATAAAGGGGCATAATGTGGAAGAAAAAAACCCTGTGATTCTATTGGAAGTAAAGAACAAATCCTGAAAATTGCTAAGTCATTCTCGAGCATAGAATTTTTAGAGTAGAAAAGTGTAGACATGATTACCTAATATGACCCCCTCATTTCAGAGATGGGGAGAGTGAGGTCAGAGAGGGGAAGGGACTTGTCCATGGTCACACGAAGGGCCACTAATAAAGCCAAGCCTTGAAATCAGCTTCACTGCTCAGTTCCAGTGCCTTATCCTGGCATTCAACAGATAACTTTTGAAGAGAGTGTTTGCCTTTCTTGAACCAAAAAAGGAGGAATATCAAGTTTATTTGTGACTTTCCCTAACGTGTCACTTGTTCCTATTGGAGTGATAATAATAATCATTCCTTGCATTTATATTACATATCACTACCTCCAATCATTTTTTGCTTTCTTTGATTCTCAAAATAACCCATTAAGATTTAATTACTTTCTTCCCATTTTATGGATGGGGATCTGAGGCACACTGGCATGAAGGGACTTGCCCGAGGGCACAGCATCAGGAAGGGGCAGATTGATCCTCTTTACATTAGTCAGTGTTTCTTATTGAATCTATGCCTTGTGTTGCACAGAAGAAAGGGCTCTGAGAGTCATCGGAGTCCAACCAGGGTTATTCATAGAGTAATTACGTTTGGGTCGAATTAAAACTGTGCTTAACGTCTCCCCCAATGCACAGGTGGTAGAGATTGACATCGCAGGAGAAGGGTAGTAGGAGGTGAGTTGAGCAGGTTCTTGGAAAAAGGTGGGATTTATGAATGAAAATTTTGAAAGACTGGTGGAACTCCAACAGCAAGGATAGAGAGAGGCCTGACAGGATACAGGAAGCAGAGGAAAGAGACCTGTTTGGAGAGTTTGAGGGGAGGCTGTTGAACTGTCAGATTCAGCTGGAGGAGACTACCTTTCCCCAGCAACCCCATGAGCTTTCTTCTGCTCTCCGGAGGCCTGGAGAACAGATGCTGAGAAAGTCACTTTCAGGCACGGCCTGTCGTCAATTACGTGATAATTTCCACACTCCATATCAGGGCCCCTGGAGGCTGGTGGTCCGCAAGTTTGTGATTAGAAGTGGTGCCCAGGGTGATGTAAAGACAATTGCCCCCAGTTTAATGTTGGGCCCCTTTCTCATTCAATTGATTGGAGCAGAAATGGGATTTCTCATTCAGCTGTCATGCCCGGAAGCAGAGATTGCAACTCCAGGACTGATGTATTCGTAAAGTGGCAACTCATGCAGGGCATGTAGCCACATCCAGACCCCTGTATTGCTCTGGGTTGGCCCTGTGTGTTGCCTGCACACGTGTGTGTGTGGGGGTGTGGGTATACATCTGTCTCGAGTGTATGTATGTGTGTGTATACACATCTGTGTGTCTGTGTGTGTATACATCACTGTGTATATATGTACGTGTGTGTGTGTGTGTATTACCTAACCTGTCTGACCTTTACTTTCCCCCTGCAAATTCTTAGAAATGATACTGCCTGTGTAGAAATGAATAGGCATATCCTGGCTTCTGGGCAAACTAGAAGAAGGCTTCTTAAACACCAGACATGATAGATCCTCACTATAACACTGATTTTACTATAAGCGGATCTGTGATAGGACCATCCAGGATATCCTAAATGTTCAGCATTAAAACGTCCTTCAAATTTACATATGCTAATAAGCTCTCCTTTTTCAGATAGGGAAAGCTAAGACCCAAAAGGGGAAGTGACTTGTCCAGCTCACAAAAATCTGTGACTGAATTGTTACTACACTCTATGTCTTCTTGCTGCCACTTGAGTGTTCTGTCCATCCTGAGGTTACATACCCAAACTTCCAAAAAAACCTTATTACAAGGAAATCCTTGCAACAATGCCAGGAAAGCAACATTTGTAGAGTTTTCACTCTTAAAAAGCAAAATTAAAGACTGTAGTGAGAATAGGCAGCAATTGGGTTTGGCATAAAAGACCTTCTTACCCAGAGATTTGATATTGACTCCAATCTCTAGGGCACAATTAGGTCCCAAGGACCCATGATAAGTGTGATTCTTGAGATGGAGAAAATGATGAAGCTAAAGGTAATTTTAATTTAGCCTTCTCTGCTTGGCATGGCCAGAGGAGAAATGCCCACATGTACCTAGGAGCTTATTTTCAATTTTCTTGGTAAACTCAGAAGCTTAGCTTTGCCCATGATAATCCCGTGCAAGAGTTCTTCAGAACATAGCTGGAGACACTCTTCCCCAATTCTGCTAATCCTCATTAGCTCATTTAGCTCCACACGCAATGGCCAAGGTTATACAATAACAAAGTCAGCGTACAGGGCAACTTTATGATTTTTGAAGACTAGGCACTTTTGCCTTTGTGAGCTGTTCTTCCATAACATTTTAAAAAATTATATTATTTTATTATTATTTATTTAAAAAATATTTTACCATTGTGTTCATAGAAAGATGATTTTATTAATATTATATATTGAAACATTTTCTTTGACCTAAACATAGGTTTATTTTTGCCTCTGGTTTTTTAAAAAATTAAAACATTTACATTGGCCCCTAAAAGTACTGTGGGCTCTGGACGCAGTGCCTGATGGGTAAGTCAGCCCTGCCAGAATGTGCTTCCCATTCAATTATGTATCTTTCCTGAGATGGTATGGAGAGAGAACTTCTCTTCTATTCTCTTTACCTTCTTCCATTTATTCTCTAAATCCCTCTTTCACTGATAGACTTCAGCTTTCTTTTCATATTTTAAGCAACCGTATTTACACGGAAGTCCATTAAAATTGGAAATCTGATTGAACAGCAGTGGTCCCGCTGTGTTACTGTAGAGCCAGCCCCAGCACATTGCTTGAGAGAGGGTAAAGAAGCTCCAGTTCTGCATCGCTTTTGCTTCTCAGGTTCTCCGAGTGAAATCTAAAGAACTTGGCCTGGTTTTCACAGCTGGTCCTGCCACTTGGTGTAAAGGATTTCACCTCTCAGGACCTCACTCGGTTCATCATATCAAACATGAGATAATGATCTCAGCCACAGAGGTTATATGTGGTGGCCCATCTGGAGTGCCCACTGGCACTTAGTAAGCAGCCAAGAAGAATTCATATCCATGATCACTTTCCTCGGAAATTCTAAGCCCTGCCAGTATTTTGAGATTTTGACTTTATGATGGAGAGGGGCTTTGGGTTACAGGGTACTTAGAGAGGGAGTGCCTGGCACACTTGAAATTGTCATCTCGGCTCTAACTTTATGCTTTATAACTTTGTGCATTCATTTCCTGTCTTCCAACCTATGTGTGTGTATCTATAAAATGGGGGTTATAACACTGATTTCAGTAGAGTTTAGGGGGGCCTCTAATGAGAGTGTAAGTTATAATGCTTTGTAAGCATTTGCACACTCTGCAATTATAAGGGGTTATTCCCATGACCCCTTTCTCCCCTGCGCCCCAGGGCAAGCTTCTCCCCTTCTCTGGGTTCTTTGGGGAAGCATTTTTTGTTAGCGGTGCTGTGAATGGACATGTCTGTCACCTACCACTTTTTTTAGCTGTAGCCTGAAGCTGAGCTGCTCCTGTGTCCCTCATGGCCCCCAGCAGCAGGGCAGCCCCTGCTGCCACATTTCCAATTCCAGCTGCTCAGAGGTAGCCAGAGGGTGTTTGATTGCTGACAGACTCTGGCATCACACCACAATCCAATCAACTCTCTTTCAGCGGAGGAAGAATCCCCCTCAGATTGTAATCAGGGTCCATTCTGTCTCTCCCCATCGGCCCTGGCCCTGGTTCCCGAGAATGCGGAGGGCCTGTTTACTTTTCTGTCCTGGCAACTTCTCAGCCTCTGCTCTCACTCCATGCCTTTCCTGGGAGCCAGGCAGCCTGGCCTCTGGTTGGCCCCTCTCTTACTATGTTACATGTGGCAGGCCAGGTTCTCTCCCTGAACTCCATTGCCTGTTTCTAGAACTGGGTTTGTGTTAACATTACTGAAAGAATAATGTAAGAGAGTGCTTGAAAAATATTTGGTAATGAAAAGAACAGTTGTCATCATATTCATAAGCATTATTTTTGTCTATACTTGTAGCATCCTCTTCGGGCTAAAACTCTGCCTATGGTGCTAAATAATTTCTACCATCAAGAGGTGGATTGATTCATTTGTGCAAGGATTTCTGAATGTTTCATTCATTCAGTCATTCAACAAATACTGAATTAATGACACTCATTCCCTGTCAGGAACTGTTCTAGACTCTGGAGATAAAAGAGATACAGTCATTTTACAACTAACTGTTAAGCATCCACCTGGACTCTGGAGGATAGAGAGATTAATTCATTTATTCACAAATATGTACTGGGAACTTCTGATATGGCAGGAACCATGGATGAAACCGTGAGAAAAAATAAGGGACAAGACGATAAGAAGCTTAAAGCCTAAAGAAGGAGATAAAAACTAAACAAATACTTCCATGAATAATTATTTAGGCACAGTTTTAGTAAATGCCTTGAAGGAAAAGGCATTGAGTATTTTGAGAACTTATAACTGGGGCATTTATTTTAGGCTGGAAAATCAGGGAAGGCTTCCCCAAGAGGCGGAGTCTGAACTCAGCTGGCTGAGTTTGAGGAAGCTGGGGATTGGGTTCTAGCAGGGGGAAGAGACTTGCAGGCCTGCAGGTAAGGAGCTCTGTCTGTTCTAGGTTGCTCAGAGGCCAGTGGGGCTGCTGGGAGGGAGGAGTGATAGCGCCTTAAGGGACTGCCCGGGGCCAGACCGTGCAAGATCTAGTGGCGAGCAATAAGACTTACCCTGGAGCAACCTAGAGATTGTTAGAAGAGACAAGTCAGTAGCAAAACAAGGATAAAAGCTGTGTTATCTATTCAGTGCATGGGTGCAGAAAGGAGCGAGTAGTTAACTCAGTTTTCAGGGCTCAAGAAAGTTTTCAAAGAGGGAGATGGGGGTCCGGCCTGGTGGCCGAGTGGTTAAGTTCATGCGCTCCGCTGCGGCGACCCAGGGTTTCTCTGGTTCGGATCCTGAACCCAGACATGGCACCACTCCTCAGGCCACGTTGAGGCGGCATCCCACGTGTCACAGCTAAAAGGACCCACAACTAGAATATACATCTATGTACCGTGAGATTTGGAGAGAAAAAGCAGAAAGGAAAAAAAAAGAAAAAAAAAGAGGGAGATTCTGGTTGAAAGATAGGAAGGAGTCCCCCGAGCAGCTCTAGTAGAGAGATAAGGAGCATTCTGTGCAGAGGGAATAGCATGTGCACGGTCTGTGATGGGAAATTGCTGGTGAGTTTAGAGAGCTGACATGTGGCATGAATGTGACAAAGAGGCAATGAGAAAGGGGACTGGAGGAGAGGCAGGAGCCAGATGATGGGACCCCGTGTGCATGGGATGGTGAGTTTTAATGGTGTTTTTACTTTTATTGCCTTTTTTTTTTTGGTGAGGAAGATTCACCCTGAGGTAACATCAGTTGCCAATCTTCCTCTTTTTTTTTTCTTTTTGCTTGAGGAAGATTAGCCCTGAGCTAACATCTGTGCCAGTCTTTCTCTACTTTGTATGTAGGATGCCTCCACAGCATGGCTGATGAGTGGAGTAGGTCTGCACCCGGGACCCAAACCTGCGAACCTGGGCCACTGAAGCAGAATGCGTGGAACTCTAACCACTTGGCCACGGGGCTGGCCCCTTATTGCCTTTTTAAAAAATTGACTTTATTTTTAAAAGCAGTTTTAGGTTCACAGCAAAATTGAGCAGAAAGTACAAAGTTTCATATACCCTCTGCTCCCAACACCCCCAGCTCCCCCATTGTCAGCATCCCCCACAAAAGTGGTACATTTGCAGCTGATGAACCTATACTGACACATCATTATCACCCAAAGTCCACAGTTTATATTAAGGTTCTCTCTTGATGTTGTACATTCTGTGGGTTTTGACAAGTGTATAATGACATGTATCCACCATTATTATTCATACAGAATAGTTTCACTGCCCTAGAAATCCTCAGTGTTTCACCTATTTATCATTCTCTTCCCCCCGACCCTGCCACCCCTGGCAGCTACTGCTCTTTTTACTGTCTCCATAGTTTTGCCTTTTTCAGAATGTCATATAATTGGAATCATACAGTATGTAGCCTTTCCAGATTTTCCTCTTTCACTGAGTATGTGCATTTAAGCTTCCTATTTAGGAGAGTTTTCAGAAAGCAGATGACATGAGCAGGTCTGCTATTATCAAGGCTACTTTTCCTGATGGATGGATTGGAGGCAGAGGTGAACCAAAACCAAGGAGACAGATTGGAGGCTGTGCTGGTAACCTTTGGAGCTTTGAGTCCACATTTTTTAACACTGAAGTCTTAACTTGAAAGACTTATCTTTTCAGTTGCCGGGGTGTCACCATTTTGTTATGTCTCCTTAGACATCCGTGCTTCACTTGTCTGTGCTGTCCAACAAGTGGCTATTATTTAAATTAAAATTAATTAAAATTAAATAAAATTAAAATGTCAGTTGCTCAGGCACATTAGTCACATTTTGAGTGCTCAGTAGCCACGTGCAGTTAGTGGTTACCATATTGGACAGTGCAGATGTAGAACATTATATATATATATATACATATACAGACAAATTTATAAAAATACATATGCATAAATTTGCCATTTTAACCATTCTTCAGTGTAAAATTCAGTGGCAGTAATTACATTCACAATGTTGTGTACCTATAACCACTATCTGTTTCCAAAACCTTTTCATCATCCAAACAGGAGGTCTGCAACCATTCAGTATTAGCTCCTCATTCCAACACACACACACACACACGCACACACACACACACACACACACACACACCCCAACCCCTGGTATTCTCAATCTACTTTCTGTTTCCATTAGTTTGCCCATTCTGGATATTTCATATAAGTAGAATCATTCAATATCTGTCCTTTTGTGTCTGGCGTCTTTAATAGAGCAAGTGCCCCAAAATTTCATCCATATTGTAGCATGTAGGAGAACTTAATTCCTTTTTATGGCTGAGTGGTATTCCATTGTATGGATGTACCACATTTTGTTTATCCGTTCATCTGTTGATGGACATTTGGATTGATTTCCACTTTTTGACTTAGAGATGTGATTTTGAATAATCGACTTAATTTCTTTGAGCTTCATTTCAATAAAATAGGTATATTCATTCTTAAATCCTAGGATTATTGAGAGGATTAGAAGATACACCAAAGATAAAGCACTTGGGTTAAAGTTTCCAGTCCAGGAGTTGTTCATTTTCTTCCTCCTTTTCGTGCATCTCTGTCTACCACCCCCTTGGTGCCTGGATCCCTGCGCATTTGAAGCACAACAACTGTTTGCCAATTGTTGATTCTCTCTGGGCCCATTAGCTCAGCTCTGATTCTTGGACTGTAGAATGTGAGGAGGATATTTTATTTGACCTCTGCTTGGTTAATGTGTGAGTGGTTCCAGGTTGGTGGAGATAATGCCTCTCAAGTGTCACAAGTCCTGGGATGCAGATGACGGCCCATGTTCCTCATTAAACTAATAATTCCTCTCAGGGGAAGTACAGCGAAAATTAGCACTTGACATTTAAAGGTAGATGAAGTCATAAGAAGATTATGATTTGGCCTTGAATAGCATTTCTTGGGCCAGATTAGAAATTCACATGAGAGAATAATTGTTTTCCGGGGTGAGACCCTGTGTGCTCTCCAGTCCAGGGCTGGAAGTTCTGAGTTCCAAGGGACTATTTCTCTCTGATGGAGGCACATCGAGAAGACCAGGCTTTGCTCTCCAAACAGACTCCAATGATAGGGAATCCTCACCTTCCGTTCAATTAGAAAGATATGAAGCAGGGTCTTACTTAGGCTACTTTTACTTATATCCTAGAGGCTTAGACACCGAGGACATTTAATTATCTCATTTGACAAAAAGTTTGCAGATAGATGACTTTGCAGCTCAAGATGTCAGTACCCAGACTTGGCATCTCTCTGGTTATCTTGGCTTTCTCCTTGGGGTTCTGAGGTGGCTAGAACACCCCAAGATTCATGAGCTAACCCAGCATCTAAAGCAGGGATGAAGGGAGAGCAAGCAGAAAATAGAGCTCTCCTTGTGAGCTTTTTCCTTTATTAAAAAAATAGTCTTTTCCAGAAGTCTCTCCAAAGCTTTCACCTTATGACTCATAAGCCAAAGGTGAGTCACATGGCTACCTCTACATGCAATGGAGTCTGGGAAAGGGTGCTTTTTCATCCTTTACAGAGAGGATTATGTAAGGAAGACGTGGTTGGGTTGGGAATGAATATAGATTGGCAACCAACACTATTTACCTGAATCCCTGTGTGCTAGGAGCTATGGAAATATAGAGACTGATAAGGTATGGTCTCTGCCTTCGGGGAGACATGCAAGCTCTCAGCTAGCCAAAAACATAGTAACATGGAATAAGTCCCAAAAGAGATGCGCAAGAAAGCTGGGTTATAGAAAACTTGCAGGGAGGAACAGTTTGTACTGTCTGTGTAGTCAGGGAAGTCTTCGTGGAGGCAGTGACATGTACATGAAGTACTAAATGATGAGGTAGGATTTGGGCTCAAGTCAAGGAATCTCAGGCTGAGAGAACATCTCATACAATGGCACAGGAATTGGACATTCATGTTTTTTTTTTAAAAAAAACAATGTGTGGTTGGGATACTTGTGCTAGAATGCAAAAATGAGGGAAGTGAGATATAAAGTTTATTGCAAATATAATGGGCCTTGAGTGGCAGGCTTAGGGGTTTGCACTACTCTGGAGACACGGGCTAGATAGTAAGGTTTCTGAGCTGGGATTCCCATTATCTGTTCCCCCAAATCCTCCTACTTCTTTATATCTGGTGATAGAATTGCCATCGGGGATTTATCTTAATTTTTGTGACTCCGTTTCTCAGTTATACCCAGCTTCCCATCTTTCCCCGAATTCTATGAATAGCAGTGTAGATATTGGGTGTGGAAGCAGAACCAACAGGCTTCACCTTCCTGCTTTCAGGTCAGAAGCACGAGCAGCACGGTGCTTTTTCCGATCTCTCTCTCTCAACACAGAAGTCACGTCAGAGCAAGGCCCGCGCAGGGTGGCTTAATTGTGATTTTACTTGCTGTTTACCCCACTCTGCTGCTTCAGTCCTAAACATGAACTTGCTGGTTGTCTTTGCCAACTCATCTGACTTGTAGGCATTTTGTTCATATCTGACAGGCTTTCTCTGCTCTAAATCCTTCACTGACCCACTAACATTCTTTGCCTAACTTAGAAGATTCTTTATGTTGTTGTCTAGGTTTCTCACCCTCATTCTCCACCGCCCAGCATGCTCTCCCTCCATGCTGAGTACATAAAGTGCTCTGAACACGTTATCATGTTGTACATATGTTTCCGTCTGACTACAGTGTCTATGATTTTCATTTCCCTCTTCCCTAAACTGCTTTACAGGAGTGATTATTTCTCAAAGCCCTTCTTAAGCACCATATCATTTTTTTCCTTAGACTTTTTACTTTGGAATAGTTTTAGATGTATAGGAAATTGGCACAGATAGTACAAAAGCTTTCCATATACCCTTTACCCAGTTTCCCCTAATGTTAACATCTCACATCATCATGGTACATTTGTCAAAGCTAAGAAATCAACATTTGTACATTACGTATTAACTAAACGACAGACTTTATTCAGATTTCATGTGATTTCTGTCCTAGGACCTAATCCATGTTTCCATGTTGCTTTTAGTCATCATGTCTCCTTGGTTTCCTCTGATATGTGACAGTGTCTCAGTTTTTTCTTCCTTCTTTCTTCCCATTCTTGCTTTTTTAAAAAAATTATCCTAACAGTTGTGAAAAGCACTGGGCAAGTTTTTTATAGAACGTCCCTCAATTTGGCTTGTGGCTTGTTTTCCCCTGATTAGACTTGGGTTATATGGGTTTGGGGCAGCATATCATAGAGGTGTAACACCCTTGTTGTCATTTCGTATCAGAGAGTATATGGTATCAAACTGACGTGACCCCTGACGCTTATCTGCCAGGTTTCTCCACTGCAAAGTTGCTATTTTTCCCTTTCTTTACTCTGTTTATTAGAAGCATATCACTGAGTCCCATCCACACTGAAGGAGAGGGGAATTAACTCCACCTCCTGGAGGCGAGGTACCTATCTCTTTTTTTAGAGCCTTTCCTGGCCCCTTTGGCGGGAGCTATTTCCTTCCAGTGGTTCTTCTGACCCTTCGACGTTCACTTGTCTGTCTCCCTCGTATTAAACAGGGGCCTTGCGAAGGCAGGGGCCGTGTCTAATTTGCCTGTCTCCTCAGAATTTAGTCCATGATAGATTCTCAGCAATAAGTTTGACCCAAACTTAACTTCTCCCAAATAGAGTTCCCTTACCTACCGTGACCTTGGAGACCTCTTCCTGGGAGGGGCCAGTGGAGGGAGGACTGAGTCTTTGCCAGCCACCTCAGCTCCCATCTGCTGCATCTGTGCTCGAACTTGCCACTTGGATTTGAGGACAGAAGATAAAATCCTTTTTGACCCAGGTGGCTGATGATCAATGGGCTTCCCGGCATGCTCCACTGCCCCCGCCTAGCTCTCTCTATGGCACCAGTTGCCACTCGATAAATCCATAAAGAGACAACTCAATTGTTTTGACTTTCGTCCACCTTTTCCAGCGATTCTTCTTTTCCAAGTTAATGGGGCAGAGGGGAGGGGAGGCACACGATTAGAAGCGACACACGCTTTCTTTTTGGGCAGAGACAAATGCCTCTGTGTGCTGACAGGATCATAAAACATGAATTAAGAGATCAGTTATTAATGAAATACTCCAACCTAATATCAGAACAATGAAGCCCTTGGCTTTACACAAAGTGTTTGGCACTCGTAAAATCAAAGCTTAGATATCTTTCCTTGCCTCTCTTTGTCCCATAGCCAAGTAAAACTGGAACAATCTAAGTCAGAATTTTTCAAGCTCTCGTCAAGAATAAGCGTGGAGTAATGGCTGTCTACTCCCAAACAAACACATATATAGATGCTTTTGAGATTTCGTGGTAGAAATCAGCATATCAAGTAAATAGACTCTGAGCAGATTTACAGTAAATAGACCCATTTCTCTTTGCTTATCTTAACATTTCCTAAATTTATTTGACGTAGAATACCCTATTTCCCATTAATGTCTTGAATATAAGGTTCATTTTGAGAAACAAGCATGTAACTCACCCTGCCCAGCACCTCCTGGATCACGTGTGTGCAGCAAAGAATGGGGAATTGAAATAAAAATCTGTAGAGTTAAAAGAGAGACACAATCACCAATATTTTGTTTTTGTCCTCAGTTGTCTTGCTTCTTCAGCCAGAGTGGTCAATTTTAGATGGAATTTCCTGGAAAATTGCCTTGAATCCCTGCTTCATTTTGCCTTTGGCCGAATTGCTGGATCCTCCCCACCCTGGGAGCGGGGTTGACCTGGACTCCCAGGCCCAGGCTGAGTAGGCCTCCCTAGTTACCTGCCTACTTACTTATAAATAGATTACCCTCCTCTCTGATTTTAAGCTTGGTGCAGTGTTGGCTGAAAACTTTAAAAATAATCAGAATGTAAGTCCGATCTAGTGATAGACTCTCTGATTAGCATTTTTTCATTTCCTCTAGATTCCAGCTAAACAGCACACACAAGCCTGGGAATCTAAATTAATACACCATTTTAGTCATCAGAAAGCTGAGCATCTAACACGTAGGTCCCTGGGCCTTTAGCACATGTGCCCTTGTCATCTGGTGCTGAGGGCTTTGCCCAAAAGGCGTGAGGTCAGATGCACCTATTTTATTCCCTTTTAGCAATTCACACCTTCTCTGCTCTCGAGAGCTTGCTTCTGTTTTTGTGTGGTTCTAGCCACCGTCTTTGGCTTTTTATATATTACTTATGTCTTCTTTCCAGAAACACATATGTATTTATATATAAAGGACAGAGCTGAGTATAGTGGGAAAAGGGAATTGCACTAGACGAAGCAGAAAACCTTACTAACTAGCTGTGTGATTCTGAGCAAATTGTTTAATCTCTCTGAACCATGGTTTTTGTGTTTATACAATGGAACCTGCACACAGGGTTGTTTGAGAATGTAAGGAGTGACCAGCATACAGTATGCTCAGTGAGGAGCTGACAACTCAATGCAGTCTATAGACAAGTTGAAATACAGTGATGCACACCTGAAATTTATATAATGCTATAAACCAATGTGACCTCATTAAACTAAATAAATAACAACTCTTGAATAACAAGGACACCCTCCTAGGCGGGTGGTGAGAGCAAAGGAGATACTGAACTAGAAGTCTTCTCTCATTGCTGTGAGCCATCCACATGTGAGCTGTCAGTCTAATGCATTGCTGTAGTAATTTCTAAAGTGTCTCACCCAGAAGTCCCTCCTCTCCATGGAGCCTGTTAGTCATTGTAGAGAGTGCTTCCCAGCTGTCAACCCCTTAATGATTTCAGAGTAATGTTGCATGGGCCTCTCTCCTTGACCTCACCTCCATTGTGCTTTCCACAGTTTCCACTCCAAAGCCCTCTCCTTGGATGTCCGTGGGTACCAGTCTTACCAGGTCACCCTGCCTCAGATAGCACACACCACTGAAGCAGCAGGTTCACTTCAGGTTGTAGGTTGCTGGTAGACTAATAAGCTCTGACTATTTGATGATACTCAACTGCATCTCTGTCTCTGGTCAGTTACTTTCCATTTCATCTTCTCCAAGTCAAAGGCAATGCATGTGTGTTGAGCACAGATGATTGGTCAATATTATGTTTTGTTTTTCACACATATTCCCATTTGATGCTGATAACATTTTTAAACATATAGGTGTTAGTGTCCCCATTTGACAGACAGTGAAAGTCAAGCTCAGAGAAACTCAGCAAATTGGTCAAGGTTGGCAGTGATAGGATTGAACCCAAGTCTGTGTGATTTCGGTATGCATGTGCTATGTTCATCACCTGGAGAATGTAGAGGTGGCTGAGGGCAGATTCATTCACACCACTGGCAGGAGAAGGAGATGGAGGAGAAAATCAAAAGCTCCTGTATTAGCCTTTCACATATGAAGGCAGAGTGATTTTTCTTCCATATTATTAGCTTATTTCCACTTAATGACTTATCACTACGCCTGACTTATGTTGTTGGCTTGGTCTCGGTTTCCATGTCTGCAGACTGAAAGGATTGGGCAACCCTTCTGTTCTAAAATAATACGAGTCTGGAGAATGAACGCAGGTGAACGTTTTGGGAGTTTGGTTGGTTGGTGGACAAATTCTATCTGGTGGTCAAGTTCAGGGCTTAGTAGGATGTACAGATCTGAGTTCCACTTAAGAATCTAAGAAATGCTACATTGGTGATACTCTGTTTCCTAGTTTTCTATGCCTTACCTTGACTTGATATCTGCAAATCCTGTTGAAAAGTAACCAAAACTCTGATGGGATAGCATGCTGCACTGGATGAAGAGTCAGCACACAGGGTGTAGTCTTGGCTGTAATACGCATGGGCCATGGAGCTTCGGGCAAATTTTATAATGACCTGATACCCACAGGGGGTTAGACAAGATAAAATCTAGAGAATATCTGCTGTAATCATGGCTGTTCCTCCTTCTCTTTCTCTGCCCCTCAGTTTACTTAATTGCCAAATGGAGATTAAAATATAGGCCAGAATGGGAGTCCCAAGAAATTCTGCATAATGGATGGAGGGAACTAACTAATGGGAATAAGAAGGTATAAGAGGAGAGAGAGAAAACTACAAAATTGAGGATGTTGGTGATGGAGGGAGCCGGAATAAAGGAATGAAGCAGAAGAGAGAAAGAAGTTAAGAAATAAAAGAGAATGGACTAAGGAAGCAAGCGTGTTTTCTTGAAACAATCTTTTCTCTCACTTTTCACATGGCCGGCTTCTTCTCATCTGTCACTTACTTCAGTTTAAATGTCCCCTCCTCTGAGAAGCCCTTCCTGACCATCCAGTCTGAAGGAGCCCCCTGCCTCAGTTATTCTATCACTGCATCCTGTTCGTTTCCTCTCTGACACTTAACACCAGTTGTAACCATTTGTTTTTCTTTTGTTTTGCTTGATTTTTGAGTAAGGGCCAAACAGCCTGGGTTTGAAAACCCAGCTCTGGGACCTGCCAGCTCGATGACCTTAGGCAACTTCATAGTCCCTCTGAGTCACAGTTTCCTCATCACTCATCTAGGGATTTTGTGAAGACTACGTGATTGACTAGATCTTAAGCACTTAAAATTGTGCAAGGTCCATTGACGTCTCTCAAAAAGCATCTGTAGCTTTGATTGATTCTTGCTTGTGCCCATTTGCTCCTCTTTGCTGTAAATCCATAAGGGCAAGGATTTTATCTGTTGATTCTCCACTGAAAATCCAGGACCTAGTGTGTGTCTGACACATAGTAGCATACTGGTTCCATGCATAAAAGAGTGAATGTAAAATAATAATAATAAAAAAAGAAAACAACGAGTGAGTACCGAAAGCGAGCCGTATTCTTGAGGATTCCATAGCCCACAGGCTTGGCTCCAGGCAGTCACTTCCTGGACCCCTTTGTGCTGCAGACAACACAGCTCCAAGGAAAAACATGTGCGTGGCCACTTTAATTCTTCTGGCCCCTCTAACTGTGACCTTGGCTCCCTTGGGATCCTGAGTTCTCTTCCTCTAGCCACAACCTGTCCATGCCCCAAGGGGGAAAAATGTGCTCCACTCTTGTGCAGGCTGCCTGTGTCAGGGTTGCTTTCCACATTCTGGGGAAAAAAGAAATCAAAAAAAACTAATTTATGTTTGGATGAAAAATACATTGAGGCCCTTAGGAAAAATGAGCGATGGGAGGGCAGCACTCATATTAGTATTGCACACAATACCTCCAGCAGACTGTTTCCTCCCCTGCATTCCTCTTGCCTCACCTTTTTCATTACTCTTAGGTCCAGAGTTGAAACCCGTGTTCATTCTTTCCTCTTTCCTTAGCTTTAGGCTCCGGGATGCAGAAATGAAAACAAAATAAATCAGCAAGGAGTAGGGGGCATTGTATAGAGAAAACACAGCTTCGAAACAGGGGGATGTGTTGTCTGTGATTCTGTGTCACTCTGTGGGGTATGTGTGGGTAGGTTGGGTGTGTACACACACATGAACACGACTACCCCTGGGCACTGCTGTCTGCCAGAATCTGATACCTTCTCCAAATGTTTGTGGTACTGAGAGTTAACATAACCCTTTTCCTTTTGGATCTCCCTGCATCCTGGGATGAATGAAGCTGGGCAGGGGCAGGGTCCCTGGGGTTCCCAGCTCAGGCTGGTTTAGTGTGTTTCTACACTGCCTGTGCTTTCATCCACCTTGATACATGGCCCCCTGGCTCCCTGACCTGCCTGAAGGATTCATTTCCATATGTAGAGGGCTTTGAAGTCTTATTAGCTGTGCCATGGTGTAGGGTTTAATTTTCTCCCATTAATGTTGCTCTTGGGGATGGCTTTTCCTTCCATATGTTTGTATGGATGGTTGTGTAGTCTTGCCGGCTTCTTCTTTCAGTCTTGCTATGCTGGAGATCTCTCTTGCTCTTCTTTCTTTCTTACCCCCCTCTCTTTCTGTCTTCCTCCATCTTTCTGTGTGTCTCTCTACTAGAACTAATAATAAGGCCGCCTTGGGTAGTTACTTTTCCTGCTTCAGGAATTTGGGGAGTAACATCTAAGAGGGAGACACAACAGGTGATATTTTCTGAGGAGTTCTGCCCATGCATCCCTCCTTCTCTCTTCTCTCCTTCTGCTTTTGACCTCCTCCTGTCCTCTCTGCCTTCCTTGATCTCTTCTTTCTTAATTTTCTCTTTCTATTTATTCTTCATTCAATCATTTGTCTATTCATGGAACCAGGGATCAGGCCAGGTACGGGAGGGGTGCAAAACTGCAGAAAGCACTAGCTCAGCCTTTAAGAAAGGCACATTCGGGGAGGAAAGATAAAGTTGGTACAGAACTAATTAATGCAGGGTAGAACGGGCTTAGGAGGAAGGCAGTGAGCAGGAGAGCAGACAAAATAGACTATTGAGAGCTGGGATCCTGGAACCATACATGCGGGTGCGGCTGGAGTGCTCTTTCCTCCCTTTGCTAGCTGAGCCATCTTGGGCCAGTTACTTAACCTCTCCAAGTCTCAGATTTTTCATCCATAAATGGGGGTGAAAATGATAGGATCTCCCTTACAGGGTGTTTTCAAGGATGCAGTGATGTTCTTCATGTAAAGCACAATGCCTGGGTCGTAACGAGTGCTGCACAAACATTATCTATTGTTATCATTTTTCAATGACATCATGACAGTTCAGCTGATTTTTTCTGTGAGTCTCTCTCAGGGAAAGGCAAGTTCAGGCACTGGGGTGATCCAAGAAAGCTTCCTGGATGAGTTATTTTCAAACTGATTCTTAAGGGTGAGTAGGCTGTGTACAAATGAATTTGGGGCGAGAGCTGAATGTAGTTCTAACAAAAGGAACAGATGAGCAAAGCAACAAAGGGGCGCTGGAGATTTCTCTTTATGTCTGTACGGTTTAAAAACCTTCTGTGGGCGCATTACCAGGTGTACATGTCTGCATCCTTAAAGTTTGCTTTATGGCTCTGTGACCAGGAATAAGAAAAAACAGTGTGGTGGGCTGAATATGCCCCCTCCCCCGCAGATATCCACATGCTAATCCCTGGCACTGTGAATGCTACTTTACATGGAAGAAAGATCTTTGTAGATGCAATTAATGCTTTTGAGATGGGGAGATTATCCTGCATTATCCATATGGGCCCTAAAAGTAATCACAAGCATCTTGATAAGAAGGAGGCAGAAGGAGATTTGACTTTAGACAGAAGGGGAGAGGGCAATAGGATCACAGAGGCAGAGTCTAGAGTGATGCGGCCATAAGCCAAGGAGTGTCTGCAGGCACGAGAAGCTGGAAGAGGCAAGGAACAGATTCTCCCTTAGAACCTCCAGAAGGAGTGTGGCCCTCCTGACACCTTGATTTTGGCCCAGTGAAACTGATGTCAGACTTCTGGCGCCCAGAAATGTGAGAGACTAAATTCCATTGGTTTAATAAGCCAATGGGTTTGTGATAATTTGTTACAGCAGCCATGGGAAACAGATACAAACAATAATGATATTTGTGTGTATTTCCACCCCAGCACAGGGATGGTCCCTTAGTATAACCCTGTCCGTTTGTGGGAATGAAATGGCAGTGGAAATGACTCCTATTGGGTGCCTTTTGTTTCTTGGAGTATTGCATCTCTTTTCAGCTCTCCCTGCCTTGGTTTTTCTGGAGTGCTGGTGAAAGAGTAAGCCTGATCAGTAGCCAGCCTGATCAGTAGCCAGTCTGGTCAGTAGCCAGCCTGGCCAGTAGCCAGCTTTGGAAGCTAAAGTCAGGAAGGAGCTGTCTAACCAACCACGTTCTGAAATTCTCATGCCACTTCTCCTTTGTGGTCTCACAGAGTGTCATTAGATAGGACGTCAATGTTGTTGAGACCGTGGTTTTTCTCACTGTATTCCATGATACCCCAGGGTTTTCCAGAGGAGATGCTACTAAAGGTGGTCAGGGCGTGGGTTTCTATAGGGCTCCTGGCCCCCATGCCCATTTCATGCCCACTCTCATTTGTTATGCATATTCTAATTCTATATAAAGCTGTGTTTAAAGAAATGATTCTCTTCTAAAACCATAGTGTGAAAACTGATAAATGACATATCAGGTCCACACTCCTTGCTTTATAGGTGTGGGAACAGGGACCCAGCCGGGGGAGACAAATGACCAAATGTTCCCAGTAATTAGTGGCAGCACTAGAAGTTAAACGGGAGGCTCCTGGGCTCCTCTTCTTGGCACTGAAAACCCCGCTCTGAGCCCACAAACTCACACAGAGAGGAAGGGGTTCAGAGGTGGAACTCCCTTTGGGAAGCTCCAACTCACTGCTGCCTCGCCGCTCCCAAGTTCTATACACTCTCCACAGGCATTTCACCGTCCTTGCCACATTGAATTGAATTATCCCACTGGGCACGTATCATTTTTGTTTCATTTTTCACCTGATAAAACTGAGTTTCAGCAGGGCTAAGTGACTTGCCAACAGTCAAGCAGCTAGAAGTGGCAGAATGGGGGATTCAAACTCCTGACCATCTGGCACTTTAGCTTCTGTGTTCTTCCTGAACCTGATTGTTGCAATCACAGAATGGAAATGCCTTTGGTGTGTGGACCATTCAGGGACCTGCGTTCAGTTTAGAACGGTTAATGAATAGTGGTGTGCTGCTTTGTAATATGTGTCATGAAATGGAAATGCTAAAGATTCTCTCTTCAACCACGGGGAGAGGCGATATTTCACCAGGTTCCCACTTAGCCATCCATAAGAAAATAGCCATGGATATTGCTGCAAACTTGGGTCCACACTTCAACTTGAGTCAAACAGCTCATATATTCTTATTTCTCTAAATGAAGGATGCACTCAAGCAGTTGAAAACAACTTCGGGAACAATCTCTTCCCATTACGTCTAATGGAATCGAGTGTATGGGGCACACAGTGTGTGCTTATTTTGCAGAAGCAAGGTGGGATTTTCCCATTACTCTGAGGATGGGTGAGATGTGAAATGAACTCTTCAGAGACCTGTCACTTTGTCACAATACCGCTGGTGAGTCACAGTAGAAGATTTGGGGAACAAAATGCATTTTTGGTTTCTGCTTTGTATTCTCCCATACACTCTCTGCCTTCTTTTCCATGCATTTCTCTCTCTGCTAATAAATTAGGTGGCAAGAGGTTCAAATAAAAAGGCCCATATAAAAGGATTCATCTTGCTGTTTAAGGAAATGTCACTGCTGTTTGGAATACAAAGACCCTGCTCTGAATGTGACATTGTGTTTTTCCTGATCATTTGCTCCTTGACTTTTTTTTTTCCTTCTTTCCTTTCCTTCTTCTTTGTTTTCTTAACCTCCTGCTCGCGAAGCAAAGGAAAGTTTCTGCCCCTAGCTTAGAGGCTGTGTCTGCCTCTGTCTCTCACCATCTGTCTGTGTGTCTCTGTCTCTTGTGTGTGAAAATGTTTTGGCAGACCATCCCCATCTCAGTGAATAAAGTGCCCATGACAGAGCGAAACGCAGCGACCAGAGAAGAAATTATTTGATTCATGAGCATCTCCTCTCTCTGGGGTCCATTTCTACCTGGACTATTTCCTTCTTTCTTTCTGTCCTTGCTTTTATTAAGTTGTTTTTTCCTCAGAGCTTGACATGCGATTTCCTTGCTCAAGGACTTTGAGAGATAGAAAATGTGCCATCTCACAAAATGTGAGAGCTACGGTAGTTCTGAGGGATCCTCCTATCCTCTGTATTTCTCCACTCGGACCTTAATCAAGGAGAATCTTGGGTCTCTTGAGAAGCTAGCACCGTGACGTCCTACTGAAATCTCCTCTGGGTCACCATAGGTATGAGGCTGTGCAAAGACCCCATGGGGTTATCTAGCGGTGGTCCAGCCTGGCTGTGTTGCCGATGGGCAAGCTGAGGCCCAGAAGGATGAAGTGCACATGTAATAGCTGCCCAAGGTCACATGTCATAGCTGGCAGAGCTGGGACTGCTGTCTTGGCCTCTTTGCTTTCACTTTCCACCTCATCATATAGACATAAAGGGATGGTGATGTCTTGTAAAAAACAGCAGCATTATGCCTCTTATGGCACTTTTACAGTTTATAGTAAGAGCTTCCCTGCCCATGACTTCATTTGACCATGGTGGCAGTCAGTCTGTGAGACAAGCTAAGACTGCCATTAGCATCTCTGGAACAGGCAAGAAGTGAAGAGAGCTGTCCAAGGTAAGGTACCAAGGCAGGGGCAGAACTAGACTCTTCTGCTCTAAGGACTTGGACCGCATGCTTCTGCTGCTGCTGTTTTGGCTTCACTCTGCCCACAGGGCTTATCATGGTA
Source organism: Equus przewalskii (assembly GCF_037783145.1). Classification (NCBI taxonomy): domain Eukaryota; kingdom Metazoa; phylum Chordata; class Mammalia; order Perissodactyla; family Equidae; genus Equus; species Equus przewalskii. The sequence goes on along the minus strand of NC_091856.1, from coordinate 21,478,633 downwards.
GAGACTTGTGACCACGGGGCGATTGACTGGTTCTTTAGAGGGGGAGGAAGAATTTAGCAGCATACCAAGGCATTTTTTTTCTACAGCCACTCTTCCTGCCCGCCTAATATCTCCTCCTGCATGGCCACACCTCTCCTCCTCTCCATGTCACTTTCTTTTGGCATGGAGGGGTGTGAGTGCTAGAGGGGAGTCTGATGTTTCTGGAGAATCGTTATTTGTACTTCCCGTCCGGGGAACAAAGGTTTCTCTCTGGGCCCTGCCTTTTTCTCAGCAAGCTTCAGTTCCCATCTCAGTAAAATGCTACAGCATGGGTGGGGTCTTCTCTCTCTCTCTCTTTAATTTTTTTTCCATTTTTTGGTACTAGAGAATGTTTCCAGACTTAACAAATCAGTGCATTAAAATCCATAAATATTTGATCAGCATGTTGGTCCTGGGAGAGGCACCTGCCGGAATAGCTGAGTAGGTACATGTACCTCTCTCTCCCTTTTTCCTTTTTCCTTCACCTTCCTCCTTCCCTCACCCCAAACATTTGGGTAATCTATTTACTAATGAACTCAATATTAATGTATCCATTTTTCTCTGTTAGTGTCAGATTTCATTAGGAAACATGGGAGGCTTGACATTAATTGTATGAAAAATGGGTCTCAGGGTAGCTGTTGGATTCTTGCTTTTTAATAGAGAAAAAGTTTCTCCAGCAAAAAGCATGATGTTTCTCTGCTGGTCTGATGACATTGGAGATGTGGCTGGAACAGATTGTGTGTGTGTGTGTGATCTCAGTGGACCTTTTGGAGCGGGAGAGAGTTACTTTGCCTCCTCCGGCCTCTGCAATAACCAGGTCCTATTACCCTTCACCTCTCAGCTCCACTGTGGTGTGGCATGGTGGAAAGAGCACCCATTGTGGTGTTAGGCCCATTTAAGCCCCTGCTCTTTCCTGCCCCTTAAAAGTTCTGTGACCTGGAGCAAAATCAGTTCCCCTCTCTGAACCTTGGTTTCCTCCTCAGCAAAATGGTAAATAGTAATACCAATTGTTACGAGAAAATTGGGGAGTTTGACAGTATTGTAGCCTGGAACCCAGAGATGCCTGGATCTTGCCATCCATTACCTCTTCTTCTCCTGAAGAACCCAAGATCTCCTTGAGGGATATTTTGCAGAGCTTGTGGGAAGACTGAGATGAAGCCAGCGGCTTAAATAGCAGCCCAGGTGGGGTCTATAAGTCCCCCTGTCATCACCTCCCAGCCAGTCTAGATCATGGGGTCTAACTCTCCTCTGGATATCCGCATCAACTGTCAATCAAAGTTGGGCAGTGGAATTTACCTGCCCATCTGTGAAGTCAGGAGAGGCAGAAAGAGAGTTCCCATGGATGGGTTTGCTGTTTCATTTCAGTGACCCAGCTTCGAAATGAAGGTGACCCAATCATTTTTGTTGGTCTCACCAAACCATTTAAGCGCTGAAGCTTGGTAGATTAATGGTAGTGATGTGGGGAGAACAGAAACCCCTTCTGCTATCTTTATCTCATATGATTGATTTATCTCGTTGTTAAAAGGAAGTGAAACGGTAAACGAAAAATGTCTGGTATGGTTCCTGGTGCATATTGGGTGTGCAGTAAGTGAGAGCATCCGTCTGCCATGAGGCCTCCCCTGATCTCTCCTCTCCTTTTTCTGAACTTGCACGGGGACAGGTCTTTGTCTTTCTTACACTAGTGCATTTATCACTTTCTTCTGGGTCTCAGAGCATGTTGTGTATATCATCTGTTTTTCCAATTAGTTGCTAAGCTCCTTAGGGCAAAGACCCTGTCTTACATGTGCCCAGCACAAGATATTCCATCTGAAAAAGTTTTTGGAAAGATTTTCAGATGGGTGGATGGATGAATAAATGGATGGATGAACAGATAAATGGATAGGAGCTGTAGGGCTGAGAATACTTACATGCTTAAAGAAGGGAGTTCTTAGGTAAGGATCTAAGAAGAAATAGAGGCTAAGTGGGCATATTTTATCTGGTGAATTAGAAGATTGGAGAGATACGTCCATTGAGGTCACGTTGAGCATGGAACTGGTTCAGGATATTAGATGTCCTAAAAGGTAATTTGAGTAGAAAATAATATTTAAAAAAAATAGTAAAATATTGCTGAGAGGACTGGTGGCTTCACTTTCCCATTTACAAAATTGGAATCTTTCCTAATCCTATTCTCGCCAGATAATCTGTGAAGATGAGAGGATGGTTAGGACGTATTAAATATTGTGGAATTATAGATCAATAAATGATATGATCTTCATTGGTTCTTTGTTTTATGTTTTCATATGAATAAGAACACAATTAAATTCAGATAAATCCACGGAATATGGATTTTTGATAACACTTCAGTTGCATGAAGGAAGATGAGCCAGGTTATTATACCCATTAGATTGGCTGCCCAAGGTCATGAACACCTGCTCCGCCCACTGCCCTTCCTCCCCATGCCTTGGATATTGAGTCAGTTGTGTGTGCTCCTGCTTCTCACCTTGACTGTGAGCTCATACAGGGTGCCCCACACAGTGTTTTCACTTAAAACAGAGTCTCTACTTGTTGGTTATTTGCAGAGAAATTCCCAACCTTCTCTCCCGTGATGCCTCATTACCTGATATCTGCATCATTAAGAGGGAATCTCAACAGTGCAAATTACACGTGTTGGAATTAGATAAATGCACAGACTGCATTTAAAAGCTTCTTCACCTCCAGAAAGTCACTCTCTCTCTCTAATCCTCAATATCCTCATCAGAAAAATGACTGCACTATTTTTACTTCATGGCTTTGTTATGGAAACTGAATGAAATAATGCTTGAAAGCCACCCAGTCCAGTACCAGGCATGATCATGCACATGGTCTTGTACAACATACGGTATGTAATAAAGAAGTGAAAATGACTGCTCTTTTCATTGCACCTTGTTCTGACTTCTCAAAGATTGTCAGGGATGGCCTAATGTGCAGGAATTTTGATCTCCGGAACTCAGAAGTCACAGTCCTTGGCCTGCAACTAGATAATCTTGATTCCTTGAATAAGCAGTGTAACTTGTGGCTGCCTTCCCCCATTGGCCTCTGTGGACCCATCTGTAGAATGGGAACTCCCCATTTCATGGTAATTTGTTGCATCGAGCAGCGGTGCACTAGAGATATCCATGACTCCCTAGATCCTTCATATGAAATGTGGTTTGCATGTATGTATTTTGAAAACCTATCTTCATTAACTCAGTATTAGCATTATTTATTCTTATTTATGTATTTATTTATTTATATTGCTTCTCTTTCCAAAAATAATGTTAGATGGCTTACTCATTCATACAAACTGTGACAGCAAACTGATACACAGCTGAGGGGAATAATGGAAGATCCATACTTTTGACTATGTATCTATGGTGTTTTGCATATATTTAGTTGTGGGAGAGTGACATGACATGTCCTATGCTCTGAGGGTACATGGACCTAGAATTTCTAAGTAGGGAACAAAGGGGTGGGGGCCATCTGGGAAGTGAGAGGAGTAATGGGAGTGGTGCTTTACTGCCAGAAGCCATTTGGCTGGAGGGTAAAGAATCGAACCCTCTACTTGAGGTCAGGAACATTGTAGGAGACTTAGGCTGGCTGGAACCTTTTGATGGCGGGGAAGGTGAGAGTTGGTTTGGTGCTTGCAAAGCACTCAACTCAGACTAGGTGCAGAGGAAATACGAGAAATTATGATTACTCACCAGGATCTGGAGGCCTAGATGGGCGTCGTCCTACAGATACGAGGACTAAGCCAAGCTTCCTCTTTGTCCCCGTGGGAAGCAGTGTGACAGGTGCTGATTGCACAAGGCTTCCAGGCCTCCGAAGCCCTGACTTCCCCTTTTCACCTCTTGAAGAACTTTCTTTAATTCTTCTGAAATCTCCCCAGCTGAATGTCAAGGAAACAGAGAGCAAATTAATCCTGGATTGAGGGAGGTGGAGGTTAATTTGTATAAAAGATGAGTGACATCTTACAAATGAATTATTCCCCATGCAGTCTCTTGGGATTTGTGCGTGCATGTGCACACACACACACATACACACACACATGCACACACTGCATGTGTGCACCTACTTCAAAATCTTACCATACCTCAGTGTCTCCTGTCTGAGGCCTTGTTTCATAGACAGACTTAGAAAAGAGCAACATGAGAAGATTTCTGTGTGCCTAGTGGTCTTTTTTTTCCTGCTTTCCAGACCTCCTGCCTCCTTAAGCTGCCTATACTGGCTGCCAATTTGTTCAACGAAGCTGTCGTGTGTTGTTAATATTGTCAGGATTTATGAGCATTGCTAAATGTGTGCCTGGAATAATTTCTTTTCCTTTTCTTTCTTTTCTCCTTCTCTCGAAAGAGCAGCATGGAGCGGGAGAGGTGAGATTCTGTCTCTGGGTACTGATAGATTTCAGTTCTGGTCTTAATTCTGCCAGTGACATACTGTGTGATCTTGGGCAAGTCCCTTTTTCTCTCTTGCTCTGAGTTAGCTGACTGTATTATCAGATAGTGATTTAAGGGACATTATGGCTCTAGAATTTTATAACTTGACTGATTTAAGGGGTTCCTCATTCAGTGAAAAACAAGACTATGCAAAGTCCATTCTCCTTTCCTTTTCTTTTTCTTTTTGCAGGGGAAGATTTGCCCTAAGCTAACCTCTGTTGCCACTATTCCTCCTTTTTAGCCCCTAAAGCCCCAGTACATAGTTGTGTAAAGTTGTAAGTTCTTATGTGTGAGCTGCTGCCACAGCATGGCTACTGACAGACGAGTAGTGTTGTTCCATGCCCAGGAACCAAAGCCGGGCCGCTGAAGCAGAGTGTGCCGAACTTTAAGTGCTAGACTGTTAGGGCTGTCTCCCATTCTCCTTTTTGAGCCTCAGTTTCCCCATCTGCAGAATATAAGTAGGGATGGAGTGAGAGGACACTTGCAGGTCCAATTTAATATGGAGATTAATGAAATGGCCTTTCTACAATCTTGCTGCAATGACAGCTCTTGGCAATCAATATCATTAGAGACTCAGAGCATTCCAAACACAGGATTTCTATGCTCAGAGTAAATCTGTACCTAACTGAAGATATATCATTAGATTGACCTTCCTAAAATGAGGGTGTTTGTATTGTGTTTGAGCCTAGGACTTCCCAAACACAGGAGCTTAAGGTAGAGAAGTTAATTCAGAAAATTATAGCAATTTGGGGATCATTATTCCTTTATGTTTCTTTCAACAAATATTTACTGAGTGTTTACTGTGTTCCAGTTATCATTCTTGATTCTGGGAAACCAAAATGATCCAGTAACATCCTTACAGAGGATAGAGAGAAACAGATAATATATGAGTAAATAAATATGTACGTGGTAAAATTTAAGATAGCAGGAAGGGCTATCAAGAAAATAAAGCTGGGTCATGTAATACAGACCTGGGGGTGCAGGTGGGGTTGCTGTATTAGAGAGTGTCATCAGGAAAGTTCTGCCAGGAAGTGGAAATTGAGCCGAGACTTGAAAATGAGAAGAATGAGCCATAGGAAGGTCTTTGGAATAGCATTTTCCAAGGAGGGACAGTGGTGGGCAGCTGCAAAATCACAGAAGCTTGGATGGGCTTGGTGTGTACAGGGAATTTAGCATGGGGGCCACTGTCGCTGGAGCTGGTGAGTAAAGGCAGCCAGGGGGTGAGAGCAGAATGATGGGAGATGAAGGGAGAAAGTGGGGCTGGCTTTGCTTATCATCATTATTCTCCCCACTGTCAAAGGAAGCCCTGACATGCCAGTTCCCATATAATCCTTGCAACGACCCGCAAGGTGAACATTGTTCTCTCCGTGTTACAAATAAAGAAAAGTCTCAAAGAGGTGGCTGACTTACCCTCATCTCAGGTAAGTGGGTGGAAGCCTGAATCTGAAAGCAGGTCTGCCTGACTCGAGGAGCAGGCTTTCCATCCAACAAAGGCATGGAGGAGGGCCCACTTTCCTCATCATATCCTGTGCCTTTCTTCTCTGGGGAGAGGAGTGACTGACAGTAAGGGCTCTGTTTGGGCAGGAGTCAGCAAACTGGCCCCCCACTTGTTTTATTGGAACACAGCCACACCCATTTTTTATGGATTGTTTATGGCTGCTTTCCCACTCCAATGGCCAAGTTAATTGCCAAAGAGACCATATGGCCTGCAAAGCCAAAAATATTTACCATCTGGCCCTTTACAGAGAAGATTGCTGACCTCTGGCTTAGAACAGGAGTTGGTGAACAGAACCAAGTTCTCCAGCCTCGTCTTCTTGCATCAGGCCATTAATCTGGGCTAAGAGGAAGGGATGATATGGCGGAAGAAGAAAATTGGCCCCCTGCCCAGCACTGTTATTAACTCTATGTGTGACTCAAAGAGACCTTTTTCATCTCTGAAGTTATCTTACATTTAAAATAGGCAAGTTGGACAAGATCAGTGGCTTCCAAACTATCTTTGCAGTGTTTTCAATTAAAGTCTTATCTAGAAGCCCAGTAACTAAAATGGAATTTAAAAACTACTGTAAGTGAAACTTGTAACCCCCCTGTGATGACCTCTGAGCACCTTCGTGGGCATCTTTAAAGGATGGCACTCTGGGGGCAATATGAAAATCATTAGAGTAGATCATTTTGAGGTCTGTTCCTGCTCTCACATTCTCTGTTTATAATAAACACAGGTGGGTACTCGCCTATATGGAGATGTTGAGAAAATCAGTTTTTTCCTCTGTAAATTCAATTTTTCTTTGGAAAAAGCATACGTTATTTTTCCTCTCTGGCCCTTAGTTTCCTTGTTTATGAAATGAGAACAGTCATCCACACGTCAAGAACCATCTTGAGAATTCAATGAGGTGCACATGCCAAGGGCCAGTGATGAGATGGAATAAATAGGAGTTGGGAGCCTTCCAGACATGGGTTCAGGCATCAGCTGTATTATTTTTTAAATAGCCTTATTGAGATATAATTCACATACTATGTAATTCACCCACTTAGAATGTACAATTCAATGGATTTTAATATATTCACGGATAGGCGCAACCATGACCAGTCAATCTTAGAACATTTCATCACCTCTAAAGGAAACCCAGTACCCTTTAGCTATCATCTCCCTAGGCAAGCACTAATCTACTTTCTGGACATTTCATATAAATGGAACCATACAATATATAGTATGTTGTGCCTGGCTTCTTTCACTTAACATGATTTTTTGGAGGTTCCTTCATGTTGTAGCATGTGTCAGTAATTAATTCCTTTTTAAGGCTATCTAATATTCTGTTGTGTGGATATACCACGTTTAGTCAATCCTTCCTCAGTGGATGGACGTTCGGGTAGCCTTTGGACTATTGTGAATAATGCTGTTGTCATGTACATATTTGTGTGTGGGCGGGCATCAGCTCCTGCCTTGGGCAGGTAACTGAGGCCCCTGAACCTCATTTTCTCCATTTTCCCATCTGTCAAATAGACTGAGCCTGCACAGTTGTGGGCTTGTTCTGAAGTTATAAAGAAATCATGGTAAACATCTAGTGTAGAGCCTGACATAGAATAGAAATCTGAGAAATAGTTGTTCATTATTATTAAGAGGTCAATACGTTCTCAAAAAAACCAAAAGAGTTCACTCGCTTCTGTTCTTTTCATTTTGTAAGTCTAGGGGTTCCTTGGTAGTGGGGAGCTGACCCCCACACAACGGGTCTTACAATTTCTAGCTTTCAGGGTTATATCCCTTTCAGACAGAAGCTGAGAAGCCTGCCCAGTGAAGTCTGAAGAAGAATTAGCATCTCCGAATATGTGTGAAAATTAAATGGAGCATGAATGGAAGGTTGTTGAGAAGCGAAGGACTAGGAAGGCTATAGAAAGAGGAAGGTAATTATCTTTCTGCTTTCCAACTTTAAAAGGGCAAAGAGACCCTTTCTAAGTGTTTTTGTAGCAAAATGAAGAAATTTAACTCACAGACCTAGTGGTGGTGGTGTTTTTTCCCCTTTGTCTTTGCTAGGCTTTTGTTCTAATCTTCAAAAGTTCCAGTGGGGAAGGTATATCAGGACTGTATTGGTAATTAATAATGTTCCAAGCGTACCCACGATGGGTCATATGCTTAGTGCACACTATCCATTTAGTCATCAGGTCTTTGTCTAGCATTTACTATGTCTCAATTGCTTTTTGCTAGCATTGATGGACAGATTCGTCAGTGAACAAGACAGACACAGCCCTTCCTCCATGAGGGCACGGCTTATCCCATTTGATCCTCAGAGCCCCCTTTAATGGGTGAGAACACTGAGGCTCAGTACATTGAAGCTGTCTCGTAAGTGGTAGAAATCAATTGAAATTCTAGTCTGTCTCCAAATTCCTTGGTCTTTCTATTAAACCACCCTATTTCGAGGTAAACACAGAACAGAGGAAATGTGACTCTTGCAATCAAGACATTGATAGTCTCCGCTGTCTAATTCCTTCTCCTTGTCTTAGTATCGATTCAGCTATGAGTGACAGAAAATCCAACATTCTGGTGGCTTACACAAGATAGATATTTGTTTCTCTCATGGGTATTCCATGCTGTAGGACACAGTGTCAGGGACCTAGGCTCCTTTTATCTTATTGCTCTGTCATGCATGGCCTGCATTCCCAAGGTCACCTCATAGACCGTCATTGGCTGTCCCACATCTATCCATTGTGTCTAAATTCTAGCCACATGAAGGGGAAAAAAGTTCAGGAGAAGGGCATGTCCCCTTCATTTCAGGATTTTTTTTTGCAAAATCGAGCTAACTTCCATTTATATCCCTTTGGCCAGGACTCAGTTTCATAGTCACAGCCAGCTCCAAGGAAAGGTGGAAATTGCCCGGCTAAACTTAGGGGATTCTATTTCTGCTGAAAGGGGAAGATTGTATTTTTGGTGGGATGGAGGAGGGCTGGGGGGATGCGCTGTCCTTGCTGTGTTTTCTCTCCCTGTCTGTATTCAGGGTGTGTTGTGAGGAGCATGCAGAGCAAAAGTTATTTGGGCTGGAGGCAGGGTCTTGCACCAAAGGTCAGGCTGAAGCCTTGAAGTCAGGATGGGCAATGTCAGTTGTTGGCTTCTTTCATGCCTGGAGTCTAAGGCTTCCTGCCTCTATCTCTTCTCTTCTTTTCTCTTCATTGAAATCACTAACCAATCCTGAGAGAGTCCTCCAGGAGCCAACCTTGAGGGGCTTTGGAGAGGGGCTCAGGGTGAAAAGCTCTGCTCCGTGTTTTCATTCGTCCCTGACGTTTGGCTAAGCTCTCTTCCTCTGTTCTCAGCTGGGCTCATTTCTTACCATGTCAGTTGGGTTTCCTGAAGCCTTAGGCAGAATGTGTAAAGTTCCTTACCAACTTTACGCCTTAGAATCATTCCCTCTTGAGAACTGGCTGGGGCCACCTGGAGGGAGGATATAGTGTAAGAAGCCAGGCTCATTTGGGTAGTCGCTCCTTCAGGGACTCTGGCCACATCAGCTTATTTCCTTGACAATGGGGAAGCTGTCGGTACAGAGAAGTGAGTCCTCAAATGGCTGGATAGCATTAAGAGCAAAGGCTATGGAGTCCTAAAGACCTGGGCTTGAGTCCATGCTCTGCCAGGTACTGGTGACCTTGGCTGAACTACTTAACCCCTCTGAGTCCCAGTTTCTTCACCTAGAAATAGGAATGATCACAGTTCACACTTCATAGGGCAGTTTGAGAATTAAAAGAGAGAGTGCGTGAGAAGTGCCAAGCACAAGCTCAAGCTCTGAGGACAGTGCTTAAAAACGGTCGTCATGTCCATTATTATTTTAGTGCCGAGCCCAATTCCTGGAACACAGTAAACAATAAACAGTAGCTATTATCATTACAATCTCCTGGCTTTTCTGGACCCTGCATTTATGACCTCAGCAGCAGCTGAGCACGGCCACTTGATATGGAGTCCTGAGAGCTAGCACCTCTTGCCAAGTGATCTTCAAGAAAGAAGTACATATGGCCCTCTTTTCACTTTCCCTCCATGCTCCCCCTCCTTTGTCTTTTAATTGATTAAAAACAGCAGGGTTTCCTCTCCCCTTTGCTTGGTGGTTCTCCTCCTGTCTGCCTTCCTTCAAAACCCAATCCTAATTCATCCTCACCCACCAGTGGCAGAGACCCTGAACACATGTTAAAAAAAATGAGGAACTTGAAAGCCGTGAGTTGGACAAATTAACTGCTTAGCCTGAAGAAGGTGGGGCAGCTGTCTCTTGCTCAGAACTGTGACAGTAGCTTAACATGGCTGCTGTTTCTTTTGACCTGCAGTTCTTTAAGGGCAATCAACTTGAATACCTCCTCTGACTATAAGTCTTCCCTGCCCTCCTATAGAAGGTCACCAACCCCTGGTCCTCCAGCTGGATGTTACCCATCTCTGCTCCTCTCGTTGGAGGTCCCCTTTCTCTGCTTCTCTTACTAGTGGTCACCCTTTCTGATCCTCCAACTAGAGGTGAACCTTCCATGACCCTCTTACCAGAGGTCACCTTTCTCTGCTCCTACAGCAGAAGGTTACCCTTCCCTTCTCTGAATCCCAGTAGAAAGTTAGACCTCCCTATAAAGTCCAGACTCCTTGGAACGGTATCCAGGCTTTCAATTTACCTTCCTTTCCCTTTCAACTTTCAAAGGTCATCCACTCTTCCTTTCCTCTCCATGAGACTGCTGTTCATCACCCATTCTGGAAAGGACTTGCCATCACCTTCTTCTCGCAGTGACTTGCTTAGCTCAGTCACTCTCTGCCTCTCTGGCTGGGTCAACCCCGGGGCTGGTGACGAATGCTGGAGAAAGGCCCCAAGTTCCAGGCCTGAATCAGCCTCAGGCTGACTGAGTGACCCTTCAGCCCCTTTCTGTGCCCATTTCCCTGGGATGAATAATGAGGCCACTCAGCAGTCTCTGCCATGCACAGGGGTGGTGAGGATTAATTAACAGTCATCAGGAAAGTGCTTTTCCACAGTGTATAGAATACCTAGAGAACAGCAATGACCTCAGTAATTATAATAATGCAAGTGATGGGAAACAGCAATGGCCATTCAGCCTGAGGTTTTTCCAGGGGCAGGTCAAGGTAGAGAAGTGATTCTGGAAGTTGATACGTATCCAGCTCCATCGCTTTAAGTAGCCTCAAAGGTTCCCAAGCCTGGCTTTTTTCCCCATCCTCGTCTTGGCACTCTATCTTTCCAGCCTCAGAGATTCTTCAGATTCTATCCTATCTTTCTCCATTCTACTCTACCCCATCTAATTATGTTTTCAATTTCATTGAAATTCATAATAAAATTCATAAATAAACTTCAGGGCGTGGAACCTTGGAACTAGTCCAAGCTCCTTGAGTTTGCAGATGTGGAAACTGACCCCTAGGCTGGGAGAGGGAATTGTTCAGGGTTATATAACAGTTACAGAGACTCAAGACAAAGCCAGAATCCTGATCTCAGAATCAAAAATCTTTCATCCCACCATGCATCTTCTCTCTCATCCATGCCTCTGAGCTTTGCTGGAATGACCCACGCTTGGTCCTTCAACTTGTCCTCTGGGCCTGTTCAGTTGGATGGTGCAAACAGTTACTGAGCCCTACTATATGTCAGGCTCTGTGCTTGGCCTTAAAATGAATGAAGCTGAAAGCCTGATCTTAAAGGCTGCTTGGTACATACTAGGTGTGCAATAAATCCACAGTCTCTTGCCAACCAGCTGCCCCAGCAGCATCTTACTCTTGTCCTCTCAAGTTTAATGCTCCTGAAACACAGCATGCAGTGTCCTAGACTCATTATTTCTCAGGATGCCCAACCTATCCCTGACTCTCCAGTTGTAGGGTCACCCAAGATAAGCCCTGCCTCCTGTAGTAAGTTTCACCACTCCCTCCCCACTCCAACTGCCTCATCCTTGTCAATATCTTGAATGATTGCTTTATCCATCATTGGATCCCCAGCTCCTAGCATAGTGCCTGGAACATGATACTTATCTAAGAATTATTTACTGAATGAGGACAAGTGAGCTCTTAGCGACCTCCCAAGGGCCTTCTGCATCAGGTTTTCATCCTCTTGTTCACTGTATATATACTGCCAGTACACATACACAACACCAATATTGTCACCACCTCTGTTTTTGCTCACACACTTGCAGCAGATGCCTATTTCCTACCTAACATGTACATATTTCTTTGCTTGGCATACTTGGCCTTGTTGGATGTGGGCTCAACTTCCCTCTTCAGTCCTGCCTTCTTGAACGTATACTCTAGTTAAAATAACCTCCATTTCCTAGCTGCATATGCTCCCATGCAGTTCCATCTCAGAACCATTGCTTTTATGTTCCCACTGCCTGGAGCCCATGCTCACCACTAGGTCTTGAATGTCCCAATCCTCTGTATCCTAGAGGGTTTAACTAATGTCCACCATCCCTATCCACTAGTAAAACATTTACCGTTTAAGCTCCATCTCAAGTGTCAGCTTGTCTTTGAGTACCTTCTTGTCACCATCTCTTCCATATAGATTCAACACCCCTTTTATTTGGCTCACCCCGATTTCTTAAAGATACTCTTTCTCAGCACTTGTAACTCTCTATCACCCATATTTCTTTATGAGTCTGCTCCCTTAACTCCAGTCTACAAGCTGCTTGAAGGGTTGGGATTGTACCCATATCCCCAATCTCAATCCCCTAATGTGGAAGTGTGTGCTCCACGATTCTTATATTTAAGCAATACATGCTTCAGTCCCTTCTATATGAAGCCTTTTGTCTACCCTTCCTCCTTCCCCCACAGCCACCAGTGAAAGTGATTTCTTCATTTCCCACTGCAGAATTTTCTCTATGCAATTTGATATCTCCACTTGCATTCACTGGTATTATTTACGTGCCTGTTTTATTCTTGTGATCTGTGATCAGCCTCCAGTTTTTAGTATTGTGGAAGCCGGGGGGACGGGAGCAAAAGCTTGTTTCAGTCTTGGCTCCACCATTAACTTGCTCTGTGACCTTGGGCAAGGCCCCCTTTAACTCTGAACACCCATTCAGTTTCCACGCCTATAAAGAAGGCGTTGGACTAAAATTAGCGATCTCAAACTGGCTGCCCACAGGCCACATCTGGCACGCAGATACCATTTTGCTTGGCTCGTAAAATATTTTGTTTTAAGAAAAGTGGATAGGTTTCCAAAATGAAAAAAAAGAGAATTTCACACAACAGCTGGATTTCCAGCTTCTCTGGAAAGATTACAAGAGCTGCCCAAACCGGGCTTCTTTCCTGCATGGCAATGTGCTGATGGGGCTCAGTTATGTTCTCTCTTTTGAAAGGGATGTGAACTCCCCATCCCTCCCTCCTGGTAACTCCTGAAGGCCCACTGTCAGTTGTCATTTATCATTCTGCGAGTGCTGTTTTCCTTCCATCCATTCTGCTCTGCTCATTTAACTATCTGCCTGGCGTCTGATGGCTTTAAGGTTGGGACTCTTGAATTAGATGATGGTTGAGGATCCCTTCGGCTCTGAAATGTATAATTCTACCCCCTTGTTCCACTCCATCTACCTCACTCCTTCCAGCTTCTCCGTCGCTAAAAATCCCCAAATCCTGCTCAGTCATTTGTCAGGAAAGAGGGTGGAGAGAAAGTGGCATTATCTCGACAATGGAACATTTTTCCCTTCCTGTAATCCCTGCATGTCCATCCTAATTACTTCCTTATCAGTCTCTGTGAGGACATACAGCAGGTAATTAGTAGGGGAATTGATGAGGCAGGCTTCATCATTAAGGAGTCTGGTGGAAAAGGGAGAGGGGAACAGCAGACTCCCAATACGGGAAGGAGAGTGGGGTCCAGGCCCATGTGTCCAGCTCGTGGTCACATGATCAGTCAAGGTCAGCCCAGCTCAGACTCAGGACTGGCTGGGCTGGCTGCTCTCAGGAACATCAGAGAGAGTTCTGTCACATGGCGACAGAGAGATGTGAGGAGGGCTCTGCTGTCTGTGTCTGGTTGTAGGGTCAGAAGGTGAGAGGGGAGCCCCTGCAGCCTGGGCCAGACATCCTCATGTGGATAATCCCCAGCCATCTTGTGCCGTCTGGAAGGGAAGGCCAGACTCCGTGCTGGCCAGCAGGAGTCTGGCCTGTCATCAGCCTCTCCCTCAGGGATACAGGCCAAGAATGTATACTTCAGATGGCGTCTCTTGTCTGCCTGTTTTATTAAATAAGTTACATGGATGTTGCCACAGTCTGTTGCCAACCAGCTGCTCCAGCAACATCTAAGTCCCGTCCTCTCAAGTTTAATGCTCCTGAAACACCACATGCAGTGTCCTAGATGCATTTTTTCTCGGGAAGCCCAACCTGTCCCCGCCTCTCCAACTGTAGGGTCACCCAGGAGAAGTCCTGCCTCCTGTAGTGAGTTTTACCACTCTCTCCCTACTCCAACTGCCTTCAGATCTGATCTCTTCCTTGTGGAGGGAGCGTAGTCAAAGAGCCAGCCTACATGTCTTGTTTCCTTTTAAACTGCTTTAATCTCTACAGTGGCTCCCCTTGGATATCAGGGAAAATTCCAAATCTTAAGTTTGCCCTGCAAGGCCTGGTGTGATTCAGCCCCCAGCCCACCTCTCCAGCCTCGTTGCTTGCTGTGGCCTGCCTCTGCTTCCTCAAATGGATGTACCAGCCATGCTGCATTTTTTTTTCCAGTTTTTTGAAGGATTCATACTCACTATTTCTTCCTGGATGTTCACATCTGCTCCCTCTGGATGGAATCCTTGTGTTCTTCCCCCTGAAAACTCTAGCCATCCTGTAGCTCTCCACGCAGACGCCATGTCCTCCCGTGAACCTCCACGACCACGGCTGGGTTGGGTCTCTTCCCTTGGCTCCTATAGCCATGCTGTGCTTACTCCACCAAGTGCCTTCAACATGACATTGGGCACCATATGGGCTGATTGGCAGGTACTTCTCCCCAGTTAGGAGGACACATGGCCATGCCTGTCTTATTTCTCATTGTGTTCCCTGAGTCTAGCATAGTACCCATCTGATAGTTAGGCAATTAGTAAATGTTTTTTGACTGATTACCTCAATTGAGTTAAATACAAGTAGATTCCACTCAGTTTTGCTCTGAGTCTTTATTTCCTCATCTGCAAAGTGTGTGTGTGATGATACCAGCCTGCCTATAATGAGGGCGAAAAGCAAAAGTGTACATGAAGAAAGAAAAACAATTAGAATGTCTGTCACATGCTTCTATATGAGGGCAATAATTAATATTAGGATGAGAGGCAATCTTGGACAAATTTCACACTGAAAGCAGGTTGACTTCTAATACTGAATGTTTCTTTGTGGTCACAGAATCTTCCCCCCCTCCTCCCAACCTCTTTTTGTGAACACAATGCTGGTGATTCATGGTGGAAGCAGGAGGTGGGATGGTATTCTGGAGCAGAGGCTGGGGTGGGGCCCCTCACCCAAAGACGTTGGGAGGTCTGTAGGTTGGCAAAGCCATAAAGCATTTTGGAAGCTCAAGTCCACGTTCCCTGAAGAGACTCTGTCTGGGAAGAGCCAGAGCCAAGAGGTTGATTCCAGGCATCGAGAGAAAACAGGTAGGGAGGGTCAAATGGCGGTGGTGGTGGGCTGGAGGGAAGATCTCAATTGATTGTCTGGAATGCCAGTTTACATTAGAGAATATGGCTCCAGGAGTCAGAGGTGGGGCAGACAAACCGTGCCCAGCTTAGTGTGATGCAGCTGATTTTTTGTTTTTGTAAAAGAAATTGTGCTTTTTGAGCTTGTGCTTGTGTGCGTGTGTGCATAAAAATGGCTCACTGTGTGTCTGCACCAGACCCGTTATGGGAATGGATAAACTTCAGCCCTCAGGACTGTCAATCTAACATCATGGCTAAAACTAAATTAAAAAAAAAAAATCTGCAGAGAGGAGGAATTGGAATACCTTAGTGTATGTGTGTGTGTGTATATATATATATATATATATATATATATATATATATATTTTGCCTTTATTAAATTCTGGTCTTGACTCTAGGCGGGGATGGGGGGGGATGATTGTTTCTGTTCCAGCCCCCAAAGGTCCCCATTACTGCGTAGGTGAAAGGAGTGTAATAACACCACCAGAGATGGAAGAGCGTGTTGAAAATGCCCACAGTCCTCTGCTTATGTCTGCGCTGCTGCACGGAGAAACCTGGCTGCTTGGCTGGAGCCCCAGCTGTGCCTGACCAGGGCACACACATCATCACCATGCACACCCACCTGCCTGCTGCTCCACTGCCCAGAGTCGACAGGGTCAGGGGCCTGGTGAGAGGAAGCAGTCGGGTGTCCTTGGGGTCTGAGGACTCAAGGCAGAGGGCTCTGCAGTCAGGCTTCTGTAGGAATAAAGGCAGGCGAGCACACAAATAGAAAGGCAGGTCAGACTGGCAGAGTGGGAGCCAGACAGACTGACGTTCTTATGCCCCCTGGTGCCGTTTGCTGCGTGGGTGACACTAGATGAGTTATCTCTGTGATCTGGGAGTCCGTTCCTTTCTGGAAACATGTTAATAAAAGCCTGTGATGGAACATGGACATCGATGTGCGCGTGTGCTGAGATAGGATGCATGGCCGTCCTGACATAGTAGGCAATCGTTAAATGTTAGTGTTCTGTTCGTGTGCTTGTTTATTCAGTCTTAGGCCATGGTGTTAGGATCTAGGAATTTAAACATGAATAAAGCAGGGACCCTGCCCTCGAAGAATGCAAGGTTTAATTAAAGGGTGTGGGGAAATAACCACGGCGTGCTAGAGCAGAGCACAGCCTGCTTTCAAACTTGGGAAGGGTCTCTCTGCCATCCCCGTTTTAGGAGGCCCTGGATGGTTTTGCAGAGGAAGTGACCCTTGAGTTGAGGAGCATTAGAGGCTCGCTAGGTGGTCAGGTGGGAACGGGGAGGGGGAGAGAAGATTCCAGACAGAGTGTGCAGAATGTGCAGGGTTGGGGGGTAAGAGATACCATGGTGTGTTCAAGAACCTGCGATTGATTAGTTCTGTATTACCAGATTAGCAAATTTTTATTGTTTTCACTCTAGAGCAAATGGTTCTTAAAAAGAGGCAATTTTGCCCCCTAGGGGACATTTGGCCAAGCGTGGAGACGCTTTTGGTTCTCACAGCTGGTGGAGGGGCAGATGCTGTCCAGTGCCCTATAATGCCCTATAATGCACAAGAAAATTCCCACAACAAAGAATTATGTGGCCCAAAATATTAATGTAGTTTCAAGGTTAAGAAACCCTTCTCTAGAATATCGGAATCTGGCCTGGCAGAGCAGATGGCGACCTATTTGATTTGAGTTGAGTCACAGACTTATCCCCCAGCCCTGTCCCAAATATCTGCTAATGTTGTCACAGTGCTGACCACTCTCCTCTTAGAACTGAATGTTCATGCCAATGAATGAAATGAAGATGGGATCCATGACTGACTTGGTTCCATCCATCTGAATTAATCACTAGCAGCCATTTACACCTCAGCCTGAATAATTTCATCAGGTTGTCCCATTGTTTAGCAAGGATCTGTGGGAGTGGGACACACAGCCTTGGATGGAGGCCTCTAAAAATTCTGGAACTAGGTTGTTTAGAGGGCCAGGAAAGCCAGATAGGGCTCTGTGATCTGGACTGGTGCCTGCAGCCGGAGAGGTGTTAAGAGGTTTGTTTTCCCAGAGGCACAAATATTTTGTTGAGCATTTGCTCTTGACCTGGTACTGATCTAGGTGTGTCACTGCATAATTTCCTACAGACCTCATCAATTCCTCCATTCAGTCTACAGAAACTCACTGAGTACCCGCTGTATGCCAGATGCTGTGTGAAGTGCTGGACCTCAGGGTTTGGCTCCTACCACCCCACTTCACAGGTGAGGAAACTGAGGCCCAGAGAAAGGAATTTGGTAGATAGTGCAATTGAGTCAATTCTGGACCCAACGACCCCGTGTACAGCAGAGTGGAACCTGCCTGGTTTTTTGCACCATCCTCTCACCTTCCAGTGCTATCTCAGACAGTGTTTGGCTGCTCTTCACAGGGTTTTCATGGCCAATTTTTGGGGGAAGTGGGTGGCCAGGTCCTTCCTCCTATTCTGTCTTAGTCTGGAAGCTCCACTGAAACCTGTCCACCATGGATGACCCTGTTGGTATTTGAAATACTGGTGGCATAGCTTTCAGCATCCCAGCGACACACAGCCATCACAGTATGACAACCAACAGATGGGTGGAGTGGTCCCCTGACCAGGAAACAAACCCAGGCTGTGGTGGAGAGAGTGCCACATCTTAACCACTAGACCACCAGGGCTGGCTACAGAGGGGATGCCACTGCCAAAAGCCACAGAAGCTGGACTAACGTCCAGGGTGCCTATTATGAAGCAGGTCATCTTCCTATGTATTGAAGTGGCTGTGTCCCTCTCACCAGCTGGGCTGGAACTTTGGTTTTTGTCTGTATTGGATAGCAGTAAGTGAAAGAAGCTGATGGAGTGTGCTGCATGTCCTTGCTTGACAATGTGGTGGAGGAGAAGAGCATTTTTATGCATCTAGCATGTGCACGAACAAATAACGAGCTGGAACATCAGGCTGCCCATCAGTCTGTGCTGCCTCGGCATGCTTCATGTTTTAATTTCCAAAGGCATTCTTTGATTCCTGCTGTCGTGTTTGTCCTAGGCAGGGATGCAAGGAAGACATAGGATGCTGTTCTTTGGGTTGGCTACGCTGCTTGATGAGGGGTGGGTGGGTGGCACTTCTGGGGAGCTTGGAGTGGAGGAGGGACCATCTGACTTCTTGGTTGGGCTTTGGGTAAGGAGGGGCAGAGTGACAATGTGGAGTCACCATGGGTTTTAAAGTTAGACCTTCATGGAGCGTGAAGTCCAGAGCTGCTACTTCTAGCTCTGTGATATTGGGCAAGTTACTTAACCTCTCTGAGCCTGTTTCCTAACTGGTTGATTCTAAGAGGTAAATATGACCCTATATGGAAAGGGCCTGGCTTGTGGTAAGATCGTTCCATCTTCTCTTCTGAGCAGCACGTCAAACAGTCTTGTTTGATGATTCCCAAAGTTGGCCGTAAAGTCATCCCAGGCAGAAGCTGATGAAAATGCAGATGGCTCGGCTCCTGCCAGCCTCCTGCTTGAGTCCGGTGAATGTGGGCCCTGGGAATATGCATTTCAGTGAGCATCCCAGTGGTCCTTATTGTGGCTAAGCCTCAGTTTCCTCAGCAGTGAAACAGGAGAAATAACCCTTGACGATCTCTTACATAGATGCCCCTCTTCAGGACTCGGTTGTTTAAGTTGACACTTTCTGCTGCCCTGTGAGTAGATATTTTCATTGTCTCTATTTTGTGATTGAGGCAAGAGGACCAAGGGGCTTATTTAAAACAACTCCTGAGAATGAATTGGCTTTCAATGCATTAATTCCAATATTATTGACTTCACCTCCTGGTATAGTAGAGAAATGATGGGGCTGGCAGTTGGGCAGCCTGTGTCTCCCACTAGACGTCTCGTGGTTCTTCGGCATCTCTATCTCCATGTTCAGATCTCTTGGCCTCAGTTTCCTGATGTGTGAAGTGGGCACCACTGATAGGGAGTGAACTCAGGCTCCTTGTTTACTGTTGAAATAGACTGGTATGAATTTGTTGTTTCCATTTTCTAGGACAGTAAAGTGAAGTAAGTTGTCTGAGGTTGTACAGTTATAAAGTGGTAGAATCCAGGATTTACTTTTTTCCTGCTGTGCCAAATGCCTCACTGTGCTGCTGAGAGAAATCACGGGACTAAAATATAAGTGAAATTTCATTGAGTATTAGAATGTCACTTGGAAGGTGCAACTAAAGATTGGCATAACACAACCCATTACAGGGCCTCACTACATATTTAATAAAAAGGCACACCCAGAGAGGAACACGGCCTTAATGATTACTTCAATCTTATCAGAATAAATGGTTCTCTTAGAGAAAAAGGCTCACCCCTTGGGAGAGAAGGAATTTTTCCCAGGAGCCTTTGGAAGAAGCAATTTTCTAAGTGGTGCCCTGTATAAAACAAATGTGTCTTAATTTGCCTCCCACAGCGACTAGTCGAGTCCCCGCCCTTCAGAGAGCCCCAGAACCAGCACCTGCGTTGGTTCTTTGCAGTACTTTATTTCCACAGTGTGCTTTATAACGATAAGGTCGCACAACCCCTGCAATCCCAGGCCTTTCTCAGGGCTGCTCCGTGTGGGAGAAGCAGCAGGGAATGGTTGAAACACAGACTTGGGTTATCGCCCAGCATGGGCACCTGCTGGGGTGACTGTAGGCATGCCTCTTCCCCACTGGGGATCTCAACTTTCCATCACAAAATGAGGGCAGTGAATACGTTCATTCTGAAGGCCCTCCAGCATCATGTTCTGGGGCTGTGTTAGCTCATTTCTACTTGGAGCCTGATGGAGAGAGCCCCAAGCTGGGCAGGCAGAAAAGGGGTGACTCATTCCACAGAGAGAACGACACGACTGAATTAGCCCTGACTGTGGATTCCTAGTCTCTCTTGTCCCAGAGCCTCTTCAGTGTCTGGGGACCCTCCCAAGGGTCTTCCTTCTCCAGCTAGGAAGAAGGAAAGTCTGAGATGGACCAAGTGTTGAGTGGGGACCTGGGGAGCTTGGAGTAAGCTCAACTGTATGATTGCTGCAGCCATGTTGGGTTCAGATGCACAACGATAATAATAATAGCTAACATTTATAGAATGTAGATTTTTCTGCCAGGCAACTGGTAAGTGTGTTGCGCATAACAGCATGTCTACTCCTCACAAAAATCAAGGATAGAGGCATTCTTAGCATCCTTATTTTACAGATGAGAGAACTGAGGCAATGAGAACATGAGCAACTTTTGAAAAGTACGCAAAGCATTCAGTGACAAAGGTAGGATTTGAAGCCCGTCGGGCTGGCCCCAGAGACCACACCTCTTCCTCTGTGCCACACTGGCTCACCAAGGTGTATTACTGTGAAGCTGGGCAGTCCAATTCCACTCTGCCTGCATTCCACTGTGGCTCCAACAGGAAGCCAAAGGAAGGGGGCGTTATTCTTGGCCACCTTGAATCCAGTGCCTTGCTGAGCTCCCGACAACTCTGACCAGGGGTTTGACCGCCCTACCCACACCTAGTCCTGCCGGCTCTCTGCGTGGGTCACATTCCCTCTCTGGAGTGTATAGATAAGGGCTGGCACTTGGCCTTCCTTCACAGCATGTCAGGGGCCCTGCCTGTGCTGTGGCCAGCGAAGCCTGCTCCTGTATGCAGGACCCAGCTCTCTGGGGAATCCTCACTTCACTTCTCCCAAGGCTGGGGCTCCATCTCTGCTGTGGTGTTAATGGCTGGCAGTGGATGGAAGTTCTGCTCCTCCCCGGAGAATCTGCAGGCTCACAGGGGGGCTCTCACTGCCTTAAAGAGAGGGCCTGGCATTGACAGTCCTGAGAGTGCCAGGAGGAAGAAATGAGCTGGGCGCCAGGAGATGTGAGTTAAAATCTTGGTTCTACTATTAACTCACTATGTGATCCTGGGCAGGAGACTCAGCTAGCTTGGAACCTCAGTTTCCCCACCTGTAAAATGTGGTCAGGAACTTACGTGCATTAATTTCTTCATTCAACAAATCTATATTGATTGCCTACTTGTTTCCCAGGCATTGTTTTAGGCTGTCCTGACTCAGCAGGGAATAATGGCTGAGTAGAGCCAACCCTCGGTTCCTTTTCAGTCCTGGCATTTGATGGGCCCATGGCAACCATGGAGCTTATGGTGGCAGGGGATGGTATGGAGGCAGAGATATAGAGAAGCTTCCTGAGGCTCTGAAATCCCGTCTAGGGGTGCAAAGCTATTTCAGCAATATAAAAGGCTCCACGCTTGTTTTCTTTTAGCATCCTGAGGAAGATGGGATGCTGTGTGTGTGTGTTTGTGTGAGAGAGAGTGAGAAAGAGGGAAGAGGAAGAGGGTGGTGACAGATAAAGGAGGCACAGTAGAGGGAGAACGTGAAGGAATGGGAAAAAGCAGGAAGAAGTAACAAAGTGGGAGGTGAGTACAGGGGGGAACAAATGGAGCCAGAAGGCTCTCTGTGGGTGCTCCCGGGGCCTTGGTATACCCAGAATGTACCCTCCTGACCTCCACTCAGCTCCACTCCATCTCTCATGGCCTCTGGGACAGCTTCTGACCTCCCTTGGTCCCCAGGGGCAAAAGGATCCCCAGTCCCAAGTCCATATTACACCAGGTTCCCTCCAGCTGTCTGTCAGGAAGATGCCTGCCCTGCTCTGTGCAGGTCTGTGGTTCATCTTCCTTCCCACGTGGCAACCTGAAGATGGGAGGCCCAGTAGTCTTTAGATTTTAGGGAGTCAGAGTCCAGCCATTCTTGGGGGCAGGGGCACATCTCAGAGGGTGATGTCCTCAGCCAAAGGGCATCCCAGCGAGGAGAATATCATCCTGTATCCCTCCTGAACAGAGCTCTGGGCTCCTTCTTGACCACTTAGGATACCATCACCAAGGAACCATGGTCCCTGAACCATGGTATGACCATTTCCAGCACCTTTGCTCCCTCCCAACCCCCAAGAGGCTCTTGTGAGAGAGAGAGTAAGGATCCTGCCATTTAGAGCGAACCCATCATGGCTTCATTTCTTTCTCTCTTTGTCTCTCTGTCTCTGTCTCTTTGTTTGAATCCCCAATACTATTCTGCAAGCTAGGTTTAATTTTCAGTTACCCCCAGGTTATGGATGAGATGATATCCAAGCACAGAAAGAGGAACTGGCTTACCTGGAGGTACTCAGATAATCCATGTTGGAGCCAACACACATCACAGTGCTGCCCAATTCCAAAGCCCACGGTCAGGGAAGCCATGACAGAGGAGGGGGGAAATGCACGGGCTGAGAGCCAGAGGGTGCAGAGTTTGGGTCTGAACTGTGCGATTTGCCATCATTATCAAATCTTTGAGCACCTCAGTTTTTTTCACCTGCACGATGGGATTGATATAAGTATCTGCCTCACAGTGTTGTTGTGAAGGTGACACGAGATAATTCATTTAGATGACTTATCAGTGCTGGTTGCATGGCTAGCACTCAGTGGGCATTCCCTATTAGGAATCCCATCTGCCCACCATTTTGTATGGAGTCAAGGCAGCCTATGCCTGCATGCGTGGAGCTTTACTCTCTGGACTTATTCTATGTCCAAATACTTGATACTGGATTTGTTTTTCATTACCTATTGGTGAGTGGGAGATTCAGATTAAGAAGTCCTCCTGGCCAAGATGAATCTCAAACGGTCAGAGTTGGGGAGAGCTGGCCCACTTCATGCTGGGCTGAATTTAGGGAACTGAAAGTTAACAAAATGAAAAGTTCTGTTTTTGGACTCAAATAAACAATTGTGCAAAGTTTTGAAGAAAGAGACAAGGGAAGGGACATTGGCCACGAACTGCTCTATGCTAGATTCTGCCCAAACCACAGCAGCCCTGGCTAGGAAGGTGCTGTGAGCCCTGTGTGAGTGCTGAGGAATCTGAGCCATGGAGAGTGAGAGGGTTTTGTCCAAGTTCACGTGTCTGGTAAGGAGTCCAGCTGGATCATAATCCCAGGAGCCATATGCTTCCCATTTCCCCATCGTGGACATAGGGGAGAAAGCTGGCATCTGGGGGAAAGCTGGCAGAGAAGTGTGTCTTCACTGTCTTAGCAGCTCAGCTGAGTACACACAGGGCCTTTGGGTTGTTATTCTTTTTTTTTTTTAAGATTTTATTTTTCCTTTTTCTCCCCAAAGCCCCCTAGTACCTAGTCGTGTATTTTTAGTTGTGTGTCCTTCTAGTTGTGGTATGTGAGATGCTGCCTGAGCATGGCTTAACGAGCAGTGCCATGTCCACGCCCAGGATTTGAACCAGCGAAACCCTGGGCCGCAGAAGTGGAGCGCGTGAACTTAACCACTCTGCCACGGGGCCAGCCCCAGGGGTTGTTATTCTTAAATAGAACTAGAAAATAGGCATGACAGTTGCACTGCTGAGGATGCTATAAGGACTTCTCAAGCATTACTGTGCTTATTCCTTGAAATATGTAAAAGGGGACAAAACTAACTTGTATCATTTTTTAAGTTCATAGAACATTTTTAAACACCTTGCATCATTTGCAAAGGTATAATCACTTGTGGTTCTAGCAAAGCTAGAGGTTCTAAGTTCAAAAGATTTTGATGGCAAACATCAGGGGATATTGGAGTAATTATTCGGTAATCGTATCATGGATGTGTCTTGAAGAGGCCACTCAGAAGGTACCCTGCTGAGAAATTCTTCTCTAATGGACCTGCTGTAGTAACTCAATTTAATATCATTCTTAGTTCTTTTGTTTACTGACTCAGGTGACCTCAGGGAATAATCTTGGGACATGTTAGTCAACGAGAATCTGAGCCATCACATATAAAATAGCAAAGGATAAAACACAGCAACGGGCAGGTTTTGGTGACCAGTAGAGAAAAGATCTAAGAGACTTTGTCATTCAATAACCCTGCTCAGGTTAGGGATGAGTAAAGGATGCTTCAAGAAAACTCAGGCAGTTAACTGGGCAGCTGCAGGTCCACAGGGCCTTGGCTTGGAGTTTGTCAAGGAGGGAGCTAGATTTACGTCTTGGCAAAGGAGATCTGAACGAGGTTTTGGGAGATGGAAGTGCTCCTTCGGGTTTGGCCACTGACTCTTGTTCTCCCAATCCTGTATCTTCATCACTAATGTAGACCCTGGTCCTCCTGGGATGCTGTGTGTTCAGAATGAATTAGGCTTGCATCTCTATGTCACTTCACTTAAACGTTCAAGGTGGAGGTGCGTAGACGCACTCTGTGTGTGTCTACTTGTGAGTGAAACAGACACATTCTTCGCAGTGTTTTATGAAAACAATAAAATCCAAAGCCCCAATAACTACAGATTCTCTATCCTTTTCAGCGAGGTGTCCTTGGAGATTTGAGCCTTAAGGCGTCGTCTAGCAATGCATTAGAAATCTGTAAAAAGCCTCTGCCTGTTAGTGAGGGAAGTGATGGAGAGTGTTTTTGTTTTGTTCCTGAAAAGGAGGTGATTTGTGGGAGGAGAGGGGCGAGAAGGAAAGCTTAGGAAGCAAGGTCACATGTGTCAAAGCACAAAGGAAAAAAAGAGATTCGGAGAAAATTTAGAAGGTTGAGATAGGTCTTGTAGGGTCTGGTTTTCAAGGCCCTTACATCCTTTTCCAACTTGCTTTGTGACATCGAGATCCTGCTCCTCAATGCACATCCATGGCTGTATCCTGAGCCATCTGATCACAGATGGACCACATGGACCCCATGCTCACATGTGAGTCCTTCCTGAGTGTCCAAGGCCTGTAGGGTCTGGGCAGTGCTGGAGGCTCATGTCTTGCAAAGGTTTGGTGACTTTATAAGGTCAGCCAGAAGGCAGTGGCCCCAACTTTGTGAGCCAGTGACTTACAGATCTTCAATATGGGGTTTTGCCCTTTTGTGCCCAGAAGTCTTTTCCCACTGTCACCTTCATCTGTCCCATCTTCATGACTACTCTCAGATGTCATCTGTCCAGGACACTTTCCATGGTTGCCCCTTAAAGCAATGTTGTTCCTCATCTCTTCAGTTCTCCCTTTCTGCCTGTGCATGCTTCCGGGGTGAACTTCTCACACTGCATTCTGGTGCATTTGATGAGCCGAATATCCACTCCCCACCCTGTAGCCTCACTGAGGCAGGGAAAACATAGGCTGATTTCTCCATGTCTCTTGGGCCTCCCGAACTCACAGGCTACCTTGGAGCTGGGGCTCAGTAAATATGAAATAATCCAAACAGAAGAGCCGGGTCAGAACCAAAGCCCAGGGAAATTTTCTGAGCCTCTGCCATAACCACACATGTGCCCTCCCCAACGCTCTTTCTGTTAAACACCACACAGGGGACAGTGAGGGGTGAAGAAGATTGCAAGTGGCACCCCAGTGCTATGTGTGAAAACTCTGGGTGCTATAATGAGTGAGGTTTCTAAATGCTGGCTTTCTTTCCTTTGTCAGGAGTTAGACAGGGAGAGCGGAAGTGACATTATAAGTGAAACTGTGTTAATAAGCAAATAGATGCCCACAAGTCCCTGGAGTTTGCAAACTTTCCTCTGGGAGTGAGACATCATGGAGACAGGCGGGGCGGCCACCTGGCCTTGATGCATTTTCCACGGGTTTGTTACAGTTTTTATTGGAATCCTGAAAGGATTCAACACATTTCAAAGATTTTCAGAAGCCTTGGCCTTTGGATCCCTTCGTTTTAGAGATAGGAAGACTCAAGCCCATGGGGGGGAATGGGCTTGGTCAAAGTCACAGGGCATAAGTGAATGGCAGGGCTGGGGCTGAAGTCCTAGACCCCATACACCTGTCCTAGGGGGACTCGGGAGCCAAGCCTGAACCAGAATTCCCAAACCTGAGTCATTTCAGGGACCTCATCATCATTTTGGCCATGTCTGCATTCTCTTTTTTACTTCATATGTTTTTTCTAAAGTAGTACATGCATTATAATTGGAAACTTTTATATCATAACGATAAATGGAAAACTAGCATCACTTACTAAAATTAGAAGACACTATAAAAATAAGTACAATGGAAGGAAAGCCATGTTAGTAGATTCTAGCCAACTGGTGCTAGCAGCCAGGGGGCTGTGGGCCCGAGATCTACTCTCTCTGGCTTGGTCAAGACGTGGTAGATCCTCAGCGACACTTTCTCCTTGGGGGTGACACAAGGCCTGGAAGACCCCGGAGAAGATACAACTTTCTCATGTTGTTACTCTCTGTTCATTAATGTGATGAAATGTACACAGTCATCCTCTGCACCAGCATTAGTGCATTTTTCCCACACTTTGGAAAATTTCCCTTAATATTTTAGCTACAAGAGAGAAGCCTTAGGGGCAGGAAGACTTTTTAAAAAAAATCTTAGTAACAGCTAATCAGTACTAAGTGCTTGCCCTGGGGATGGTGTTTTACATACTGTACTTCCTTTGATAAGTACTGTCAGCTGCCCTATTTAAAGATGGGGAGACTGAGGGTTGGTAAGTTGCCCAAGGCCTTGTAGGGCTGACTAGTGGAGCAGGGGTTCACCCAGGTGGTCTGGCTCCGGAGCCCCCATCTTAACTGTACTGTTATGGTTATAATGGGGGGTGGGCTCTGAGACCCTTTGGAATTGCTGTTCCCCCCAAGGCAGGACAGGAAGAGCTTTGGCACGGATATCCTATGGGTATCACGAGAAGAATATTTGTTCACTTAATAAATATTGATGAGCACTTAATAGGAGCCAGGTACTGTGCGAGGCTCCTGGGGTACATGGCAGTGAACAAAACAGGCAGAAATCCTTGCCTCTGTGGGCCTTATTTTCTAGTAGGTACGTGTGTGTATGTGTAGGACAATGAAAAAGAATTAATAAATTGGTAAATTATGAGTTTTATTAGGAGAATAGGTGGCAGGCCACCTGATTTTTTTCTTCTGAACTTGCCCTTCACAGTGTCTGTGGGTAGATTTCTATATCCCAGGTTGTGCCTCTGTACAACGAAGGGGTAGACAAGATGTCTGGTCTCCAGGCTCTGAGATTCTGGGTGCGTTTGTGCTTGCCTTGTGCGGCAGAGGCCAGGAAGCGAGTGGATGGTGATTCCATGAGCTCTCACTTTGGATTGGGTCCTAGGAGCCAGAATGACTGACATCTGCCTCTGGTGGGAAATAGGGCCCTGAAAATCATTCCTGACTGCTCATGAGTGGGGTCTGCCGGAGATGATTTCATTAGGAGGATAAATTTAGAAATCAATTATAAACATTCTGTTGTCTTCCTCATGTCTTCTTATAAAGCAGCTTTATTTCCCCCTTTGGTAAGCCTACCATTTATTGAGGGCTTGTGTCTATGCCTGACGCTGTATTAAGCACTTTACATGCATTATCTCAATTAAGCTCACAGCGACTCTGTCTTAAATTGGATTCTCCAGAAGCAGACCCTGGGACGAAGAGGTGAGTGCAAGTCGTTTATTTGGGAGGTGATCCCGGGAAGCCCCAGAAGGGCAAGTAAGGCAGGGCAGAGAAGAGGGCCAAGGAAGGGTATAGAGCTGAGCAGCGGGCTTCTGGGAGTAACTGTGGCTCACTCCCACTGAGGAATGCTGGGGGACAGTGTAGGACATGCCCAGGACTATCCCAAGCTGGGGCATTTATCTTATACTGCCCATGTGTCATTGGCTAAGGGCTACTCCTGGTTGAGGGATGGGGGAAATGGATGGAGAACATTGAACTCCCTGGTATTTCTGGCCTGCCCTGCACGAGGGTTAGGAAAGCCCTGGGCAGAGTGCAGGTACCTGCAGGAGAAAGCTCTGTTGGCCTGTACCAGAAAGGTGAGTGCCAAGGAGGATGTGGGCGAGGCACAGACAGTGTTGGCTACACATCTCGTCAAGTTAGCACCATTACTATCCTCATTCAACGGTGAGGAAACCGAAGCTCAGAAAGGGGAGGTGACAAAGGCAGGACCAGCGACATAATTGCAGGGCCCAATGCAAATGAAAATGTGGGGCCCCTTGTTCAAAAATTATTAAGACTTTCAAGATGGTGAGAGCAGAGCCTTAAACTAAGTATGGTGGCCTTTTAGCATTAGGCTCTGTGTGACCTCGTAAGTCAGGCATCCATGAAGCCAGCCGGGGTCAAAGATCTCAGAGCTCCTAAGTGACAGCTCCGGAACCACTGGTCTGCCTGGCTCCAACCCTTGGGGTCTCAACCTCTACACTCAATGGCTTCCAGTGCTGTTCAGAGTAGATTCTATGGGAAAGGACCGTGGGGTTCATTTCAGAAGGCTGCTCCGTTTTTTTCTTAGGCTAATCCCTTCCTCTCTCTGGGCCTCAGTTGGCTCATCTGTAAGGCAAAATTGCTAATCCTCTTGCCCCAGGGATGGAAGGATTGCTTTTTCTCCAGCACTTTCACTTTTGTTTAAGAGGAGAGCTCAGGCATCTCTGTTCTCATATCTGCTTTCCTGCGTCTGTCCGGGTCCGGGGTCAGTCACCTCAGGGCAAGGATTTCTCATCTTGAAAATGCATAGCTTGCCACAAAACACATTCGGAAAAGAGCTTTCATCTTGAGGTCAGAAGGCCAGGCCCTACTCTCAGTCCAGACATTTATTGTACAGTGACCTTGGCCAAGCCACTTCACTGCATCCGATCTCAGTTTTTGCTATCTCTGGCTTATCTCTTAGGGTTCATCCAGCTGTGCTGTCCTATGCTCAATAGCCAATATTGTGGGAATTAGTCAGCCATGGCAGGGAGTAGATGCAGCTGCAGGAGGGCAGTAAGAAGGATGCCTCAGGATGAGGACCACGGAGTTAGGCTGAGCGGGTCTGAATGCTGCCTCTGCTGCTGAAATCCTGCGTGAGCTTCGCTTAGTACCTTCATTTCTCTGAGCCAGGTATGTATGTATGTACGTGTGTATGTATACATATACATGCATACATATATACGTGCATACACATATATGCATGGATATATAACAGGATATAGTAACTGTCTTGAAAGCTAGTTGTGAGGATTATGTGGGAAAATGTGTGTGGAAGGCTTGAGGGACAATTCAAGCTTGTCCTCGTGAACAGACTTACGTCAGGGGACAGGTTATGTTGGAGGTCATTTTTGCATCTCTTTTCCCTCACGGATTTGGAAAGTAATTGTGCGAATATTTTTAGAACTTCTGGTCAGGCTTTAACATGATAAAACAGACATCAGTCCTGCTAGTCTACGAGTTCCCTGGATGAAAATCCTGCCCTGTGCCCATAGCACCACCAGCATCTCTTAGGGGGCCCAGCCCGGAGAAGGGGCTTGGTATGTGTTATTAGAAGAAAAGAAAGATGGGTTCTACCACGTCGTAAAGCTGTTTCCTTACTTCTCCATCTTCTCTTCCTCCCTCTCTTCCCAACACTGTCCCGTCTCCTTTTTTACTCTTTTCCTCCTTTTTCCTCCTAAGCTTTCTCTCCTTCCTTATCTCCTTATCCAGTTCCCTGTTCCCAGATCAGCCTGGGAAAATGTCTCTGTAGCTCACTGGGTACCCTTTTACGGAATGAATCTCCTGAAAGTGCATTTGAAATGAGGGAGATTCCAGAGGCCAGGCAGTAACTCAGGACGGGCCAGCTTCCTTCTGGATTCCCCCGAGTTAAGAAAGTGCTTTGGGTACGCCCACGTGAGTTCAAATCTCTGCTCCTGCTCCTCATTAGCTGCAGCCTGCGCCTGAGGCAAGTGCCTTCACTTCTGGGAATCCCAGTGTCTTTTGCTGTAAAGTGGGCTTGCTTATAGCTCCCTGGAGAATGTTCTGAGGATCTAATGAATTGCAGGGTGTGATGGTGCTGAGCAGGGTGTGTGGCCAAAAGAAGAGTGTGAGGAGGATTAATGCATTATTTCTGCTTCTGGATTCTCCTGCTCCTGTGTCCAGGGCACGGGCTTTGGCTTCCCAGCCAGGCTTCCTGCACAGTGCTTAGAAGTCAGAGCCCCATGGGAATGTCACCAGGGCTGCCTGGGGCCCAGCATCCGTGGGTCTCTTTCTGCCTCACGTCAGTCTGGCTTCTTCAAGGACATCAGACTGAGGGGATGAAATAGCAAATCAGTGGAATTTTTTTCCCCATAACAAAATCAGAAAGGATTAAGTGGATAGACAGTCCAAGAACAGAGACTGTTCTGCTCTCCTTTGCTCCACGATAGCCTGTCAGTCAGATTAGAAAAGCAGAAATACTGTCCAGAGACTGTGTGGGAGAGGATATGGTCTTTCTCCTTGAGTGCAAAATCAAGCCTCTTGGAGGACAGATCCAGAGATATTCCTGGGGCTCAGAGGGACATTTCCTGACGTCAGCTATGTGCTGTGTATGTGAGGATGTGAATGAGGGCTTGGACATGGCCTTAGGTTAAATGTACCCACCTGTAGGCATGTATATGCCTGAGCACCTATGTAGACTTCTGCCCATGAATGTGGCCATATGCATCTGTGTGTAAAGCCACGAGGGCACATACATGTGTTTGAACATGCACGATGGAGTATGCACAACAATGTGCAAATGGGGCCAACCAATGAACACACTGAAAGTGTGCATGTGTGAAGGCCCCACATACACCTGTATGTGTGTTGTCAAAGTGTTGCATATGTATGTGTATATGTACATGTAGATGCCTGTTGATGTGTATTGAGGAATGCATGGATGCACATGCCTACACTGAGGCTCACGATGCCAGTGCAAGGAAGGGAGCAGTTTTGCAGAGTGTAGACGTGAGTCTACACGCAACACCACATATTCTGTAGCATTGGCGTCTGTATTCATACATGAATGCATCGATCTGAGCACTCATGCATGCGCATGAGAAAAAATGGCTGCATGTGAACACATGTGTTTGTGTGTACAAGGAGACATGGGTGCTTTCCTGGCAGTACACAGATGCATGGATTCATGAGGAGGTGCATGTGTCTGCCAGCACACTTGTGCTTTGGGAGCACAGACATATAGATGTGTGTGCTCACCTGGCTGGGCATCTCTGCAGGTATTTTTAGGTTATGTGTACTGGACTGGCTGTGTGCCCGTCACTCCCCTGGCCTGAATCCCTTATATATTTTCTAAAGATGATTTATCTAACTTGGTCCTCACTCCCAATGCCAGCAAACTGCTTAGTTCCACCTGTAATAAGCGTACCTACCCATCACAAGGGCATTCTGTTAAGATGGTTCCTTCTAGTGTTTTCCACACTGCGCTGTAGACAGGAACCAGAGTGGTGCTGATGGTGTTAAGAGTTAAACCACCAAGTAGTCGTTAAAAAGAAATGTTCATAAAAGGTAAAAAGCCTGTGATGGAGGTGCTTTGGCTGAGTGCATGGGACCCCACATGGGCACCCCTCTTCTCCCAGTTCGCATTTGTATTTATCAGGTGATGGAACTGACCGAGGTGGATGAGATTCCCCATGTCAACTGTGGTGTGGAAGGCATTGTTCCCTATGTTCTCTGAGAGCATGACAGTTTCCATGAAGATAGAGAATAAGGTCCCAGCACCTCTCCCACTAGTGACATTCTCTAGTAAATTTTCTGAACAGCCTCTGAGGATGGCATGACCATTCCCATTTTACAGGTGAAAAAAGAGAGTTCAGAGAGGAAGGTACCTTTCCTCCGGTGACACAGCAGGTCAGTGCCGGAGCCAGGAGGCCACTCAGAATCTGGCAGGTAGAATACAAGAGTCTGTCCTTGAGATAAGGAGGCTGGATTCTCACAGACCCAACCCCGGTTTACTATTTCATCTGAGATGACTCCCCGTCCTGGCTGAGTTTCAGTTTTCTTGATTCTAAATGAAAAGTGGAGACTCAGGAAAATGATGCCTGAAAACTCCCAGCAAAGGGCCTGGTGCAGTGAAGGCTCTCCAGAAATGTTTGCTGAGTTGGCACAGTCTAAGTTTAGTTTCTGTGGTTCTGGAAGTGGAAACAGCAGGTGGGGTGGCACTGCGGGAGGTGTGACAATTCAGAGGTCATGATTTCTAATCTCATATTCTGACGATATTCCGGGTTGTAACCACAGTGCCCTGAAGAAGTCATTAGACAGGCATGATTCCTATTCTCCAGAAATTTACAATCAAAGACAGTCCCCGGAGCATCAGAGCAAGCAATCTCAAAAGTTCCTATAAACTGGAGTAAAAGCAATGTGTTTGTGTGACACAGAAGAGGTGGCAGGAAGAGCAGCGTGCACTGTCGCAGACCTTATTGAGCAAAGACTACTGTCGGGCCTGGGGCTGACACATTACTCAACACATGCACATGTGGATTTAGTATTATCCCTAAGTCATGACGATGTTGGGAGGATGAAATGAGATAATATGTGCAAACTGTGGGGAACACAGCCTTGCACACAGAAAGCACTTAATAAGTGTCAGTCATTCTATTGTTTTAGATTAATTGACTACCTTATCCCAGGCACTGTTATAGGCACTAGGATACGGGGATGAATAAGACAGTCCAGTCTGTGCCTCCCTGGCACCCACACTCCAGTGATGATTATGGCGTTATTCTCCCCAGGTTAGATGAGGAAAGTGAGACCTGGAGATGTTAGGTGACTTCCGCAAGGTTACTCAACTAATAAATGGAGTGGCAGAGGTGGGAGCCCACGTGGCTGGTTTCAGGAGCCCTGCTCCTGTGCTGTGTTAGGGACCTGGGGTATGAAAAATGGGAGGGAATTTTAACCTTTCTCATTGAGCCACTTGGTTTCAGTTTTCCAGACGTCTTTCATCAGGTTGATTAGTATTAATCCTAACTATGACCTCGGCCCAGAGAACATTTTATTCAAAATACCTTCTCGTGAATTTCTCTCTTTACTTCTTCCAAGACCTAGTGAAGGAGTCAGGGGAGAGATCAGTTCCCTCATTTGACAGATGAGAAGACTGAGGTCCCGAGGTACAAATGCCTCACCTCGGGGGCATCACAGAGCCAAGACCAGAGTGGAATTCACCTTTCCTGACTGTTAACCCAGCAATATGGGAACAATGCTCCATCATCTCCCTGGGGAGAGGACTCTGGCATTTAAATGGAACAAAAAGATATCCCAGCAGTGGTCACAGGTGTCCTCATGCCTGACCCTGTCAGAGTAGGGCATGATTTGTCATCATTCAGGCACTCACTGTCCTGGTCAGGAGGGACATTGGACAACCTGAGCCTGTTTCTTATCCTCCTCTGACATAGTCAGAAAATCTAGAGGGTCTTCCCTTCTCCCCACGCCCAGCCTGGCATCTTCTCACGTCCCTTCCCTTCCCTGCCGCAGGGCACCATCTGTGGCCCATCTAAATTGGACTGAATGGTGTGGATTGCAAGTCAAGAGGGTCCTGTAATCATTCCACTGCTGGCCTGGGGCTCCGTGTTCTGGCGCCGTGTTATAAATAAGGGTAATGGAGTGGAGGCTAAATTACGTTCAAGGCCACTATAACACACAGAGCAGGCATGCAGCTTATTTAAGGAATATAGAGGTAGATTATGCTCCCGAAGCTGTGCAGTTGGAGCCAATCAATATCACTCCCTCCTTCAAATCAGGGTGATGGAGATTTTGATTAGGAGGAGGAGGGGTTGATGGGAATATGGTAGGATCCACCTTGGGGAGATTTTCAGTATCCGTTTGTTCTGTTCTACATATGCCCATTGAGCACCTACTCTGAGCTAAATGTTAGGGAGGTAGCAGGCAGCAGGAGAGGTTAGACCTTTAATTTTAAGAAGCTCCAAGACTTGGGGAGCAGAGGGCAGGTGAGGTTTGAAATAATATAGGCATAACTAACAATATAGGGTGATACGCTGAGCAGTGAAAGGAAGTGCAGAGCAGGGGCCCCAGCCAGCCCTGGGAGAAGGGAGGCTTCACAAAGGAGGAGACGCCTGACTTGTTCTTTCAGTTAGCTATTGCTGTGTAACAAACATACCCCAAACTTAGTGGCTTAGAACAATTTTTTAGCTCATCATTCTGTGGGCTGGTGGTTTAGGCTGAGCTTTGTTGGGCAGTTCTTCTGCTGTCTTGGCTGATCTCTGCCAGGCTTTCTCACATGTCTGTGGTCAGCCGGCACTTTGGCTGGGAGCTGGATGATCCAAGATCTGGTGGTTGGCAGCAGGCTGGGTCTGGGTTGAGGCAGGCAAATGGGCCACGTTTCTCTCATCATCCAGAGGCTGGCCAGGGCTTGGCAGTTGCAAGGTTCCCAAGAGCAGCAAGAGACAGCAAGTCCACAAATACTTTTCAAGTCTCTGCTTGTATTGTTTTTGGCATTGTCCCTTTGACTAAAGAAAGTCATATGACCAACTTGGATTCAAGGGGAGGAGAAATAGACTCACCTCTTGGTGGGGGATCTACAAGGTCACATTACACTAGTGTTGACGTGAGGAGGAGAAGACTGCTGACTGTTTAGATAGTCTACTTACAGCTGAGGTCTGAAGATGAAGAGTTAGTCAAGCAAAAAGAGTGAGAAGAACAGCCCAGGTTAGAGAGAACTGTGTGAACAAGAGCATGGAGTTGCTCTTCCAAAGGCAGGGGAACAGGAGAGAATGACACACAGGATGCTTACTTGTCGTTGTTTGACCATATTGCATGCCGTTTGATCCAAGTGGCTGCTATTTTGATAGATGCTACAGGGGGCCATACAGTGGGATGGCAGTGAGGGTGGGGGAGAGACAGATTCGTATTTTCTTAGGCTGAGAGACACTCCCCTGGTTCCTTGCACTTCTGAGCCTCCATGTCTCTAAGTATCTTTTCCACCCCCCGTGCCTCAGTATTCCTGCCTGTGAAAGTGGAATAGAGAGTCTCACCCTCTTGGGCTTCTATTTTAATCCTGTCTCAGCCCATATTTATCAGGCACCTGCTACTGCAGAAAACACTGAGCTACCAAGAGGGAGATGGGGAGATAATAGCAATTTCTGGCCCAGAAGAATCTCAAGACCTAGCAAAGGAAATGAGAATTATGGATGGGTGAGGTTAGTGAACCAGGGAAGGGAGTAGAGCCTCCCAGGGAAGGTTGAAGCTCAGAGGAAGGGGAAGGCCTTTTGGGCAGGGCTCTTCAGAGGAGTCACTTCTGCTGGCTTTGGAAGGATGGGTAAAGTCTGTGAGCGCAGAAGAAGAGATAGGGCATTCCATGCAGGAGGCACAGCATGAACAAAAACTGGGAGACCAGGACACTGCTTGGGGCCAGTGGATGATGGCTTGGTGTGCAGAAGCAATGGGTTTAGTCCAGTGTCTGGTGGGGAAAAGGGGGATCTGATGTACTCCTGGGATGTGTTCCAACTGCTGCTGCAGGGCCTGGCTGTGTCACATCTCCCACCATCTCTCTAACTTCTCTCACCCCCAGGTGACCTCCCAAACTCAGCACCACAGTGATGCTGTCCTGCCTGCATTTAACCTGGCCTGACATCAGCATCCTTTAGATGTATGAAATGCCAGATTCCAGACTCTGCCTACTTACCTTGCCAAAACCTGTGATAAATGAAGAGCTTTAACGCCTTATGCATGTCTCCATAACATCTTGTGCGTCCTCTTTCGTGACCAGTACCACATGATCGCAGCCTTCGTTGATGCATTTATACAACAAATATTTATTGAGCACCTACTGCATGCTAAGCATTGAGGATAGCACTTACCTAGACAGATGCAATCTTCTCCTATGAATGAATGAATGATGAAATGGATGATTGAATGAAGAAACTGAAGGAAGGGGAAATGCTGCTGGTGCTGCTTAGTGGGAACTGAGGAAAATCCAGACGAGAATGGAAGGTGTGTGAGGGCAGCAATCAAATTTATCATACTCCAGTCTATCCACAAGACCTAACACTGTGCCTGACGCATTTTAGACAGTCAACGAATATTTATGGGAGGTATCTTGTTGAACGTTGGGGATGATGATTGCATTTGCTCTCAGGACTAACTGTGGGACTTCACAGATTTCTGAGCATGTTGCTAGGTATGGCCTTATTTTCTCTCAATTCTACATTAGATGTGATATAAGTAGGACAGATCATGACCCCTCCATCAACCCCACCCCCCCTTACAAATAAATAAAGAGAATCATGGAGGCTTTGTGATTTGTCCTGAAGTAAACCAACTAGTTAGTGCAGAGGTATCACACAAACCTAGCTCCTGACTCCAAATTCGTTGTTCTTTTCGCTAACCCAGGCTATGTGATTATTGATTAAGTCAGAAAGACTGGTATATATCCATCCATCTGTCCATCTATCCATCCATGCACCCATCCATCTACCCATCCATCTGCCCATCCATCTATCCACTCATCCATCTACACATCCATCTATCCATCCATCCGTCCACCCATCCTGTCCACCCACCTATCCACCTATCTATCCACCCATCCATCTACCATCCATCTACTCATCCATCCATCCATCCCTCCATCCTGTTGTTTTAATTTATGGCATTTGGAGAGCTTCAGTACCCTCTGAACTAGGGCTTGGTCTGATTGCCCTGATGGGACCTGACATTTATTATTCTGCTAGGAGATAGTTCATAAGTAAGAAGTGATAGCCTACTTTTTACTTTCCTCTTTCCCTACTTGCTATACCTGTCTTTCTATTTCCTCTGTAATGATGAGCCTTTGTATTTGCCACTGGCATCCTCCCACTGCAGTCCTTTGCACATTTCCAATCCTCCTGCCTTCTTGCCTAATGCCACTCCTCCATCTGAAACACCCTCTGCCACCTGGCCACTTGTTGAAATCTTGCCCATCCTTTAAGACTCCTCCATGAAGACTTTCTAGATTCAGCAGAAGTCATCTCTTCTTCTCTAAGCTTCCCACTTTGATTTATAGCTATTTATAACATGCTTTTTTTCCATTCCTTGGACTGAGCTCCCCAAGAGAGTCCCTCAATGCCAGATTTCAGAAAAGGTTGGTCGACTAAATGAATCTTCAAAATGAGTATGTATTTGCATCTGCTACCGAGGTAATATATATTCAATATAGGACATGTAGAAAAAAGTGATTCAGAACATGATTAAAGTCGCCTCTGATCCCACCATTTAAAGAGTACCATTCTTGATATTCCAGTGTATTTCTTTCCATATACTTATATTTAGACAGAATCATAAGATTGTCTATTTTCTATATAAACTCTGTCTCCCCCTCCATGAGAATGTCTGCTTCTTTAAATTTAAAGTTCTGTCTTTCACTTCATTTGCATTTGTCAGAGTGCCTAAACTTGAGCCAGATGTTAGATAAATTTCTGTAGAGTTGTTACATGAGGATCAAGCCATCATTGACGTCCTGAGTTGCTATCTCTTCTCTCTGTCCTCTGGGGATGGCCACTAAATTCAGATATCTGGATAGCTCAGTTCAATTCACCAAACATTACGGAGGCTTCTGCTCTGTATTTGGTCGCTGTGTCAGGCCCTGGACTTCGCGAATGGCTCTAATGTGTTCCTTCACTAGAGTTGAATGAGAGAGGTCAGCTGTATAAACGGGTCATTTTAACATAGATAAATACCAAAGACCCAGACAGTGGTAAAACAGGATGCTATAACAGTGTGTACGAAGTAGCGTGTAATAAATGTAACTGCGGAATGCTTATTGAGGATCAAGATTAATGCTAAAAGCTAATTTATTTGTATTATCTCATCTAATCCTGACAACAACCCTGTGAGGCAGGTGCTATTATTATTATTTTTTTGATAGATGGAGAAACTGAGGCACAAAGAAGCTAAAAGGCTTGTCCAAAGAAACACAGCTTGAACACAGGGGAGCCGGGATTCAGATTCATGTGGTTGGTCTCGAGTCTGTGATCTTCTGCAGCATGCAATATTTCCTGTTTGTGGAAGCATAAAGGAGCACCTTGCTCATCTGGGGGTCAGGGAAGTCTTCCAGAGCAGGGGATGGAGTTGAGTGGGGAAGGCTATTCCAGAATCTGCAAAAGCATCTTCAAAGACATTGAATTAGGAAACAGCATAGTATATGTTGGGGTTTACATAAATGTTTGATCAGATTTAATATATAAGTGTAAGGAAAAGAATGAAAAGAGTTAAGTCAGGGGAGAAATGCAGGTGCCAGTCTCATGAAACTAGGTTTATTCTGAGGGAAATGAGGAGCCATTGAAAGGTTTTGAGCAAAGGAATGGCATGGTCATATTTACAAGTTAGAAATTTGATCCTGGTAGCCATTTGAAGGGTGGTTGCAATGCGGGGTCGGTGAGCAGAGGAGTTGAAAGAAAGATTCTTGGACTCTCAAGGTCTGGCACTAGTGCTCTTTTATTTAGAGAATAGTATGGAATAGCATGGGGACAGGACCCATGGGCAGTCAGAGCTGCTGCAAACATAGGTTGAGGGTAGGGCTAAATTTAAGGCATTTGTATGTGAGTTATCTCTTTGCAAGACAAAGGAAAGAATAAGTAAAAAACCTTGTTAAAATGGTATCAGTGCAGGTGGGGTCTGGTTATTGAGTGGTCCTATAATTTTTAGATAAGAATCAAACCGGATTAAGTAAATGGCTGAAGCCACCACCTTAAATGTTATTTTTAGCTAAAGACAAAGGAGGATGTTGGGGGTGGAGGGGGAGTGGATCATGGGAGATTACCATACAAGTACGGTAAACAAGATGCAGATTTAAGTCCTTGCCTTTGGCATTGATTAAGAGTTTCTAGAGATAAGATCATCCCCCCTTCTTCCTGGTACAGAGAGGGAGACACCTTTACAGATGGAGATTTCCTTTACAATGTAAATGTCTCTTGACAAAGGGTAAGTAAATTCTACTCCTCAGAGCCTCCTTCCCAGTCTTCTGTTTTTAAAAGCAACCAGCCTAAAATAATCCTTGTCAGTTGGAAGGAAGGAAACCTGGAGGTAGGGATACCAGTTGGGGCCTCTGGATAGTCTTCACATGATCCTTGAGATCCACTCTCCATCCTTCTCCTCCCTGGTATGTGCCTTGAATGGCTGACCCCTATGATTTCCTTCACCCTTGGGTGTTTGTTTGGGGTTGGCCCATGCAAGTGTCTTGCAAGAGATTGGCAGGTAGGAGAGTGAAGTTGGAACATTTATTACGCCACCACCTCCATGGTGGCCATGTCTTGTCAGTAGCTGGGTCATTCTGCTGAAGGCCACAGCTCCTGTCTGGCAGCCCTTTCTCACAATTGTGGCTTTCTTGGGGTTTTAGAACCCTCCCTGCCCTTGCCCCTTTAGGCCTGTGGTGGTAGCAGTTCCTACTGTTGCCAACCTTGAGGTACTTCATCATTGGTTTGCCTTAGCTCTGCCTGTGATGATTAATTTTGTATGTCAACTTGACTGGGCTAATGGGTGTCCAGAGAACTGGTAAAACATTTTTCCGAATGTGTCTGTAAAGGTGTTTCTAGAAGAGATTAGCATTTTAATTGATAGACGAAGTAAAGGAGAAAGGCCTTCATCAACGTAGGTGCGCATCATCCAATCCATTGAGGGCCTGAATAGAACCAAAAAGTATAGTAGGGACAAGTTTGCTCGCTGCTTGAGCCAGGACATCCATATTCTCCTGCCTTCAGGCATCAGCACTCCTGGTTCTTGGGCCTTTGGACTCAGACTAGGACTTACACCATCAGTTCCTCTGGTTCTCAGCCTTCAGGTTTGGACTGGAACTACACCACCAGCTTTCCTAGCCCTCCAGCTTGAAGATGGCAGATTGTGGGACTTCTTAGCCTCCATAATCAAGTGAGCCAATCTGTCATAAAAAATCTTTCTGTATATCTATCTATGTCCTATTGGTCCTGTTTATCAGGAGGACCCTGACTAATATACTTCCAAAGCCTTTGCAAATGATCCCATCATTAAACACATCTCGGTGACCTTAATGAGTGTGTCTTTTCTTTTCTGATGAGCGCTTGATGGCCGCAGAGCCATTTGAAGAAATCCACAAGGAGATGAAGGTTTGCATTAAGACAACCATGGTAGAGATGAAAATGACAGCGTGTGTTTGAGATATGTTTCCCAAGCCCACTCAACAGGACTTGCTGCATAGAGGTGACCGCCCATGAATATTGCAACAGCTAATGGCAAGAATGGTTGAAGTCAACGTTACCACCTTTCCTAGCCCTTTCTGCCTAGGCAGGGAGTTCATCTCACATAATGTCTGCTTTCCCCTCAGCGGCAAGGCAAAGACCATTTGCAAACTCATCAGAAGTGCTCTCTGGCCTTCTGTGAATAATCTGCTGGAGGGTCAGCTGTGCTGTGGAATCAGAAGGCGGGTTAGTTAGCCACTTGGGAGATGTTACCAAGATGGCTTGTGATCAGAAGAACTGCTTATTTTCATAATGACCTTCAGGAATTAAATAAAAATACAATGAGTGCCATAGATTAGGAAGAACAAGCCAATTAAAAGCACAACACGCCTTCAGGATTTTTTATTTCATTTCCAGGAGGCTGGAAGGCATCTGTGGCTGCTGAGGCAGGATGGCGGTCTACCCAGAATCACTGATGAAGGCTGATCTCTTGTCTTTAGTCGGGTGATTGAGGGGATTAGAGCCTATTGAATATTTCACGAGTTGCAGCCCGGGGTTGGGGAGGAGAACAGTGAAAGGTGAAAAGGCAACCCCTGTGTTTTCTTTATGATTCCGAATAAAACCAAGCTCTTCTGGTTGGGAAGGAGGCGGGCGCTGGAGTCAACCTACCGCCGGAAGGCATGGTGCACCAATTCTCCACTTTAATATCTGCTGTTTCATTTTATATTCATCATGTCAGCATAATCTGCCTTTATGGGAATCATCTTGGTTCCCGACCAAATGCGTTTAGTCCCCCTTTTGCTTTAAGTTTGATTGTAATATGACTTGAAGACTTCAATGAAATGTTTATATGGAAGGCCTAGGGGAAGAGGAGAGGGAAAATGCAATAGGAAAATCAGTCAGCGGGGGAATTGCAAGAGCTGGCCTTGGTTATGCTAGTATTTCTTTGACCTATTTTTAATGGACACAGGACCGGCTCTCTGATCAAGCGTACTCCGCTGATTCCCTACTGCATGCCAAATAGAATAGACTCTATCACCATGCATTCAAAGCCCTTAACTGTGTGTCTGAGCTGCATTTCCAACCTGACATTTCCACACGCTTATTTGCATATGCACGCAGCTTCTGTGCCCTGAGATACCCATCCACTCAGCCATCTCTGTTGTCTCCTTCTCTCTGAGGGCCAGCTAAATGCCCATCCTCTGCAACGCTCATGCTACCACGTTTTTGGAATGGTTCTTGATCTCCAAGGTAGGAGAGTCCTGTCCCACCTTTGATTTCCCAATAGAGCTTTACTTTACCCTTTCTTAATTCTCTAATGAGACTTAACACTATCGCCATCATTTTGTCATGGACATGAGTAACTACGTGTGTGTGTGTGTGTATGTACGTATTTGTAATCAGCAATTCAGTCATTATTTATTGAACACTTACTATTTGCCAAGCAATTTTCAAAGTACTTGAGATATGGCAGGAAATAAGACATGTGAGGTCCTTGCTCTCCTAGAGAGACAGACATTAAACACTCAAGAAAATGCATAAAGTAGGGCCGGCCTGGTGGCTCAGTGGTTAAGTGCGCACGTTCCACTTCTGGTGGCCTGGGGTTCGCCAGTTCCGATCCCGGGTTCAGACATGGCACCACTTGGCACGCCATGCTGTGGTAGGCATCCCACATATAAAGTAGAGGAAGATAGGCATGGATGTTAGCTCAGGGCCAGCCTTCCTCAGCAAAAAGAGGAGGATTGACAGCAGTTAGCTCAGGGCTAATCTTCCTCAAAAAAAAAAAAAAGAAAATACATAAAGTAAATTTCTAGTAGTGATAAGTACACTAGAAGGTTTTTGTAAAGGAGATATCGTAGAGAGTGGACGTATGTGGAGAGGAGTACTTTAGCTAAGGCTGGTAGGGTCTCTCTAAGAAGGTGTCATTTGGACTGAGAGACAAACTGACAAGAAGACAGCTTGCAAGCTCTCGAGGAAAGTTCCAGACAGACTGGACAGAAAGTACTTATGCCCTAAGGCAAGAGGAAACCTGGACTGTTTGAGGAACAGCTGTAGAGCTGGAGCATACCATGAGGGGATGATGGAAGGAGGGGGGACAGGAAAATGCACAGTCTCTTGGGCCACATTAAATGGAGAGTGTACACGTGTGGGGAGTGACATGGGAGGGAGAGAGGATGGAATTTCTGCTACTGAAGGACTGAGAGCTTCCTGAAGGAAAGTTGTGTCTCATTTCACTCCATATTCTGAGCTCCTAACCTGCCTGCAATGGAATAAATAGGTCCTCAATAAATTGTGTTGAATGAATAAACAAACAAACACGTGAATAAATGAGTGAATGAGCAGAGTCTTCTGCTTCTGCTGAAGCAGTTTTCTTTTCAAGGTGTCCTGCCCCTCCTTGCCACCCCAACCACACTTTCTTTTCTTTGTAATAGCGTAAGTCCAGGGCTGTACTCTGTGATTCAGTATTTACTGTGTTTCACACACTGTTATTATCGTTTAACGTTGACTGTCTGCTGACTATGCACTCAGCGTCATAGCAAACAAAGAGCTCAATCTGGTCTTTGTTCGTGGACTAATTTAGTCAAGGAGAAGGAGACGTTGTGAGAGCAACTGGCGTAGTAGAAATTGCGTGGACTGGAAATCCACTGGGCCCAGCTGGGGACAAATTCACCAGTGACCTTAAGCAAGTGACTAACCCTTTGTGAACCTCTGTTTTCTAATCTGAACGTGGGGAGGACAAGCCTCTTGAATGGTGGGATGTCAGGCACAGGCTTGGGAGACCTCCAGGAGTAAGGAGCGCAGATTTCAGCAAGCATTCCCACGCTTACTCTGCCTCATCTATACCAGGCTGTGTCAACCAGAGGTGGCCTGCCTTGGGGCTTTCTGCTGGTGCCATTGCACCATTGGACTCTCAGCACCATGAGTGCCTGCCCAGCCAGCAGCACATGGATCCGCCTTCTTGAGCTGTTCTGTGAGAGACAACTGTTTCCAGAGACAACTCTCAGCCCTGGGGTCCCTGGTCATCTGGTTTTGGCTTTGATGCACTGGGAGGAAAGTGAGTGAGCTACTGAGCAAGTGCCATTTACCATAATGTCTTCTCCTTGCCTCTGCCCAGAAGGCTGACTGCCAAAGAAGCTGATGCCAAGGCCTTGGGTGCTGAGGCTGGGAGGTAGGGTGGTGGGGGAGAGAAGGTGCTGGGGAGAGTCCTGCTCCACAAATTGGGTGCCTAGCCAGTCTCCTCCCCTGGGGCCCCCAGCGAGCTGGGGCTCCCACGTTTGAGGAGCCAATGAACTGTTGTGATTATCTCCAGCCTTGCTCAATTCTTGGTGCAGCAAGGGAAACCCAAGCGGGTTTTCGCTTGGACTCATAACTTAGTGTGTTTTGGTCACTTTGTCTTTTACTTGGCATGAGGTAGGGGGCTGTTCAGGGTTTAGAGCACAGGAGTGACTTGAGCTGATTGATGCTGTGACAGGATTCCTCTGGCTTCTGGTTGAGAATAGACAGAAGAGGCAAGAGTGGAAGAAGGGGCAGGGTAAGAAGCCCTTGCAGTAAGCCAGGCAAGAAAGGATGGTGCCTCGGCCCAGGTGGTTCCAGTGGAGGAGGTGAGAAGGGTTGAATTTTGGATGGCTTTTGAAGGATTTCCTGATGGAGTGGAAGACAAGTGGGAGAGAAAACAAGTCGTCAAGGATGTCTCAAGATCTTTTTCAGAGCAGCCGAAGGTGAATTAGATCCTGTCCCTATTAATAATAATAATGGTAATAAATATTAATAGCTAGATTTTTATAGCATTTATTAAGTACCAGATGTTCTTTCCCTAAGGACTTCTGATTGTAAACCTCAAGGAGTTAGAGTCTATTGGGAATGGATGATGCAAGAATAATTCTGTAGAATTTGGTGATCAAACATCATCTCCTCATCTCTTCAAAGCGACTCTTTTTCATTCTTTGTCACCAGGTGTGATGCGGGCTGCACTGGGCATGGGGAGAGTTGATTGGGTAACAAGGTCTAACTCTACTTCCCTCATCAGTCCTCAAGAGCGTGTGTGTGTGCCCGTAGATGAGGTCTTTGGGGACTGTAGGAATACTGCCTCTTTGTCAGCTCTGTATCTTGGGAAGGGAGTCCCAAGTCCCAAGCCCCAGGCACTATGAAAGCTACTTGTCTACTGATGGATTGCCTCTGTCACCTGTAGTAGCTCTCAGATGAGTGAAGACCTGATAATTCTCCAGGAACCCCTCCCTCCCACATTTTCTTTCCTTCACAAGACACACTGCTAGGCCTTGTTCTTCTAGGACATTTCCAGGGACACATCCCTTTGGCACCATGAAAAGATTCTGTGATCCAAGTGCAAGGACACTTTTGTTACCTTATGCTATCCCCCTTCTTATTTAACAAGAGGCTATGTTGGTATTCTTATATAGAATGGAAGTACTATTAAAATTATAAATATGTTTTAAAAAAGTATTTACAGAGTGAAAAACA
Organism: Equus przewalskii; assembly: GCF_037783145.1. Taxonomy (NCBI): domain Eukaryota; kingdom Metazoa; phylum Chordata; class Mammalia; order Perissodactyla; family Equidae; genus Equus; species Equus przewalskii. The sequence continues at coordinate 21,433,868 of NC_091856.1, read as the reverse complement.
GCATAGAGGAAAGAGTTAGGAACTTCAAGTCAGCTGATTTTACAATTTACTAGAAAGTTCTAAATTCCCATTGGTTATATGGGGGCACTGGGGTGGGACAGTGGCTTTTCAAGTATTTTTAAGCCATGGAAATTTTTGTGTCAACACTTCCTTACTTACACTACAAAGTATATACACTACAGTATATACACTACAAAGAAATGGAGCTGCTCTGATTGAAGCAGGAGAAATGGCTCAGAACAACTCACTTCCCAAACTCCTTTCCCATAAGGGATGACCCTGGGGCACCTCACTGGGCTGATGTTCTCTTGGGCCCTTCCAGCTCTGAGGTTCTGTGGTTCTGTCATGAGCTCTTCCAGCTCAGCTTATAAAGAATTCACAATCTGAACTCCCACTCTTCTCATAGATGTGCTTCCTTCAAGTTCTAGTTCCATGGCCTCACAAGAGTGTAGGCACTTTCACCTCTTGCTTAGTTTGCTACTACTGTTGGAGTAGAATGAATTATCATGCATGGTGCTATAAAAAAAGGGCACCAGGCAGACCTGGGTTCAAATCCTGCCACTGACGTTCTGTTGCTTGGGGAGAATCTTGCCTGCAGTTGACCCATTTATAAATGAAAGTGATGATTTCTGGCTCATAGGATGGAGCTGGGGAAAGGTATCCTGGTACACAGTAGATGCCCTTTGAGCTTCTGAATATGTTTGGCTCCTTTCCTCCCTGGAGCACCGAGGCCAGGCATTATTAGCTCACCGGGCGCCTTGGGTCCTGTCTTGCAGAGATGTCGGGCACCGCGGCGGACATCTCCCTGGTGCACTGGAGACAGCAGTGGCTGGAGAATGGCACCTTGTACTTCCACGTCTCCATGAGCAGCTCCGGGCAGCTGGCCCGGGCCACCGCCCCCACGCTCCAGGAGCCCTCTGAGATTGTAGAGGAGCAGATGCACATTCTCCACATTTCCGTGATGGTGAGTGAGTGGGAATGAGTTGGGGGGACCTGAGGGGGCAGGGGAGGACGAGGTGGAGAGAGGATAGAGGGAGGCAGGGGCTTGCCAGCAGATGGAGGGAAAGAGCTGGCACATTGTGAGAGGTTAGAATGATAAACGGAAGGTCAGATGGATTCCGTGGCGTCACTTGGACTGATGCATGCCCATCCATCATCTGTCAGCTGTGACAAACTAATTGTGCTTCAGAGAAGAAAATCAAGGGTCTCCAACTCCTTGGCCTTTTGGCCGACATCTCTGGGAATAGCTGTTTAACATGTCACGTGTTTGGCTTGCTTTGCCGAGGGCTGAGGTTCAGTGCTCCAAAATACAACTGGCCTTTCCAAGAATGACTGAACAAACAAAATTGGAGCAAAATTGGCATGGGGCTGCCCTTTCCCAAGCACCCTTAATGTGCCAGGTGCTCTAACCCTCACACCACCCCCTTCAGTGTAGACAGTATATGATGGCCCGTGGAGCTGGATTGGGCATAGCCAGTGCGGTTGCACATGGAAGCCCCTCCACTGCCCTCACGTTATAGTTATGAATAGTGAGTCAGAGGGGCAAAGAAGCTTGCTCCAGTTCTCATAGCTAGTAAAAGATGGAACTGCTCTTGGGTATTCGAACCCAAGCATATCTGGCTACAAAGCTTGAACTAGGTCCCCACACTCTGTTTCTCTCAATGCAAGAATTTACTGAGTTTCTACTATGTGTCAAGCACTGTGCTGGGCACATTTATGGACATTATCTCATTGTATTCTTGCCAAGAATGTGTGAAGTCTGGCATGTCACCTCCATATTATGGGTACAGAGAGGTGAAGTGGCCTGCCACCTCTCTTGGCCCCATGATCTAGAACTTTCTGAGTCTGCTGCCTCCTCAGGGAAGGCTATTAGAGCTGAGATCACTTAAATGGTAGTCTAAATGTATGCAGGCTATATTAATGGTTTCTTTAAAAAGCTGTAATTAATGGCTTTGTGCAGTAGACAGAAAAAAACAAATTCAGCCTGCAGAATGTATGGGGTCTAATTGGCTCAAGAAGAGATCAGATAATAGCTACAATTGACATCCCCTAGTACTTTTTACTCCTCAAGTCACCCTTACATTATTTTCTCCTTTAGCACAGCTCTGCCAGATGCTTGAGGAAATGTTATTCTCAACCTGTTTGTGAGGAGGGTATGGCTCAGAGAGGTGAAGTGATTGGCATGACACTATTCAACGAAGCAGGGCTACCACCCACCCTGTCATTTCTTCCTTCCATTCAACAGTCAACAGTATTTATTGAAAGGCTACAGTGGAGCCCATCTTTGCTTTCGGTCTCTGTTCTCCTGGTTCCTCTTCAAAGAACACTGTGCCTTAGACACTCTGATTAGGGCTGAGTACGAGCTTGGAAGTTTTCTCTTTTTGGAAAAACACACACATACCCCAGCCAGACAGCAACGTTAATTTTGGACCTAACTGCATGCTCATCACGTGGAGGAACAAATCAAGGCCTTTGTGTTATTCATGGAATGAGTGTGATAGACTTTTCCCATGTATATATTTAGTGAAAGATGCAGCCACACGCCAAGCCAAGCGGGTGCCTGCATGCTAACTTTGGGGTGCAGGTTTGTAAGTGCCATCTCAGGGTACTTGCTGAATTCCTCAGGCGGAGGGGCCTGGGTACCATCTCATGTTAAGAAGGGTTGGAGGGCATAGCTGCACGTCTTTTAATGTTCGAAAGTGAGACTTGGTTTTGGCTAGCATTGCTTAAGCACTTTCTGTGTTCTGGCACAGCATTCACTTACATACATCCTTCCCGTAACCCAGTAACCCGATAGTACTATCTCAATTATAAATGACCTTTTTTAAGTGGGCTTTCTGCCTCCAGGCCTGATGTTAGCTCCACTAAATCAGACTGTCTCCCCAAGGACTGTAGGTGTTTCTCACCATTCCCTTCTGCTCTAAGACCCAGATATCTCTGAGATTCCCTGTCATTCAGGATGTGGCCAGCAGAGGAGGCTGTGCTGAGGTTGGCACTCTTCAGACCCTCCCTGCCCATGCGCTGGAGTGGCCCAAGCCTACCACCTTGTGGTTCCACCAGTTCGTTTCCTCCTTTGGGGCTCCAAAATCTGCATCTTTCCTGCCCTCACCTTACCCTCGGGAGGCAGAGTCATGGCCAGGAAGTTTGGGACCCCACGCTTTGAACTCTCAGAGGTGGGACATGCTTCAGGGAGCGCTGCGCTCTCTCTAGAGGTAGGACGACTTGGAGGTTATAGCATAGATTTCAGAACCCGAGTGCTAAGATGTAAAGTCCCATGTTGCCACTTCACACTCTGGGTGATCTTGGGCAAAGTATTTAACCCCCCCGTGCCTTGTTTTTGTCATCTGTAAGTGAGGGTTATAATAATACTTATTGTATAGGTACACCCAACACTTGGATAAGAGTTGCTTGGCACGTAAGAGCCTTAGCTTTTATTATTTTTTTTTTTTAAAGATTTTATTTTTTCCTTTTTCTCCCCAAAGCCCCCCGGTACATAGTTGTGTATTCTTCGTTGTGGGTTCTTCTAGTTGTGGCATGTGGGACGCTGCCTCAGCGTGGTCTGATGAGCAGTGCCATGTCCGCGCCCAGGATTCGAACTGACGAAACACTGGGCCGCCTGCAGCGGAGCGCGCGAACTTAACCACTCGGCCACGGGGCCAGCCCCCTTAGCTTTTATTATTAATGACACGTTTATTGTTGAGATGTGCTGATCTATTATATCCTTTCATTTCATAGATGGATAAACTGAGGTCGAAACACAGGCTAGGACTTGTCCAGGATCCCCCAGCCAGTCAACGTGGCTTGGCCCGGAGGACAGGCCTCTCTATGGCTCAAATTCTGTCCTTGACATTCTGGCCACAGACAATTCAGCAAGAACAAAAAGAGTTTTCTCGCTCTCCTATCCCCAAAGCAACCATTCAAAATGGCATTCATAGTGGCTGGGATCTGTCTTCTCATTTCACAGATGAGAAATCTGAGACTCAGCGAGTTTAATTGACTTGCCTAAGGCTACTTGGCTAACAGAAAAGCGGTTCTGGGACCAGACTTTTCCCAAGATTCCAAACTCATGACACCATGGCTCTCACTCTGTCGAATTTCCCATTGTTTTCATCTTTGGTGAAGATCTGAGATAGTTTGTGAGAAGACCCAAATCATCCAGTCAGATCTCTGGAAGTCAGGGTCAATGATCTCCCTTCTCTTTTCTTAGCAAACGTCCTGTCTGCCCACGCAGGGCAACCAGTTCCGGCTTAGTCTCTGGAACCTGCTACAATCCATGCCTACTGGAGTGGACCCAGCATGCTCTTTCAGACTTGTTAAGTCTTGAGTTGAGTTCTACTTTGTCTCAGAAGGTTGCGTCATCTGACTCTTAATATCCCAAGGGTCATGCGACGAGGAAGTACTCACTGAACCCCGGAGTGGAGGTTCCTCTCTTCTAATCCATGGTGCCAGCTTCTGCTCCTCTGAGCAGTCACACGCCTGCCTGAGCCATGCAGGCAGCACATGCAGAGAAGAGAGCAGAGGTTCCAAATTCACAGTCTCTCTTCCTGTTTCCTGACAGTTTTACTCTGGGGGAGTTCCTTCACCTCTACGAGCCTCAGTTTATTTTTCTAGGAAACAAAACTGATCATACCAGTCTCACAGGGTTATTGAGAAGAGCAGAGGAAATATATAAATAGCACCTAATATTGGGGCACATCGTGTGCACACTATAATAGCGGCTATTAAGATTACCCTTGCAGCAGTGTTTAAAGGACTCTAATCTAGGAGTAAGAAGACATTGCATTTAGTCTTATTTTTGCTGCTATTTTGCTATCTGATCTAGAGAAGTAATCATAATACCTGACATTTATTGAGTATTTACTATATGCCAGGTAGTGTTCCAAATTTTGTTTTTGTGCATTATTAAAGTTAATCCTCATGACAAATCTTAAGGTAGATACTATTATTATGTTTATTTCATAGATGAAGAAACTGAAGTGTTAATAAAATTAATAACTATCAGTGTGATTTGGTCACACAAAGGTTAAGTGGTAAAATAACTCCATATAGTCTGACTCTAGAACCACCACCTTTAATCTGTATAGCACCAGCATTTCTCTTCTCTATGCATTCATTGCTGACTTAAATTATGAGATATTATGGGTAAATTCTTACAAGGACTCCCTCCTTACATGGAATCCATGGTTACATGAAGGCTGTGTATGATTTGGAAGTCAACTCCAAGGTTGGACAATATCTCTGTCACTAGCTTTATGACCTTGGCCATTTCAACCTCATCATCTGAAGAACTGATGTAATACTCCTCAATTCTCAGAGTATCAAATGAGGTGACACATGCAAATGTCCTTCACAGTGAAAATAATGACTACCATCTTTGAGGACTTTATGCCAGGCACAGTCTAGGTGCGATATATGCATTATTCCATTTAATGTTTCTAATGCTGTGTAAGATAGATAGTGTTTTTGTCCTTCATTTACAGGTGAGGATCCTGGGAGTTAGTGAGGTTTTATAACTTGCTCAAGTTCACATCATCAGTGAATGCTGAAGCTGAGATTCCAACTCCTGTCTGTCCAATTGAGAGTCTTTGCTCTTGGGCATAATTCTGCCTGGTGCAGCACCTGACTTTCAACAAGTGCTCAAAAAGTGAGAGTTGTTACTAAAATGTTAGCTGTAGTGACAACATTGGTGACAAAATGTTTCGAGAAAGGGGATGAAAGGAAATGTTTGGTTTGATGGGAAAGAAGAGAAGACCTTTGAGAACACGTTTCTTACAAAAGGACCATCCCACAGAAAATGCTGCAGATTTATACTGGTCGGCTTCAATGAGGGGGGCTACAGAGGGACCAAAATTTCTGTCCATGGCAGGGGAAACCATTTAAAGGATTGGAGCTATCCAGCAGTGGAGTAGATTGAGTCGGGGGGTAATGAGTTGCCTGTCTCTGAGGGGTATGCAAGCAAAGGCTAGAAGACCTATCCATCAGGACTTTGAGGGGAATAATAGTTAAATTAGATGACTGTTGTAGTTCCTTCAAACTTAGAAGATCTATGACTCTGTGGCACAATAATATATAGAAAAATACTTTGAGGGTTATAAAATGCCACATAAATCTAAGGAATTATTATTACCATTCTCAATCATTAGCTTCATTTACAAGATCTGTGTGATATGGGGATATTTTTTCAAGCTTTCTGTGAAAAACGACTTTAGATCATTTCCCAACTGTTGCATTTATTCATTCACAGAATATCATGCATTCCTTAGTTCATTGATTTAACCACTCAATTATCCAATGGTTTACTTGCCTACTAAAACTAACAATGAAAACTGTATCTGATAGAAAGAAAGAAAAAAAAAAAAGGCTTTTTTTTCACCCTGAGGAAGATTAGCCCAGAGCTAACATCTGTGGCAATCTTCCTCCGTTTTCTATATGTGGGTTACCGCCACAGCTTGGCTGATAAATGGTGTAGGTCCATGCCTGGTATCTGAACCTGCAAAACAGGCCACTGAAGTAGAGCATATCAAACTTAAGCACTATGCCACAGGGCCAGCCCCCAAAACCTTTTAAAAAATCAACCACAAGCTCAGAACAAGCCAACTATATGGGATCTGATTGCTAAAAGTGGTCTTACATTTTAAGTTGGATTAATGAAAGACTAGTTATCTGAACAACTAGTTTTAGAGGTTCTAAATGAGGCTTGAAATATTTTGTTTACTTTTGGGGGTCACATGTTAAGAGAAACAATAACCAACTAGAAAAGTTATGAGAAAATAATCAAGACAGTGGAGAATCTTAAAAGAATAATGCTAACAAGCTAATAAGCATTATGTTATAATGTTTAGTTAGTGTTACAGTAATTGATACATTTTTAACTCATTTAATTCTTAGAATAATCCTAATTCATCAGATATCATTATTACTTCTGTTCTGCTTTTGAGAAAATGTAGGCACAGAAAATGTAAGTAACGTGCAGGAACTTAGGTGTCGCAAGGTTCATATTCTGCCTCCATAACTGACTCACTGGCCATGTGACCTGGGCATGTGTTCTCCTCAGCTTCCATTTCCTCATCCATAATGGGGTGAAGATGGAGGTACCTGCTTATGAGGCTGCTGTGAGGATGACCTAAGATGACGTATCATAAAGAACATATGCTACAGCCTGACACAGAACGAGGCCTTCCTCAGTGTTAAGCTCTGCTCTTTATAAGTATATTAGTTTCCTAAGGCTGCCATAACAGAGTACCCCAAACTGAGTGACTTCAACAACAGACATTTATTGTCTTGCTGTTGTGGAGACCGAAGTCTGAGATGAAGATGTCAGCAGGGTCCTGCTCCTTCTGAAGGAGCTAGTGAAGGATCTACTCCAGACCTCTCCCCTAGCTGCTGGTAATTCCTTGGCTTGTGGCAGAATAACTCCAGTCTTCACATGGCGTTCTCCCCATGTGCGTGGCTGTCTCTATCCAATTTTTCCCCTTTTTATAAGGACACTGGTTATATTGGAGAGGGACCCACCCTAATTTTCTCATTATAACTTGATTGCCTCTGTAAAGACCCATTCTCCATATAAGGTCATATTCTGCGGTTTTGGGGACGAGGAGTTCAACATGTCTTTTTAGGGGGACGCAATTCTGTGGCAACCGATAATGCTATTGCTGCGTTACTTATAAGTGATATTATTGAAGGATGCCAGCCAAGTTATTATAGGTTGCAGGTCTCAAAAGCCTTTCAGAGAGAAGATGGAGTGATGGGGGAAGCATCCTGACTACAAGAGATTATTTTAAAAGGGAAAACTGCAAAAATCTAGCAGTGGAAAAGCCATGTGGTTCACATAGCACAAAAAACTATGGCCTGGGACTCAGGTGTCCCAGCCCTGCCACTCCTGCCATGACTTATGCAAGTCACATTCCCTTCTTAGCCTTGGGATCTCCATCTGTAAATTGAGATCATTAAGCTGATATCAGTTGCCAAGACATGATGAAGTTTGGCATTACAATGATCCCAAGTACATTTTTATGTAAGTGGGCCATAACTCATGAATCTCATTGACTTTTTTTTCCTCCAGAATGTGGAATTTTTAAAATCACAAATAAATTGTTTAATTTGTAAAATTTTAAATCACATGAAATTTGTAGCTTGGCCTTGACTTGCCTCCACAACAAGGGTTCAATAAAAGCCTGCAGCGTCTCTAGCTGGGCTTATGGGAAAATTAGGAGAAGAAACCATGCCTTCTCCCTCTAGGAAACGTGGCTTACTTCCCACAACACTTAGGGGCATAGCATAGGGAAGTAGAATGAGTATAGAGTTTGGTGTCAGGAAGCCTGATTTTGAGCTTAGACTCTGCCTCCTACTAGCTATAAATATTTGGACAAATCTTCGCCTCTCTGAGCTACTTGTTTGGTCATTTGCAAAATGGAAATAAAATTAAAATCATAGCATTGAACTGAGGTAATGCACATGAAAGCATTTGGCTAGGTTCTCCCAAAGGCGATGGAACTAAAAACTATGGTTGGAATGCTGGGGCTGAGATCACCTTAGACCTTGCAGAATCCAACTCTTCTAATGAATCAGCTTTCTCTTGTTTGTTCTACAAACAAATCTCTCTGAATCTCAGCGAGTGACCAAACAGTACTTTATTTCTCATGCACGTTGCGTGTCGGCAGCTGCAGTGGCTCAGCTCTGCTTGTCTTCTCATTCTGGAACTTTGGCTGAAAGGGAGCCCCAGTCTGAGACGTTTGGTTTGCATGGCAGAGAGAATGAGCAACAAAGCTGACAGAAATCTAGGATGCCCCTTAAAGAGAATGCTTAGACGCGAGTTGTCTCACATTCTATGGGCCAAAGCATATCACGTGGCCAAGCCCAAAGCCAATGGCAGGGGTATGCAATTCTTTACAGAGAATGGGCATGTGCATGATGGCAAATAGCAATAGACTATACCCCACTTTCATTTCATTTCGGGCCAGAAAATGGGGCCAGAAAATGAATGTTCTCCATCCCTACCCCGTTCGTCTGGGCTGACAGTCAAGCCCAGATGGAAGACGTTGACAAAGGCATCCTAGAGATGGCAAGAGGCAACTCAGGAAGGGGGCCTGAAGGTAGAGCCTTCGAACCTTCTGGCCAGAACAGAATGTAGGATGGCAATGAGTATAAGGAAAAACTCTGCATAATGTGAGACAGAGGGAGGCAGAGAGAAACACAGACATCCAGCAATGTGAATTAAGAAACTATCCTATGCTAGGTATATAGAAACTACCAGTGACAGAAAGAAATAAAAGGAAACTGAGAAAAAGGGAGCCAAGGACAATGACAGAGACATAGAAAAATAAAGGGAAGTTGGCAAAAACAGATAGAAAAGGCTTTAGTAATAGAAGCAGAGACAGAGGAAAGAGGAAACAGAATAAAAGAGACAGAGGAAGCCACACAGAGAGAAGGTGGAGAAAGAAGAAATAGAGAGCCCAGTGAGGGGGGCAGATAGAACCAATCCCCAGGCAGAGCTTGGAGGGTGGGCTGCAGGCTGAAGGGCGGGGCCTAGGAGTGATGAGGAGGCTGAGGAGGAAGACTTGGAGACAGGGCATTGGGCACAGTGGATCTCAGAAGAGGCAGCAGAGGGGAAGGTGGAGGAGGCTGCACTGTCAGGTCCTGGAGAAGGGAAGGAGAGGGGAGGAGCAAAGGAGTAAAGTGGGGAGAGAACAGACAGGTTGACTGAAGAGTCCAAGCCAATTACCCTTTGGTGGCCACGCCCTACCCCCTTTGCTTCAGCCTCTTGTTCCGCATTTTATTTTCCTTCAAGAAAATGGAGCCTTTTAACGGTATTTTGACGTCATGGAATCAATGAATGGGTGTGTGCGCATGTGCGGTGCAGTGTTCACGCTGTTGACTCCCTTCCCGCATGCCCTGAGTTGCTCATAGTAAAAATGGGAGGTGCGCTTAGCTTTGGACACAATGAAGCTTCCCTCTCCCCTTCAATTAATTCCCCGATCTCCCCTCTCTTGGAATCTCAGAAGGCAGCTTGTTTTGGTGGAAATAATGTGGTTTTGGAGACAGATGCGTGTTCAAATTGTGATTCTTTCCCTTATTGCTGTTCAACCTTTGGCACGTTCCTGGACATCTCTGATTCTTACTTTCTCCTGCATTTTCAGTGAGGCAGTGGATCCCTCATTCATGGGGCAGAGGGGAGAAATGAATAATAAAAGACGCATGAAGTGTCTTAGAACAGCACTCAGAGAAAGTCCCTTTCTTTTCCTTTTGTCTTTTAAAATATCCCCTCCTAATTCAGCCTAGTGCATGCCCTTTGCAAACGTCCTTTGACCTAAGTTTGGCAGGGGTTATTAAGAATATTGACTCTTGGGGCCAGCCCAGTGCTGCAGCGGTTAAGTGCGAACGTTCTGCTTTGGCGGTCCAGGGTTTGCTGGTTCAGATCCCGGGTGCGGACATGGCACCGCTTGGCAAGCCATGCTGTGGCAGGCGTCCCACATATAGAGGAAGATGGGCATGGATGTTAGCTCAGGGCCAGTTTTCCTCAGCAAAAAAGAGGAGGATTGGCAGCAGATGTTAGCTCAGGGCTAATCTTCCTAAAAAAAAAAAAAAAAAAAAGGATGACTCTAAAATCGTGATATAAATAATTGACTAAATAAATAAATGGGATAGAAGAGATAGCTCTTCCTTAGAGTAGAATCCCAATTAATAAATGTAGAAGGAAAGTGGGAAATAGAAAACCACCATTAGACAGTCACCACTGTAATAATTACCACTGACAAGAGCCACCGATATATACTAAAACTAATGGGTGAAACTTCAAGAAGAAGCAAGATATTTGCAGACTCTCAAAGCATCACCCTCACCAGATATTTATTAATTACAAAAGGAAAATAGGGGCTTACTAGTGGAGAAATCTGGCAGATACCACTTGCATTACTTTCCCCGGGCCACCATAACAAATTACCACAAATTGGGGGCCTTAAAACAAAAGAAATTTATTCTCTCACGGCTTTGGAGACAAGAAGGCCAAAGTCCAGTGTCGCAGGGCTGAGCACTCGCCGGGGCTCTAGCAGATAATCTACTCCTTGTCTCTTCCAGTTTATGGTGGCTCCTTGGCTTGTGGCTATGTTACTCCAATTTCTGCCTTCGTCTTCATGTCACCTTCTCCTCTGTGTCCTCTCTTCTGTGTGTCTCTCTTGTGGACATGTATCACTGGATTCGGGACCCACCTGGATAATTCAGGATGATCTCCTCCTTGTAAGGTCTTCAACTTAATAACATCTGCAAAGACCCTTTTTTCCAGAAAAGGTCACATTCATAGGTTCCAGGGGTTAGGATGTGGACATATCTTTTTGGGGTCCACCATTTAACTCAGAGCATCATTTTAACCAAATGATCAAGCTCAACATCACCAAGAATAAGACATTGACATCACGACTCCCCTGAGAGGATGCACAGAGAAGGGCACAATGCCGTTTCTGTGGAATTCTTGCCAAAAATGCATAATCTCATTCTAATCGTGAGAAAACATCAGACAAACTCAAAGTGTGGAACATTCTACAAAATGACTGACCAGCACTCTTCAAAAATGACAAGATCATGAAAGACAGGAAAGACTTGGGGATTGTCACAGATAAGACAAGGGGGACATGAAAATTAAATGTCCCGTGGGATCCTGGACCTAAAAAAGAACAGCAGTGGAAAAGTGGAAAACCTGGTGAAATTTGAGTAAGGTCTGCGGTGTAGTTAATGGTATTATATTATTGTTAATTTCCTGGTTTTGGTTATTCTATTTTAATTATGTGACATGTCAACTTTAGGGGAAGCTGAGTTAAGAGTATATAGGAACTCTCTGTACTAACTTTGCAATGTCTTGTGAGTCTATAATTATTTCAAGATAAAGGAGTTAAAGACTTTTAAAACAGCATGTTGACTCTGAAGCAGGACTGCCTGGGTTAGAATCCTGGCTTCACCACTTAACTCGCAGTGTGACATTGATCAAGTTACTTTTCTGTGCCTCAGTTTCCTCCATGGTAGAATGGTGATAGTAATAGTTTCTACCTCCTGGAATTAAAATGAGGTAATATATGCAAACTCTATACAAATGTTGTCATCAATTTCATTAACATCACTGCTGGTATTGTTCCTATTTCGTAAATGGCAAGACCAACGCCTAGAAAGTTAAGACTGCTCTTTCCTAAGATCACACAGCGAGAGCCTGAGGCCAGAATTAAACTTAAGTTTCTGATTCCCAATCACCTCTCTACTCTATAGTGACTCTTCTCTTGTAGGGGCAAGGATGGGTAAGGATCTTTTAGGGGCCCATCTCCATAAACATCTAATTACCCTACTCTACGTGTCATTAAGGCACTCCTCACCCTGGACTGTGGAAGAAGGCAGCTGGTTCTCCCTGGCCATGAATACTTAGAAGTCATGAAAGCGGAAATTTCTGACTCCATTCTCAAAAGAAAGAAAGCCATTTAAAGCTCATCTAGTCTAACTCCTTCATTAGAGTGAAACAAATACCCATAGGTGTCAAAGAGTGACTCAGTCAGTGTTCTGTGGCAGGTCAGTGATAAAGCTGGCCTTTCCGTCTAGATTGTATGACGCATTGTGTGTGTGTGTGTGTGTGTGTGTGTGTGTGTATGTGTGGTCCCCATGGCACCACACTTTCTAAACCTTCTCCAGCTGTGATCTGCACTCAGCAGACGGCCTCTAGCTCCATGCAGTGGGAGCCATAAACATAGAGCTTCAGTACAGCGATATTTCATTTCATCGTGGTAATCATCCTGTCTGCAAATCCACCAATACGGCAAACAATTACCCAATTCAAACTTCTGCTGCTAATGTTCCCCAGCTCAAGGGCGTCTTTAATAGCCAAATAATACTTGTTTTTTCTTCCTTCCCTCTCTGTTTTTTCCTAATCTCTCCCCGATGAGACATAACATTAATTACAGCAGTTAACAGAAATTCTGCCTCCATTACTGCCTGCCACCTTCTCTATCTTGGCTTCCGCCTCCAAAATTCCTCTCCTGAATGAAGGGAGGGGGGATTTATGCAGACGTGTGATTGTATTTATTTACCTTTTCTCTGCCTGCCTCCTTTGTGCTGAATTTTAAGTCAAGTCGAATCAATATTTTCACTGGGGGTGTGCGTGAGTGTGAATGTGTGTGCGTGGTTTGCGTGTGCCTGCCTCATAATCTAGCTGTCATTTTGAGCTAATTGTGTTGTTTCCTCTTGTGTGGAAGGAAATCTTATCTGTTTTGGATTAAAATTCAATGAAGGTCACAGCGGCTGGAAAACTTAGCAGACTGCTGCAATTAATGTTCATTTGGCTTTGATAAATTGGAACGTTCCCCTCAATAGGACTGGAGTGGATTTCAGAAGCAATAATTCTTCCATTAACTCAATGATTCCGCCTGTGATGGAGGACCTTGTCCTGCTTTTGTTTGTCATCTGTCACTTGGAGGAGCTGGGCATATGTCGGAGATGATTTATCAGGATGGCAGCGCCTGCTTGTATGAAAGCGTTTAAAACCACTAATTATTTTTGCCCCTTGTAAATTGCTTGATTAAACAGAATGTGAGCTTGGAACTGAGGTAGAAAAATCTTTTCGTGGCCCTGTTTCCAGTCCTGGGTTCCCACAGTTGTGAGGTTATTGCAAGTTCCTTTCAAGGGTTAGGTGAAGATGTCTCTGTCAGAGGAATAATACTGAGCACTTATGACATCCCAGGGAATATGCTGGAAGCTTTATGTGCATTGTTTTACTTAAAACAATTCTTTAAGGTGGTTTGTCCATATCAAATGGGAGGAGACTGAAGTCCAAAGACGATTAGCATTTCATCCACCGTAAGCCTGGGTCTTGATTCTAAAGCCCTGGCGTTAACACTCACTATGCATTAGGATTTTTTTAAATCTACTTAATCTCATTAAGTTCTGCTGTTTATTGTTGGGATTTCATTCAGCAAGGAACAAGATCTCCTTCCTACATAAGAATGACCAGGGGTGTTTGTTTAAAAGCCAATTTCTTGGGCCCTGTCCCAGGTATGGTGGTCTGAACATCTGGTGTGGGGTTCTGGGGAGTCTGCATGTGACAGGCTCTGCCGCTCAAGTTTGCGACAGCAAAGGTGCGGAGTCACTGACCTGCAGCTCATTGAGACCATCATTGGGAAAGTCACAGCCTCGGCCCGCTAATTTTTTAAATTATTATTCAGTTCTCACAGAACCCTGCCAGGCAGGCATTGCTGTGTCCGTCTTACAGATTGCAAGGTTGAGGTACAACAAGTTAAGTGGCCTTGCCCAAGTTTGCACAGCTAGGGAGAGGCTGAGTCGGAATCTAGACCCTGCGTTTGCCTCACCGGCCGGAAAGCTCTACATAGCATCCCCATCTCGCCGCTCCTGATCTTGTTCTTCCGTGTCCCCGGCCCTCCCTTCCTTCTCTAAAATTCTGCAGGGGTGCAAGTTAGAGTGGCTCTGGGCTTTCCCCACGGACACCCTCTTCAGTTCCTGTTTTATTGCAGTTCTTATGTGTCCTCATGTTCCCCTAATGAAGCATCTAGAGGCCTGCCCTGTCTCGGCCTTCCTTAATAGGGAGTGAAATATATTGGTGTCTGTGCCAGGGGCTTTGTTTAGATGGTTCACAGAGCCACCGGAGGCCTTGCAGGGGAAGATGTGGGGCAGTCCCCCCCTCCCCTCATTGCAGATGATCTCAGGTGAAGGAAGGTCACCTGCAGGGCAGGTCTGCGCCATTGCAATAACTACAGCAGCATGGCTGAGCCGAGAGGAGAATCAGCTGGACCAGGAGCTATCAGCCTTTTGCTCACTGTGATCTTGGGCTAGCAACTTGCCCTCTCTGAGCCTTGGTTTCCTTTAACGTAAAAAGACGTAACGATAGTGCCTCCTCTAATAAAATCATTGCCAGGAATGGAAGCATGCATGTTAAGGGCAAGCTTGGCATCTGATAAATAGAAATTTCTCAGTAAATTGTACCTATTCTTAAAGCTCAAACACTGTTGACCTACTAATATCACTAGAACATGCTCCCGTTTAACATCTCATTAAAACCTCCTGACAATATATTAAAATAGGTGTTTTTTTTAATGTCCTTTTACAGCAGAGTAGGCTGAGCTGCAGAGAAGGGGCTTGCTTAGGGTCACACATTGGGTCAGTGCCAGGACAAGAAGTTCCTCAGTCCCCACCAGAACTGGGTAGGTGGGGCCATTGGTGGATATTTACCTGAAGTCGTGTAGACAGGTCGTTCAAGGTCCAGGGTGAAATTTGGGCTGGACGCTCTGCCTGCCCTTTGTTTTGAGATTCAGCATGGCAGAGTTTATAGACTGAATTGTGGCCCCCCTCCCAATTGATATGCTCAAGTCCTACCCGCTAGTGGGACTGTATTTGCAGATAGGGCCCTTAAGAAGGTAGTTGAGGTTAAATGAGGTCATAAGCGTGAGGCCCTAATCCAACAGGACTGATGTCCTTCTAAGGAGAGGAAGAGACACCTGTGATGCACATACAGAGAAAAGGCCATGTGAGGACACAGTGAGAAGCAGCTGTCTATAAGCAGGGAAGAGGACCCTGACCAGGAGCCAACCCACTGGCATCTTGAGCTTGGACTTCCAGCCTCCAGAACTGTGGAAAGATAACATTTCTGTTGTTAAGCCCCTCAGACTGGAATTCTGTTCTGGTAGCCTGAGCAGACTAATACAGCAGAGAATTGGGGTTAGGGCCTCCCCAGCTACCGATGGCTGAGGAAACTAGGGGAGCTGGAATAAATTTTTCCCTTTTTCCCTGCTCTTATTCCTGGGACAAGGGGGAAAAGCAGAAAGAGAGAGGGGAGGAGGTGATCACAAAGCAGAAAGGGAACAGGATGGAAAGAGAAGAAAGGGGAAGAGGGAGGTTTTAAAAGCGAGAAGGAGTGTCTAGCATTTAATAGCAGCTCAGTAAACTATTAGACGAGTGGATTGGGAGCAGATGATTGGATGTCGTCATGTGTGACAGTTATGAACTTTTCACACCGTGGTAGCACTGGGCGCCTGCTCAGAGGTCCCAGGGAAGGGAGCTGATGATAACAGCTTCCATTTAGGTGTTGCAAGAGTTTTCTTTTGGTTTTTGTTTTTGTTTGAGTGCCTTTTATATGCCAGCATGGTCTTTGTCACACACACCTTCATTAAATTTTACAAAACTCTACCTGTTGATGATTATTCACAGATGAGATGTGTAAGAATATACTCATTTGATGGATGAGAAAACCGAGATTGCCCAAGGTCACATGGCCACTCAAGACCTGGAATCTGAGTCTTGAGCCCGTTCTCTCATTGGCACATTAAGACCAGTGAGATTGGAAGAACAGCTAACTCAGAGGAGAGGCCCACACCTTGTTAGCTTTCTGCTCCTCCACTTACTCCCTGTATGACCTGGACAAAGTTGTCTAACCTATCAGAGGCCTTTATAGTGGTGGGGCAAGGCATCAAGTAGGAAGTGCTGGTGAAAGCCTTGGTGCCTCGCGGGTAGGAAGTGCTCCTTTAATGGCAACCTCTCTTTATATCTCTGGTATCCTGTTTCCTGGACTTTAACCTGAGGACAGTAAGTCATATCTTAAAAGATTGTGTTGAATGAAATGAGAATCCAGGCAGAATGCCCAGGACAGTGCCTGGCGCATAATATATGTTTAGTTCATGAGGAATGTGATTATTATTACTGGTAGCTTCCCAAATACTGTGCAGATTAGAAATTCCTCAACTTGGGAATCTCTTAGATAAAGCAAAGACCAAGCCAATGCTTTTCTGGCCTGTTCCAGCCCAGGCTGCTGTTGGGAGGTGCCTAAGTGGAGGGAGGAAGGCCAGCAGTCATGGGAGGTGACAGTTGGGGTCTCAGAGCCACCCCGGGGACCATCTCCTGCTCCTGGGAAGGTGAAGACATGGCTGGCCTGACCAAGTGGTGCAAAGTGAAAAATGAGGTTGTGAAGCAGCAACAACATCTGTGTCATCATTTCTGCACCAGGAGGTCAACCGGCTTCATAAACGGTGCTGCTGCCAGAGCGGTCTTTGTTTAGGAATTAATTAGGAGCAGGAAAGAACTGCTGCCCGTGCAGATTTCGGTCTCTGGAAGTTATAAAAAGCAGATGGATTTTAAGCAAATGCATTTTTCACCCTTTAACACTATGTGAAAGGGTACACATCAGAGCCGGGGCACCGGGGAAACCGGCATTCAAAAGGAACACCTGAGCCCTCTTTTTGTTCTGATTCTGTCTGCCCAGGCGCATGGCCCCATCCTTTTAGCTGCTGCAGTTTGTGTATAGGTAACATTTTGCTATTAATAATAGCACAGTCTGCTGAGTCTTTCATGTGCCAGGAACAGTGCTAAATGCTTTCCGCACCGTTACCTTGTCTAATCTCCACAACAGTTGGGTGAGCGGGCTATTGGTAACTGCCTTTTACATGTGACAGAACCGAGGCTGCGGGGGTTGTGGGAGTTCAAGGTCTATGGCTTTAGCTGCTGTGCTATAGTAGAACCTCCTTACCTTCCCAATAAAATGCTCCGAGTATCCATTTGTAACAGATATCCAAGGACCCGTTAAAAACTGAGTGAGTAATTTAGAAGCACAGATCTTGTAAAAAAAAGGGGGATTCTCATGTGGAGGCCAATGAGGACCAGTTATACTTTCATGAATCAACTCCATGTTGATATAGAAGTTAATCACCCTCAAAGAAGGCATTTCACCTTAGCAATGATAATAATATTAATGCTAGCTAATATTTGTACAGTGATTTGGCTCATACAAATTACTATGGTACAGTGCGTTGTCTTGAAACTTGAAGACGATGTCCACACATCTATTGTTGCATTGTATCTTCAAAAGCATCCTTGGGTATTTAGGCACTGATATTGTAGCTATTATTATTATTAGCCTTGTTTGAAACTTGGAAAGGTTCATCATGTCCAAGATCACATAGTGACACAGTGGTAAAGCCAAACCTCCTTTCACCAAATAGCTCAGCACCCCCTGGGAGAATTGAAAGGTTAGGGATGCCCTGTGGTGGCAAATAGGGAAGAGCTCATGACAGAGAAGTACATAAAATCGTGGCATTTTAGAAGCACAAGAAACCTTTAAGATCTCTGCTTGTAAAACCTTCACTTTTAAAATGAGGGAAAACCAGTGCTCACTGGAAGGAACTCACCTCTGCAAACTCACACAGCAAGTTCATGTGACATTGAGGATAAAAGATGGACAGGTGTGGGTTTAAACCCCCAATTTTCTATCGTCTCTACTTCTGACTTTGTGCAAGTTGGTTAATGTAAGCCTTGGATTTCTCTTCCAGAAAATAGAGAAAAACACTTCCAAATGGGCATAAGGATTCAGTGAGAAGATGTGTATGAAACTGGTGGCACAAAGCGTGTCATGGGATATGTGTCCACTAAGTGAAAGTCACTAGGACAGTGGGTAAAGAGGAAAATACATGGGCTTGAGACCAGACAGGCCCGAGTAAAGCTGCAAGCCACTCAGTCATTAGCTCTGTGACGTTGGAAAAATTGCTGAAATCCTCCGAACCTCAGTTTCCTGCTATGAAAATTAGAATGATGACTATACCTACGCCATTTTGTTTGCTGTGTGAATTAAAAATGACTTATGATAAAGATCAGCCCAGGGCATTGCCCACAGTGAACCTCAGCTCTTGTGGGTCCCAGTGTGTTCTGGTCTTCTCATCTCATGGTTTTTTCTCTCAGCTAGATGTTCTTCAAGCAAGCAAAGAAAGCTCATGGCGCCTTCCCTGAAAGACCACTGTTGATAAGTTTCCTTTGGGCACTGGAACTAAGAAGTAGTTCTGGATTCCAGTCATTTCTATAAAAATCTTCCCACCTTTGTGGAGTGATGAGTCCTCTCCAAGCACAGAGCTAGAGGAAAAAAGATTTCATTAAGTGTAATTAAATATGCACTCTTGCATTTGGGTAATGCATTGGGGGGATTTGTGTTTAAAGTGTCATTCGTGTAGCAAAGACACCTGTTATGCTAATGGTGCTGCGTTAGTCTCTCCACTGGGGGCCTGGATGTTTTCTTAGCAGAGCCTGGGTGAATACATTACACCCCATGCTGCACCCCATGGTCTAGCATCTTTTGCTTTTTCTCAAATGTAAGCACCTTGGATTCTTAATTTGGCCTCCATAATGAAGCACATCTCTGGGAGAAGTGCTTAAGCTGGTCTCCTCATTGGAGAGAATACCTGGTGGGAAAAGACGAGAAGAGAAAAAAACATTTATTGAGCAATTGCCATGTTCCAGGAGTTTTGCTGAATGCACGGTTATGCTGTGCTGTTTAATCTTACCAGAGAAATGCGAGGTAGCTATTTGTATGGTTATTTTACAGATAAAGAAAGAGAAGCTCAGAGAGGTTACAATTTCCTTATTTTACAACTAATATTTCTTGAACACCTGCCCACTGTGTGTGCAGTACTGCATTAGACTCCTGGAATTGTGTGATCTGGTCTATAGGGTCATCAATAACAGTAACCAGAGGCCAACTTGAGGTTGAGGCCCCAGGGACGTTAAGCAACTTGTCTAAGGTCACATTGTAGGAACCGGCAGAACTGGGATTCAAACCTAGGTCTCTTGGAGTCTTGTTTCGGTCTCTTTGAAACGAGGAGGCCTGGAACTTGTTCATTCACTTCTTCAGCTTTCAGGGGCATCTCGTATGCACAAGGCACTGTGTTAAGCACTTCAGGGGTTTCCAAGATGAAGGTTTCCATATCTTTGGGTGGGGACATTGAATCAACTATTCAGGGAAGACAAGGTAACACTGTGTCAGAGGAACAGACCAATGCCAGAGGGAACACAGAGAAGGAAGAGGTCACTTCCAGCTGGAGGGTTCAAGGAAAGCTTCCTGGAGGAAGGGAACATTGATCCAGGTCTTAAATTGTGGCATGGATTTGGACATCAGTCAATAATTTACAACTTCTGCCTCTTTGTCAAGATCTCTTTACAGTAGATGATATTAGCAAGACCCTGGGGTCAGGGATGAGTTCCACGCTGACTCATTTTCCAAGAGGTTATTAGATTCCTAGCATCCTAGTCAATACCAATTTACCAGTTATTAACTACTCTGTCCCACAACAAGGACTGGGACTGATTAACAAAGGTAAACAGGCTCCCATCGACAGAAAACTCACAGACTAGACATGGAGGGACTGTCTAAGTTATTCTTAGTTAACTGACGGAAGACTTGACTAGGGGCGATGAATGTAGGTTTAGAAAGGAGCCTTATAAATGATCTATTACAGGACTTTTCAACATTTTACACCAGAAACCTTTCATTGAATGAAATGTACGTGGACATTTAATATATAACAGACCAAAGAGGATCTGCTCTGGCTGGAGGTTTGGAGGAACTGGCCGTGGGGCAGGATCTGTTTTTATTTTTAGTTCACTCAACATCCCACCAAAGGTGTACCCTAGTGAACATGGCTCGAAAACTAAACCACCTCTACTCCCCATCGTGTAAGAGATGCAAGAGCTGTGTCCTGAGAGGGGGGACTTACTCAAGGCCAGAGTCACTGAGCGAGTGAAGCCAGGAGCCCGGTCTCTGGTATCCTATCCCAAGGTTTTCACAACACCATTGAGAGAAGAGATTGGATTTGGTTTTTATTTATTTGTTTTTGCGTTTTTTAACTTTTTACTTTGAAATCATTTTACATTTACAGAAGAGTTGCAAGGAAACTACAGAGAATTCCCATGTACCCTTTAATCAGCTTCTTCTAATGCTAGCATCTTTATTAACCACGATACATTTGTCAAAACTGAGAAATTAACGTTGATAGAGCGCTCTTAACTAAAGGCTTTGTTCCTTTTTCTCTAACTTTTTCCCTGGTGCCGTTTTTCTGTTCCAGGATCCAATCCCAGATACCATATTGCATTTAGTTGTCCTGTCTCCTTAGTCTCCTCCTCAGTCTTTATTTGCTTATTATAAAACTTGACACCCATGGAGAGTCCTGGTCAGGTATTTTGCAAGATATCCCTCAGTTTGGTTTTGTCTGATTCTTCCTCATAATTAGACTGGGATTATAGATTTGGAGGAAGAACACCACAAAGGCAAAGTGGCCTTCTCGTCACATCCCATCAGGAGTTAGGTGACAGCAACAGGACTTATTACTGATCATGTTAACCTTGATCACTTATTTCAGTTGGTGTCTGCCAGGTTTCTCCCCTCTAAAGCTCCTGTTTTTCTCTTTCCATCCTCTCTTATTAGAAACAAGTTACGAAGTTCCGCATATAGGAGGAGAGAGGTGATTAAGGTCTACCTACTGGAGGGAGGAGTGTCAAAGAACGTGTGGATATTTGTTAAACCACCACAGTGATTAATAAATATTTGAGAGAGCTACTTTGAGACTCTGCAAATATCTTGTTTCTCCATAAGCTTTTTCCCACTAATTTTGCATTCATCAGTGGATCTTGCCTGCAGTGATTTATTACTGCAGTGGAGAAAAGGGATCTTGAAAAAAAATCGCAAATATAAAGGAAACAACAACAAAAAAAAACCAGGGAGACAAGAACGGAAGAAGAAAAAAGGTGCACACTTATTAAAGCCAAACTTTTTTCCAGATGGTAGACCTGGGTCAGGGTAGGTGTCAAGGAGAGAGGGGCTGTACTGTCCTCACCAGCTTTGCTGACCTCATTCCAACTTGGGGGCATTCTAATTGGCATCTCCATGGCACTGTCAGTAACCATCACACTCTGAGGCTGAAGGAGGCTCTTTTAACTCTGTTAGGATAAGGTCAGTGTGGAACAATGCAGTAACACCTAACTTGCCCATTTTTTCCCTAGATTTCATCTTAAAATACATCTAGTTGTGGAAGCAGTTAAAGACATGTCTCTTAACTTGATAGTTTCTATGATTCTGTGTGTTTGTGTGTTACATGCTGTGTGTTGTATGTCGTGTGCATGCTTCCTTCTTGCTTTGGACGCACGTTGACTACTGGGTCCCGTGGCATTTAAGGAGGAAGGGATTCTCAGATCCTTTTCCTGTGTCCTTGGCTTTGAACAGTCATTTAGAGCAGCTTGAATCCTTTGTGAGGTTCCATAAGATCTCTGTGATAAAACATGACTGACTCAAAGCTCAAGGACAAGGAAGTGCAGGAAAGTGTATCAACTGCCTGTGCCTGGCCTATCTTGGGGGTCTTGGGGGTGGGACAGCAGAAGTTAATCATGTCAGATCAATCCGTTTATCCCTTGGAGCAAATCTCATGGAAGAGAGGGCCTTTGAGATGGTCCTTGAAGGGTTAAGGTTGACAGGAAGTGTTCCAGACAGGAATTAGCATGCAGGAACCTAAGGATATTAGGAAATTCCTTACCTGTTAAAATATTAGAGAGATTCCTATCCATTTTGCCTAGAATTATTTCTGATTCTGAGGAACTGTTGTGTAGGGATATGATCAAGCTCTTAAATGTTCTCTGTGTCTTTAACATCTTGGAATACCAACACAGTTAGTGTCAATAATTGTTTCTTAATTGGTTGCTGGGTTGTTGGTAGATTTAGGCCCATTCAGAGACTCTGTCTTATTACCATTTGAGCTTTGTAGCAGACACCATTGGTGTCCAGCTCAGATCCCCTCAGTACTAACCCTTTCCACGAATGCTGGCCCAAGTTCCTGTTGCCAGCACATGTGATTATGGCTAGAGGCTCTCTCTGGCAGTGTGGCACCCCTCTGCCCATGCTTGAGGCAGGCTCCAGCACCAGGGAATCAAGGGCAGCCCTTAGTTGATGATTGTTGGGAGCTGGTTAATACATATCCCACCATCCTTGCCACTCCTGCAGGATAACTCGGGGCCAGGTTCGTTGTTTCTCAGAGTACCCCAGCAGGATAAACCTCCTGTTGCTCACTATAGGATCTGGCTGAATAAACATCCTTTACTGGCTTCTTTCCCTTCCCTGCCTCATTTTCTCACTACTTTACCAGTGTTTCCCAGAATCACTTCTCAAATAATCACATATGCTTACATTCTTGTTCTTTGAATTTCTTTTGGAGAAAGACAAACTCAAGTGGGCTTCTTTTATAGTCTCTTTGACCAGGAAGTTTAGACCCGGAAGAGGAAAAAAAATGCCCCCAACTTCCAGTTGGCTCTGAAACAGATTTGCTGCTTGAAACAGAGCAAAGCCCTGTCACCCTCTGGGCTACATTCCTTACTAGTGAGGGGAAAGATTGGCTAAGATGTCGCCAAAGCCCTTCCGGAAGTTTTCATTCTGAGGTTTCAACTTCTGCACACCTTCATTTCTCCATTATATGTATGGTTTCCAGGAATTTATTTAATGTGTTTTAAGGAAATATTTATGCTTCCTGCCTACCAGGTCCCATTTTCCAAACAAACTCTTAAGTTGAACACGTTGAGGGTTAGGGAAGTTTGCCTATCCTGCTTTTTAGGAGCACTCATCCTTGGCTTTGGCTATAAACCCAGAATATGGGGAAGGCAGATGGTGTTTCTTCTACTCCCTCTTCATCTTTCTTGGTCCCTCTCCCTGCACTAACTTTTCCATTTTCACACGTGGATGAGGACAGTCCTGCGCCTGGAAGCTCTGACCTATTTTTTTCTGACTGGATATAATAATAGGTACCATTTTTTGAGAGTTTAGTACATGCCAGGCACTAGGCCAAGCACTGTGCATACATTACCTTGTTTATTTCTACAACAGTCCTGTGAGGAAGGAACTGTTAGTATTTCGTCATGTGGAAGCTAAGATTGGGAGAGATTATGCAGTTGTCCAAGATCATGCGGCTGTTAATGGTGAAGACAGGATTGGAATCCAGGCTTGTCTGAATGGAAACCCTGTATTTTAATCATCACCTGATTCTCTACACAGTGAAATTCAGTGGGTATAACTCTAAAGACCGCTATATACTTCAAAACATTATTCCTAAGAATGGGTAAACATAGAGGGCGGGGCAGAGAAATGACTGAGCAGCACCTCGGGAAAACACATATGGATTTCATTGGACAATAACCTGAGTGAAGTAAGAGTGTTCAACAAAACAATGTTTTTTCAATTTAGATTTTATCAATATAAGCATCTCACCTAGAATGGGGATATTCTGATCTGGTTAGTCATTTCTTGGAATATTGTGCTCAGATGTGGTGTTATCGTTAAGAAAAACATGATCAGAATCAAGTGTGTCCAGGGAAGATTAACCACAGGGTAGTGAAAGGGTTGAAAACCATATGACCGCAATTCTGAAGATAACTGGGAGGATTTAATATGGAGAAGAGAAGACCTGGAGATTTGGTGGGGATTACTACTTCAAATCCTAAATATCTCTCAGGGGGAGGTGGGAGTTAAATTTGTCCTGTATGGCCTTAGGACAGAGGGAGCAATGGGGAGAAGCCACATGGCAGCCAACACCAGCTCTATTTTAAAAAGATACAATAACAAAAGTATCCACAATTGGAATAGGATATTTCAAGAGGTGATGTTTACTCCACCAAGCCTGTGTTAGTCAGGATATATATTTTTTTGTTTGCAAGTGATATAAATCCAACTCAAACTGGCTAAAGGACAAATAAGGTCTTTAATTCCTCAAGGGACTGAAATATCTAAGGCTACCTTTAGTTCGGGATTGGTTAGATCTAAATGTCCACACAAGGTCGTCAGGAATATGCCTCTGTTCCTTCACTCTGGTTTCCTCTGGGTAGGTTTCATTCTTGAGCAAACTCTCCCCAGGTCATGAGAAGATTACTTAATACTTTAGCATTGCCAGGAAGAGAAGAGAGTGCTGCTTATTTTTAACCAAAGTTAAATAGCTCAGATAGCCTGAGCGAGCTATCATTTGCTCATATGTCCATCCCTGTTACTTTTCTATTGATACTGTAATAAATTACCTCAAACTTAGTGACTTTAAACCACACAGATGCATTATCTTATTGTTCTGTAGTTCATAAAATCAAAATGGTTCTTGCTGAGTTAAAGTCAACGTCTAGGTGGCAGGACTGTGTTCCTTCTGAAGGCCTGATGGGAGAATCTGTTTGCTTACGCTTTCCAGCAGGTAGAGGCTGCCGACATTCCTTGCTTGGTGGCCCTCTTCTTCCATCTACAAAGCCAACAAAAATGAGTTTAGTTCTTCTCATACCACATCACTCTGACCTCCTCTTCTGCTTCCCTCTTCTGTTTATAAGGATCTTTGTGATTATGTTGGGCCGATCTGTATAGTCAAGGACAATCTACCCATCAAACAGTCACCTGATTAGCACCTTAATTCCATCTGCAATTTTAATTCTCCATTGCCATGTAACCTAACATATCCACAGGTTCCAGGGATAAAGACATGGGTATCTTTGGGACATTATTCTGCCCACCACAAGCAGTAAGCAAGTCACTGTGATGCTCTAACTGGTCAACCATGGGTCAGGTGGCCACCCCTGGACCCTGACTCAGGTAAGCCAGAGCCAGACCACATAGACTGAGAGTGTGAAAGGGAATATTAGTTAGTCTCTCAAAAGAAAACTAGGTCCTTATTACAAAAGAAGAGGGAAGAGATGCTAACGAGGTTAAAAAAAGAAATCAACCACATAATCAATATTAGGTGAGGGATGAAATTAGTTATTGTAAAGTTTATTCTTCATGTTCTGATATTTGAAGGCCATATACTATGGTTATGCCTAACTACAGAGAAAGCAATTAGCTGATCCTACCTAATATAAATTCTATTCTCTATTCCTATATGAGGCCGTGGGTATTCCTCAGCCTAGACTTACTCTCTTGCTTATGTGTTTTCCTGGTTCCTAGATGATGGAATCAACTGGTGAGAGTCACAGGAGACATTTTAGGAGAAATGATGTGGTATTTATTTATTTTTTCAGACTTGAGAGTCCAAAGTGTACAAGCAGGAGGCTTGAACCCTAGGAGGATGCTCATCAAAAAAAGTGTTGATATAATGCTTTTTAAGAAATAAAAAAAGAATGCTATCTTCCTCACCTGAGAAGGATATTTGTAAGGACGTATTCTAAAAAATTCCATGAAAGTCTTCAGCAAAATAATTCCAAAGGGACAAAGTTTTCTAGAGGAGCAACAACAACAAAAACCTTTCTTTCCAAACCTTGCTTTGAGAAAAGCAAAGAGTACAGGTCTGCCCATAACTAACATTTTCCTCTCCTTGCCTGCTGCTAGCTGAAATTGGATGGGACCATGAAATCCTAACCAATTTCACTCCACCACAGGTGCCCTGAGTGATACATTTCTAGCCAAATGCAGACTTTAGGGCTACAGATGGTGAAAGAGATACAAAGCAGAGGTAAGAATAAGGAGAGAGTTATGGGAGACATTTTAAGAAAAGTGATGTGCTATTAATGTTTTTTCTGACTTTGTTGTCCACAGCGTTCAAGCAGAGACTTGGCTGGGGGAACCTTTGCCAATATAGACAACACTTGGGAAATTCAGGCATGGCTATGAAAGTGGAATCAGGTCTCACATACACACCTCATGTGCTTTGAGGGGTGCATATATGTAAAATCTTTTAAACCCAAGTTGAGTCGAACCGGTCAGCTGCCCCAGCAATGCCTAAAGCCTGTCTACTGGACGGGGCGCTGTCCCAGGTGCTGAAAGAGCACGTGGCCAAAACCTACTTGGCCCAATTTCTGCTGAAGTACACAGCCTCAACTTGTCTCAGTTCCTATTTGTGACCAAAGGCCGAGCTGTAATTATGCCTCCATAACAGGGTGAAAAAGGGTTCCTTCTTTTCCTCCTCAAATGTGACTTTCTTATCACTAGAATGTAAGCTTTGCAATAGCAGAGACTTGGTTGTGTTCACTACTCTGTCTACAGTGCCTAGAATAATATCTCATTCATACTAGACACTTGCTAAATTTGGGTCAGAGTGATTTCCTAATTATATTGTCCTCACTTTTCCACTCACTCAGAGGAGTAATACATACCTACGTATGTACGTACATACATAGACATACATGCGTACACACGTACGTATATGCACACACCAACAATCAAAAGAGCTACAGACTATTTCTGTAGCACATTTTGTAATGTACGGAATACTTTCAAATTCAATATTCCTTGTGAATGTAAGCTGTATGTTCTTTGTCTCTGTATCTGTGTCTAGCTCCATGTCTAGAAGGCATATGATGGTTGCCTAGTATTTTTTGTTGAATTGAAGTAGGTTAACTTCACAGACTAAAAAACTAGGTTTCAGAAGGAAATGGATGGCCCAAAGTCATACAGTTAATTAATGCTGGAGGACTGTGACATTTCCCCTACATCCACCTATACAGTGTCACTCTTTAGACCTTTCAATTCCCCCACTTTGGTGACTAAATTTAAAGATCAAGTCAAGAAATCACAACTCCTAATGTTTTGATTCTTCTGAACAACCTTGATATTTTCCTGACACCAGGTATAGTGTAGATTGCTGTTATATATATGGTTTCTGACAAGTTTGGGTGGGGTCTATTAATGTGCTAAAGAATGTGAAGTATGTTACCAAGAAGTGAGGTTTGGAACTGCAACCACATTGCTTCAGATCTTTCCTCCATCTTGGCATGTGTTTACTAGGAGGTAGAGCGCTTCTAATGATGGATTCTCAAAAAAAGAGCAGGAATTCTCCATTCTCTTAATTAATAATTCCTTCTGTTCACATGATAACTTGCTCAATGGACCTCAAAGCCCAGTCCATGTAACAGTTGGCAGGGGCAAAATCATTGCCATCCAATTGCTCTGCAATTCCTTTGAAGGGGTAGATGACTTTGAAGTTGTGTCATGGTCCTCAGGGATAAAGATAGGCTGTGCCTAATCCCCTCCCCCCAAGGCCATGGGAATTCCAAAATTATACCTTAGGGAGGGAAAAAGGGAGACGAGAGAGGCTAGTTAGAGAAGACAGGAAGGAAGACAGGAAGAAGGGGGATGGCAAGAAGTAGAAGAGGTAGAAAGCTTTTATTGAGCATCCACCCTGTGCCTCCTCCTAAGAATAATACTTTTACATTCATCGTTTCAATAATTTGCATCTGAAATATATACTGAAAACAGGGATGAACGAATGAATGCTTTTAATCTTCCCAACCCTCTAGGATTCAGTATGTACATTCTACATATGAAAAAACTGAGCTCCAGAGAAGTGAAGCACACGACAGCTAAAAGGAGGATTTTGGAGGACAAGAGCCTACACTGTTAATTTTACCCAAAGAAGGCTCTGAAAGGCATCAAGAAGGTGGAAGTGCTGACAAGGAAAGTGTTCTTCATGAGTAGTCACACTATCTGTTTAGGAACTAGTTTTATTATTTCTCTCATTTTATATCTAAGAAAACAGGATTGGCAACTTGATTTGTCTTATCCAAAGTTATGCATTCATTCATTCATTGATTCTACTTTTACTGAGTGTCTACTCTGGGCAAAAAGTGAAATAGACATTCTCTGCCCCTCAGGGATCTGCTACTTTGGCATATGCCTTTTTCAGTGGCCAGTGTCCTCTAGATTAAAGGATGGTACATACAGGTGAGGTGGAGAACAGAGGGGAGCAAATAAAGGCATTCTGGGCAGAGGGCACAGCACATGCAGAAGCACAGGGACCTCAAGATGTGAGGGCATGGCACTTTTGCAGGAGTGGAAGTGGTTTGTTGTGACTGAGGCACAGGTCGCTTGGGGAAGCATGGTGGGTGGTAAGGCCAGACAAGTCTGATGGTAAAGACTTGGGTTTGATCCTGCGGGCTACGGAGAAGCAGCAGGGCTTTATAAGCAAGTAAAGAATGGGCTTTAGAAACAAGAGTCCAAAGTGGTGCAGCAGGGATGCTGGCTCCAGGCTTTGCATGGCCCTGTGTGAATTCTCGCCACAACAGTCCTGCCACCTCCCCTGCTGCACTCTGTAGTGCAGACAATGACCAGGCAGGTGCATCCAAATGAGCAGGAAAAGGGAACAAATGAGTAACCCAGTTTGAGTCTGAGTTGTGCGCTGAGAGGCTGAGCTGCGTGGTAACCATTTGCAACATTAAATTGAAATTGGGTCTGATTGGCTGGAAAGCACTTGGCCTACATTAATGCCCGAGGAGACACTCTCGGTCTGATTAAGCTGCAGATTTTGCTGGGCCTTCTCCTGGTGATCCATCATTATTCATGTCAGCACCAGGTCTGTCAGCCTCCTTCCAACACCGAAATTAATGGATTGAACTCCATGACCCACGCGTTTGATGGGATGAGACTTTCTAAGTCAGCATAAGGCCATAGGGATGGGCCATAATTGTTCCTTCCTTCTTCCCTCCAAAGGAGAGGCTAAGCCAATTCCCACTCTTCCTTTTCCCTTCCTCAGCTGCTGAAAGGGCATCATGAGCCATGTCAAGGGAGCCCAGGGATAAAGCAACAAGGCATACCTAGAAACAGAACTGAAATAGTCTTTGGAGATGTCGTTCAGCTGTCCCCACAGCATAGCTGGGAAAAATGAGGCTGGCCACGTGTCCCGCAATGAGAAAAACGGAACAGGGACCAAAACACATCTTTCCCTTTTTCTAATTGCCTATACTCTTTTTATACCTTGATTCCTCCCCCAGACTGCTATTTTACTCCTCATTTCCCCTATTTTCTGAGAATGGAGAGAGGTGTATTATGTTCCTCAGTTTGCCAGTGGAACCAAAATTCAGCATCTCTGTTTTTCCTCTGTGTCCTCTGACTCTGACATCAATACCAAAATTACCTGTGATGGCTATTGTCGTAGGGAGAAAAATCAGAAAAAGACATTAAATTGTGTTTCTGGCCTAGAAAGAAACTCAGGGGTCACCTTCAATTCCTTATGCAGCATCCCTGTCAAGTGATCTTCAAGCTTCAGCTTGCATGGCTCTTGTGCCAGGGAGCTCACTACTCCCAAGGTGATCTTTCTAGTTTTGGACAGTTTTGCCTATTTAGAAAGACTTCTTCATGTTGACCTAAAATTTGTGTTCATATAGTTTTCACTCTTTGGTCATAGTTCTGCTGTCTCTAGCAGTGAAGCGTGAATCTATTTTTTCTTCTATGTGGGAGTCCTTTGGATCCTTTGAGTTAGTTCTCATGCGTTCATGTCCTCAGAGTCAATGGTTCTTTCCCAAACTCCCATGTGTGACCCATTAGTAAGATATAAAGTCCATTTAATAAGTCAGGACTAGTATTTTCTATGACAAAATAGAATGGAATGGAATAGAATAGAATGGAGAATATCAGAATGGATTGTAGAAAGTAGGGATAAGCCTTGTTTCTGAGATTTTGAAGTTTACATTCATGTGTGTATATAGGAGTGTGTGAACTGGGTCCCATTGAAAAATGTTTTCTTCCATGTCTTGGCTATTGTGAATAATGTTGCAGTGAAGATGGGAGTGCAGATATCTCTTTAAGATAATGATTACATTTACTTTGGATAGATAACCGAAAGTGGGATTGCTGGATCATATGGTAGTTACAACTGAATTTTTTGAGAAATCTCCATACTGTTTTCCATAATGGCTACACCAATTTACATTTCCCACCAGCAGTGTACAAGAGTTCTTAAATTTAGACACTATTATTTGCCAATTATATCTCAATAAAGGTGGGAAAAAAATGTTTTCTTACCACGAGTGGTTCTATAAAAACATTTCAAGGAATATTGTTCAAAGTCTTCCCTTTTTTTAGGCTAAAGCTTTTTTGAACTGGGTACCCTTCCAGGTTTGTGACTGACTGTCCTTCAACAATTACTTAACCTCTCTAACCTCAGTCTCTTCACCTCTTAAATGCAGAGAAAGTGACATGGGTCCTCTCTCCTTCGCAGTCCTTCACAGAATTTTTGTGAGATCAAATATGATGTTGACTGTGAAACTAATTTAGAAAATGAGAGGGTCTGGGCTATAATAGTAGTGGTGGAATGGTAGTCATGGGAGAAAGCATAGTAATAATTTCTCTTCTTCCTTCTTTATGCCTTCTTCTTCTCTTTCTCCTCCTTTTATGCTTCTCCTTTTTTATGCTACTGTAGCACAGTCTAGATTTTCCATTATTGTGTCTTAAATCAAGGGACATCACGATACAGTGAGTGAACTTGGGCTTTGTGAACACACAGACCTAAGTTCAAATCCAACCTCTTCCACTCATCAGTTGTATGATCTTGACAAGTCTTCTAATCTCTCCAAGCCTCAGTTGCTTGACCTTTAAGATGGGAATTCCAGCACTTAGCAAGTGATAAGGCCTCCTGATTGAATGAGTTATCCAACATGCATGACACATAGTAGAACTCGATAATAATAGGTTCCTTTAATCTCTCCCTACCCACCTCCAACTACCTACCCTCAGAAAGGCTCATATTCTCATAAGTTGAAGTCAATTTCTTCACTCAAAATTAGGCTGAGTGCAGACCCACTAATAGGGAAGGGAGATGTGTCTGAATCTCTCCAAGAGGAATTCTTGGTGACAAAGTTCCTCTCTAATGTCTTTCTGGAAATACTGTCATTTCTATGGCTTGTGCCAGTAGCAGATGCCTCAGGATTCCAGGAATCAATGTTTGTGCTGCCTCGCTTTCTCATAGCAGCCTCTGCATAAGGAAAGAGGAGCAGGTTCCCTGGAAGGCATGGAAGGGGAAGCACAGGGCTGTAACAGGAGACTCAGGTGAGGCTACACCAAGCCCTGAGTCCTGACACCTCAGTCTCCATTTCCCCATCATCAAATGGGAAAGACGATCCTCTCTGCCTGTCCACCTCACAGGCTGTGGCGTGTGAGCATCAAATGAAATTGAGAATGAGGCGGTGGTTTGTTAGTGATCCAAATAAGAGGATTTTATTTGTGTGGACATCATTTTAACTTAGACTAAATATGCCTTTTCCTTGGAGAGATGGCCTTTCTAGATGTATGCTTCCAAAGAAGTAATATTTTCCTGCCATAAGCTGTGTCCTTGCCACATCTAGGCTGAAACTTAATCCTTGCCCAAGGCCTATCAACCCTGCCCTTCAGTGTGGGACTTGCCCTGGAGGCCCCCAGCCTGCCAGCCACAGCTCTAGAGGCAGCCGAGGAGCTGCCTTGCTCCCCTCCCCCTTCTCTGCCTTCCTCCCAAGCACTATTGAAATTCTCTTTCTCTCCTCCCCGCCCCGCCACCATCTCTCTCTCTCTCTCTCTCTCTCTCTCTCTCTCTCTGTCTCTCTCTCTCTCTCGTACATATGTGCTTCAGCCCGATGTGGCTCCTCCATGTTCTCCCAGCCTTCTTTCTGTGTTCTGCTCACATTATTCTGTTTTTTGAGGAGCAGGGGAAGGGCTTTCTTTCACCCTTACAAATAGATTCATCTCAGAAACCACCTCCTCTGAGACCCTTTCAGATTGTCCGGGCTGGAAGTAAAGACTCTAGGGACTGGCCCTGTGGCCGAGTGGTTAAGTTCATGTGCTCCACTTCAGCAGTCCAGGGTTTCACTGGCTTGGATCCTGGGTGTGGACATGGCACTGCTCATCAGGCCATGTTGAGGCGGTGTCCCACATGGCACAACTAGAGACACTCGCAACGAGGATGTACAACTATTTATTGGGGGCTTTGGGGAGAAGAAGGGAAAAATAATGAAGTTTGGCAACAGTTATTAGGTCAGGTGCCAATCTTAAAAAAAAAAAAAGAAAAGAAGTAAAGACTCTGGGGTTTAAACATCCTGGGTTGTGAGAATCGTCTTGTTTCTGTTATATCCCCAGCCCTAGTGCTAAGTGTGGTACACAGTAGGCATCTGATAAATATACATAAATAAATTGAATTAATCAAAAATTGAAATGATCTCCCTCCCGTCTTTTCTCTGGAAGCCTAGAGGGGGCTCTTTATAATCAATATCAGCCCTAAATAGCCCTCGCCACTTACTAGGTGTCCAGAAAGGTGGAGGTGGCCAGACAGTCAGTTCTGGGCTCCCACCCTCTTCAACCAGAATAACTCCCAATTATTTGTTTCACAATTATTAAGATACTAGGGTTAGCTAGGATTTAATTTCAGGAGAGTTTCTGAGCCATAAATAACTGGAAAACAGGTTCTTTATATCAGTACTTTTTGAAACATGCATCAAAACCTTTTAATGGGTTGTAAAATATTGAGTTGCTCAAAGCAAGTATTTTTAAGAGAAATAGAAGATAATATAAAAATGGAATGGAATGGAATAGAAAACAATAACAGAATGCTGTAGAAAGGAACAGAATAGGCCAGAATAGAGTGATTTGGAATGGAAAAGGATAGAAAATGACAGACTAGAATATAAAAGGATAGAATGGAATGGGACAGAATGTACTAGAACAGAATAGAATGGAATAGAGCAGAATATTTTGGCATGCATCCATTGTAGTAAAGGCCAGTATTTTTTTGTGTGTGAAAATTTTAGGCCATGTATACACACACACACATATGTAGAACTGTATTGATCATTGTGGACTCCAGTGGGAAGTTGATTAAATGCCACTACTTTATATTATGGTAGTCAGCCATGCCCTTGCTTTATTGCTTAAGTTGATGCTAAGCTCCCTGACCAGGAGCCATAACTGATCCCCTTCTGGGTCTCCCCATCCCCTAACCCTTGGCCTTGTCCTTCATAGATTCTCAGGATCTGTTGGTCCACTCAGATATCTGAGAAAACACTAAACTTTGTTGCAGTAGTCCCTACAAAGACATGGCAGCTGGAATGTGTAGTTACTTTAAGGAAACATACCAATAGTAATAATAATAATAGGTGCTACTTAAGGTTATTAATCACTACTTAAATGTTTAGAACAGAACCTGGATAAGTGGTAGCCTTCATTTTATTATCCCACCTCCTCTATTACTACCACGTGTCTAATGCTTGCTAGGTGCTTCAATGCCACCTGTCATGTGTTCCTCACACCATCCTTGTGAGGGAGCTATTAATGCCCCCATTTGACCCATGGGAAAATCTGAGGCTCAAAGAGACAGTCATTTGCCTAAGGAAGTCAATCACAGTGAATGCAGTGCTGGCACTGGAACTCTCACCCCGACCCTCTCTGTCAGGTTCAAAGGTTCTGTGCTCTTTAAGCTCTTCAGAGGCTACTCAAGGCAGCTGAGGTAAGCAGGCCGTGGCTGTTCAGACTCAGAAAGGCTTCCTGAAACTGGCAGTTAATGCAGAGACAAACTTCTGGGAGTGTGGCTGGATGGGGGTGCTGAGCAGAAGACACAGGCGTGGCTCAGACAACGGGATTTCTGAGGCCAGTCATCCCCGAGGCTGAGCTCAGCATTATTCTAGGACAGGAGGGTGGGCAGGGGAAGTTGGAGGCATCACAGACCCACTCCCTCTTCTCAACGTGCCCTGACTTCCCCTTCATGGCCACTGTAACACGGACGTCAGATATTGCCTGGTCGCGGGACAGAGACAGCAAGCAACTGCTGTTGGACTTCTTAAGCTTCCACTTCCTTGTACTAAATGGAGCAGTTAATTCTCACTCATTTTGAAGAGGTGATGAGAATAAGAACGGGGAACACAGGCAAAGAAGGAGGCAGAGGCGTGGCATCGTAGGTCTTCAATAAATGGGGGTACACTTCTCTTCTGGCAGCAATGCCTAGCTGGTCTGGAGTCGCTGGATTCCTGCCGTGCCAGCTCTTTCTCTAGCCCAGGGGAGCCTTTCAGCAAGAGAGAGATATCCTAGATAGGGGCCACAGAAAGGTCTTTGGGAAAGGTCCCAAACCTGGAGCTCTGATTGCCACAGGGCATTCCCGAGGGCCTAGCTATTCCTGGCCTCATGTCTCAGCATCTGCTCCCACCCTCCCTTCCCATCCTCTTCCCTTGCTGGAGAGAAACTGGTCATGGAAGAACAGATCTGGGAGATTGCTGTGGCTGTCTGGACCAATAGACCCAAGTGTGGGGAATAAAACAGTCTCATCAAGGGGCCCCTTCTGTGTCCAGGCCCAGGTTTGCCCTCTGGGGCTGCAGGAATGCCCTTTGGCCATGGTCAAGGGCTCTGACTCTGCTATGGACTGCCCAATGAGCTAGGCATCAAACTGGACACAGTATACAGCATCTCTTTAAATCTTTGTAATTCTCACCAAACTCTGTGATGCATTAGTGTTCCCATTTCACAGACGAGGACACTGTGACTCAGAGATGCAGTAACTTGCCTATTATAATAATAATAATAACAACAACAGATAACCTTATATAGCACCTACTGAGAGCCAGGCACCTCTCTCAGTGCTTCAGGGCATATTGTGTGATGCCAGGATTCATTCCAGGGCTGTCTGTCTTTGGATCCCAACTTCTGCAAAGGCACAGGCTGCACAGAACCATTCAAGAACCATAGAAAAACCTGACTCAAAGCTCTCTGAGCCTCAACTTCCTTATTTGACAAATGAGAGTGATGATAACTGCCTCATAGAGTTGCCGATTAAATACTATAAGACATGTCTAGTCCCTTACAAATATAAAGCACTCTAACAACATAGCAATAATTTGTTTTCTTTTAATAGCCTTGTGCAAAGGACGTAGTTGGGAAACGCTGGGCCATTCACACCGTGTGGACAGAGACTAGATCTGCCTGACTGCTTGTTCTGTCCTTGGTGGTAGTTCTGCATCTGGCTTGTTGAGAGTATCAGTAAGTGTTAGTCGAATGACTTTCTCGTGGATTGATTGACTAAACGAATGAGTGAACAAGTGCATGAATGCAATTGAATTAGAGATTTGCAGCATCCTCTTAATTTCTTTCCAGGCTTTGTTGGAAGGGAAACCACCACCCTTTAGTTATGCCTGTCCAGTTTTGGCCGCAGATGGGTGTGTGTGTGTGCAGAGAGTGGAGAGGCTAGAAGTGCTGTCCAGGGGGCCAGTCTACTCCTCCTCAGATCTCAGGCTCCATCCTCTCAACAAAATCTGCCTTTCTGACTATCAAGTGAGCCTGGCCACGGCTTCCATACCATTTAGACATTCATCCTCATCGTCATCAGGCAGTGCAAAAATCTTTTCCCTTTTACAAAGACACATCTCCTCCAACCTACAAAGGCTATAATTTTATCAAAGGCTGTTCTGGAAAAATTTAATTTGAGAGACTGCTCTAGCTGCTTTCCTGTACAATCTTTAGACATGGGAAGATCGCTGCCTTCCTGGAGATGTGGCCTTCCTTCTCTGACCTCTACTCTTAGTGGACTCCCAAGTCTTGGGCAGGTGGTCTGCCCAAGGCTTCAGGTCCTTTGAGGGGCTTTCCCCTCCATTCCTCTTACTACTCCCTGGCCTAGAGCATCATCTTCCCTAGCAAGGAATAGTGCAGCTGCCTCTTCACTGTTCTCTGACCTCCAGATTTACCTCTCTGATTCATTCTCCACACAATACCCAGTGTGGCTTTCTAAAACTAAATCCTATCTTGTGGTTCTCCTGCCAGCAGTAAATGAAAGGTCAAAGTCTCCCTATCAGTTATAGGAGCATGATATAGCATGGGGTATCAGAGCAAGGGTTTTAGATAGATTGAAATCCATTCATTCATTCAACATTTATTGAGTTCCTTCCATGTGCCAGGCGCTGTTATAAGCACCAGGTATACAGCGTGAATTGAACCAAGTCCTTATCCTCATGGAGCTTATATTTTGGTTAGAGAGGAAGATAATGCACAAATTCATGCATTTATATAATATTATTAGATGGTAATAAGTACCATCAGGAAAAATGAAGTAGGGCCATGGGCTAGAGAATGACATGTGGTTCTGTTTTAAGTAAGGCGACCAGAAAGCACTTCTCTGAGGGGGTTGCATTTGCTTGGAGTTGTGAATGAGGCAAGAGAGTGAGAAAGCCATGCAGATATCTGGGGAGAGCAGAGTTCCAGACAGGGGGGCAGACCTGGGTTGACATTCTACCTCTCTTGTTTTCCTTTTGTGATGTTGGGCAAGTCATTTCATCTCCGTTGTTTTCCATTTCTCCTCTGTTAGATAAGGATGCTGTGATAGTTCTGACTTCTTAGCTTTATTTACAGAACATTCATGCTCCGACCTCTGCTTATTCCTGATCCAGCCTCCTCTCTGACCACTCCTTAACTGGTCCAGCCACACTGAACCACTGCAGCTTCTTTCCACCTGCTCTTCTCTCCATCTGGGTGGTCCTCTGCTTCCCTCCATTTCCTCCCTTCACCTAGATAACTCCAACTCAACCTTCAGATATTAGCTTAGACATCACTTCCTCCTGGAAGCCTTTGGTGAGCCCCCACCCCCACCACAAGACTGGGGCATGTGCCTTAAGTGTTTCCATCCCTCTCTGTTTCCTCCATTCCTAGCACTGCCCATAGGATCAATAGTGTCCATGCCTCTCATGGGACTGAGCTTTGTGAGGCCATCAGAGCCAGTGTTCAGCATATAGTAGGTGTTCCCTGAGTCTTGTCACCCACTGTGTGCCAAACACTGGCCCTGACAGCCTCACACAGCTCACAGTCAGGTCAGGATCAAAAAATGATGAGGAAAGTCTTTTTCAAAAAGCATCTATTAATAAATTAATAGACAAAAGGAAATACTTGTTAAGTATTAACTGACATTGATGAAAATGTCCTATCCAAGAGAAAATGATGAAAAATTTACCAAATAAAATCATTCCTTGCGTGTATGAAGTACTTTACAGGTTATTAATCGTTTTGCCTTCATTATCTCACTGGATCTTCACAACAGACTTGTGAGGTGGCTGGTGAGGGGTGGGAAGACCTCCAGAGGCAAAGAAGCTTGTGTCAAACAAGGTCAACCAGGTTGGAAAGGATAGGAGCAGTGCTCAAATCCAGTATTCTGCTCTCAGCTCATTGTAGGTTTTGCCAGCTTCTGTGTCTGCAGCAGTAAAGAATCTGGGTATGAGGATGTGTGTGTGTGTGGGGGGGGGGGGGCGGGGCGTGGGGGTAGGGGGCATTTCAGAGGAAGCCTTCTGGTCCCACCTGGACTCAGAAGTCCCTGCGGGGGCAGCAGGCAATGGAAAAGCCCCAGACTCTGAGAATATGTCTGCCAGGTCAGGGCAGGCTGATACATCTGCTTCCAAAAAGCAGAGGTGGCTCTGAGTGTGGGCGGTTCGTGAGTTTATTCACCAAGGAAAAGTAGAAAGGAGAGGAGGAGGGGTGACGTTCTCTGGAGAGAATATCACCTTGAAGGACATTGAGGCTGAGGTCTCCACAGGCTGGGACAAAGAAAGCAAATAGGACAGTGGCGTACGTATTAGCCTGGGAGCCCAGAGACCTGGATTCTGGTTCCAGTTCTGTTACCGTCTGGCAATGCAGCTTGAGCAAGTGCCTTCTTCAGTCTGGCTTTCAGTCTCTCCATCTTGAAACAAAAAAATTAAGTCAGTGGTTTTTTAAATCATGTTTCTTGAGACTTTAGGGATCTGTGGCTGTGCTTCCGGGCCAAGGGGGAAGGTGGGGGAGGGGGAGGAAAGGAACAATGTGTACCTTCACTCTCACAGAAACTTTCCTTTTATAGGTTTTGTATATTGGATTTTGAGTATAAAATTTCATCTGAGCAAAGGGTTCTGCTTCAAAATGAAGTTTGTAAACCTCTGGCCAAAATGATCTTAAATGGCTTTCCAGTTTGGATAGTCTGTGAAAGGAGAATCAGAGGGAAAATAAAGCCTTCTATTTCAAGTACTCAATCGAGGAAAGAAAGAGGACAGGCTGCAGCCAGGCAGATGTGGGATTAAATGGAAGGAACAGAAAGAAGCTGCCATCATGCTCTGTGACTTTGAGATTTAAGACCAGGGAGAACAGAAGTCCAACAAACCCTTTCTTTTTTGTCCTGCCTTCAGGGTTTTATTGCCTTTTTTCCTTCTTCTTCTTTTCTCCAAGTAGCTACTTGAAGAACTTGAAGGAATTCAGCAATTATGAGTTATCAAGACATAACTT
This sequence comes from Equus przewalskii, assembly GCF_037783145.1. Taxonomy (NCBI): domain Eukaryota; kingdom Metazoa; phylum Chordata; class Mammalia; order Perissodactyla; family Equidae; genus Equus; species Equus przewalskii. The sequence goes on along the minus strand of NC_091856.1, from coordinate 21,395,125 downwards.
GATACAACTATAAATGTGCCTTCTGGAAGCTGACCATGAGAACAGATGTGGTAAATACTCACCGAAACACTTATTGGGAATTAAGACTCATCACCTGCCGGGGTAGATGCAACCGCAGAGAGCTTCTAGTTCAATCTGCTCTTTGTACAGCTGGAGAAATTGAGGCATGGAGAGAGAAAAGCCTTGCCCAAAGTCACACCATCAGCAGCCTGAGAGTCCCAGCAGCCAGGGTGCAGTCCCTCACTGCGGGACACAACACTGAGTGGTTCAAAAAGGACGTGGGAGTTTCTGACCTTGACTCTAAATGCAGACTCTTGACATCATGTCTTACATGTCTTTTACCTTCTCTGAATGGCCTATTTGGGGTCTGTACTACATGTCACCTTTCTGCTTTTTTGACCAAAGACACGTTGGTGTAAACCATGCAGAAACTACATATACTCCGCCCCTGCCTCTAGAAAGGCAGAATCACCATAGACCTTATTTTGTTGATGTTCAAGACCGTTGGACAAGGGTTGAAGGGCCAGCCCAGCCACTGAACAGACATCTGTTCATATCTTCCCCCTGCTTGCAATGTCCCTGGCTCTCATTTAAGAATTAAGAATTAAGTCCTAGCTCCCTGCCTCACATTTAAGGGTCTCTATGGTCCAAACCAGGCAACTGTGCCATCCTCTGCCACTCCTGACCTCACATTTATGTCTATCCTAGACATTGTGAATTTCTCGTAGCATCTAAGATGCCCCATGATGTTTTTAACCAGAAGGCCTTTGCTCATACAATTCCTCCTACCCGGAACCCTCATTCCTCTTTTTATTTGATTCTATGTAAGCCAGAGTAACTACTACTCATTGTTTACAACTCAGTTCAAGCTCATCTTCTCCAAGAAACCAGCCTGGCTTTCATCCTCTCCATCTGAACTGTATAAACATCCTAAGTGTATACAGAGCATCTCTAGCTCACTTCCACCATAACACTTTACTCCGTATAGCCAAGGTGCCCATCCTCCTGTCTGCAGCCCTGCAGGATGGTGAATATTTTGAGACCAGAGACTACATCTTATTCCCCCGGGTATATTCCAGAGCCTGGCACATTGCTTGGCACCTGACAGTGTTAACTAAATAGACCTTTGCACGTCTATTTACCTGAATACAACTGAGCCCCTTTGAGCTTCATTTTCATTGTCTGTGGATGCAGAGACTAAGAAGGGCATAGGACATGGATCTCTGAGAGAAATAAATGAGGCTGTCTGTATCTAAAGAGCTTTATAAGCCATGCCTCAGATGAATACAGGAGTTGTTGCTATTAACAGTCACACACATGGGTTGTGTCATACAAGCACATGCTCGCCCCAGGGCCTTGTGCCAGGTGCCTGAGATGTCTAGGAAAAGGGGATGACACAGCCTTCCACCTCTCCTCCACCTTCAGAAATGAGGCTTTATTTCCGGAAGGGTGGCTCAGCCGGATCTCAGGGCTGAGCCCTTCGAGGCGTGGGCAGCCGCCAGCCTATAACTGCGGCGCTGCCTCAGCTGTGGGGAGGAGCTGCCATCTGAGCAAGAGCACTATTTCCTCCTTCTACATATGTCAGAAACCCAGATGAACTCCAGGACGGTGTCTAGGACTAATCATCCCACACCCAAGACCCTTGCACCGTGCTTTTCTTGCCTTTAAACTTGCCTATCTATATTCTCATCCAAACAGATTAAAAAACAAAGAAATAAGAATTTAGGGAGCTTAAGGGAGAAGAAACTAGCTCACCTGTTTGCCTTTCACTCGAAGCTTCCCAAGGAAGGAGAACAAGAAGACATGACATAGTGGAAAAATGCTTTCATTAGAGCTAGCCTGTCACTCTTTGGCCGGTATACTCTTATAAGTGAGAGAACCAAAGGGCAGAGTGGAAGCATTTTTCCCAAAAGCATGCATTAAAGTAGGTGCAGAGGAAGGACCAGAGCCTGGGACCCTCCTGCCCAGGACACCTTTCCCTGAACCACAGAATTTAACTGCTTGGCCACTCATTCTTTGTTGCCCTTGGACCAGCCCCTTTCCCAGCCCTTCACCTCATTTCCCCTACCTGCAAACTGTAGAGTTTAATTACTTGGTATCTGACATCCTCTCCAGCTGTAAGGTGTATGTGCATGTGTGTGTTTATGCATACATTTTTTATGCATATATACAAATCTATATATATGTGTGTGTGTGTGTTGATTTATTCTATTTCAAAACATAATAGTGTCTTGCAGTTAAAATATGTTTCTTTTCATCCATCCATCCGTCCATCCATCCATCCATCATCCATCCATCCATTCATCCATTTATTCATTCCTCTACCCTTTCATTCAACCATTCATTCACATATTATTGACTGTCTACTGACTATTAGGTACCATCCTAGGTATAAAGTTATTCAAGATAGAGTCTCTGCTCTCATGAGGCTTAAGCTCTTGCAGACTCCAGCAGGCATTCTAGATCCAAACACAATTCGGATGATCTTAAAAATCTTGACAGTCAAGAAAATAAAAATTATTTCCTGCAATTCTATTTAAAATGTAGTCTCACCCAAAGTATCTTGTTTGCCCTCTGGGAACACTTTCAAGTATATTCTCATATGATCCTAAGTATGGCCCCTTGTGAATTCAGCAGGATTAGAGAGAATTTTCCCATTTTATTGATGAGGAAACCAAGGACTAAAAGGATGAAGTCATTTCCCTTAGGTTCCCACAGGCAATTAATTGTTTGCAAAAGAGGCACAAACATGACTTGCAGGGTTTTTGGTCCAGGTCCAGATGATGGGAAACGAGGGAGAAACATTTTAGTGGGCTTCCAAGCTTTGGGAGCAGGACTACACAATAGGGCTCTGCCTGCATCTGTTGGCATTGGGAAGAGGCTCTTCAGAGTGATAACAACCAGCCTCTGATCACAGCACAAGGTCCTGGCTGAAACTGGGGCAGAAGAGGTTTGAGTTAGCCCGAAGATCTAAGCTCTGGACAGGACACAGTCTCTTCCTCTCCCCTGGCCTCAGGTCCTATTCTGCAAGATGGAGGATGCTTCCCTACCTACTTCACAGCAGTGTTGAGTGCTCAGTGAGACACGGCAAGCTCCTTGAGCATGACCCCATGCAAGGCATCATGTTCCTCCATGTTTGGTATGTAGTGAGTGCTCAGTATTGTTTGCTGGGTGTGGGTGTGGAGTTAGACAAAGGATAGGTGAAGAGGAAGGACGCAAAAGTGCTCCTTCATCCTAGGAACTATGCTAAGTGTCCTTCATGTATCCTTTCCTTTGACCGTCCCATCACTCTGTGATGTAGGTTTATAGATGAAGGGACTGCAGACCAGAGAGGTTAAGTAACTTGCCTCCCTCACTCAGGGTGGATAGACCAGAGCTGGGATCAGAATCCATGTCTGTGCTTTCTCTCTGCTCCTTGTGTCTTCATCAATGACAGACAGTCTGTTTGGGCAGGTTTCTGTCCTACGGCCAGGAGTACAGCCTGAGTGATGAACGGTGTAGGTGGTGGATGGCCTCAGAGGGCCTTAAGATAAGGAGGAAAGCCATTAATCCTTGCTTTTTCTATGTTTATCTTCACAAGTTTCTTATTAGACGTTCTCTCCTCACGTTTTGCATTAGTATTCCTTTCTGATTCCCTCTTATTTTTCTCTCCCATTCTGTTACAATTTTTCTTTTTCTACTCTTCTCTCCAAAATTCTGAGTAGATTCCTGTCATGGTCTCTCTTGTCAGTGCTTTTGCCTCTTTGCCCGTTTCTAGAATGTGCTTTCAACTGGTAAATCTGACCTAGTCATTTTCGTGTTCAAAATTTCCCACAAGATGAAATCCATTCATCTTCACCTTTTCTAGAAGTTCCTTCAGGATCAGGTCCAAACCATTGTTTCAGGGTCACTGTCTACCATTCCTCCATTCTAGTAGCTCATAGCTCTACAGAGACACCCTGCCATATAGTAATCATTTCTTCACCTGCCTCCTCACCTCGCCACTCCAGCTCCTACACTGGAAGTTCTTTGATGGAAGCACGTGCCTTATTCACCTCTTATCCCCTAGTCTCCAGAACAGCTCCTTGTACATATTAGATGCTCATTAAATACTTAGTGAATTTCGTGAAGAAATGCATCAGACACTCCCCACTCTCCTCTACATCTGTCCTCTTCCCCAGGATTTAGAGATCAGAAATCTGAGTTCCAATATCCACTCTCTGTTCAGGAGAGACACCAGCAGGAACCTATTAAAGTGACACTTTCATAGCCTTTTACAGATTACAAGCCATTTTACACACATTAACTCTGTTTGATTTTCACAACAACCTATGAGCTCGGTGGTGGAGATTTTCATTCTGCTGTACAGAGCAGGACACCAAGATTCAAAGGGGCCGCATGACTTGTCCAGGGCCACACAACTAATGTGCCACAGTGCCAGAATTTGCACTCTGCATGATTTCTGCTGCTGTGGACCTTTGTTTCTCGCATAATGAAAACGCTATGTCTTAATTACAATGAATGAGGGAAGGAAAAGCCAGAGTAATTATTGGTGACACATCGAGTAAGTGTGAAGCTCTTGAAAGAATTGAAATGCTTTCTTTCTGTACCTTCAAGGACTTTTTCGTTACTCCTAATTCCTTACGTTTGTATATCAGTTTAGAAGTTTGCAAAGTGATTTTTTTTTCAATCCTCGATTTCCTTCGCCTCTTACTCGATTCAGTGGAATGGGCAGAACAAGGCTTTAGCAAACACATTTTTATGTTGCCTTCTCTGTGCCATGCACTACACCGGGCATCAAGGATGTAGTTGTGAGCAATCAGATGTGGCCTCGGCCATCCTGGGGCTTAGAGTTGAATGGACTAGCAAATGCACAGTTATGAGAGAGTGCAGTGATTATTAGGATGCCAAAAGCTCAGGATTCTGTGTAGCATAGAGATCCCTAGGCAAGTGACGGCTAGAGAAGGTTTTCCAGAAGGAAGCTGTGATCTAAAGAATAGGAAGAAGTTAACTAGGCAAAGAGTGGTAGGAAAGAATGTACTAGGCAAGGAGGGTATATTCAAATACCAGGAGGCAGAAGTAAGTCTAATTCAATATTATTGCAGCACTGTTCATGATAGCCAAGATGTAGAAACAACCTCAATGTCCACTGATGGATGAATGGGTAAAGTAATATTTTATGTATAAATATATACACACGCAGTGGAATATTACTTAGCCTTAAAAAAGAAGGCAAGGGGCTGACCCATTGGTGCAGTGATTAAGTTCACACATTCCACTTCAGTGGCCCAGGGTTCGCCAGTTTGGATCCTGGGTGCAGACCTATGCACCATTTGTCAAGCCATGCTGTGGCAGGCATCCCACATATACAGTAGAGGAAGATGGGCATGGATGTTAGCTCAGGGCCAGTCTTCCTCAGCAAAATGAGGAGGATTAGTGCAAATGTTAGCTCAGGGCTAATCTTCCTCAAAAAAAAAAAGAAGGCAATTCTACCATATGTGACACCATGGATGAACCTTGAGGACATTATGCTGAATGAGATAAGCCAGACATAGAAGAACAAATACTGCGTGATTCCACTTAGATGCTGTATTAAAATTGTCAAACTCAGAAGCCGAGAGGAGAATGGTGGTTGCCAGTGGCTGGTGGGGAAGAGGAAATTGGGAGTTACTGTTCAACAGGTATAAATTATCAGTTACGCAAGATGAATACGTTCTGGAGATCTGCTCCACAATATAGTGCCTATAGTTAACATTTTTGTATTGTACACTTAAAAATTTGTTGGGAGGGTAGATCTCATGTTAAGCGTTTTTTGTTGTTCGTTCTGTCGAGTCGATTCTGACTCATAGCCACGCTGGGTACAGCTGAATGCAACCCCGCCCGATCTTTTTGCGCCATCCTCTCACCTTTTGGTTCTGTATCAGATGATGCTCTCCTGCTGTTCATAGGGTTTTCATGGCCAGTTGTTTTGGAAGTGGGTGGCCAGGTCTTTCTTTCTAGTCTGTCTTGGTCTGGAAGCTCTGCTGAAACCTGTCCATTGAAATACCGGTGGCATAGCTTTCAGTATCACAGTGACATGCAGCCACCACAGTATGACAACCAACAGGTGGGTGGTGTGGTTCCCTGACCAGGAAATGAACCCTGGGCATGGTGGTGAGAGCGTGGAATGTTAACCACTAGATCACCAGGGCTGGTTAAATATTCTTACCTCAATTTAAAAAAAAAAAAAAATGACTGTAAGTGATAGAAATGAGTAAAGTGAAGGCCATAGTGGGGAAGGGACTTGCTGAAGTCACCCAGTGGATCCAGGGTGGATCTGAAACCACAGCAGAGACCTTCTGCCTCATAGTCTGTGTCCAGCCTCCTTGGCCACACCGCAGGTTTCTACCTTTCAGGAAACAAAGGAGCAACGAGAGGAAGAGCCTGGGCTGCCTCGGTCCAGACAGAAGCCGAGGACTAGCCGGGACAGGCTCCAGTTGCTGAGACCCCGGTGCCCCTGAGCCCCATCCCTCTGCCTCTCTGCAAACTGGGCCTCCCGCCACTTGAAGATTAGTCACAGATGCTGCAAACACATCCGCAATATTGTGTCAAAAAAAGACGTGCAGCAGCATTCAGATAGTAGGCTTATTAGCCTGTTATTATCCATTCACCCAAATATTCCAACTAATCAGCCTTCAGATGGGCAGGATTAATTGGTTACGATCCTAGCACTGGGCACATCTAATTGAAATGGATGCATTTGCCTTTCAGAATGAACAGCTTATCCATTGCCGTTGTACAGGGAGCACGGCCTGGCCCGTGGATTTTGCTGTCAGGGCCATTATGGTGGAGGCCATGGGATTGATGAATGGAGCCCTTTGTTCACCTTTGTTCAGGGCTGTAGCCCCTTTCTTGTATCATGGTTAGCAATTTGCTGCATATCCATCTCCCTACAGGACTGGGAGCTACTTGAGGGCAGATCTATATCAATTGGCATCAGACCTGACTCATATAACAAGAAAGCCAAAATAATAGTGCCTTAAACAAGATGAAATTTATTTTTCTCTCGTAAAAAAAAAATCTGATGATAAGATAGCTGCGGCTGGCATAGCAGCTCCATAATGTCTTCAGGACTTAGCCCGTCCTTACTTCCTTCCTTCCATCCTTCCTTCCTTCCTTCCTCCCCTCCTCCCCTCCTCCTCTCCTCCCCTCCTCCCTCCCTCCTCTCCCCTTGCTACCCCCCATCCTCTTTCCACCCTCCTTCTCTCCTTCTTTCCTTTTCTTTTTTTCCCCCCACCATCCTAAGCTGTGGCATCCATCCTCATGGTCCGAGATGACTGCAGGGAAGTCAGCCATCATCTTCGAGTCCCAAGCAGCAGGAATGGGAAAAAAGAAAGAGAAAATGAGGCACATCTCCAAGTTGAATCAGCTCCTTTGAAGGAGCATTTTGGGAGTCCCTCACAATGCTTATACTTATATGACATTGGCCAGAACCTAGTCACCTGACAGGTGCAGTTTTCAGCCAGATGTATATGCATTTAAATAAAATCAGGTTCTGTTACCAAGGAAGAGAGGGAGAATACATATTGGGCAGGCACCTTAAAGTGTTTGACAGAATATCTGGCTCTGATTCAGCTTCAGTAGCCCTCCCAAGTCCTTCCTTTCACATCCTGGGAAGGGTTAAGAATTTGGGTCAGATAAACCTTAGTATAAATGCTGGCTCTGCTATTTACTAGCTGTGTAGCTTGGGCAAACTTTGTTTAAGTTTTTGAGCCCAGTTTCTTTATTATAGTAATGGTCACACTGACTTTACAGTGTGGTTATGAGGAATAAGTGTGTGTATTCTATTCAAGAGCTTAGTGGGGCTTCTGGAACATAGTAAGGCGTCAATAATTGATAACTAACAGAATTATTAATGATTGTCATTATCATCAAAGGAACCAGAAATGTAGGTATTATATCCTGTTTAAGAGAATGCTGGGCTCGGAGTGAGAAGACCTATACTTGAGACTCACGTAATGACTGTTTGGCCTCTGGCAAGTCACTTAACTTGTCTGAGACTCAATCTCATTTCTGGAAAATAAGGATAATTAGATCTACTCTCAGTTTTGAAAATCAAAGAATTACTTTCCAATGCACAACAAAATGCTATGCTATTATTAAGGTAGTGTTTTTTAGTGAGAAAATCACAAACTGTGGGTCAGATGACCTAGTTTCACACCCAGCTTTGTCATTTCTTAGTTATGTGACTTTGCCGTATCACATGACCCTGCTGAACTTTGGTTTCCTTATTAGTAACAGGGAATAGCAATACTTTCCTTGAACATTTCTTGTAAGAATCAAAGGGAGTCTATGCAAATGCCAACTGCCTGAAAAAGACAAGACTCTAAGTAAATGACAGTGATGATTATGGAGGTGATGCTGATGCTCATGATAATGATGAGGATGAATCACTCAGCATTCATGGAATGAATGAAAAATGAAAGAATGAATGAATCAACAAGCAAACTAGAAGGCTAGAGTTAGTGTCCTCCCTCTGCAGAACCACGCAGAGGGGAACACACAAGAGCTAAGTTCCCAGCGTTTGCTCTGGGCAGCCTCAGGCTTGAATTGCAGATTCCACACACCAATAGGGCCACGCAATACATGCTGAGGGACTCAGGTAGGGAAGTCTTCTTTATCATGTCCCTGAGAGAGCAGATTCCTCAGCCAAATGTCACCTCTTGTCATCCTTAGGCCCACTCACCTCCCAGTGAGAATCAACCCTAGCAGTGGCTGAGCTCATCCATGTCTCCAAGCCACCTGTATGTGTACAGATGGGCAGAGTACCATAAAGCATTTATTACCCAGTGGGTGAGATGATAACATTACTTATGCTTTTCTCTTCTAACAAGTGGTCATAAAACCTTTATGATACCTCCAGCCCGCGTATCCTTTTCCGTTTTGTGTTATTCTTGCTTTTCCACACTCCTCCCGACTTTCCTCCATTAAGTACATCCAGTACTAAGAACTCAGAGCTCATTTGGTACAGAGAGAAACTCAATTATATCCACCAGCAGAGTGTAAAAGGAATGGAGGTTTGAGATATATTTATGGGTTACAGCCTCTAGATGGAAACTTGCCAATTTTCAGTCCGGCAATCTATAGGAATGCTCCGGAGGATGTCAACTAAGTCTGGGGAACCATTCCAAATGGGAAACACTCTCTAAGCGGATTTATAGTTAGGATTTAATGTGAATGTCAAAGTTAGCTCCAAGTTAAATGAAACTAATTGGACCTGTAGAACAGAGTTTGTAAACTGGGAGCCCAAGACCGTATCTGGGCCACAGGTGAATCTTATTTTGTCCACAATTGGGCCACCTAGTTTAAAAAAAATGGTTGCCTATAATTTGAAAATTAGATTTCAAATGAAAATATAGATTGTGTGTGTGTGTGTGTGTGTGTGTCAAAATTGCATGCTCTATCCACAGTGGCTTCACCTTCCAGCATGGCAACAATTGGCCGAATTTCAGTAGTCAATTTTCTTTTAGAAAGATCAGATGTGCTCTAGTTTGCCACAGTCCCTACCATTCCCTATTGTCCCTTTAATATATCCTGCTCACTTCCCCATTTGTGTTTTCTGTAGGTATTTGTGTTTAGGCCCCTCTTCACAAGATACTCACTGCTTGAAGTGATACACATGTCAAAATGACCTCCAGCTTGAATGAAACCAGATGAATCCTTTAGAAGGTACTTCTGGCTTGTAGAAGTGCAGTTGTCAAATTTTCTTCTAGCTGAAATGTACCTAAACTAATCCATTAGAAAGAACACATGAGTCATGCAGACTCTGAGGAGCTGCAGTGTCAACTCTGAAAAGCATCAAAAGGGCAAGTCCACTGTAGTGGAGTTTGTTTATTTGGCTCACCTCATGTCAGAGCTGATGGCCCCACTGGCTTTGAATGGCCCTAGGCTCGGAAAGAGCAGCTGGCATGGAGAGAATTGTCCTTTCCTCCCTCTCATCTTGAGTGGCTCTTTGACGGTGGACAAAGGGGAAACCCAGAACAGCTCAGATAGAAAGGAGAATTGTAAGCAGGACTCAGGCAGTCAGGGAGCGGATGTGAGTGCTATGCTGAAGCCTCGTAATGTGCAGAAATCGAGGGCTGAGCGAACATGGTGTGGAGAACTAAAAAGTGTCTGCCTGGGAGGCAGAAAGCCTGGGTTGGATCCTAAGTCAAGCCGCTGATGTGCTGTGTGACTTTCCCTTCCTTTCCCTGAGTTTTAGCGAAAGGACCCCCTCTGCAAAATGGAGATTGGCTCCACATAAGCTCTAGAAAAGATTCAAAGCTCCTTATCTTAGAGGAAGACCTGGCCCACAGCTGAGAAAGATGCAGACTGAAGGGCAAGTCTGTAGAAGGTTTATCTAAGGGTGGCTCCAAGGTCTGGTTCTGAATTTATGACAACTGCACTGAATTATTCTCCCCGCCTAGTCTCTTGGCCCTGTGGCTCTGTGATGCATCCCCAACCTCATCTCTTCCTCCTCTGTCCCGCCTCCCTCTGCTCCAGCTGTACCAGCCTCGTGCCCTGGGGCATGCCAAGCATAAGCCGTGGTGGGTGATGCTTTAGCCTGTAATGCCTTTTTCTTTATCCTGGCAGAATCCTACTTTCCAAGGCTCAGTTTCTCCTCCTCAAAACCTTCCCAGTGCCCTTCCATCATCATACACACAGTCACACCCAAAGTCGACTGGCTTTGGGATTCGATCCCAGTTCAGCACTCTCCAAGAGTGTCACCTGGTTTATGAGGATGGCAGGGCCAAGAACCCAATATCCCAATTCTTTTCACCAAGTCACTGGACCTCCCACTTCACTAGGGCACATCTTACTCTCCAGTGTGACTACAGGCAGATTACTTGACCTCTCTGAGTCCCAACTTCTGCATCCAGAAAAGGAGGATGAAAATATTTATCTCATAATATTGAGAGAATTGAGGTCAGCATACTAACAATGTGATGCTGTGCCTGGTACCTCATAAGGACACACCAAATGCTTTCTTTAGGTACAGAGAAAGGCTGTATTTGTTTTTGTGTTCACAGCCCATGTCCAAGCCCAGCAGATGGAATGAGCACTAGTCTAGGAGTCATGTGACTTTATGTTTGGGCTCTTGCTTCCTTCTTAGCTCTGTGATTTGGAGCAGGAAGCTTAACTTCTGCGAGCCTAGGTTTTGCCTTCTAAGAAATGGAAATGGTTCTACCTGGCTTTCAGATGGCTGCTGTAGGCATCACTCACTGGGGCTAATGAATGGGGCAGGATGGGGTGGGAATGTTTCCTGGAACAGAAAGCACTACACAAACGTGAGCTCTTTATTATCGTTCCTAACACCAACAGCTTCTTTTCTCCAGTGGCAGCCCAGAGCCACTTGCTGCCCCCACCACGGTGGCCCAGATGTTGCCAACATCTGTCTGCTTCCTGGGCCTTTTATGGAGAGAGAGGGAACAAAGGAGCTAGGGAGGATCATACTGGAGAAATGTGTGGAGGGGTTTTACTAACTCCTCCTGCTGCCCCTCCCCGACTTGTATCCCCTGGGGAAGAGGGGCCACTTATTCTTCTCTGTGCTTCAAATGCCTTGCCTCATGACTGGCTTTTTGGAAAAGCTTATTGGGGCATTGCTTGTATGGATTCAGGGTTAACTTTTGCCTCTGGGGTGATGCTAATGGCAACAGGGCCAAGGGCGACAGGGCCTCTGGGTTACCCAAATGGAGATATGATGAGCTTGGGATTCAGGAATCCTGAGTCTGCTGCTGCTTTACTGTGTGAGCTTGGGCAAGGCACATACACTCTCTGGGCTTCAGTTTTCACATTGATAAAGTGATGCATCTAAGGTTCAATGAAGAAGAATTCCCTGCCTGATTGATCCTTGAGTATTCTGGAACATCTTGTAGCTGAGAAAGACTGGAGGATGTTTAGTATCTGCATGTGCACTGAGCATCATATTTGTTTTTCCTTTTTGTTGGTTTCTACGTGGACAGTAAATGCCAGCGTTTTTGAGTTGTTACTGGGTGCCAGGAACTTTGCTCACATTAGCTCATTTATTCTTTATAGCAATCCTTGGAGGTGGCTCCAGCGTCCCTTTTCTCTAATGATTAAACTGAGAATCAGAGGAGAGAATTCACTGTCTTAAGTCACACAGCTAGTCACAGAAAGAGTCATCCCAAATTCTTTCCAGTGTGCTGCGTCGCCAAGAAGTAATGAGTTTCTAGTCCCTGAAGGGTATTGTGGAAGAGATTGGTCCATGGGCTGGGCCAGAGCCAGGTGTTCACTGTGGCTTTGTCATTTCATAGACTCCTAGAATGTGCAGCACTGGGAGGACCCTTGCAGTCCAGCTGCTACAGTCCCCTCTTTTATATGCGGGGAAACTGAGGCTCTGAGAGGGCCAAGCACTTGACCAATGTCACTCATCAGCCTTCCACAGTCAGGCCAACCTGGGTTTGAATTCTGTCTCTGTCGCCTACATCTGGGACATCCCACTGTCCATCACTGAGTGCCTGCCAACGGAAGCCAGCCCCTGACCACAGCCATAGATACACATGGCTGGGCCATGGACCTGAGGGAGTACCTGGGAACTAGCAGGGCCTCTGCCCAGAGCCTCCAGGGACTTGCCTCTGCCCTCCCTTTCCTCCCTGGAGGGGGGCCAAAATTATCTTTATTAAAACACCCTCTGCCCTCCCTCTCTGTAATTGCAGCTCTGTGAGATGCCAGATTTCACTCTGCCCCCTTCCCACTTCCCCTGCCCCAGGCTCCTTGGGAAACACAACCATGTGCCTCAGGAAGACCGGCTAGCCTGTATCCACCCAGTGCTGGAGGGAGGAGGCCCCTGGCACCAGCATCTTCTCTCTGACCCCTTCCATTCCAGATGGGCGTGTGGGGCCACAGAGAGGTAGAATGTGGTGGGATGCAGCGTGACACAGGGGCGGAACTCAGCCTCAGAGCTATTTGGCTTCCTTGCTAGCCCTTCTAACAACCTTGAGCGAATTACCTGGTGTCTCTGAGGCTCAATCTCTTTATCTTTGGGAAGGGAACAATAATAGAACCTACCTCACAAACTTGGAAGGATTAAGTGAGACAATGTAGGTGAAGTGGTTAAGGCAGGGACTGGTGGGTGCAAGTGCCAGACAAGTGGTTGGCTCCCTCCCTCCATGGTTCTGGGCATTGTTCTGCATTCTGTAATCTGAGGCCAGCAGCTGACCCGGAACCAATGTCAGACACAAACAAGATGTCAACACTGTCTGTTTTGTTTGCATTTCTGGGCTAACTTTCCATATTGTTCCTTTGCCTCATATAGCTAACATTTAGGTAGCACTTCTTGGGTGCAAGACACTGTACCTAGGGCTGGACATGTATTAATTAACTCACTTTACTCTCCCAACACGTCTACGAGATACATTGTATTTATTTGACAGGTGAGGACACTGAGGCGGAGAGAGGTCGCCCCTTGCATGGGGTGGGTGGGAGAGCTAGGCGCCTGGGCTCCCCAAACTCTGTCAGATCTCAAAGGGTCTGCCCTCCATCCATCCATTATCAAGCCCTTTCTATGTTTTAGACGTTCACAAAGCAGGGAACAGGTAACACCCCCACCTTCCTGGAGCTCACGGTCTAGACAGAATGAGACTCACCTGTCAGAGCCAGCCCCCCGGATCCCACTTCCTGTCCTGAGCACCTCTCCTTTGCTCATGACACTTTTTGCATGTCTCCAACCAACCACCAGCCTGGAGTTTCTTCCCCTGCCTACCTACTGCCGACTTCCCTCCAGCTCCCTCCCTCCAGCCCAGGATGAAGTCTTCGGGACTTACCCAGGGTGGCAGCAAGCATGGAGCCCAGTACCACTGCTCCAGGACAGTGGATGCACACAGGCTCACTCAGCACCTCAATATTTCCATGTGTTATTCAGCAGCATTATAGTCCCTATAGTTTGGTAATGACGCAAGGCGGTAAAGAGTGTGGGATCCTATCGGAATTGCCTATTTATTGCCGAGCTCTGTGCACAGTGGCTGTGGGTTCTTGGACAACTCATTCGGCTGCTCTGAGTGTCGATTTTTGGTGTGTATACTGGAACTTAGCTCTACTCCAGCCCCGTCACACCCACCTCCCTGGCTTCCTGGGGCTGAGAGGCCCACAGCCAGACTAAGACAAACTCAAGGTCTGGAGTCAGAGGGACTTGCCTTTAGCTCCCTGGAAATGTTGTTTAATGTTCTGAGACTTACTTTCCTCACCTGTAAAACTGGCACAAAATTACATTTTCTCCCTTTTCAAAGGTCTGCAGACTGCAGGGCTGGGACTGAAGTGAGGACTGAGAGCCTCACTCACCTGGGACACGAAATTGAAAGGCTTGCCAAAAAACTCGGGAATGCATTAATTTTGATTTTTTAAAGTCTTGCGTTAAAATGTTACTCATCTCTGTCATTGAGTTTTTTGTTCTGGCGTCCCTTTAAATTTTGCATGCAGGATGAATGCCTCACGCCTCACCCTGCCCCAGCCAGGTGGTCCGCATCTGTTCCATGTGGTCCTGCTGCAAGGAAAGCCTTTTACATCTAAGTTCTGTGCAAATGACACTGTTTCATTGCTGTGGTGGTTGTTTTATATTAGTTGCTTGTAATTACAGTAATCCACTTTTAGATGGGAGGAAATTTTTCTGGAGGGCTGAAAAAAACTTTTCAGATTTTCTGTTGAGTCTTATAGGTCTGGGTTCTAAGAACGGGTCTGCTACATACGGATTAGTTTTGTGACCTGGAGCGAATGACTCAACCTCTTTGAGTTTTCTTATCTGCAAAATGGGTGTACTATTAACACGAACCTCGAAGATTTCCTATGACGACTGATTTAGTTAGATCATGTGTTTAATTTGTCAATGCCAATGAATGTCTTGATGTTCCCCTTTACAATATGAAAGAGTACTTTTTTCTAGTTCTGTGCCATGGAACCCTAGAAATTTCAGACTCCCAACCTCCACTGGAACTGGGACAATTCTTTTCTGTTGTGTTTTTTTTTTTTGGTCCTGAAATGGATGCCCAATTAAAATTGCTATAAAGTGAAGTGTTCACAAGCAGTAATAATCATAACAACACTGGCTAAACTTAACGTCTCTGATTTCCTTTCTTTTCTTTCTGACAGTTGGAAAATGAGATTTTAGTTTAGAACGATGAGGGTGTCTGCCCCCGCCAGGTTTCCCTCCAGCCCCTGCTGAGCATGGTATGAGCATGTTATGAGCACCGTCTGAGACACATGGCCAGCTCAGGACAGATTAGCTGGCACTGGAGGGACGGGGAGGAGAAAGGGGCGGTGGGGCCGTGGTGTGGTGGTCTGGTCGCCAGGCATGTCTGTATTGTCTCTGCTGAGTTATTAGTCTCACCCTCCAACCCAGACGCCATCTCTTCTGCTCACGGCTACCTTTGCAGCTCGGTCGCATGCAGCTGGGTACCACTCCCACCTTCTCTGGTTGGCTCTGCCGGTTACACAGCCACCTTCTCCTGTAACCTGCCTTCGTGCTGCCCTTGTATACCACACACTGCAAAGACACCCTTCTGTTACAGAGAGACATGGTCCGTCGACATTTTCAGCAGGGAGTCCTTGGTCCAAACAGAATCGTATAGGGATCTCCAGTTCATTTGACAGATGCAAGCAGCATTGTGTAACAGTGGAGTCCTATCATTGTACATTTAATTTGCATGAATTAACCTCTGTATATTTTATGACAAGAGATACAGAAACAGACAGAAATTTAAGAAGTTAAGTCATTTTCCCCACCGTTTCACTCAATGAGCATCTATAACCCTGAGTGAAAATGGGATAGAAAACATGAAATTGCTGTCTTCCTCGGTCAGTCTCAAAGCCTCCCCCCTCAAAGTCATCGCCGCTCTGCGCTGAGTACAGTTCCCTTGTTTAAATATATCCTTTTTTTTTCTTTATTTTTTTAAAGGATGGCTCTAAATTCAAGCCAGTTATTTCAGGTGCTGAATCAAATAAACACTAACAGGGACATTTCAACTGGATCTTGAAGGATGAGCCGAACTGTGTTCAGTGGGTTTCGGTCTTTCTCTATACTGCACTGATAGTTGTGAAAATACACACACACGTACACACTTATATGTAAATAACGCTTAATAATTTTCAAAGCCATTTCACCTGCATCCTCTCATTTGATTCTCCCAACCACCCTGAGAGTCAGGGAGGGTGAATTATCATTGCCACTTGACTGGTGAGGAAAAGGAGGCTATGGGAGGTTGAGCGACTTGCCCAAAATCTCATTAAGAGGATTAAGTTCCAAGCTCCTGGCTTCCACTGAGCCTGATACTGGGTTAGGTCCAGCAATTTTCCACAGTATCCTGCTCTGAGTGAGGACCAAGTGTTGGAGGGGAACTGGAGACAGGGGGTCCTTCTGGGAGAGCAGCTTCTCCCTCATTTCTTCAGGAGTTCTGTTCTCAGCCCCTCTCTGCTTCTTGGAAAGACTTGTAGCTCTCCATCCCGGAGGCTCCATGACCGAGACTCCAGGAACATGAGACCCTGGATAACCCCCCAGAAAACTCACTTGTTGATAGCAAAGGGGAGGGGCTCCAGAAACCAGGCCCAGACAATGGGAGGGAGGGAATAATGCCAGAACTCATCCCTGCGCTGAAGAAAGGAGCACATGTTCAGATCGAAAGGGTCCACTGAGTACCAGCACGATGAATGAGGAACAAAAAGAGAAAGAAAACCCCACAGCTGGTTGCATTGTGGTGCAATTTCAGAATGACGTGGATACAGGGAGAAAAATGTAAAAGCTTTCAGAGAGAGAGAACAAAAAACAAAAACAAAAACAAGATATTCCCTGCAAAGGAGAGAGAGACGATGACGTTGTTGTGAATATAATAATACTAATAGCAGAACAATTTACTGAGACATTCTGTGGACCAGGTAGTGGGTATGTGGTTTGTGGAAGCCCCATATTTCCTCCCCCTGAATTTAGAATAACTTAAAAGATTAGAAAAAGGATCTAAAGCAGATGGAGATTAACATTTCATCTCCATTATTGAGAAAGGTTAGTTTAGAGGATGTGGTAAAAAATGGGTACTTCCCCACCCAGGGTAAGTGCTGGGTACCTGGCACCTTCCCACATGAGAATTGGTCCCCAGAAAATGAAAGAGGTGGAGGAGCAGAGTGGCAGGCTGCTTCTGGAGGGCAGCTGGCTCCCACAGTGAAGAAGAGAGGAAAGGACTCAAATCCTCATTCCCAACTCACCAGTCAGGAGATCCAGTCTCCCTTGGGAGGAGGAGGATGTGGGGGTGAGAGACAGGGAGTGTTGAGGAAATTCATCCTGATCAAACCCAGATGCCCCGGGGAGACACATTTGCTCCTAACACTATTCAGAGTACCTGAGTGCCCAACTTCGTTTAATGCTACAGTAAGTTCAGTAAGTACTATTACGATAAGCTGGGGCCATCCTGATGCCCATTAAGTAGGTGAGTAAAATGAGGCTCCTAGAGGCCTTGATAACAAACATTTACCTTTTGCTGTTGCTTTTGTGACAGCACTCACCCGGGGTGGCTTTTGCAACTTTATTCTAGCCCCATGGAAGTGGCTGGGTGAGAATTTTATGCTAGTTCTGCCTGACTCTGACTCCAGAGCCCTCCTAACTCCTTTTCAACACTGCTTCCTAGAGTGTGGGGCTCTTAAAGGCAGTGATGGTAAAGGGAAGCTGTGCTCACTCAGTGCCTCCTGACATCTGGCCCCCGCGGGCAGCCTCACGGTCTGGATGGAGAACTGGAGGAAGCTTGGAACCACAGTAAAAGAGATTCTCATGTATGTAATGGGCTGAGGAATTGGCTAGGACCACCACTGGGGTCCTTGAAAAAGAGCCCCCTCGCCTCTCTTCCCTCTTCCACTCTCCTAAATCATTGACTATTCGACTTCTCCAGTGACATGGAGCTCCCACCCCTTCTACTCCCTAAAATTCCACAAAATGCACTCCCATTTTAGGTTTTAAATCAATTCAAACGAATATATTGATTACTTTGTTTTATCTCCTCAACTATATGAAGTAGACTTCTTATCATCCCCAGTTTCTAGATACAGAATAAAGTAACCTGTAAGAGGCCACACAACTAGAAGAGTAGTCCTAGGATTTGAACTCAGATTGGGTGGATTCAGACTCCGAGCTATAACCAGCAAGCTAAATTGGCACAAATAAATAAGAGGAAATAAACAGGTCAACCAGGAAGGGCACCTCTGTAGGCAGATACCTGCCAAAGAGTGGGATGAGGATTGTTATAGACGATTATACTCTTGGTGCTAGTCATGGCTCTCCAGGACTAAGAATTTCCATTGCTGTAGACATTCTGCCGAGTGCACGAGCTCATGTAATCCTAAAGTAGATACTACTTCACAGATGGGGAAAATGGGGTACAGAGAATCCACTGACCTGCCCATGATCATGAACTCTGCGAGTGTGGTAGGTAGCATTTCAATTCTCTTCTGCTCCTCATCAACCCATGCTTTAACCACTTTATCAGCTCTGCCAAGCCTACCTGGTGGTGAGGTCCCATGCGGTGGATCCATCTGGGTCAGGAAAATTCCAGAAACAAGCATTTGTAATGAGCATCCCCGGAGGATTCTTATGGTCAGGCAAGTTTGGGAAAGGTATCTGTGTTAATCTGATACGGCTGCTATAACAAAATACCCCAGACGAGGTGACTTAGAAAAAATGGAAATTTGTTTCTCACATCCTAGATGCTGGAAGCCTGAGATCAGGGTGCCAGCATGGTTGAGTGAGGACTATCTTCCAGGTGGCAGACCTGTCCTTGTATCCTCATATGGTAGAAGGAGTGAGCTAGCTCTCTGAGGCCTTTTTGCGAAGGGTGCTAATTCCGTTTATGAGGGTTCTACCCTCATGTTCTAATCACTGCTGATAGTATCCCCCCAAATTTATGCTCTCCCAGATCCTCGGAATGAAATCTTATTTGGAAATAGGATCTTTATAGATGTAATCAGTTAAGGATCTCAAGATGAAATCATCCCGTGCTTAGGGTGGGCCCTAAATCCAATGACTGGGGTCCTTATAAGAACACCAGAGGACACAAAGAGAAAGAGGAGACAAGAAGGTGAGGTAAAGGCCGAGGCAGAGATTAGAATGAGCTGCCACAAACCAAGGAATTCCCGGAGTCACCAGAAGCCGGAAGAGGCATGAAAGGATTCCCCACAGAGACCTTGGAGGGAGCGTGACCATGCCAACACCTTGATTTCAGACTTCTGGCTTCTGAACTATGAGAGAATGAATTTCTGCAGTTTTAAGCCTCGAGTTTGTAGTGATTTTTATGGCAGCCCTAGGAAACTAATACTGCCAGCTTCCTCGGAGGCCCAGGATCAAGATGAGATTCAGAAACAGGGAGTCTCTCTGGGACAGTCCCTCCCACCTCCACCTGTTCTTCCAGGACATTCTGGTTGGTTCAAAAGGCACAGGGCTCTATACGGGCCAGGAACCCAGGCTAGTTGTTCTTTTTTTTTTTTTAAAGATTTTATTTTTTTCCTTTTTCTCCCCAAAGCCCCCCAGTACATAGTTGTATATTCTTCGTTGTGGGTCCTTCTAGTTGTGGCATATGGGACGCTGCCTCAGCGTGGTTTGATGAGCAGTGCCATGTCCGCGCCCAGGATTCGAACCAACGAAACACTGGGCCGCCTGCAGCGGAGCGTGCGAACTTAACCACTCGGCCACGGGGCCAGCCCCCCAGGCTAGTTGTTCTTGAGTGAGCTCAGCCCCTTACCAATACGGGGACGAAGTGGCTCTATGACAGTGGCATTTAAGTTCAACAGTTTCTAATTCATCTTTAGTTTAGACAGACCCTGGGCTCTCCCAGACCTCATCCTTTCAGTCTCAGGCTCTGCTAGCCCCCCAAATTGTACATTTTCTTGGGTGGCTGGTTTGGGGAAGCTATCACTGATCCCCTTAGGCTGTGATGTGCTGGGACTTTGGGTCCCTGTATGTCACCGTGAACTTGAGCTAAGGGCAATGCATAGTCTTGGAAGCCCAGCTGGGGCTGGATCTGAGGGTGGACCTTGCAGGATATAGACACAGGATCTTTGGGAGGAGTGGGGAAGCAGGACCTGGAGAGCCACCTTGCAGCAGCCCAGACAGCAAGATCTCAGGGAGCAAATTTTGAGGTGATTAACACTTGCGGCAGTGGGGGTGGGGCGGGGGTTGGGGTTATCAGTGTTACAGTTGGGATGGTCCCTGAACAAGGAAACAAAGCTGCTCCTCCCAGCTCCCCCTGCAGCCTGTGCCCTGGGTTGCCTGACGTGTTGCTAGGGTGGAGGGCATCTCTGAGGTAAGAAGAGGAATGAAGGAGGTTCCTGAGCAATTCTCTTTGCTGACTTGGAGTACTAGGAAATGCAGAATTCTGTGTTTGTAAAAACTCAGGAGACATGCAGCAGGAAGGTGAAGAGGAAAGGTTGAATCCTGCCGGGTCCGCCCTGCTGGATGCAACGAGGACACTGAGCGGCTTTTGCTTCCTGCTCCTGTCATTGCACAAACCAGCCTCCAGTTGCGTCTTCTCTCTTTTCCCTTCTTATTGCTTGGCATCTCGCACTTGACTCTCTGCACTTAGTAACTCACTTTCCTGGCGTTTTCCTGATCAGGCCTAGTAGGGGAGATCCTGAGGCCATCGCAACATGCCTTCAAGACAATTGGCAGCTCCATCACCACTGCTGGGAAATGGCAGCAGAAGAATGCTCTTGAGGACCCCTACTGTGTGACTTGCAATGGGTTTTGAAGAAGCTTGATGGACAGACAATGGAGGCATTGGAAAGACTGGAAAGCCTCTGGATTTGGAGCTTTGCTTTTTGTGACTTCATTTCCTCTCTACTCGAGTTACTGCTGGCGTTTGGTTTTTTTCCTTCCTCCTCAGCACTTATTTTACTAAGCACTGATAGGTGTAAATCACTTTTCAGTGTATAAAGTTGTGTTATCAACTCGATTCTCAATGAGGTCCTTACATAAAGAGGAAAAGGCACCTGTTGTCATGATCATTTTAAGGCTGGGAAAACTGAGACTCAGAAAGGTGAATTGGCTGGCCCAGGGCTGTACAGTAAATCAGTGACAGCCAGGATTTGAACCCAAGTCCAGCGCTCTTTGGGATCTGTTGTGGGTGCTCCCTTTCACTTAGGATCCTATTATTTCCATCCAGATATAGGAATAGGAATAGCAAAGAGAGATAGCTGTCAATTTGCTTACTGTGGAAGGTGATTGTGCATGAATAGCTGGGCCAGACATCCCCTTACTCCTTTGCTTTCTGTTTCAGTGTCTCCTGAGTATATACAAATAAATAAATCATTAAACCAGCTTGGAATTCAGACCAACTTCTCCCCTTGCCCCAAAAGCAGGGAAAAGTAGCCAGATAGTTGTCGTATTTGCCTCTTAATTACCCCTCTACCAAGTGCCCCTTCCCTGGCCCCAGGAGACAGACTAACAGCAATTTTTTTTTATTCACTAAGTATCTTCCAGTCTTCTAGTCCAGGGACAGGACTAAGAGATGATTCGGACCCAGCCCTTGCCTTTTAGGGGCTACCAGACCATTTGGGGAGACACCCCTGTCTATCCACTCATTTATCTATTTATCCATCCATCCATCCATCCATCCAAAAACTATCTAGGAAGCACCAACAAAGCACTATGTGCTATTCTCAGCACTGATGGTAGAGTAATAAGTAAAATACAAGTCTTACATTATGGAAGTTCCCTTCCATTAGAGCTGTGAACAAAATTAACACATGAATGTATAATGTAAGGGCAGGGAGAGGTGAGTGCTGTAAAGACAGTTACAGCAAGGAAAGGAGATAGGGAGCCTGTGATGGAGACAAGTGAGGGGCACTATCCCTGGTCGTGGGGCTAGGGGGGTCAGTGGTGTGCAAAGGGAAGTCTTCACCGATGATGCTGTCTTCAGACCAGCACCTTCTGCCCCACCTCTCACCAAACTTACTTTCTCCACCCATGATGTCTAAAGAAGCCAGCTGACTTCAGAAGCTCCCCGCCTGTATGAAAGTCAGTTTGTATGTCTTCAGTATTGACTAGGTTCTCAATGGCCTCTCGCTTCCTCTTGAGTCTTAGCCCTCCCTTCTGTCTCAGAAGGCTGAGTTGTTGGCGCAGTGGTTTAAGCCCGGCACAGTATTAGGGATCTCTCCATGGACCCTGTGAATCTGCAACACATTCCCCAAGAATAATGCCTTGAACAAAGGACACAGGCTCTGTAAACTGCCAACTCTAGGGACAAACTGAGAGTTTCAAGATCCTACAGACTTTGGATTCTGGAACCAAATGTGCGTCCTGCCACTGACTCTGCAACGTTAGGCAAAGTCACCTCTTGGAGGCTCACTTTCTGCATCTGTTGAATGAAGACAGCCTCGCTCATGTGGCTGCTATGGCCACCTCATTAAAAAATACATGTGAGGACCTGTGAGCATTCTACAAACTAGTTGATAAGGGGACAGGGCTAGGACTAAGACATAAGTTTTCTGATTCCTTTCTCAATGTCATTTTCCTCTGCCAGAATTTTTAAACCACCATTTGTTGACCACTGGCTGTGTTCTAGACAAAATATTGAATGCCTTTTGTGCATTCACTCAGTAATTCTCGCCATAGCCTCATTCAGTGAAGACTGCCATCCCCAACTTTCAGATGAGAAAGCTGAGGCTCAGAAAAATGCAGTGACACACCTGAAGCTCCATAGGTGGTCAGTGATAATGCAGGTACTTGAACCCAGGACTGTCAATTCCAGAGCCCACACCGTCAACCACCATGCTGTTTAGTTGGTCGTCGAGTCCTTCTGTCACGTTTTGGGTGTGAGTATACTTGATGGATGTGCCAGCCCACTCTCGCACCTTTGGGCTTGACGGTAATTGGAATTGTAAGAACTTTTTATTGCCACTTCCTGTATGGTTTGCACTTAGAAGTTTTAAGAAACTCTTTTCTTCTTATTCTATTTCCCTCTGGCATAGAGCTTATTGAACTGTGCATTACAGTAATTATCTGCTTACTTATCTGTTTCCCCAAACTGACTGTAGGTTCTTTGAGACCATATCTATGTGTTCCTAAATCCAGGCAGAAGGTTTGGCTCTGGGTCAAGGTGTAACAATAACAGCGGTAACCATTAAGCGAATAACTACCATGTACTGAATGTTTTCTATAGGTCCAGGGTTGTATGACATATTTTACATACATCATCTGATCCAATCCTCACAGCAGCTCTTTTTGCTGAATGGTATTATTCCCATATTAGAGCTATGAAGCCTGAGCTTCACAGAGAGAATTTTCCATGGTACACCACTGGTGGGTGGCAGAGTAAGAACTTGAACTTGGGTCTGCCTGCTTTCAGGTATGCCCATAACCTGGAGAAAGAATAAACCAATGAAGGAGTGCAAGTCTTCTCCCTGGTCACCTGGGATCCTTGGTTTATCTTCATGACTCAAAGAATAGAAAGAAGATCAATCCTCTCAAAGATACTTTCTCCCACCCTCTCTATTATTCATTCTTCAGAGTGGGATTCAGACAGAACTTGAGAGGCCACCTGAGGATATGGAGTGGGACACTGATTTGTGCTAAACGGCTCATAGAATTAGAATTCTCTTCAGCCCACTCTCTTACTCAAATGGAGAATTGACAGAGAGATGCAGGTATATTTCTGTCACCTACCCTCAGACAGGCATTTCTAATGGATTCATTCATTCATTCATTCTTTCAACAAGTAATTTGAGATCTACTATGTGCCATGTACCATTCAAATTCATTCAGAAATAAATAAAACCTTGCCCATCTCTTCACTGCCTCTCAATGGAGAAATACAATAAATGCATAATGAGGCCTACTTGGTTCAGATCCGGGGTTAGGTCTCAGATACAAAGAGTTGATTAAGGATGCCTTCTGGGGTATGGAAGGGATGTTGGCGGACAGAAGCATGACTTGCTGAGGGGTCTAAAAGGTGGATACTTAACCCAGCGAGGAATAGCAGGTTTCAGATAGGCTGGTTGAGAACTCATGACCCAAGAGCTGAGGTTTAACGGACTAGGCAAAGAAGTGGGGGAAGGGCATTTCAGGCAGAGTGAACAGCTTAAGCAAAAGATGCAGGACATATCCAGCTGTAATACTACACAGGATGTCATGAATGTATATATATATATATATCATCTATTCGAAAATGCACTCAAGTTTACTTTTTTCTTTCTAACTTAGAATATTGGAGCTAAAATGACTATTAGAAACCATCCAGGGGCTAGCCCGGTGGTGCATCAGTTAAATTTGCACGTTCCGCTTTGGCAGCCCAGGGTTCACTGGTTCGGATCCTGGGTGCGGACATGGCACCACTTGGCAAGCCATGCTGTGGTAGGTGTCCCACATATAAAGTAGAGGAAGGTGGGCACGGATGTTAGCTCAGGACCAGTCTACCTCATCAAAAACAGGAGGATTGGCAGCAGATGTTAGCTCAGTGCTAATCTTCCTCAAAAAAAAAAAAAAAGAAGAAGAAGAAGAAAAGAAACCATCCAATCTCACCCACTCGCCCCAAAGAGGAGAAGGGACATGGGCAAGGGTCACACAGTTTGGGCCCTGTAGGAGAGGACCATGGGTAATCATGGGATGCAACTAGGAAACTGTGAAGAGAACATCTCATACTATAGTGGGGAGGGGAATTGGTGGCTTCACCATGACTTTGGATCTAATTTTTCAGGAAACAAGGCCTTGCATCAGTAATAAGGATGCTAATATTTCCTGAGAGCCACTACGTGCAAGCCACTATGCTAAATGTGCTCTATCATGCAGTCTCATTAATCCTCCCTGAACTGTCTCAGTTAGGTGTTAGTAACCCAACTTACAGATGAGAAAACTGAGGAAACTCAACTGACGTATCCAAAAATGCGCAACTCAAAGAGAGTACAGCCATGACTCAAATCCATGTCTGTCTGACTCTGTGGCAAACACTGGTGTCCCAGTGTTCGTTAGCTTTCCCTTGACAAATTGCTATCGGATTCAGGATGACCTCCCAGGATTTGGCCCCCATTCTGGTCTGATCTAAAGATGATTAAAGTTGAGCTGGGTGGGGAATGAATATGTTCCAAAGAACTGCTTCATTTTTATTTTCTTCCCTTGGCATTATCTCTAGAAATGAAATAGTGTCTCTATTGTTAAGTAGATGATTAGTTTAAAAGCAAAATGTTTCATTTTCTATAATGGGACCTCCTTAAATAGGTCATCCTATATCTGTCTAGAGGCAAAGAGATAACTATAGATAAATATAGCTAACTGTAGACATATAAAGATGGATGCGAGTATATTTTTATACATGTGAATATATACATGCATACATACATAGATAAATTATATGTATATGCAAATCTTTATCTGTTATGCATTTATCTTCTCCTAATTGTTCACACATGTAAACTTATCTTTTCATTTGATTATGTGCTGGGATCTTTCATAACCTTTTGGGAGCTTACCCAGGAAAAAATTAACACAGATAGATTCCTCTCTAATCCAGTGACAGAATCCACACCTCAGAGTCATTGTTGGCACCTTCTTCCTCTCCCTTCCCTGCAAATCAAACACCGAATCTTCCCACTCTTTTGTGTATATCTTATTACTACCCCATTAGTTAATTACGCACTTCAACTGCTCTTATTTCAAGTCTCATCATCTCTCTCTTAGATCAGGGCTTCCTCAATCCCTGCACTCTTGACATCTGGGACCAGATCAATTCTTGGTTGTATGTGGCTGTCCTGTGCCTGAAGGATGCTTACAGATTACCTGGCCTCTACCCACTAAAGGCCAGTAGCATCCTCTCCCTAACTGTGACAACCAAAAATGTCTCCATTACCAAATGTCTCCTGGGGGGCAAAATTGCCCCCAGTTGAGAACTGCTGTCCTAAACTATTGTTAACTACCATCTCACCTATCTCTCTGTTTCCAGTCTGTCCACCACATCCGATGTGATCTTGCCATCCTATTACTCAAGAAAAAAACCACCTCTGGATCCTTAATGCCTAAAGAATGGTCATGCCTTTTGCAATGTGGTTCTGACCTGTATTATCATCTTATTCTCCTGCGGTTCCCTCAGGGTCCAGTGCACACTCCCAGTCTGTGCGAGAGTGAGCCTGAAGTTTACTGGAAGCTACCCCAACTGGGAGGCCTTGTCCCCTATATTTGCCACCTTGTTGTGTGCTCTCAAGCAAGTTGATGTTCTGAGCCTCCATTTCTCCATCTGTGCAATGGGTATAATAATCTAAACAGTAGGGGAGCTGAGTGATGAGCATCAGTAACTGTAATACAAAGTAGAAAATGCTAAGGCTCTTTAACTTGGGGGTTAAGATGAAGTACTGTGGGAGTTCAGAGGATAAAGAGATTCCTCCTGGCTGAGGCTGGAGAGGGGAGTTCCCAGAAGAGTTCACCAGGGAGACTGCCTTGAAGTTAGCCTTGAAGTCTGGGTGGTGTTTGGACATGCAGATGTAGGGGTGAGGAATAACAATGAAGACAGCATCACAGGCAGAGGAAATGGCTGGGGCAAAATTTCTGGGCATTGAGTAGGAACAGGGAGTTGCAGTGTGGGTGGGTACTTAGCACCGTGCCTGCTCTGTGGTAAGTGCTCAGTAGGGTTGGTTGCATGCATGAGTGAAGCATCTATTTTGAGAAGGATATTTCAAAAGCATGTGTGTTTGAGACCAGGTTATCCACAAAGGTGGAGGATTGATTGACAAGAACCTGAACTGTCAATCTGCAGGACTTTCCAGCTTAGTCAATGGGGAGGGGCTCTGTTTCCAGCTGTGCCTTCATTGTGGTAGGGAAGGTGGATTGAAAAGAGGTGGGGGTGGGGCAAAGCCTGGGAGATCATTCAGAGTGTGCTAAAATTATCATGATGAAAGGCAATGACAACTGGGACATAGGACAGCCATAGGAAGGAGAGAAAGCTATTTTGGATAGGATGGCGGAAGCTATTTTGATCAAATTGTCAGGATTCACATGATTTCTCTGCATCTTTGGAGAGTATCAGCTGCATATTCTGCCCCTAAAACCATTTTAGGATGTTCTGTGATCTTGGTCAAGTCATTTCCACTCTCTGAGCTTCAGTTTCTGGAACAGCAAGGTTTTGGACTATTTTCTAATAATCCCTCCAGCGTAAACATAGACTGAGGTCTGAAAGACTTTCCGGAGAACCTGGAGCCCTGTCCCCTTTCCTACCAGCTCTGACACTCAGCTACTGGCCGAGAGAATACCCAGGGGATCATCAGTCGTCAGCCATCCTGGGGCTGGCTGTCGGGACCAGACACAAGTGATGAGAAGGGAAGGACATTACTTGGGAGAATATGCATGTTCACAGCTCTGAGGATTAAAGGCCCGTGTTCTTATCACTGCGGAACAGAGTATTATAAATCCAGCCTTAGAATACCAAATCCCCTTGCAGCTTGGCCGTTGTGAGGGAATATTAAAAAGACCGGAGACAGAAATAATCAGTTTCCGAATGACACACTGTCAAATAAAGCATTTCTCACATTATCCCTTTCTTTCCTTTCTCTGGCTCCTTCTCCTGTGCCTGGATATTTTAACATGAAAAATAGATTAAAATGAGGCCGGGCTGAATGGAGTTCTAAGTTTGACTTTTTGGAAGGCTCTCTCGGTGGGGTGGTTTTGGGGTGCTTTTTATTTTTCTCCTCTATATTTTTTTCCATGTTTGATGTTGTGTATGTAAACAAACCAGCTGGAGGCTCTAGCTTTGGGATCAAGGCAGAGCAGCAAAGAGGGGCCATGTAAGGTTTGATCAGGTGCCTCTGGATGCCGAGGTCAGAGCTGATAAAGGGACTGCAGATTTACGTGCCTCTGGCTCATCTGGTCAGGATTTGCGGCTTCTGGATGCTTATTAAACACCTTCTCTGGACCAAGCACGGCATCTTAGGCTGGGTAAATGGTAGGCGTAAATGGCAACTCAGGACCTAGAGTGGGAAGATGGTCATCCAGATGATTAGATGGTGGCGGTGTAGCCAGATGACTGATGGCCATGGTAGTTGTGAGGGAAGAGAGCATAGCCTGCCCCAACTTGAAGAGGCAAAGATACTCCCTGAGGAAGTGGTCCCCGAGCTGGGATGGCTGGGCGAGCTGAGCTGAGGAGGTGAAGAGGAGGATATTAGTTTCCTAGGCTGCAATAACATTACTACAAACTGAGGGACTTGCAACAACAGAAAGTTCTTCTTTCACAGTTCAGGAGGCCAGAACTCAAAATCAAGATGTCAGCTGGGTGTGCTCATTCTGGAGACTCTGTCCTAATAGCTTCTGACGGTTGCTGGCAATCTTTGGCTTGTAGATGCATCACTCCCATCTCTGTCTCCATCTTCACATGGCCTTCTTGTCTGTGTGTATATGGCTTTCAATGTCCTCTCCTCTTCTTATGAGAACACCAGTCATTGGATGTAGGGCCGACCCAATCCAATATGACCTCTCCTTAACCAATTACAACTGGAAACACCATATTTCCAAATAAGATAACATTTTGAGGTTCTAGGTCAACCTGAATTTTGGGAGGTCATTATTCAGATGCTATAAGGAGTGAGTGAGAGAGCTCTGCGCTGAGGGAGCAGCCAGCATGGAAGAGCTCGGAGCATCAGACGTTTGGGGAATACTCATAGCTCCGTGTGAATTCAGGACAGGGTAGAAGGTAGGACTTATGAGGAGCTGGGGCATGAGAAGGGAGCAGGGACCTAGTCATGAAGGGCCTTGGGTACCAGGTTAAGAATCTGGACATTATTCTGAGGGCACCAGGGGAGGCAGGAGAGGGGTTTAAACCAGAAAGTGAGGGGTGTGACAGGATTTGGTTTGGGATAGAGGAATAGAGAGGCTGAAGGAATGAGGCTGATACTGGTTGACTTTTGTGGTGCCAGGCTTTTTTTGTCTTGTTTAATCCTTAGCATAACCTTGCCCATTGGGAACAATCAGCACATTTTATAGGTGAGCCTATTGCAGCCCAAGGAGATAAAATATCACAGTCTGCTTGTGACGGCCAACAGCAAGCAGGGAAGCAGAGAACCCCAGGCTGCCTGTATGTCCCCATCACCCGATTTCCCCACCATGCCCCTCTGCCCTGACATCGCCCACCCTCCCCCTTGTCTGGCTTCACTGAGGGATCTGAGACTTACTGTCAGTAACAGAATGAGCAGTGGGCTGACCCCATTCTAGAGCAACTTCTATAAGGGAAGTTTCCAGAAGGGATGGGGACACACATTCCTTCTCCTGTCTCTTTCCCACTTCCTGCCTGACAGCTTAGTGAAATCCTCAGACCCATAAGAAGAAGGTAAAACTAATCATGTGCTGCTTATAATGTTGCAGAAACCAACCCCTAATGAACAAACCGGCATTTTTATTTCTGGAACTCCCTGCCACTCTTGTAACCTTGTTAGTCTGTGCCGCCCTAGAGTGAACACAGTCCAAATTGGATTTGGCATCGTGTTGTCCCTGAGGCCAGCGGGGCCTCAGCTTGCCACCCCTGGAGTCTTGGCCTCTTCCTAACTTGCTTTCTAAAAATTCACAGCCTTCTGCCTGTTTCCTCTGCTTCCTCTTGGGATCCCCATTTGTCCTGCAGTGTTTTCTCCACTCCCAGGGCCTGTGTTTGCTCCTGGTGTGTCGACTCCATGGCTAGATACTCTGGTGCTGCTCACCTCTTGATTAACAGCTCCTGCTTCCCTGTTTTCTTGCCCTTGGTGAAGGAAGCCCGCAAAGTGAGGATACAGCTCTGCAGGAGTGGAGTGGTACTGCATCCAGGTGGATGCAGATGACAGTTTCTTGATTCTGAGTTACCCATCTTTCTTTGCGTAGAACGTCTCACTAGGACAGAGGTAGTCAAATGGTTCTCTCGAGCTCCTTTGCTTTGGCACAGCACCCTTCAGTTTGTAAGGGGCGTCACAGCAGTGTTCAGATTTGATTTGCATAACAACCCTGTGGGTACCATGAACGGGAGTTTATCACGTTTACCATGCACATCCATGAGCTCGCATGGAACCTCCCTCTCGAAGGATGTTTTTGACCCAATTTTATGGATGAGAAAATTGTGATTCAGAGACATTCAGTCCTTGGTCCACCATCGCCCAGCTTATGCGTGGTAGCATGAGATTTTAAAGAAGTCTTTCTGACCCCCAGTCTTTGCCCCTGACTGTGGGCTGTACTATTCCAAGTATTGAGAAGTCCAATGTACAGAGGAGTAAACTGAGGGTGCATCAGGGAATCTGGGAAATTCCAGGTCGTACAGTGAGTAAACTTGAATTCAGGACCTTTTCCTGCATGCTCAGAGCCTGTCCCCAAAGTCCTGTACCCCACCACATGTTCAGGGTCTTGGGACATAGTGCTGCTCAGACTGGTGCTTGTAACATCACCTGAGCTTCTACCGTGTTTTGGGCGAGGTCCCCTGAGCCCTTCATGAGCCCAGTCTGGGGACATGTGTTTCAGTTGGTCAGTGGCACAGTGAGCCCTTGGATACTGGAATTCTCCTTTGGCCAGGTCTTCACAATGAACTTCCAATCTGTAATGGAAGCTATATGATTGGTGGCTCAGCTGAGGTCAGGGCGAATAGGGAGCCTACGCCCCATCAGGAGGGCTGAAGCCACTCCCCTGGGATCATACCAAATGGCAAGGCCAGGGTCGAAAGAAACAGGATCATCAAGCTAAAGGGCCTCTCAAGCTCAGCCCTTGTCAAAGCCAGGCAAGGGAGGCGGGTAGTGTTCTTTTGTACAAACTTCTGGAGGTTTCTCATGCTGGGACGTCGACACGTGAAATTGCCTAGGTAATTTGAGAAGGGGGATGTGAGGCTGGGCAGGGGGTCATCAAGCCTTTGGTGCTCCTGTCTCTTCCCACCCTGATCAGAACCCTGCAGCCATGCTGACGATAGTTTGAATCTCAGCCGCACTCCCTTGGGTAATGGACCACCTGTCTCTGTGCCTCAGTTTCCTCACTTAACATAGGACAATGATGCTGAATGCACAATTGTAAATCTAAGTAACAGAGCATTATGTGAAGTGGTCCTGATTAAGAAGGATTTGGGGACTCAAGACAAGTGTGGAATAGGCATTCAGAGGTAGAAGTTCAAATCATTCTGCCATTCATTCCTTTGTTTATTCATTCAACATTAAGTATACCCTTTCTGAATGCCGTTGACAAAAGCAATAGCTAACAACCTGTGAGCAGTAACTGTGTGGCCACACTGCACTAAATACTTAGCCTCACTATGACCCAATGAGGTGATGCTGTGAATACTGCCCACATTTAACCAATGACAAAAACAAGGCTCTGAAAGGTAAGTGACCTAGTCAAGGTCACACAGCCTCTAAGTAGTAGAACCTGGACTCAAATCCTGTTACTCTGAGGCCAGCTCTTAGCCGCTTTGCCAGATACCACCGGAGGGCTCTGGAGGCAAAGGATGGGGCTAAGGTGTGGATTATGAGCTGATCCAGGACCACCGGGGTGACCAGGGAGGGTTCTTGGGGTGCGATGGGGGCAGGGAGTGGTGGTGGTGGTTGTAGGTGGACAGGTTGGTTAGGCCTTGTGTTTTCCAGGTCAGTGTTGGTCCTGGGATCTGACCACAGGGTCAAACACCTGTAATTGAGGTGGGCAGAAGGAGCCAGGGAGGAAGGGCTCTGGACCAGGCAGGGCCTGACCCTTACAGCATGTGAAACCCCCAGAGATGAGCAGATAGAGGACTGAGTCCGGCAAGATTTCCCCAAGGCATCAATGGGCCGTAATTCAAAGCTTCTCTGAAGAGGCCTCGGGACATGCCCATTGAATCTGGGATTTGAAAACTGTGTTTTCCTTTTCCCTTCTCAGGCTTCCCTCCCTCTTCGTGCACCCTCCCATCTTCCCCATTTGTTCCTTCCCCTCCCTTTGGTCCTTGAGAACTGCTGTGCTGTCAAATAGCCAGTGGGTGCGCAATGAAGAGCTGGGTTCAAATCCCTGCTTGACCACATCCTGGCCTCTTGGCTCCACTTGGACCCAGGATCAAAACCTGTGTGACTTTAGTCAAGTTACTTAACCTTTCCGAACCACCTTTCCCTCATTTCATTTATGGAACAGAAACTGTAGCCCCTATCACATAGGACTGCCTTGAAGATGAAATGAAAATAGCATTAAGCAAAATTAGGAAGGAGACGCTCTGTTATTGTTTTTACCAAGTGTTAGTGTTCTTCCTGCCTCCTTTCTCTCTTCACTCTTCTTTCCTATTATCTCTTTCCTTCTAAATTTCTTCCCGCCTCACTTCCTCCTTCTGTCTCCTTCCTTTCGTATCTCTGATGCAAAAAACTGACAAGTAATACCGGGTCACACATGGTATCTAGACACGGAACAATCACTATTGTATGACTGTGGAGGAAAAAGGATCAGTTCTTGTTTTCCTAGGGCTCTAGACACACATGCATTTTACATATATTTTATTTGACAGATTGCACACACATATACATAAATACACATACTTACAGCTTTGTTTGGTTTGTGTGTTTGTTTTTAAGTTCTGACATCCAGAGAAAGCTTCCTGGGGATCCCTCTAGAGGACTTGGCTGCCGAAGTCAACGCTATCAGCCATCCCTGTGTATCTGGCCACCTCTTGGCCCTTCCCTACCCCACGGGGAGGTGATGACTTCTAGCTCAGCGAGCTGAGGGCCTTGCAGAAAGAACACGATCATTTTCTACTGTAGTCAGCAGGAGAGCTGAGTCATTTTGGTAAATAATGTTCTTCTTGGCCTAAACAGGTACCTTCAAGAGTAGATTCCCCCCCCCAAGATAATGTAGTCAGGGTTAACATCTGTCGTCTGTGTTAGATGTGAGGCAGGTAGTTGTCGGAAATCATGCTTTCCTTCAATGAGATCATAGTCAAGGAAGAGCAGTCAGCCACATGGGTGTGGTTGAAAGAGTATAGGCTTTTGAGCTAAAAAACAAAACGAAACAAAATAAACACAAAACATGAGCTTCAGATCTTGCTCTGCTCCTCGCCACGTTGGTATCTGAGTCTCTTGATTTCTGAATCCTCCTCCCCCAGGTCACAAGGGTGACCCTTCCCAACTCCAGAGATCACACAGCAGGGACTCGGCAAAGTGGCTTCTAGTCCCCCAGACGTGAAGCGCAACATATGGTGAAGAAAAGCAAGATAACCAAGGGGCCTCCCCCTGTTCATCGGAGATCTTTCTGGCTCAGAGCGAATAAGGGAGGCGAGGAGAAGGCAAACCTTCCCTCTTGAGCCCTTGACAGGTGTCGTGGGGAATATAGACGTGTTTTGCCAGTGCCCCGGCCCTTAAGGGAAGCTCACAGAGCACGGCATTTCATGACTCTTGTGAATCATAAGATGTGTTCAAAACACTTTAGACTACTTCAGTTTAATGTATGGTATGCAGACTCAATCAAATATTTACCAGTTGGGTATATTAAAGAAAAATAACTTCAATTTGCCTTAAGCTTCTGATTAAAGGAGCCCAAGAAATGTTCATTTTTTCATTCGTTCATTCATTCATTCACCAAATATTTATGAAGCGCTTACTTTGTCCCGAGACCCTTGTTGGGAATCGAACATTAAAAGAGTAGTATTTCTGGGGCCAGCCCAGTGGTGCAGCAGTTAAGTTCGCACATTCTGCTTTGGCAGCATGGGGTTGGCCGATTCGGATTCCAGGTGTGGACCTATACGCCACTTGGCAAGCTATGCTGTGGTAGGCGTCCCACATATAAAGTGGGGGAAGATGGGCATGGATGTTAGCTCAGGGCCAGTCTTCTACAAAAAAAAGACTAGTGTTTCTGATAATGAAGGAAATATACACTATACAGAAATTATTTGACTTAATAATGCTATATTATATTTGCAGCAGGATGGAAGAAAGGCTACTATCCCTTGAGCCCTCAGTGGGCTCATTCTAGAGATGAGGAAGCAAGGTTGAGAGAGTGTAAGCAAATGTCCTGAGGTCACTTAGCTAGTGGGAGGCAGAATCAGGACTCAGACACTCACTTGAGTGAAGCCCCAGCCCTGACTATTCCCAAGGTTTAGTAGTCTGCATTGCTCTGATGTGACCGTTAGCCATCTCATTTGCTTCTTAAGGCAACCTTATGAAGAAGAGAGGTCAGGGATTCTTACTCATCCTGATGTGAAGAGCAAGGCTCAGAATAGTCAAGCCGTTTGCCCAAGGTCACACAGCTGGTGGTGAGGAAGCCAGGTTTGGAAACAGCATCTCTCTGGCTTTGAAACCGTGACTGGTGGTTCCTGAGTCTCTATGAGGCCAACCCGGGGATCTGGGCTGGGTGTGGTGGACAGGAAAGTCCCCTCTGGCCCTCTAGCCCAAAGAACAGAGGCCCATTTGCTTGTCCTCCTTCCCTTCTGCTCCAGGGCGGTCTCATTGCGTTGCTGCTGCTGCTGCTGGTGTTCACCGTGGCGCTGTATGCCCAGCGGCGCTGGCAGAAACGTCGTCGCATCCCGCAGAAGAGCGCCAGCACGGAAGCCACGCATGAGATCCACTACATCCCGTCGGTGCTGCTGGGTCCCCAAGCCCGGGAAAGCTTCCGCTCCTCCCGGCTGCAGGCCCACAATTCCGTCATCGGCGTGCCCATCCGGGAGACCCCCATCCTGGATGACTATGACTATGAGGAGGAGGAGGACCCACCCCGGCGGGCCAACCACGTCTCCCGGGAGGACGAGTTTGGCAGCCAGGTGACCCACACGCTGGACAGCCTGGGCCGACCAGGGGAAGAGAAAGGGGACTTTGGGAAGAAAGGTGAGTCCTCCTTCTTGCATCCCACCTTCCAGGGGGCGTTTTGGGAAGCTGGGAAGAGGCACAAGAGCTGGGCAGTGGGGGTCACAGGCAGTGTCTTCTGGGCTAAGCCATTTTGGATTTATGGCCCAAATCTGATAACTCGGTTGAATTATCAGAGTTTGTCTGCTCCAGTTCTTCGATAGTGATGGGAGAAAGAAAAGACTGTCAGTTTTCCTGGAATTGGAGTTTTGAGGAGCATCAGAAGGTATGCAGTCCAACATCTCTCCAGTGATTCTTGATTACCTCCCTTGATGGCCTTCTCACTACTCAGGAAAGCGCTCATTGCATTTCCAGACGATGTTGACTATTAGAAAGTTTTCTCTTATACTGAGTTGAAATCTGTTTCCCTGGTCCTTCATGTCCACAAAGAAAGTGAATCTGATCTTTCTTCTCCAAGGCAGCTCTTGCAAAATTTGACAACAGAAAAAAAGACACCTATAACTTCTAGAAATCAATCTCAATAAACAATCCCAGTTTCTTCAGCTAGTCCCATGTGACATATTCTTTAGACATTTCACCATCCTGGTCACTGTCCTCTAGATGCAGATTCTAATTTTTGTATCCTGGAGCACAGCACGAGAACCGACCCTCCTCTTCTTCAAGGTGGGAATGCTCGTCTGCTGAGCAAAATAGGAATTTCACCTCCTTCTTGCCAGCTGTTATGCTTCTGTTGATGCAGCTTGAGATCACATTTGTATTTTGCAGCTATTGCTGGCTCATACTGGACTTTCTGATGACTAAAACCTCTCACTCTTTTTCATATATGCCGTTGCAAAGACCCATTCCCTTTGTTCTGTCAGAGGACAATTGATTCTATGGACCTATGCAGAGGATGTGTTTATATCTGTCTTTATTAAGTGTCTATGGCTGTAGCTTGTTTATAGATGGATTTTGGCTGTTTTCCTTTACATAAATGCTACAAAGTTACCAGGAAGGATTACTGATGACAGGTAAGTGAACGCCAAGGAGAGGGTCCAAGAAGCAGCTAATACAGGCATGTTCTGCCCCCCACCCCCCATTCCTCCATCAAGCTCCAGATGGAGAACAGCAAACATCTTCAAAGTGGGGAAGTGGATTCGGGGGGTGGGTCACTGCCAATCATCCTGTTTGACCTCCTTTCCTTACTCCCTGCCTCGCTCCATTCCTTCCCTCCTTCCCCAAGCTTGAAGGCAATACAAATGGCAATAAAGAGTCTGAATTCAGGAGGAAGAATGATACAGAATTAAGTTTACCATCCAGCATTACCAGCTCTGTGACCTTGGACAAGTCACATACTCCTCTCCCATCCATAGGGCATGACACTAGCATTCTACCTTGCAGTGTGGTTGGGAAACTTAAATGAAATAACACATGTAAAGTGTCTGGTACCCAGTAAACGTTTAATACACGTTTCTGTTATTGTTATTCATACCATCCACATTTAAAGTCGTTATACTGTGCCAGACGCCATGATAGACCCTGGAATAGAAGTGAGGAACGCAGCACCTCTGCCCTTCAAGATCATTACAGTAATTCTCCTGGGAGAAAAATGGGGTGAGTAGGAGACTGAGGCCGAAGTTTGAATAGTCCTGGATCTCTCTGTGCCACACAATAAGGATGTGACAGACCCAAGTAAGAGCCTAGATCCCTGTCACCAAGCTCCAGGCTCCTGGCCAGAAAGAAGCCTTGCTGTAGATAGCTGTCATGCTCAGAAGGGCCCATGTGACACAGAGATGATAGTTTGTTTAATTGGGAGTTGGAGCCTGCCTTCCAGATCCTATGCTCCTTAAAGAGAACACAGTCTTTCCATTCCAGCTACTGTGCATTTCAGCTGCCTGCCAAGCCTTTCTGAGTTACTCTTGTGGATGGGGGGTAGATACCTGACTCCTGTATGACAGAGATGACACAGGGGACAGAATTGTGCCAGATGCAGAGGCTACACAAGACGAACTCTCAAGAAGTAGGGGAAGTTGCTCGTGGCCTCCTCTCCCACTTGGTGTACCCCAGAGCCTGCACACTTTCAGTCCTACCTCCACATCATAGCTTAGAGATGACTCTTTCCCTTGTATTTTCTTTCAAGAACTCTATTCAAACAACAAGAAAGCGAGGCCCTTATTTTCTGAAATCTCAGCAGTAGCATTGAGAGGCAGCAAAGAAAAGTGCAAAGAGAATGAGTGGTGCATGCATGAGAAATAAGACACAGTCCTGGCCATGCAGCCTAGTGGAGCTGAGGTGAGCAGACTGACGTTGAACCTTGCTCCTCAGTTCACTGGCTGCATGGCCTTGGGCAAAGCTCTTAGCAACCCTGCATCTCCATGCCTTCATCTCCCTTGGATTCGTCTGACCAAATTATTTTTTTCAATGTTCCTCCAAGTAGTCTTTAAAACAAAGAGAATTTGAAATAACAGAAAGCATTCATATCATACTGTATCCCAGCCACCCTTAGCTTTGATAAAGCCAGGAGAGGGAGAAACGTAGGCAAGAAGAAAGTAGAGGGCACACTTTTCCTGACTCCAGGCAGTATACCGGTCACCCTATCCATGAGGTGACTACTAGGGGCTGTTCTTATGGCATTATGGTCCCTGAGGACCTCGTCCTCCTGGCCTGGACAGAAGAGGGACAATCCCACTGGCAGATTGCAGATCTGACAGCAAGAGCTCAGACCAAATGCATATTCTGTTGTCTCAGCTGGCCCTTGGGAGAAAACCATGAGGCTCTCTCTTTTATGGGTGACCTGGGCACAGCCATGCATTTTGTCAAGAGTGGGCGGGTATTCAGAGGCTGGCCAGTCCATACAAAAAGTAATCCCACAGCCCTTTGAAGTGACATTGCCAGGGGCCACTCCCACTTGCACATTTCACACTTAAAAATTTGCCTATAAATTCAAGCTGCTTCAACATACCTGAGCTCTGTCAGCCTGCTTTTCAGCTTGGACCCGCAAATAACAGAGGGGACAATCTCTGTTGAACAGAAGGAAGAAGTTTCATTACCAAGCGACAACTGCTTGGGTTCCCAGGCCCCAAGAGCATTGTACTGAGCAGCTTTGACATTCAGCTGATAGACATCCATGTGGCTGTACCTTTTGTTAAATACTGAAAATTTTCTGTGCCCATTGATAAGTAGCTCACTGCCCTGAGCCCCTCCCCAAGGACCCTCCTGACATCTCCACTGTCCAGGAACAGAGTGGCTTTAGAAGGCTGCTCCAGTATTATGGCTGGCATCCCGTCCTGCTCATTAGTGCCTGTGCCTTAGAAGGTCTCAGGTATTGTGAATATCACCCCTGGTATCGCCTTAACAAGTTGCTGAGAATTTAATCATGTCAATATGAGAATGCTCAGCACTGTGTTTGGTACATAACAGAAACGTGATAGATTTTAATTCAGTTCTCCTTATCTGTCCTTAAATTTATGTTTTCCTTCCCTGAATATTATGCATGGAAGCTTAAGGAAATTAAAATGGCAAATTTATCACTTTATCAAGGGATAGGGTAGGGGATGGCTGAATGGATATTGGATTTTCTTAATTTTGTTTTATTATGGTGAAAGAAATGTATGCTCTTTGTAATAGAAGGAAGAAAAGGAAGGAGGGAGAGAGGAAGAAAGAGAGAGAGAGAGAGAAAGAGTTATATAAAGCAATAACTGAAAGGCCTAGCCTTGTCTTCCCATCCTATCCCAGTGACAGGATCCAAAGACCAATCCTTGATGAGATAATAGTTTGATTTATATTCTTCTAGCATTTTCCAATGCATACATTTCTGGATGTATATATGGTGTATATCCGGATGCACATGTATGCTAACGGGGCCATCTCCACGACATATATCATTCTGTAGCCATTTGATAGTTTACTAGATAAACAATGTATGGAAAGCATCTTTCCATGTCAACCATGCATACCTATCTCATTCTTTTTGGATCCCATGATGTGAACATACCAAATACACCAACATTCACTTTACCATCCCCTGTTGTGGACCATTATCTCAATTTTCTGTACTTACAATGAATGAGTAAACATCCTTGTACGCGTGCGCGCACACCTGTATATATTCTTGCAAAGTGTGAGACCGTTTCTGTAAGACAGTTGCCTAAAAGCAGAATCACTGCCTCAAAGGGTGCACATTACACATTTGGAATGACAAATTACACATTTGTAATTTTGGTAGGTACTGCCGTATTTATTCATTTTTAAAATTTGTTTTATACACTCAAGGTGGGGAACATATACTCTCCCACATAGATCTACACAAACAACCCATGGCCCCATCACATTCATGATCCGTATATTATCACGGACCCTTCGGGTCTTATCTATATAGTTGCTATCATTTTATATGTACAACTTTCTCTTTCAATTTTTTCTTTTCTAACTAACATTGGTCCACATTCTTTTCTTTGCCAAAAGCCATTCCTCCTAGTTACCCTGAGTAATGGTTCTTTTCATGAAGTGATGCAGAATAAAGGCTTTTCTTTGCTCCCCTACTTCAGTTCAGGACCTAGGGTGGAGGAAGGAAAGAGAATGGCATCGGATACCAGCAGTGGCCCACAGTGATAGATGGGGAGTCTTGGTCTCTGACATGGGGCTGGTAGGCTAACCCTTATTGCTGCTCAGAATTCCAGACCAGAAAATCTCGAGGTGGGTGGAACCCTTGTTGAGAGGACGGAGAGGAAGGGATTTTTATTGAATGAGAAGCTCTGTAAGACCCCAGCTGCTGTCCAATACATTATCTCGTTGAGCCATTTGTAATTAACCCTGGGGGGAAGGTGGCTGGAAGGCTTGGCTTGGAAACCAATGCTGTTGATGTTGTTGCTGCTACTGCTCTTGATGACAACTGACCTCTACTTATTGATAACTACTGTTCTGGGAACTCTCCGTGAATTATGTCACTTCCACCCCACAATAACCCTATGAGTTATTTACCAATATTGCCCCTACTCTTCCATGCAGGAGACTGAATCAAAGAAGGGTTAGGTAACTTGTCCAAGGTCACACAGCTGGAAGGTGGCTGAGCCAGGTTAAAACTCTAGCTTGAGAGCTCTCATGGTAAGGGGCCGGGCTGGGGAGTGAACACACTAGACCATACAGAATTTCATGATCCTTAGGAAGGCCCCGATCTCTTGCAATCCCAGGGATAGCTAAAGCTTGGCAACTGTGAGACTTGCTTCCTCCGCAAATCTGGGAAGAAAAATAGATAATTAACGTCTTTTCTCTAAGGCAGGAAGCTGCTACATAGTAATTCTGAGCTTCTAAATTGGCAGAAGGGAGATCCCAGTTCTTTGGAGTGTTTTGAGTGGTCCCGAAGGGTGCAAGGACCTCATGTTTGGTGTCAATAAAGCACTGTAGAATGATGGAGAACTGAGAAGCTGTTTATTAACTCACCCTTCTGACACCCCCTGTGAATGTCATGTAAATGTCATCTTTGTGCAGTGTTTTCTAACATTTCAGAGTTCCTTCATAGTCAACATCTCATGCAATGCCTTCTCTTGGTGTTCAGACTTCTTCACACAGAGGCTCTAGCCTGTTTCCAGACCCCTCCCCTTCACCTCTGCTCATCCATGCCCTCTTCAAGCCACGTCAGTCTTCCTGACATCCCCAGAACTCCTCATCCTCACATACCTTCCTGCTTCCATGCCTACCCTCCTCATCCATTCTCCACACAGCAGCCACTCTGTTATGATCACTCTGGTTCCAGAGTTCCCACTGCTCTTGACTCTCACCTTCTATGCTCTAGCCACAATGGCCTCTTCTCTGTTCTTCACCACAGGCCCTTTGCATATGCCATGATTATCTTTCCCTGGAAAAATCTCCCTCCTTTCCTCTCTAGTCTGTCATGGCTGACTCCTCTTCATCATTCTACTCTGAGCTTAAACCCCACCTCTTCAGACAAAGCTCTTTTCTCTAGGAGTTCTCCTCTTTTGTCTTCTATCAACTCCCTTATTTGTTTCTGTAATAGTACTTTTTTATTGTTTGGATATTTTTATTAAATATTTTAATTCTCTTACTAGACTCAGAGTTCCATGAGATCACGTGCCAGTTCTGTTCGGTTTGTTCTGTGCCTAATAGAGTGCCTGGCACATAATAGGTGTTAAAATATGTGTTGGGTCAGTAGTTAGAGGAATGACTAAGTTAACGAATGGATAGATAAATATCTTAGTCTTTCCCACAGGCTCATAACCTCTGCGTGAACTCCTTACCCATTTCCTGAACTGGACAAAACTTGTTTAGTATTTTCAAATCAATGATTTGTTGAGTCTTCCCATCCATTTCATAAGTAAGAAATTATCCTTATCAAAATTTAGAGATCATCTCACAGTTACACAGCTAAAAGTAATGGAGTCAGCATTTGAAACCAGCTTTGTCTGATTTTAGTGATTCCCAAACCTAAGCATATTCTGAAGATGACACAATGTGCGTTAATCTGGTCCATTTATTTGAGCAAGAGAGGTAAGATGTGGGCTTGGAAGCTAGCAAGCTGTCTCCTAGAGCTGTGCTTATCAAAAATGTTGAACGCCAACCACAATGAGAGACATATTTTACATCATGGTCCCAAAAACACATGCATGTGAATATGTGTGCGCGCACATCTTTAAAATAGGTTTTGTGAAAGAATACTTACCCTAATACCCGTGGCATGCTGTGATATTTTCTATTCTTTTTATGTCCTCTTTTTTTCTTTCCTTCTTTTTTCTTGAGGAAGATTAGCCCTGAGTTAACATCTGCTGCCAATCCTCCTCTTTTTTCTGTGGAAGACTGGCCCTGAGCACACATCTGTGCCCATCTTCCTCTTTATGTCCTCTTTTTAATGGCAGTATGAACCACTGAATTGATTTATGCGTGGGTCGTAACCTGAAGTTCAAGGATCTGTCAAGCCTGAAAAAAGCTATCTTACATTGTGGGATCTGCAGGGGGACAGATTCCTAATCACTGGATCTGTGATATCTTCTTGGAGCTACTGCTCGCCCGGAGATCTGAAGGATAAAGCTAATTCAAGGGACTCTGGGTAAGGGGTTGATGGAGGAACTGGGAATGGTGCCTGAGACAGGCAAAGCCCTCCTGATGGCTTTATGTCTTACCCCCCCACCCCCCACCCCGGTCCTTGGGACCAACCAATTGGTGTCTTCCACTCAACCCTATGGAACACTGGTCCCATCATCTCCATAATTTCCCCTGAAGCTGCATACTTGACTCTTCAACCTTCCCTCCCAAAGGACCTTTTATGTCTTCCCTGTATTCTTAGGATACTCTCTCTTCCCAGCCCACCCCTCAAAAGAGTTCTTACCCCTGCTCTCTTCCTAGGAAACACCACCATCCTTTAAGCCACAGCTCAACACCTCCCTCTTCCCAGCTGTCCTGAAGCCCCAGATGGAGGGTCTCAAAGAGCTTGGCAAAACTCGCTTCCTCACAATGGCTCCCATTATACAGTGCCTTGAGGATGCTGCCAGGGCTACCTGGGGACA
Source organism: Equus przewalskii (assembly GCF_037783145.1). NCBI lineage: Eukaryota > Metazoa > Chordata > Mammalia > Perissodactyla > Equidae > Equus > Equus przewalskii. Next base: position 21,352,937 of record NC_091856.1, on the reverse strand, counting down.
AGAGGGGAGCATAATGTGCAGGATTGCTTTAACCAGAGCAGGACACTTTAGACTGGTTCACACCTTGGGGGTCCACATAAGATTAGTTTTGAAAGATTGACTCTCTAGCATGAAAAGAAGAAAAGTCTGGATATGACTTTCTTACATCAAACTTCCCTGACTTCATTTAACCAAACTGCCTCTCCCTTTTCCTTGTTCAAAACGCTTTTTGGAGTCTGCATTGTAAAACGTCCCAGAGGCCCTTTGATGTGCCTCTTTCTCCTCCGCACCTTCATCAGCCGTCTCTAGAAAGAGATGGGCTGACAGTTCCACCCCTGCATCCTTTCTTTGGGTACACCTCTCCCTCATGACTCAGCCATTCATTCACCCATTCAGCGGCTTATTTAACAGATATTTACTCAGCTCCTACTGTGTGCAAGTAAGAGATAACGCCAAAGATACAAAGCAAAATGGGAGATAGTTTTCTCCTAGAAGCTCACAGTTTAGAGGGGTATAAAACAGTAATAGCCGCTTTATTTTATGTGCTCCTTTAACATTTATAGAATGGCTTCATAAACATTCTATGATAACTCTCTGTGTTACTCAACCCTTTTGAGAGACAAGGAAGCTTACTCAGGCTCAGAGAAATTAAATCACTCACCCCCACGGCAAAGAGCAAGCTTGGTGGTGAAGTTCTACTTAAATCCACATCTCTTGAGTTCAAGTTCACTACTCTCTTCGTTTTGCCACATGGCATTTATCCCTGCAGCATCCTGAATATCATTGTGCCAACAACTTGTTACGTCCACGTAGCCCTTCCCTCTTAATCTTAAAGATCAGAAACTCCTCGTCTTTGGAAGTATTCAAACAAGAGCCGTTTGTCAAGGATGGTGTAGCAAGGTTGGCGATGAGACACAATAAGTCATCCCTTCTAATTCTCAGATCATAAAATGTGAACTTAATCTGTTTCCATTCTGTTTTCTTCTTAGGACTTCTTAGAAAACAAAAAGGGACAAGACCTGTGTTTGAAAAAATAGGCTTCTGAGTACTAGCCAGCCTGGAAAGTATTCAGAATTGAGGAGTTTTCTTTTTTTCTTTTCCTTTTAACTCCATCTGATGGACGAAGCAAATGCCAATTGTAGAATGGCAGAATGTTCGCTTTTGCTCCGATTAATTGTAGCACATGGTAGAGTTAACAAGGCTATGAAAGACAGGCCCCGGCTCTGCAGCAATGCTTTTTGGCTTTGGTTTCTTGGCTCCACCCCTGCTGGGCATTGGCCCTGGAGCCTAAACGCCTAGGTTTGGCAAAGCCGGAGGGAGCGGTGCCTCCAAACAGGAGGGAGCTCGGCATCCCCAGACAGCCGGCCTCTGAGCTGTCTCCACACTCTCTAAAATAAGATATAGACAGAGATTTGTCATGGAATCACAAACAGGAATGTCACCAAAGCTGTCACCAGAGCCCCTTAAAATGTCACTTCCCAGCATTAATTGCCATGATAGCAAAACAAACGGGTGTTCTCTGAGCATTTGCTCTTCCTCCTCCTCCCTCATGAGCCTCTCCCTGTCTCCCTATCTCCCTTTTCTCCCTACTCCCTCCTCATTGGCCCCGGCGACCCTCGGGGCATTCTGACTTGATTAGACTGTGCCCAGCAAGGCAGCCCCACTGCACACTGACAGATGAGGGTGAAGGTGGTTTGATAAATGTCAGGGCTGAAAAGACTGTTCCCTGATTGATCAGACCTGGAGCAATTTCCCAGCAGTCAGGGACTCTGTATGCCCGTCCTGGCCTCCCTTAGAAATGGCTGGAAACCCCCCGGGGGAGGCCTGGCTGTCACACACAGTCCATGCGGCTCAGCCTCATGTCTCCCACAAGGACCCAGTCTGCTTTGAGCTTCAACATCCTCATCCACCTTTGGGATGCGATAAATCACCACCCTTACTCACAGTTATGATTGATCCTTATTTTTCTTGTATTTCAATTATAAAAGTTATGTGTTCATTGTAGAAAACTTAAAAAAATAAACAAAAGGGTAAATCAGCAGTTTTCATAGCCACAGTAACTTTTTACAATTTTTCCGTACTTTTTCTCTTCTCTTTTGCATATTGAAAGCTGAAAATTTATTATTTATATCTTATATTTTTATTGAATATTATATCCTAAGTATTTCAATGTTTACCCTTCTATTTTATAACTGCCTCACAGTTTGTTTATAGATGGACAATTCAGTTGCTTTTTTTGTTATTTTGTGTTCATCAGCATCAAACCTTTTTGGGTGTAAATTTGGTTTTTTCTTCATTCTGTATTGTCTCCTCAGAGTCTGTTCCCAGGAGTGGAATTACTGGGTCAAATGGTCTGTATTCTTTAAAGTTCTTGATTGATTTTAGCTCAACATCTCTGTGTCAGGAAGTCTGGTAGACATTTGCTAAATAAGGAAACATTTGTTCATCTATTTTTTCATTCATTACTTCAACAAGCTTTAATTAAGTGCCTACTATGTGTCAGGCACTATTTAAGACTCTAAGGATACAGAAGGGAATAAAATCTATACAAGTATCTTTCTATTGAGCTTACTTGCTAGTGTGAAGAGACCATAAACAAATGAATAAGAAAAAAAACTATATTCATATAAAATATATATAGTTAAATGTAAAATATAAATGTTATATATTTTATAAGAATTAATATATAATTATATAAATTTATAAACGTTCTATATATAAAATTTCAAATCATGATAATTCCAATTGGGGAGAAATAAAGGGAGGAAGGGAGTTAGAACCTTCAGGAAAGGCCTCACTGATGTGGTGACATTTGAGGATCAATCTGTGGTAGATGAAGAAGTAATCCATTTAGATATTTGAGGAAAGAGCTTTTCAGGCAGGGGGAATAGCAAGTGCAAAGGCCCTGTGGTATCACTGTGCCGGGAGTGTTCAAGGAATAGAAGACGCAGCATGAGGATGAGAGCAGTAGAGTAAATTGGGTCAGAGAGACAGTGAAAAGAAGGCCCTGTAGAGCCTGGTAGGTAAGGATGTTGGTTTTTGCTGTGAGTGAGATGAGAAGCTGTTGGAAAAGAGGGAGTTCATTTCCTACAAAGGCAGTGAATAATTAGGGCCAAAATGAGATGGAGGGATTTAGGCATGGAGTTGATTTCAGAAGGGAGGATGCTGGGGAGACCAGAGAATGGAGGTTGTTCTCTGGAATCTCACGGGTGGAATTCAGCCCCGGGCTAGGTTTGTTGTATTTGCATACAGAGTATATTTTACATTTTTCAATTAGGTTGTCAATATGTGTAAATGCGGACATTTCGCATCACAATCCACATTTCTGCTTCACTTGATTATTGGAGGATCTGGGAACCCAGGGTCTTCCACCACTGGCAGGAGCTGGATTTATCTTTGGTTGCAAGACGAGTCATATTGGCTAGCCTGGATGGACCAAGCTCTGTGATTAGCATTCAATAAATATTTACACATTGAATCCTCAAAAGGAAAATGGTGTGGTCAGTGCCTCTAATTGTCCCTTTATCGGATGTGGAGACCAGAGCTGGGAGAGCTTAGGTTACTTGCCCAGGATCATGTACGTGTTTTGTGTTAAAGCCAGGATTTGTACTTGTTTATGTGACCTTGAGATGCTCACTTGTCACCAATACTCTGCTGCCTTTAGTGTTGGAGAAGACAGGGAGCAGGGATGATCAGAAAACAGTCTCAGGCCTCATGGAGAAAGAGCCATTGTTAGAATATAGTAAGAACTGGCACGTAGTTTTGGCCTCCAGTAGCTCTGCTGAACTCATGAACCCGTGTGACTCTCTCTGCCCCTCTTTTGCCTCCATCTGGAAATGACCTTTGATCTCCTAACCTGTGCGTGCCCATGGCTTCTGCTGCCTCACAGCTTCTGCTGCTGGCTCGTCTCTGATCCTCGTGAGATATATGCTCTCTCTCTCTCTGTCTCTGATTATCTTCTGTGTCTCTTATTCAAACACCTCATTAGAGAATTTGTCATATCCAATATTGACTATCCTCATGGGCAGACCCTCACCCACGCCACGTCGCCGTCCACAAGCTAACCTGGGGCTGTCTGCCTCTGCTCAGACGTGGAGCTCGGGGCCCATCAGCTTTGCCAGGACGGTGGAGCCTCAGAATTCCCAGCCAGGCGCCTTCGGGATAATGAAGCACCTGCAGCTACTTTTCACGAAAGCAGGCATCTGTGGGTATGGCAGACCCTCAAAGCATCATATTCTCTCCAGAACAGTGGGGAGTCCATCTGCCCGGAGTAGGGCTGATGTGCCTTGCTTCAAAAGAACATGGTTTGTGGATAGCTCAGTTTAGCCAAAGAGATAAATCAGGCAGCGAGCGATTATTTTCTTCAACGGTACTTTATTTTACAAAAGCATTCACCATCAGACCCCTTTCGATATCTAGCACTCCACCAGCGCATGTAAAAGAGGATAGGATTTAACCAGCTTTAACTTACCAAAATGTTTAAAGTCACACGAGTCTATAAACCAAAGAAAACCCTAATGGCAGGGCTTTCTGGGAAATGGCCTGCAGTGGGATGATGGGTTTGGAATGGGGCAGACATGGCTGTGAATCCTATCCCCACATAGCCCCTTGATCCTGCCCGAGTTAACTAACCTATTTAAGTCACAGATTCCTCCTCTGTGGAAGTGGTTTAATAATGCTGTTGGACTCCTAGAGTTGTTTTCAGAATGAGATACAGTAATACACAAATAGCCTGGTATAGAAGCCATCCACCATAAATGTTAATGGTCTTGGGAAAGTCATATCCCCCGCCTGAGCCTCAGCCTTTCCATCTGTCTAATGAGCATGTTGGACCCCTCTAGGTCTAAACTCCTATATTTTTCGGTTTCTGCTCCTTTCACCAGAATCCCAAGGCTGTGGATGTACATAGGGCATGGGACCAGTGGAGGTAGGACTCAGTGCCACATGTCTAGCTGGCACAACTAATGGTGTGTGTGTAGGGGGACAAGCTATTAGAAAATCCAAGAGGTCTTTAAGAGGAAGAGAGGAAGACTTTTTCTCATGCAAAGCCTTGTCTCCTCATGCCTCCTTGTACAGAAATGATGCAGAAGGAGAAGGGCGCCAGTAACTAGCTTTCTAACCGAGCTAATTGGTGGCAGAGGCCAGACTCAAGCCTCTTTTTTCAGCCTCCTGGCTCCAGGACTGTTCCGTAAGTGTCCCAAGGAGGTCAGCAGAGAGAGATATCACTTGCTCATCATTTCCCTTGTGGGTGAAGCCTTCAGAGACCAGATGCATCCACTTCATTATAATTGCCATAAGTGCCGCCTGATTGGCGCTGTTCATCACCCCAGGAAAGCAGCCTCGCCCGGTGGACAGACAGGCAGCCTGCTCTGGCTCAGCACAGCTCCGTCCCCTCCAGCTGTGGCCTTGGCAATGACTGCGTGTTGTACGGACGACTCTCCTTTGGGAGAAGAGATGCAGTGGGAGAGAGAGGGCAGGGCACTGAAGTGGGAGTGAGGGAGCCTGCCCTCTTCCGTCAACATGCCACGTGGCCTGAGTTCAGCTTTCCTCTTCCTGGGCCTCAGCCTCTTGGTGCATGATCAGGCACACTATGCGATCTCAACACTGTTACTCAGTTCTTAACTTGTCGGTCATCTTGGGACAAAGGTGACGTTAATATTCTAAGAGGGGAAGGTGTTCTTGAGTGTTAGGTTGGTTTGGTCGCTGGGATCTGGGTGTCGTCCTGGGGACGCTGGTGGAGAAAGCAATTTCTGCATTGTAAGAAATATTCTCTGTAAAAGCAGGAACCTTCCCTCCCATCGTAAGAAAATGAGGTTTGCCTTCTATAAAAGGGCCAGAGGGTGGAAGAGAATGTTCTGATCTCAAGGGCAACATTGTGTAAGCCCCAGATTGTCTATGCGTGGGTTTGAGGCAGGGGGCTGTGGATTTCTTTCCAGAAGTAACAGAGTTAGGCCTGGCAAATCAGGAAAGACTTTGTGGGAGAGAGAACCTTCAGCCAGAGTATTTAAGGCCGAGAAAGATCCAAGAGGGAAGGTGAAAGGATGGAACTACGATCTCCTTAGAGCATGGGGGTTAGGCCTGTGGGCTCTGGAGCCGGGCTGGCCCATAACTCCTGATACTTTCTGATGTTTACTGGCCATGCATAATCTTGGACGAATGAGTGAATGTCCCCGTCTCTCACTGCCCTTGTCTCTAAAGTGGGGAAAATCAGAGAATGCATCTCTGAGTTGTTGTGAGACTTAATGAATTAAGACATGTCACCGGACATGGCAGAGTGATTTTTACAAAGAAAAGTCTCGCTGAATGTTAGTTGTGATGGTGTGTTGATAGTCCTCTGCAAATAGATCAGGCACTGGATTCACGACTTCATTTAATTCTCACTACTCCAAAATTCCTGCATTCGTTCATTTACCAAATACTCATTAGCACAGGGCAGGGAAAGTGACTGGATGTGCCCTCCCTCCGAGATTTCACGCTCTCATGGGGAGACAGACTTGAGACTTGAGACCCAAACTCAATTTTGGCACAGTTACTAATTCTACTAACACAAAGCTGCCGAGAAGGAAATGGACCGAGTGCTCTGGGAGGGGAAAGGATGCACCTGGCCTCAGTTTGGCTGTTCAAGAAGGCCTTTCTGAGGAAGCAAGATTTCAGCTGAAGTCAGAAGGATACGTCATGTTCAGCCAAATGAAGAGCTGAAGAGCAGAGGAAGTGACCTTTGCAAAGAAAACGCTTGGCCCGTTCAGTGACCCAGAGGCCAGTGTGACTAGAACACAGGGAGGGGGACTGGGCCAGACTGTTCTATTATACTTAGATGGGGAAACTGAGGCATGGCAAGCTGAAGTGGCTTTCCAGAGGTTACCTATCTGGGATGGAGAGGTTGGGGTCTGCCTGAGATGAAAGCTCTTCTTCCAGCCCCACCTGGGGGAATACCATGGAAGTTGACTCTGGTTTGCTTTCACAGGGAATAGAGAACATCCGTGTCTGAGTCGAGGGATGGTGTAGACGGAGGGAGAGCAGTGACTTAGAAGGTGGTGGGGCAGGCCTGGCATGCCCAACTGAGTTTGGACCTTATCCATTCTAATTCCCCTAGGGTTATAGGGTAGAACTGGATTAATTTCAAAAGAGCCCTCTCTGTGCTCCAGGGTTTAATATCTCCTGTGTCTCCTGGGTCATCCTTGGCATCGGAATGCTGTGCTCAGATCAATGGTATAAAGTGTTTTTGGTTTTTCATAGTTCTATATGTATGTGTATATGTGTGTGTGTGTGTGTGTGTGTGTACTTTTCTTCCCTGAAGCAGGCTGAGTTCACTGAGGGAAATGCATGGGACTTCGGTGCAATCTTATTTATTTTTTTGGAAGGCATGCAGAACAAAATCATTTCTCTCCCTGCATAAATATGCATGAGGCTGGCCTGCTCTCTCTTCCTCAGGAAGCGTGGGTGGTGGAGGGAGAGAGCCCCATGTGACTGGTGTCACGGCCCTGCCCATGGCTGCTGGCACCCCATTAATCAGGGGGGAACAGCAGCCTCGTGAACTGTGAAATTGGCAGCCCCCTGACAGCTCTGGGGCCCAGTCGAGCAGGGACTCTATTTCACAGCTGGGAGGTGGCCGAGTTGGGTAGGGAAGGAGGGTGTGAGGATCAGCAGGCCAGAGCGGCCGCGCTCCCCTCTTGGCCTTCACAGACCCCAAAGGAGTCTTGCTGAGAGGGCATGCATGCGTCTTGATTAAGGGGTGACACGGGGGGAGAGAGAGAGAGGAACCGGCAAGAGAGGGAACACAATGAATGATAATGGCCATCCTAACTGATACTGGGTGTCTGCTGTTTATGGAGTTCCAGGCACTATGCTGTGTACCTCGTATGCATTTCTTTCTTTAATCCTCGTGCTTATCCTACGTGGGGTTATCATGAGCCCCATCTAACAGAGCAGGAAAAGTGAGACTCAGAGAGGCTGTTTCCAGCTGTAAGGTGTAACAGAGCCAGGACTGGGACCTGTGTTGCTCCGGAGTCTGTGTTTTGTAGCCACTCCACTCCCCTGCTATCTGTCATGCTATGGAAACAAAAAAGCAAGAGAGAAGTGTCTCATCTGTTCAATGTCCATCTACAAGGTGTACATTCCACACAGAGACTCAAGTCACTGTGCCAAGGGCTGGGGTCTGGGGGATTAACGTCTTTGACAAGTTCATGTTGTATGAGAGAGATTTGAGTAAACAGGTAGGCACAGCAGTAGGACATAGATTTGAGAGTGTGGCCAGATACAGTCTTAGCTCTGACATTTGCCACCTCTGTGACTTGGGGCAAGTTATTTAACCTCTCTGGGCCTCAGTTTCCCCATCTCTGAAACAGGTATGTGAGCATACCTAGATAAAAAAAATCACTGTGAAAATTAAATGAGATATCCCACGTAAGGTGTTTAGAACAGTGCTCAGTGCATAGTGAGTAGTCCATAAATTATTGCTGGGAAGGTACTAGAATATGCATATAAAGAGGTATTCTAGGAGCACATGGGAAATAGCATTTAAAGTACGGAGGATGCCAAGGAAGGCTTCTCTCAAGAGGTGACATATGAGCTGAATCTTGAAGATAAGAAGTTCCTCAGTTAACCCAAGGGGCAGGGAGAGGGGATGTGCAAAGGCCCTGAGGTACACAAGAAAGAATGGTACATTCTAGGAACAGCAAGAAGTCCAGAATGACTGGAGCAAGGGGACATGCACAGGAGGAGCAGACTGGAGAGGGAGACGGGCCACATCACAGGGGCCTTGGAGTTTATCTGGAAGGCACTGGCAGCCACTGAAAACTTTAAAGTAGGGAGTGCCATGCACAGATATTTTTCTTCCCAGAAAGATTATTAAGGTGGCGGCCTAAGCGTAGATTAGAATAAGGCTGCGAGATCGATGGGAAAGACACTGTGATCCAAATGAGAGATGAGGAGCTGGCATGCTGCAGTAGACACCCCAGTATTTGTCTGGGATTGGACCTCCCTGCGTTTTTACTCAAAGCTCCTCTACAGATGTGCCATATGCTTTGACTTAGACCCCCTCCTGAGAACCTCAATTCCCCCATCTGTTAAATGAGACCCAGTGATCTCCAGGGAACATCCACCTCCTACATCCTATATCTTTAGGAGGAAGAGTAAAGATGAAGGAAGTGTCTGAGGCAAGGAGATGGCAAAAGAAAGGAGTCAGGGAGTAAAATAAGTCCCTAAACACTGATTTTCAACAGATCTGTGAGTGACAGATCCACAGTGAGGCAGTAAGGGAACCTGGGGTTGGGGACATACGAGAAGGTGAGGCAGAAAGGCACTGTGCCCGTCCAGGCCCAGCAAGCCTGGAATGCAATGAGTGGGGGCGGGATCCCTCTTGTCCTTATGTTGCACTTTGATTCCTTGAGGGAAATTGGAGAGACAGAGCTGTGAGAAGGGAGGCCACTGAGAAAAGGAAGATGGCGGCCTTCCTTTTAGGTGCACAGAGAACATCCCAGTCTCTTTCCTATCATTGCAAACCATGGGGTCTCCTTTTAGGATGGCGTCTCATACTGCGTGGTCCATTTTACCTCTTGTAGACTCCGTTCCATCATGTGGAAGGTGCAGTGGTAATGTGCTGGCTCACTTCTCTCCAGCTGATTTTGTATATAAAATAGCCTATATATATTTATACACACACATATATAATACACACACACACATATATGCAAAATCATTAAAAGCTTAATGACAGGGTTATGTTCTGAGAAATGCATTGTTAGGCGATTTCGTCATTGTATGAACATCATAGAGTGAACTTACACAAACGTAGATGGTATAGCCAACCACACACCTGGGCTATGTGGTACTAATCTTATGAGATTACCATCATATATGCGGTCCATCATTGACCCAAATGTTGTTATGTGACGCGTGACTATACACACATATGTATACATATCTATGTTTAGACATATGTAGTGTTGCCCTTCCCAAAATAGAAAATAAGCTCCAAGAGTTGAAATTTGCAATCTGGTCACACACACACTGTCCCCAGCACTTAGAATATTTCCTGGCATGTGATAAGTCCACAATACGTATTGGTTGAATAAATGAAAGAAAGAAGCTAATGGTGTGGAGAACAGACGGTAAAGCGTTGTGCCCCTGTAAGTTATCTCTGTTACTACTCCTGTCAGGGAGTATCCGCCTTTCATACCATGTTTATGAAAGAATAAAGGAAGAAGGAGAAGGAAAAAGGGCCATGGGAGGACTGCAGCCAGCTTCGTGGGTACCCTGAGTCATCAGCCTCTCGTGGAGCCAGCCCTGTCTGGGGGTGGGGGACCCAGGGGCACCCCGCTGCAGTGGGGTGTACCTAATAACTTAATTAGGGCCGGCGCCACTCGGCGAAGCCCCGCTGGGCCCAGCGCTCTCCCCTGCAGATGCTGCTCCACCAGTGCGTGGTGTTTTGATGCCCCTGTCTGCCCCTTCTCTGGGCTTGTTAATTAGATCTGAGTGCTAGGGGTCTGGTGCCCGGCTGGGTGGGCCCTGAGGATCCCACTCCTGTCCTGCAACCAGGGACCTGAGCATCTTGCTCTATTGGTTTCAGGCCTTCCAGGGGGTAAGTGTTGTCACTTCTCTGCCTGCCCCTGAGAGGTTAGTGAGGGGCAATGGGGAAACTGCTGCTGCTTTTTGTCTATGACATCCCCTGGTTTTGGACACACATCTTTCCTTGTCTTAAGTGCTGGAGGTAAAGCCAGTCTCCCCCATGATGCTGTCAATGTTGGGCACAGAGACGTGTCTAAAACAATGTCTAGGAATCACAGTCATAAAGTCCAACTGACTCCTCTTCCTCTCTCCTTTCCTTCTGTTTACCGTCATTCATTGAGCTCCTGCTGCATGCCCATCCCATTTCACATGGCAGAGACACAGCAGTGATCAAAATAGACAACTCCTTGTCCTCATGGATCCTACATTCTGATGGGGCAGTGGAGGGAAAGACAGATATTAGTCACAGGAACCTATTCATAGAAACTTAATGCAGGGCAGTGATAACTGGATGATGGGCGGGGAGTAAAGAGTGAGAAGAGATGGATGCTGCTATTGCAGAGAAGATAGCCAGTCAGAAAGCGTAACCCCAAGGCTTTGAGGTGGGTTCCAACAGTGAGGGACACAGTGGAGATGGAGCAGAGTGAGAAAAAGGGAGAATTATAGGTACTGAGGTTGGAGACCTAATGTGGGGCCAGATCACACTGGGCCTTAGAAATGGTGGTGAAGAGCTGGGATTTTATGCTGGGTGTGATTTGCAGCCATTGGAGGGTGTGGAGCAGAGCAGCTGTGAGTTCAAATTCATGTTGCTAAGGGGAATCTCCAGAATGTAGGCAGCAAGGATGGAAGCTGGGAGAGCAGTGAGGAGACTGCTGCATAGAACGATAACAATAAACACTACCATAACCACAATTAATGCTTGTTGTGTACGCTGTGTTAATTACATTCACAGTCCTCCCAAATTAAGGATGCCCAGTGCTGGAAATTTACATGCCTGGCTCAGTGACTGAGAATATACAATTTGTCCACTCCTCTCTGGTAGGGAGTTTTTGATGTGGGGCTCGTTTTGAGTTTTCCCCTCAAATTATTTGCAAAATTGGGGATATCTTCAATTCCTTAGTGAGAGGAACCATAGCTATAGATCGGATCGAGTGATCCATAGTCACTCAATCAAGAAGTTCCCAGACGTGAACAAGAGTAATGAGCATTGGCTTAGCTGTTCCAAAAATGTAGTTGCTGGAAAAGTCCGACATTCTGATAGCCACACACCTGGACCACTCTACTTTGAGATCATGAAACTACTTTTGTGTAACTGGCTTTACCGTAATGACATTAATACAGGGTAATGGAGAGCCAGACCCTCTAAGTTCTAGTCCAGGCTTCTCCCCTTCATCACTGTAGGATTGAAGTAAGCTATTTCCCTCCTTTTCCCACAATTTCCTTATACGTGAAATGATGATAATAAGAGAAAGCTCATTGTCAGTTACAGTTATATTAAATATATAGTAAATAGTTATATTAAATAGGTTGTAAGGCATAAACTGTTTGGAACACTTCCCTGGCCTTCCTTGTTCTAGTTGAATACCCTACACAGGGCACGAAGCATGAATATCGACCTCAGGAGTCAGAACCAAGACTGCTGTGTTGTCCAGCCAGATGGTTATTTTTATTTTGTGAACGTACGAATCTTATAACCAGTTTCCCCTCTTGGTGCTGTCTGCTAGGATGCTCAGAGCCTATTCTGAAGCTGTAACTCTAGGCAGTGCACTGGAGTTTATGAGTGTTAATTCTGATCACTACTCTTTCCTTTGGCTTCATCTTTATATCCTTAGATCCATTGTTCTTTCTCTTGAATTGCATCCTTTTTAAAAATCCTCCTAAAATTTATTTAAAATCATGAGTTACATTAACCATACAACAAATATAATAATGTAATATATATTCTTAACACCAAATTAAAACAAATACAAATATTTTGTGGTATACATCAGCTATCTTTTTATAAAAAAATATTAAATTACACAGCTAAATCATCTCCTCTACTGATTCCGTTCCTCATGTGATATTTCCCTCCTATTTGAATGTTTATACTTCTACTGCATATATAGTATCCATGATCCTATCTAGGACTCTCCTCTGTGCTTTTGAATTTTAGATCTTATGATACTCCTACCAGCAGTGTAAAAAAACTACACTTCCAAATTCTCAATAACACTTACTATCAGATAATTTACATTTTGCCCATCTGTAGCATATAAAATTATAATTTCAATGCTAATTTAATTTGCATGTCAGAGACTGGTAATGAGGTTAAACATCTTTTCTTATACTAAATTTTCTTCTTCTGTCAACTTCCCAATTCTATCCATCGCACATTTTTCTAATAGGTTGTTTTTCTTTTTGTTGTTGATTGGTAGTTCTTTGTAAATATTGATAATCATCAAATTTTTTAAAGAAGTAGCTGCTTGTCATTTGAAGATAACTTCTTCCAATCTTATGGAAGATTGCATGACTTATGGTTTAATTTTGTTAAGAGAATCATTTCCTGATTTTGGAGATTTTTGTTTTAGTGCTGGAAATTTTTTTTTTCATTTCTAGTTTATACTTCTTGTGAATTGCAGAAGAAACCTTTCACTGTTCTAATGTCTTAATGATGCTCCTGTATTTTCTTTTAAATTCTTAAGATTTGGCTTGTTGCATTCAGTTCTTTCACCATGGATTTGTTTGCATATGGTATGGTTTAGAGATAGAAATGACTTTATTTTTTCACGTGAATAGCAAGTTGGTTCTGTCCACTCTCTAAAGAGTCCATCTTTACTTCACTGATTTATGATACCGCCGTCATGTAACAAGGCCTGGAGTGTGTGGAGGTCAGTTTCTGAGCTCTCTCTTCCGTCTCACTGGTCCATTTATCGATCCGTGCTCTAGTAACATGATGCTTTTAATTATTATAGTTTTATAATGTCTTGGTATCATATAGGGCAGAACCCCCTCATTGTTCTTATTTAAGTATCTTGACTGTTCTTTTCCCTTACTCTTCTGTATGCATATATACATATATATATATATTTGTGTGTGTGAAGAAGATTGGCCCTGAGCTGACGTCTGTTGCCAGTTTCATCTTTTTGCTTGAGGAAGATTGTCACTGAGCTAACATCTGTTGCCAATTTTCCTCTATTTTATGTGGGATGCTGCCACAGCGTGGCTTGATGAGTTCTGCTAGGACCCTGCCCAGGATCCGAGACTGTAAACTCTGGGCCACTTAAGCAGAGGGCGCGAACTTAATCACTATGCCACTGGGCCGGTTCCTATCCACGTGCATTTTAAAATAAAATTTTTCTATTTTAGGAAAAGTTCCGCTGTGTTAGAAATTGAGATCGCATTGAATTTACAGATTAATTTGAAAAATTCACAAAACACAGACTTTCCATCCATGAAATAATATATCGCTTTATTTAGACCTTAGTCTACGTTTTTGAATAGAGTTTTAAAAATTTTATCTATACACATATCATGCCCCTATTAGTATATCTAACTCCAAAGAGTGTCAGAAATGATGTGTTGAAAATTGTGTCTTTTCATTTTTATTACGTTTCTTAATTTTTATTTCCTTGTGTATGGAAATACTAGTTTTTTATTGATCTTGAACCCAGAAAATGATTCATTATTTTATTGCCTTTTGTGTCCAGATGTTTCTTAATTTCTATGAGACAAAACCATGTAATTTACCATTAACAAGTCATTTTGCAAACCTATATCTCCTGTGTTCATGTTCTCTTGTCCTGTTGCACTTGTAGGCTGGGCCTCCCAGTCAGTGCGGAATAAAAAGGGTAACAGGATATATCATCTTTTTTATTCCTGGCTTTAATGGGAAGAATCCTCAAATTCTATCACTACGTATTATGTCTGTGTAGGTTTTTGGTAGATAACTAAATAGTAAAATTTAATAAGCTTTTGATAGTCAAGAAATTTCTCTTCTATCCCTTGTGTATTAAGAATTTTTAAAATCATGATTGAGGGTTAAATGTTATTAAATACTCTTTCGTATCAAGTGAGATTATCATGTTTTCTCTTTTAACCTGATTATATAGTGTATTTTAGTAATATGTATTCTATTATTAAAACATCCTTACATTTTATAACATCTTTGACAAGTTTTAATATCAACATTATTCTAGGTACATAAAATATGAGGTTATGCAGGCTTCATTTGTCTACTTTCATGCTGTTATGTATAACTATTGTATGACATAGGGGATATCTCATGAAGTTTGTTGGAATTTATGCTTAAATCTCTCTGGGCCTGATATTTTTATTTGTCTTTTTGTTAGACGGTCATTTCTTTCTACCTGACTCAATTATTTATATGTCTATTATCAGTTGTCTATTTCTCCTTAAGTCAGTTTTGATATTGGATACTTTTCCTTAGAGTCACTGATTTTGGTCTAAGTCGTCCCATGTATGTTGTGCGTTTTTAATATTATTTGTTAAATATTTAGCAAATAGTCTTATACATGTATTTATGTCTATATATGTGTGATAAATATGTACATCCATATGCATGTGAGTATATATGTATACACATATATATACCCGTATGTATTATATAGATATATATCTCTCAAGGCTCTACCATATCTATAACCATTCCCTCATTTTAATTCCAGATATAGGTTTATTTGGAACTCTTCTCTCAATCTGGTTGGTGTTATACCTATTTTACTAGTATTTTTTAATTAGCTCATGGTTTATTGATGCTCTATGCTATTTCTTTCCTATGTCATTAATTTCTGTTATCTTAATTCCTTCTTTCTACATCCTTTATTGTTACTCTCGCTATTCTTTTTTAAATTCTTGAATTAAAAGTCTAGCTCATTAATTTTCAATCTTTCTTCCTTACTAGTGTTTGCCTTAAATATTTAGCTTTCTTCTAAATGTTTCTTCATCTCTAGATGCCAAGTTTAGGTATATAGTGTGCATATTGTTATTTTGTTTTAAATATCTTTCAAATTTCTTTGTTTTTTCTTTGAGAATTAATTATATCAAACAACTTTGCTTGAACTTCTATACATACATCTTTTTAAGCTTTCTGTTACTGACAATACTTTTATTGTACTTTGTCAGAGAATATGATCTGAGTACTACTGAAACTTAGTGATTTGTTGAGGCTTGCTTTGTACCCTGGAACGTGGCTAGTTTTTGTAAATGATTCCTGTGTGTTTGAGAAACATCATGTGTTTTCTAGTTACCAAAAGATTTCATTAGATCCTACCTGTTAATTTTATTGATAAAAATTTCTGAATCGAAATTTTTGTCTCCTTGATTTTTGATTGTTACTGTTGTTGTTTCTAGGACAGATGTGCTAAAATCTTCCATTCAAATTCGAGACTGGTCACTTTCATTTATTGCTGGCAAATTTTGTCTTGTATGTTTTAGAACTCCATTGCTAAGTGTATAAAGTTTGTGATTGTTAATTTTTTTGTAGGGAATTGACTTTTTGCCCTTACATAATGAATATATTTATTGCTAATATTGCTTTTTGCCTTTCTTTTAGTTCATATTCTTCTGGGATATCTTCTTTCATCCCTAATTTTATAAATGAAAATGCTAGGGCTCAGAAAAATAAGTAGGCTAGTCAGCTGAGAAGAGAATCAGGATTAAAATCTAGGAGTATGTGACAGAAAATATATACCTGATAAATGCTTAGTTGAGTTTGATTTCATACAATTTGGCCCATGGTCAAGTAGTTTGGTGTTTACATATCTTCTCCCTCCTGTGCCTGGGAGCTCCCTGCCTCCTGCAGAGATGCATTACAAACCATCTGATTCATCTTTGACATCTTTGTCCCCCACCATGGCTGGTGCAGCCCCCGAGCGGCACATAGTGGGTGCCCACCGAATGTGTGTTCAAATCAGTTTTGCCAAGGATGGGCTCCGTAGGAAAGCATGTGCTGGCAATGCTAAGCCCTTCTTTCTGGTGGCTCCCTTCTGCAGCGTCCTCTCATTGTTTGGGGGAGCAATGTGGCCTGTGTTTTCTGGTCTGTGTTTTAATAATTAATACCTTCTCTTGGAAGTGAAGTTCATCCAAGAACAATCGTAAGCAAATGAAAGCTAAGCTGTGAAATTGTGGTGGAGGGAAAACAGGGAGTCCCTATAAATAAACCCCAAGCCCACGTGCCTTTTTTTTTCTGACTCTCACACACAACTATAAATGTTTGATGAAACATTTTACTTATTTATAAATCCTGTCACAGCAAACAGGCGTTTGGACGGAGTTCTCCTCCCCACAGCAAATAGCTACATTTGGAAGACAGAAAGACCCCCGGGGTAGAAAATGAATGAGATGTTTTTTCCTCTTCTTCCTTTTTTCTCCCCTAAGGCAAGAGGGCTCAGGTATGCTCTCATTCCTCCATTAGCAGTCTCTATTTATAATCGCTGCCCTTTATTGGACACCTATTCTGTGCCAGGAAATCTATATAGTGATTTCCCATAATATTACCTTAATTCTCTCAACTCTTAAAGTAGGCATTCTCATCCCTGTTTCACAGTTGA
Source organism: Equus przewalskii (assembly GCF_037783145.1). NCBI lineage: Eukaryota > Metazoa > Chordata > Mammalia > Perissodactyla > Equidae > Equus > Equus przewalskii. Next base: position 21,335,901 of record NC_091856.1, on the reverse strand, counting down.
GGAAATTGAGGCTCAGAGAGGATGTGTATTGTCCAAGATCACACCAGCAATTAGTTGACAAGAAGCGAAACTCAAAAGCATGCTCGTCGTTCTTTAAATGTTTTTCAGACATTCATTGTTTTTCAAACTGCGCGTTAGTTTCAATTTATTGAGTCATAGTCAGCATTTAAAACCATGAAAAAACAAACTGACTAAAATAAAATAGAGAACAATAGAGTAACAGAGAATAGAAAACATACTGGATCACATTAGTATTGCTTCGTGCAACTTGTGTTCAGTTGGGTTGCAATTTACAATGTCTATTTTATTATGGGTTACAGGCTGACAAGTTAGAAAGGTCCTGCTGTGATGACTGAATGCTTTCCTCTAGCCCGGGAGTTCCTATCCGGAGGTCTATGGATGGACTTCATGGTTCGGGTGCCTGCAAACCAGTGGGGATTGTAGACCATTGTGTTGCACTAAGCATTTTTCTAAAGAAAGGGCTCTTCCATTAAATTTTCAAGGATGTTGAGCTTCCACCTCCAAATATAAGTTAAAGACCCCCGTACTTCATCAGGTCACCCTCGAGGGACTATGATCATAAGCCATCACACTATCCATTTCCTTATGGAAATGAAGATATTGATAAAGCAATTTTTATTCCCGTTAATTGAATGGGCACAGCATTTTCAGGTTGTGAAGTGTTTGTATACCCATTGTTTTCTTAGCTCCTGCATCCTCCCCTTATCTCCTCCGTCATCCTCAGAGCTCTTCCCACTATTCTTTTAGCTCCTCCCACCATCTTATTAGCTCCTTCCACCATCCTCTTAGCTCCTCCCAGCAACTTTGCAACAGAGGCGGAAAGATTGTAACCCTCATTTTAGAGGTGAGAAAACTGAGTCTTGAAGAAGCTGACTTGGCTAGTGGTCACTGTTAGTGGTCCATACCCCACACACTGTGTGCTGCTTGTGGTCCTTCTCTTTAAAGCCACTCAGATGATATTTCTAAAATGTAGATAAGTTCTTACCACTCTTATGAGTAAAAACCAATTGTTTTTAGGATAAAGGCAAAGTCAGATGACGGCTCAAATTTTCTTTCCCCAAGAGAGTTTGCTGACTTCCCAGATCACATCAGATTTCCCTGTTCCATGCTCACAGAGCCTCCTATGCAGAGCATGTCATTCATGAAATTATTTGAGTTGATGTCTGTCTCCCTTTCTAGAATATAAGTCCCTTAAGAATAGGGTCAATGTCTTCCTTGTTGAGTGCCTAGTATATAATAGGTGCTTAATATTTACTGAATGGGTGATTTTGTTTTTTTCGGACTCACAGTCTGTTTTATCTACCAAACTCAGGTTCAAGAGGGACAGTAATAATTCCAGCCAAATTTTCAAACTCCCAGAAAGTCATTTTTTTGTTTTGTGAGTTCATGCCTTCACATTATTTTCAGCATTTACTGTAATTTGATTTTGGGCATTGGTACTTCCTTAGCATGGCATTGTATTCGCGAAAGGTGGTTAAAATGAAGGAAGAAAAACGCTGTGGTTTTAGGGAATTTATTTAAATCACTCCAGAATATCCTGAACATTAAAATGTAATTGGTAAATAATGTTTTAATGATTTAATTGTGGATGGCTCAGAATTGTGTGGATTTCATTGCTCCTTAAACTCACAAGAATTTAGAAACTAAGGAAAGATGTTTTCAGAAAAAAAATTAATGTGATCAATACAGTATAGATAGATAGATAGAGAAATAGATATAGATAGTATATTGCACTTGTCATGAAATTTTGGGGTTTTTATGGGTCCAACTGATGATATTTTTCTCTCTTTGTCAATCTTACCTCTCAGAATCCCCAGTTATGTTTTGATTCAGTTTATTTTTGCCATTTTAGGTCATCTTTCCAAATTAAAAAAAATAAGAAAAATATCAGCCATGTGGACAGTGATTGAAAGTTTTAATATCACTCTCTCACATGTCTTTTCATCTTCCCACCAACGCAGTGTAGTAGGAAGAATAGATGTTTCCAACACCATTGGGCCTTTGAGGAAACTGAGGCAGAGAGAAGGAAGGAGTCAAACATCCTATTAGGTGCCTGGTACCAGGATGGGCTCTTAGACATGGCTACCCTCTTTGATTCTAGGGGATTTTGCAATCTGTGGATGTTGAACAATAAGCATATATTATGAGAAAAGAATTATGAAAAGAAGAGAATAGGGAAGAGAGAAGAATTAGGTGACGCTATGGGCCATATAACAGGGGAACCCACCTAGTCCAGAGGGTCAGTAAGGATTTTTTTGAGTAGCAGAGAGCCAATTGGATATCTGAAGGACAAGTAGCACTTAGCTAGGGGAAGAGGTGGAACAGGAAGATGCTGCAAGAAGTTTGGTTTGGCTGGATGTCGTTCATAAAGGAATGCTCCACGACAAGTGATGAGGGGGCTCTTATGCACCACGTTATAAAGGGCTTTACTTGTGAAGCATGTACAAGTATGTGACTTTGTCCTAAGGGCAGTGGGGAATGGAAGGTCTTTAAGCTGGTGTATCAAAAGATCCCATTTGCATTTTTGCAGTTTTAGTCAAGCTGACTGCAATGGGGAGGATGGGTTACAGAGGGGAAGACTGGAGAGGGGACAGAGAGTGGAGCCAAGGCCGAGGGTTTGCAGGCTGCACAGAAGAGCCCCGCATGCTCTGCGCTCATCCTTAGGGCTTGACCCCGCAGACTCCATATCTGTATCTTTGGTTTTGGTTTCCCTCTTTCACTCCATTGTTATTATATGAACACACTCTAAAGCTATAGAGTGTTATGCACATGTTTGATGTATCATCAGCACCTTATTAATTTTATTGATAGAACCCAACACCTGTGTATCGGGTAATCAATTAACTACGTAAGTTAAGAACTGTTTGTTATAATGTTATAAGTGCTAAAGAGATACTTTTCACTCCATGATTATGTTCCAGAGGTTTAGAAACCTCAGATAATCAGAGGGCTACTTCAAATGCTGATGTTTTTATGATAATAGCTTTTTTAATTTTTTTGCTGGACACTTACTTTGCTTTAGGCATTACACTAGATGCTTTACATCTAGTTTCTCATTTCATCTTTCATCCGGTTTTATGGGGAGGTGGTATTATATCCCATTTTGATAGACATGGAGAGCAGAGTTCAAGAAGCATCTAGTGACTTGGTCAGCGACTCGCTGCTGAATATATGGAGAAAAGGGATGATGCTTTGCCACTGGAATTTCAGATATCTGTAGTGAGCAGAGTTCTGGGCTAAGGGCTTGTGGGAAATACAGAGTGAGCATACATGGCCCTCATTCTCAGGAATCCTCATCCTCACCCATAAGTAGTTCATTAACATGAGTAACTATTGCACATTCATGCTACATAGTGCTGCATCCCATGAGAAAGGAGCAGTGAAAGAGGAGTGGCCTTTGAGAGGTGAGAGAATCTCTTCTTTGACCTGGGACAGCCAGGCAGAGCTATGCTGGGGCACTCAGAAGGGACACGCCCAGGACTCCCACTCAAAATCTGAGCCTTGCCTCTTGCTGGCGAGCCTAAGTTATTACACCTGCCTGAGGCTCCTTTGTTCATCTGTGAGGCAGGGGCAGCAATACGTGCTTTGCAGAGGTTGAAGTAAAGTGTTGAGTGTAATGTACTAAAATCAAAAAGATGTGGTAAGTGTTCAGCAAATCACGCACACCCTCTACATGAGTGCAAATGCATATGGCGGGAGAGGTGAGGAATGGGCAGGGCAGCAGAGGGGAGGCATTTTGAGGAGGAGGCCATGACCTCTCCAAGCTATTGCATGGCCACCATGTGGGCAGTGGGAGTTGGGAAGCTTAGTGGTTGTCAGCATGGGCTTGGAAGTTAGACTGTGTGTTCCAACACTTCCTCTACCCTATGCTAGCCCTGTGACCTAGGGGGAGTTAGCTAATCTTCCTGAGCTGCAGTTTCTTCGTCTGTAAAATGCTCATAATAAGAAATTCTTTAACTCATAGGGTTATTGTGAGAAGTAAAAGACAATCCATATATGTGCTCAGCACGGTGCCAACATAAGGAAGGCACTGAGTCAACCTTGGCCATCACCATCTGTTGTCCTGCATATTTGCTGAGAATCTGATGTCCAGTGGGGAAGGGGAGAAGCTCCTAGTAGAGTTCACATAAGAGGGGTGAGGCACGTGAAAGGACAGTGTTCCCAAGGCCTGACACCCTATAGAAAGTCAAGAATCCCTGTGCATCATGTTCGGAGGACCGTCGACTGCTTCGGCTCAGACCCATGCCTCATAAAGATGTTTCATTAACAGCCTCAGATCCAGCCATGAATAACACACTGCAGGGCCCACTGGCTGCCTTGAGGGGGTGGGAACAGGGTTGTAGGGAGACCAGGAGGCTGGAGATTTGTTTTGACTTGATGGTTATTGATCTTTCCCCAAACTTCTCGCAACATTAGGCTGGGATTCTGCCGCGCGTTCATTATTGCCAGAATGGAAGCTTCCTCCAGGCTTATGTTCACTTTTCATTTATACCCAGTGACAGTCTCACCAGGTGATGCCCTGGAGTTGTGAATTCATAAAAACAATCAGTTACGCAGGGCCAGAGTGTTCCTCAGCCCGCTCCATCCTGCAGAAAGCGCCCTGGACTGAGGTGGATGCCTGCCTGCCTTCCCACCCTGACCCTACCTCAGATGACATTCCCGCTCTCTGGACTCAGTTTTGCCATCTGTAAACAATGGTTTTGAAGGTTTCACATACTTCTAACAGGCGATACTTCTAAAACTGATTTTAAAAACTAATGGAAGTGATATTTGAGTTGGGAATATATTTTAAGACAAAACTTTACATATTAAGCCAATTACTTACAAACCAAAAAATCGTTTTGAAGATCAGTGATTTGAAATTCAGTGAAAGTGATGAGTCGCTGTTAATTAATTAATTCATTCATTCATTTATCTGATATATACTGAATGCCTGCTCTGTGCCAGGCACTATGCACTGAAGAAATACTGGAAAAGCAGTAGTAAATTATGCAGATGTGGTCTTTGCCAATGTGGAACTCATTTTCAGTTGGAGAAGCTAGCAAAATCATGCATCACTGCAAATATGAGAAGTATTGGAAGAGCACGGAATCCATGATAAGATGGGAGTAGATAGAAAAAGTGCCGAATCCAATGGGAAAAAGAGTTAATCGTCAATCCAAATTTGAGCTAGAGGAAAATATGCATTATTTAGAATCATAAATTGTAGATATCGATTGAATCAAGAATAACTTGTGAGTTGGAAGATATACACTCAAGTCAAATTCTGCCACTTCCCTGGTAAGTAATTTTTATCTGGATATGTTGTGATGATTCTATTAAATTAAAAACAAGAAGACAGCCCTAGTTGGAATGAGAAAAGCCATATTAATGAAATACGATAGTAAATGTGACAAAAATAGTATTAGAAAGTTGTAAGCTAGTATGTTGGCCAAGAATGGACCATAAGATATGGTCACAAAGCGTCATTAGCTTTGTCTTCTATTACTCCTTTATGTTTGTTGGATATATTATGATATTTTCTCCTCTGTCCCTGAGTAAAAACAGAGTGACTTTTCTGATGAGCATTAGATAACGCAAAGTCTGACATTAGTTAATGCAGCAAAATGCAGTCTGAATTCAGGGATGTCCAATGTCCTATAATAACCAACACTTTAGTGTGCATTCAAAGGTGAGCCTCCCTTCTGCTCCCCTAATTAGGGCTGTAGTTACCTTGGCAGCCCAGCGAGGGAATTGCAACTCGCTTGATTTCCCTCACTTACCTCCTCCCCTACTTTAGCTATGGTTTCAGACTCTGCCTCTAGGGTGTGGATGAGGAGCAGGAAACACAAGAGAATCGGGAAAGGTCTGGCTTGATTGGCATGGTCATAACTTGACTGCAACTTTAGTGAGCCTGGCAGAATTATATCTGGCTCTGTGTCTGAAGGCATTTTCATGATCTCCTTAGAGAACATCCCCCATTCCTACCGATCCCTTTTCTGAGGTCCCTTAATATGGTTGGATTCATCCCTGTTTCCACGTGTTCATTCACTCATTCTCTGACTCTAATGTTGCTCCAGCTTCCTTCTGGTGAGGTCTGTTCACCCTTCATGGCAGCTATATTCCTCAGAATTTAAAATTATTTTGGTAGCTAACACTTGTGTAGCTCTTATAGTGTGCTAAATGTCTTACCTATATTTCCTCATTTAATCCTCACAGTGCCCTATGTGATGACTAGTATTGTCTCTATTTTATAGATGAAGAATCTGAGTCTTAGAAAGGTAGAGAACTTGCCCAAGATCTCACAGCTAGAGCGTCGAGGGGCCAGGGTTCGAGTCCACTCAGTGTAGCTTAAAGTCCTTCTTTTAACAGCTATTCTATATTTCAACCCCATGCTGGTTTTCTCTGGCTCCTCATCATACCTGGGCCATGGAGAACACTCTGGGGTTACAGGCTGATGCCCACATGGGTTCCTCTGCTTTGCTGTCACCAGAGCAGCCCGTCTCTCACCCTTTACCTTTCCTTGGTGGGAGCTGGACACCAGCTCACTGGGCAGAAGCCACACACAAAGCTCTCTGAGTAGTCCTGTGAGAGCCCTTCTCACTAAGCTTGCTGAGAGGATAGGCACCCCTGACACGGTCATCCCCCTCCTGCGCCACAATACGGAGGAGGTGGGCGTCCCAATAATGTTATTTTGTGAGAAATCGACTATATAGCCTTTCTCCAAAAGTTATTTGTCATTCCCTTGATGGGACTGAGGAGTTTAATAGTTCACTAACACTTCTTAGGCACTTGCTTTTCACAGGAGCTACTGGGTTGTCTTTCTCCAACTCAGTTTGGTGTCTGATATGTGTCACTTTGAGGCTGAAATTTCCATTTCTCATCCACTTGCAAAGTTCAATTATGCACTGTCTTTGAGCCTCTGTTCTTCATCTGTAGCACAGTGATGATAACTCTCCTTTACCTCATGCATGATCATTAAAGGGATCAATCTATGTAGTAAATCCGGAATTGCTTAAACCAAAAAAATTCTAAAAGAAGGGTAAAAGTTTTTTGGACATTTGTAACTGTTATGTGTGTTCTTTTCTCCCTCCGTAGATTTTCTTGTTTTTCCTCTCTTTCTGGGATGTTGCTCTCTCTTCTCCCATATATGAATCAAAGCATCTCGTTCCATGATGCTCTCTCTAACTTTTAACCCTCAGTCCTTTGCTGTACCTGTTATGAAATTTAATTCTTCCTACTTTTACAACAGCTATTTTGATATACTTTTACCAAGAAAAACTATAAATTAAGAGAAAGCTCATCACCATCATCATATTCTGGTAGCTACCTATTTTGTGCCAGACACATTAATACGTTATCTTAGAGACTTGAAATATTTTGGCAAAGTCCATATACTTAAGCCAATTACATAGATGAGATCACTGAGAATTGCAGAGGTTAAGAGACCTTCCAAAGGTGCACAGCTGGAAAGATAGGGAACTGAGTCCTCAGTATTTTTTATTCTAAGTTCAGTAGCCTTTTAAATATACATCCTGTATAACTTCCATTATATTTAGTAATAACACCAAACCACCACCACCACCCATCATCATGATCATCATCATCATCACCACACTGTACCCTTGAAAAATCTTGTCCCCTCTTCAGATCTAAAGACAGTACCCAGATTGATACACGTTGAGTTTTTGTGTTGCTTGCACAGAGTATTTATAAGCTCGGGTTTACACACGTGTTTCATTGATTAAAACATCTTTATTGAGTGTGTACTACATTTCCAGTCAATTCCGTAGGTGCTGGTAATATAACAGTTAACAAAATAGACAATCTTTTTATTCATTTAATTTACATTGGGAAGGGTTTGTGGGGGGCGAATAATAAACAAAATGAATATATAATACAGTGTCAGGAGTGATATATTTAATGAAGAAAACAAAGTGGAAGAAGGTGATAGAACATGAGCATACCAAGAAGCATTCTACTTTTTAAAACTGTGCTGTAGGCATCTCAGTCACCTTCTAACAGTCTTCTTAGGAAGATTGGGCCAGTATTACTTCCGTTTATACTGATGAGAAAAGCTCCAGGTCATATAACTCACGAATACATCTCCCTTTGACCTGAACCCCTACACTGTAGGAATTTAGACTCCAAGTGGTATAGTTTTCTTGATGTGGCGGAAACTTGAAAGATTTATAGGTGTAATAGCTAAGATTATTGTTCAGCAAATATTCACTCTCTATCTGCCACTGTGAGCAGGGCATACTTTCCTGTCCCGTTGATAATGGTCTTAGCCATCTCACTTACTTTGAACTCTGAGATGACAGCAAGTATGACATAAGCAAGAGCTTGAAATGTGCTTGCACAGTGGAGTTCCCCTTTTGTGCCTTCTCAGATCTCTGGGAATATGTCCCACATAGCCTTCTGGTCCAAAGAAGATGAGAGACACGTGAAGTAGACCTGAATTCAACCTGCAACTTGAGCAAACAAAACCCGGTCTGAACAGTCTGACCCTCACTTGACTCACAGCCACATTAATGCATACAATCTTGAATGAAAAAAAATTTGGGAGGTGATTCTTAATGGCAGAAACTAGCTAGTACTAGATTCAACAATTGAATCTTAGCTTGCCCAATCTAGCTCTTCACTGTGGCAAGCTTCTTTAACTTATTATATTTTCAGTTTCTTCCTATGTAAAATGGTAATATAAAACAAGCTGCATGGATTTGCCTTGATGAGGAAATCAAATGTTATATATGAAGCACCAGGCATATGGCAGGTGCTTCTAGTTGCTTCCTAAGAATATCCAACAAGCTCAGCTCTCCAGATAGGCACTCTGGCCAGTTTTTCTGGCTTGTTCCTTGCTGTCTTTACCAATCTTCATTCTTCTCCCTCAGTAGTGACTCCAACACTTTTTCTTTTTTGCTTGAGAAATTTCAATAAGCATGCAGCATTAGTTGGATAGTCCATGCTGGCATTTGAGCTTCCAATATGTGTTTATAATTATGCCACATTATCTTAATTACAATGATGTGAGGAAGGGTGTGAGGGGGGGAGGATTTAAAAGAAAACTGTTCAGAAAAACGCTCCATGAAAAATAACCCACAGAAAGGGGACGACAGGTCTGCGATTGTGGCTGTAATTGGAAATGGCACTATTAATACAATACTTATTCATTTTATATAATAAAAAAATGGAAGCACTTTTTGCAATTACCCAATTCCAAATGAAATTAACATTCCGTGGCATTTCCCATAAATGGTTGGTTTGCACACATCGATGGAGACAATTAGCTTGGAAGTGAATGAGGGTTGTGACTGGAGAGAGGATGAGGTAGGGAGGGTCAGGCACATCCATAAGGACAAGGACGAAAAAAGGGATTCAGACTTTTCTGAAGATGGGGAAACAGTGAAGATTAGAGCAGGCAATATGTCTGGTGTCCAGAAAGAACACTGAGACTTCAAGGATTGGACTTGCAGGTCAAAGCCACAGAGATATTCACGATAAGCTCATAGAACAGGGGACAGTAAATACTTGCATGAGTTGTGTTTACGTAAGTTTCAAGTTCAGTCATCCACAAACCCTCCTACTTATTTAACCAGTGCCGTCCTTGGCTGTCTGCCTGAACCCTCTAGTTCTGCCCAAATCCTAGAGTCTGGGTCGTGGTCTTGCCCAACAATCTCTGCCCTGCTGCCACTCACTCGCTGAGGCTCTTGATAAGTTGAAGAAATTTCTTCATGCCATGACCTTTTTTTTCCTTTTCTGTCATGAATGTTTTGATTAAGTTTGGTAGGCAAGTTGATGATGGTAAGGAAAGCGTCACTTACAGGGCATCCTTTTGTAATTGAAAAGGAGGACATTCAGGTAACTTTTGGATATATTGGGGTGTAATTAACTCTCAAATCCTGTAGTTATATGCCATCCCCAGGAGGAAAACGAGGATGCATTCTTGATTTTTCTCTCTTCTATTTAGATCTAAGTCCTATCATTCCTGTCCATTCTAACTCTTAAATATATATATTTTTTCCAATATTTATCTTGTTGTCCATTTCCTTTGACAGTGCCATAGTCAAGATCTGCATCTTCTTTTGTCTAGACTTACACAGCCTCCTTAAAGAAATTCATAGTCGCTAGAACTGGACTTCAGTTAATATCTTGAGTCCTCCCAAAATAATTAGTATTGGGACCCTTAACACAGTTTGAATTATAAGCTTATATTCTTCTTCTACAAAAGGCAATTTATTGAAGCGTTTACCTCATATGTTTGTTGTGAATATTAAATTGGAAAATTCAGGTAAAATGCTTAGCACAGTTACTGGCACGTGCTGAGTAGCTCAATACCTTTCACTCATTTTATCATTATCCATTATTTTCCCTAAGATCCCTCTTCTACACTGACAGTCGCATTGATCTTTCTTAAGTATGTCTCTGACAGTGCCACTCTTCTGATCAAAATCTTCCTATATATACACATATCTTATAATACACATATGTATAATCTTCCCTATTATACAGAGTGAAGTGCAAATGATTAGGTTGGCATTTAGGCTTCTTTCTGATGTGGTTGCAACCTCTTTCTCACCTCATCTGCGGCAGTATCCCTCCGGGAACACTGAACTCCAGCCATACTAAATGACTCATCATTTTTTGAACTGAAGATGACTTTAGACTTCTGCATCTTTATACATGCCACCTAGGAAAACTCTCTCATCCTTCTTTGATATCCCATACCCAGCATCAAAGTGTTACTTCAGTCCCTGTGCTTTGCAGATGGATGGTAAAGTCCACTAGACAAAGACACGTCTCTCTCTACTTGGCTTTCTGGATATGGAACTCCATATCCTCCTCTTGTCATTTTTTTTTTTTTAGTGCTTGAGTCACCGGTTAATTGAAGAATTCTTTTTGATGTCCAGCCCAACTCAGTCCAGCTTTAATTTAACTTCATCTTTGTATCATTCATTGCATCATCAGGCTCTTTGAGAACTAACTCTGAAATGCCACCTGGATGATTGGCTTCCAGCAGGTTTCCTACTGACTTGGATCCATGTGTCTTTTTTCATTCCAGTTTGTAATTGCTAGAGATGTGCATGTCTCCCCTCCACTTTCCTCCTCTGTGTTCAAACATCGCTTAGGAGGTAGATGCTCTGGCCATGAAAAGAGGCAAGTGGGAGGTTGAGAGCTTCCCTCTTGTCAATGTCTTCCTTTCTCAAGCATCATTAACTTATTACAAACCAGTGGAGACTTGCCAATTTTCCACACAGCTGATGACTTGCTATTATATCTTAGCTTTCTTCTGCCTAGAAGCAGATAATGGATCAATTATTTCTGAGCCCAGAGGCATGGACAAGTGGGTTTATGTCTGTCTTGGAGCAATGAAGAAAGGAAGTTGAAAATGGCATCTTCCCAATCTGTACACATAAGAGCAAAGTGAATTTCTTTAGATTTCTGCTAAGGAGAAGACTATTCAAATTAAGATTTTTTTCTTTCTCTATAATCATTGAAAGGCACTCAGAATAAAAATTAGAACCTCAAGTTTTAAATTCACAGAATGGTGAACTTTTAGGGTTATCATTGGTCTAACTTACATTTAGTCCACCTTTATCTAACGCTTGAATCTCTTCTATGTTATTTTTGCAGTACGACACCTCTACCTGATTACTTCCAGTGTCAAAGGATTTATCACCTCCACAAGGTCTTCCTTCCATAGTTAGAAAGTCCTGTCAGATAGGGGGCTCATAAAATAATAAATATTACTATTATGATTATTATTGATATTATTATTCTGAAGATCATGGATCTTGGTACCAGACAGATCTGGGTTTGAATCCCAGCCCTACCACCTAGTTACCTTAATCCAGTGGTTCTCAACCAAGGATGATTTTGTCCCTCAAGAGGTAGTGCGCAATATCTGGTGACACTTGGTTGTCACAACCCGAGGAGGGGACTACTGACATCTAATCAGCAGATGCCAGGGATGTTGCTAAACATTCTAGAATACATAGGACAGCCCTTGCAACAAAGAATTATCCAGGCTTGAAGATGAGCAATGCCAAGATTGAGAAACCCTGCCTTGGTCAGGAACCTTAACTGCGTCAGGGTCAGTTTTCTTGTCTGTAAAAGAGAGATAGAAATAGAGTTTGCTTTGCAATGTCATTGAAAATTACATAAAATGATTTCTGCAAAGCACTTTAGCAAGTGTCTGGCCCAGTGTAAGCACCCAAAAAAATTGGTTCTTGTAATTATATCATATGTAATGCATGTATCATGGTGCATGGAACGGAGCTACAGCAATAAGAATGTGAAACGTTAGTATTAGAAGTAGATTTAGTACTATAGCCTGTCAAATAATTGAAGGCAGCTAACTTTTCCTTCCTTGCAGTGTCTTGTTTTTCCTTATGATACCATTACAAGCCATTACATCAGACTAGCTTCTCATAGCTGGACCTGCTCTACTGGCTAACAGTATTCTTAACGTGACACTCAGATCTCAACACACTCCTCTGGGTGTGGTCTGAGCATGGCACAGAGGAGCTGTCCCATTCTTGGTTCTAAGACTTATGCTTCTATTAATGTGGCTTAAGAATATGTGTTACTTTCTCATTAACCATCTTCCTGTTAACTCACCTTGAGATTTCTGTTGCCCAAATTCTTGAATGGGAATTACATAAGTGAGGAGAGCAGGGAAGAACACCCAGCTGAATCTGTGTTTATAAAGTCTATATTATTGATGAGGACTCCAAAGAATCTTCTTGGATACCCACATTTAACCCAGGTATTTGGGCTCCAACTTCTGGAGGTTTAAATCAGGAAGTGACTGTTAAGAGAGAAAGGGTGAGGAAGAAGAGGCGGACACTGAGAGGAGAGGGAGAGCACACGTTGTTTATATTCCAAAAATACTCCCTTATCAGAACAGTGGCTGTAGTGTGAGCCCCCTTCGAGGGCTGTCGGAATCTCCTGTGTTGTTACTAGACAAGCTTGGTTTGGAGGTTCTCTCACAGTCTCTCTGTCTCTCTGTCTGTCTCTTTATCCCATTTCTCTACCTCATTGCGCACGTCTAGCAAAGCGAGAGCATTCGTCAAGACCCATCCGCCCGTGCACGCCGGCTCCCTGTGCAAATGGCTCCCTACGATGGATCTCTATTATTTCACCAAAAAACATCAGAGGAGGAATTTGTTCTGCTCCACTGACGATATGATTTCCAGTCTTCTCTACTGCCTTAGCTTAGCTTTTTGGCTGTTCCCTGGGAAAAGGATAGAGAAAAAAGGAGGTATCCATAATACTTTGCTGAGCCCCTTCAACTAGGACTAAATAAGGAAAGAAGATGATAATTCAGTGTTATCCAGCCATGGAATAAAACTAATACCTGAGATCTGACCCCATATCCACACGTAGCCCCCCAGAGATGCTTGGGACAGCCCCAACTTTCCATAGGTTGATCCCTTTTCTGCTCCCTCCGCCTCCTTCTTTTGTTCCTCCTCCTTTTTGCATCATTTCAGCAGTGGTTAAGAGCAGAGAAGTCAGACCAGCTTGGGCTCCAAGTCAAGCTCTGTCCCCATATGGGGATACTAATATCACCCACTTCCCAGGCTTGTGGTGAGTAGCCTATGAGGTAATGGTGCCTGGCATAGAGTAAACACTCAACAAATATGAGTTAATGGTGTCACTAGTGTGCTTATTTAAATCTTTCTTGTAGGTATCCTCATCTCCATTTAGTAAATGAAGAACAGCTGAGGCTCGGAGAGGCAGGGTCGTTGTACTTAAGGGTGAGCAGGTGCTAACAGGCCCATCCAGGATTTGAACTTCAGTGTAATAATAACTTTGCACCGTGTTTTTACCATGTTATTTTGCCTCACCTCATTGTATGTCCACTGTCTATTTGGTTGAGGCTGTGAAGAGCAGAATTTAGAACCCCAGTCTTTACTAGTAATAGTAGAGTAGCAATATTGCAAACTTTAGAGTGACCTAGCTTATCAAGTGCTTGAACATGCCTCTCACAGAAATTCTTATTTCCCAAGGCTCAGAGAGGCTTGGTGAAATGTCCAAAGTCACACAGCAGCTGAGCCGGAAATGAAGATCTGGTCTTCTTCCTCCAGATCTGCTGAGTTTCCAATTCAGGATTCTCTGCTATCCCCTCCCCCTGAGGATTCTCTGTAGCTCTCTGCTTGTGTTTTTGTGTGGTGGTGGCAGGTAATCATGAACAATAAAGCAAGCCTGCTCCAACTGTCACGTAGAAATGGGAAATTGAAATTATAAGTCATTAAATGGAAAATCCTGAGCCTTATAGTAATGCCAACTCAGCCTCAATCCATTATTATCTATATATTTAGCTAGTCTATTTTTAAGAGTTTAATATTGAGAAATAGGACATATTTATAATGCAGCTGCATTAATTCCACTCCAAAATCTCTGCCATTTGCTATAGTTGACTGAACATGTGTTTAAATTTATAATCGCCCTTTTGCACTGGGAAGATTTGCCCTTAGTTTAAAGAAAGATGGGTGTAAAATCTTCCAGTTGAAGTAGTGACAGTTGTTCGAGCTCCGTATCCTACTGTCTGGTCAGCCCCCTTCCCTATCACAGCATGGGTTAGCAAAGGACCTATGTCACAACGTATGTTTTTCATGCCTCGCATTCAGTGCTCAGTCGTGCACACCATGGACCATTTGTTCATTCATTCAGCAAGCATAACCTGACCCTGAAAGCTCTGAATGGGTGTGTTAACTCTCTTTAGGCTACTGAAGAGGGACAACTCAGTTTCAGGTGGTTGTTATTTCCAGGATTATCTTCATAATTATTGGTAATATTGTCTAAAGGGAAGCTGGCTGAGGGGGCTTCCTTTCATCCACTCCAGTGTGGAAGTCAGCTCATTAAGCCATGTTTATTGGTCCCGCTGCAAAACAAGCCATGAAGTAGTATTTAAAGATATTTGTCCAGCTCTGCTATTTATATGCTATATGACCCTTGAAAAATTAATTAATCTTGGTGTGCCTCACTCATTTATAAGATGGAAACAATGATATGTATCTTGGCAAGTCGTGTATCAATCACTGCTAGAATAACACTACATAACAAATAACTACAAAATCCCAATGTCCTCCAATAATAAGCATTGCTTTGTCATGTGTCTGAGGGTCAGATGGAGTGTTGTGCTCGTTTCACAGTGGTTTGCTCATCATCTACTGGTTGGCTGTGGTCAGTAACCTAGGCCGTAGGAGTAGGAGTAGGGTGACGCTGCTCCGTGGTGCAGAGCTGTGAGTCTACCATGTGTCGCTCATCCTCCTTGGACCAGCAGGCTAGCTTGGACAGGTCCTCCTCATGGTGATGGCAGGTGTAAATGTGCAAGCAGAAATATGTGATGTCTCTTGAACCGTATGCTCGTAACTGTCACATACTGACTTCCACTCACATACCGTTGGTCTAAACAAGTCACACAGCCAAGGGCAAATCAAGGGGCAGTGAGGTACACTCCTTCTACAGTGAAGCTATACAAAAGGATGAGTTCAGGGAGGGCTGAAGAAATGAAGCTAATAGTTCCATGTATTGCAGTCATTATGAGAATTGCATTGAATCATGGCTGTGTTTACCTTAAAATAATACCTGTCCCATCGTAAGCGCTCCATAAATGGTAAATATTGTTATTGTTATTGTGGTTACATGACTAATGAGATGTTCTTGGCAAATTGAAATGGTACATTTAGGTGAACCTTGGTAACAGATCCACCAGAGAAGTCCAAGCCAACTCTCTAGGGGAAGATGTGAAACCAGGAGGAGGTGAAATTTCAGGGGAGGAAGGGAGTAGGCGTAAGAGAGTGGGATCCTCCCCTCCCTGCCAACCAGCTGCCAGGAAAACAACTTCCTCTGGCTCATAATGATGTAGCTAGACCTTCATCAGCAACAGATGTATATAAAATCCCAAATGTTTGCCACGGTATGCCCAAATTAAGGACCTGGTGATTGCTTAGAGGTCAAAGCACAAACGTGATGAGCATGACAGAGCAAGTTATAAGAATAGACAGAGGGCCATGAGCAAAAGCTCTGTTTCCAGGATCAATGTTGCAGCCATATCCAGGTTCCAGGTTATGGCTGGATCCAATGTGTGACCGTGATGGAGGGTGGCTGAAGTAGAGTGGAGACAGAAGCCCTGGATGTTACAGGGGCCAGGGAGGATACATGAGAGGACAACATCGAGTTGGAATCCACAGTCCTTGATGAAAGGTGATGAGTTACCCCAAAGGGAAGTGGGGAACCTAGCATGTATTAAGCTTTGACTGGGTTAAGCAAGGCCCTCTGCAAGCTTATCTCACTTAAGCCAGCAAACAATAATGATAATAAAGCTCTACTTCATTGAGTGCTTAATCCGTTTTGAGTACTGTGCTAAGCACTTTGCATATATTATTACGTTGAATTTAATGCAAAAACCCCACAATTCTTGAGGGCGATTTATGCTCAAGGTTTTACAGATGAGGAACTGGGGCTTAGAGAAGTTAAGGAACATGCCCATTTTTGTCACATAATGAATAAGTGATCAAACGTAGGTGTCAACCCAAGTCTCTCAGATTCCCACACTGCATGCCCTCTCTACACCCAGAGTATCTGAGATAACAGTAGCATGGACAGGGCTGGACTGCAGGGCTTTCAAAACAGGTGGGCTTTTTGAAAGGTCCAGGAAAGGAGGTGGGAGTGGGTAGCAAGAGTCAGCCCTTATTCCTAGCTTGAAGATAGATTTTCTTGGTGATAAAATCTTCTCTCATTTTAAACTCTAGAAGAACCAAATAGTGTGGGATGTTTTTTACAGTCCTTGTCTCTTCCTCCTGCCAATGGTCTTCTTTATATCATCCTCTTTACCTGGTTCTGCATTCTTTAAGGCTCAGACAAGTTGGCATCTCCTCTGGGAATTTTCCATAGGCTTTCTGCTCACAAAAGAAATCAGAGGGCAGGTGGTCTTGTGACACTTCCCTCTCTGCCTGCGCCTTTAACACACTCTATTGTCATTCTCTTTGCATGTCTCTTCCACTAAACAGTGTCGTGTTTTAAAGAAGGGGCAATGTTCAGTTCATCACTGTGTCCTCGGTGCCCACTTCTGGAAGCAGCACCCACTATTGGTGTTGGCTGAAGAATTCCTACTGTAGAGTCTCGGTGGCCCTCTAGTCCCAAGGAGTGCTGAGCCACATACATGGCCTTGCTGTACAGTTACAGAAGGGATGAATCTAGGAGAGGAATCTGACTAGTGGCTGTGAGTTCCATTAGATTCTGGGCATGCACATGCCGCCTGAAGTTGGACAGAAGATCTGAATTTGCTATGATTGATGGTTTAAGATCTTTTTGGCAATGATACTATTAACTCTCATCTTTAAAATGCTTACTCTGCATCAGGCATGATGATAAGCATTTTAACATCTCATTTAATCCAAAAACAGCTTTTCGAATTTGGAATTGCAAGCCATGTTTTCACACTCAAGAGAAGCAAAGGCTCTGAGTGGGTAAGTGATTTGCCCAAGTCTCACAGCTGGTAAGAAACATAGCTAACATTTCAAACTGTGGCTGACTCCGGAGCCTTTCCATAGCCATGCCTTGCCTCTAAGATGGTAATAAAGTGACCAAGTAGTCTTTAACCCAGCCTATCTAATTACTTGACTCTTTCTCCCTTGAACAGAAATTGGTCATTTGTGGTATCAACTCTAGCGACCTTTGGAAATCTCCTTTGCTTTTATGAGCGCTATAAAGTGGGAGGTTGTAAGGACAGCATTAGCTGAGAGAGGTGAAAGTGCTTTGCAAACTGTGGAGTGCAATTCCTGTGGTCATTGCATTCATCTTGTGGAACGTACATTTCATTTACATTTAGAATTCCAAGACCGTGGAGCTGGGAGGAATCTTAGAGACCATCTGTGTCCTAGCTAGGGACTGTGAAACCAGCTCCAGAGAACCTGGATGGTATTGTATTTTTAACAAAACAGAGGAAAATATCACTAAATTTAATTCCATCATTCAAACTCAATGCAGTTCTCCAGCAGAAACTATGACCACCCTGCAAGTCATCACTGTTAACGGACAGGCCCAAGATCATGTATACAAGAAAAGGCTGACCCCGAGTTTTTCAATTGATATTTGTGACTTTTTGTTCATTTGTCTTGTCTGCAGGCACTTGCTAGAAGATAAGCTATACCAGGCAGCAAAGGTTTAAGAAAACACATGAGAGAAAAAACTAAAAAGAGAGAAAATTCTATCCATCAACATTTTATCCCTGAGAATTGGAAAGATGTGGCCATTTTTAAAAATGTGTACATGGGTTTTAAATTTGTTCTAGTAGTAGAGTAACCTCATCTAGCCAAGGAGATTAGCTGTTTTCTTTGCTACTTTTAAAAAAAAATCTTTTCATGAACAGATGACTCCCATTTGAAACGGAATGTTCAATTCAGTGACTGGACTCTCACAACTTCCAAATTTGGTGATTCTTTGCATTTACACCAGGTCTTCCCAGATGAGTTATACTTTAGAGCTGGGATGTTTTCTCTTATTATCTTCCCCCAACTCCTGGAATTTGAGTGTGCCCAGCCCAAAGCTTGGGAATACAAACTGAGGTCTGCATTAGGGTTCTCTAGAGAAACAGAACCTATAGGAGATATAGATATCTGTATCTATTGGTATATAGATAAAGATATAGATATCTATATCTATATCATCTATTGGTTATGTACTATCTATTATCTATCTCTCTATTTGTCTGTCTATCTGTCTATCTATCTATCATCTATTTAGAGAAAGAAATTTATTTTAAGGAATCGTCTCATGTGATCGTGAAGGCTGACAAGTCCGAAATTTTCAGGGCAGGTTGGTAGACTAGAGATCCAAGGAAGAGTTGATGTCGCAGCTCAAGTCTGAAGGTAATCTGCTGGCAGAATTCCATTTGCTTTGGGAGAGGTCAGTCTTTTTTCTGTTAAGGCCTTCAACTAGTTGCGTGAAGCCCACTCACATTATGGAAGGTTATCTTACTCAAAGTCTACTAATTTAAATGTTAATCTCATTTAAAAACTACCTTCACAGAAACATCTAGAATAATGTTTGACCAAATATCTGGGTACCATGGCCTAGCCAAGTTGACACATAAATTAATCATCACAAGAGCTGATGTTAAAATTGTCCTGTAATTTGGGGACACAGGGAGGAGGAGTAGAAATAGGAGACTTGAGTGTTGGACCTTGGTCTGCTGCTGACTTATGACTGTCTCTCAGTGCCTCTATTTTCGCATCTGAATAAAAGGGGACATATGTGCTCTCTAAAGGAATTTCCAAGGGCCAGCCCGTGGCCGAGTGGTTAAGTTTGCACACTCCGCTTCGGTGGGCAGGGTTTTGCGGGTTCGGACACTGGGTGTGGACGTGCCACCACTCATCAGGCCATGCTGAGGTGGCGTCCCATGTAGCACAACCAGAGGCACTCACAACTAGGCTATACAACTATGTACTGGGGGGCTGTGGGGAGAAGAAGAAAAAAAAAGATTGACAACAGTTGTTAGCTCAGGTGCAATCTTTAAAAATAAAATAAAACAAAATCAAACGTAGCTTGCAACTTTAATACTTCAAACCAGGAAACTGGCTTAGTCTAGGTTCCTTTAGGCTAAAGCTGACCCTGACACAAGGATTTAGGGACATGTCATTAAAAAAAGAAATTTCCAAAGTGGTTATCTTATAATGCAGATGACTTTCAAAATGAATGAATGAATGAAAGAATGAATGAATAGATTGCTGAATCATGAAGCTGAAGAGGAAATTGGGTAATGGTTACTCTTTCTTGAGCACTTCTATGTTCTAGAAGCTCTGTTAGACATTTATGTACATCATTACATTTAATCTTCTCAACAACTCTACCGATTTTACGGAGGAGGAAACCGAGGGATGTAAAGAAGAAGGGAGTGGCTCAAGGTCACACAATGGCAGAGCCAACATTGGAACCTGAGTGCGCTTTCGCACTTGCGCTAGGCAATATGGCCAATTAATGCCCACCTATTGCTTGGTTCTCCAAACCTAGTTCTGTAATGAGACAGAACTGACAAAAGGGGCATGAACTGAGCCTAGGACCTCCAGGCTGTACATCTTGACCATCAGCACTGAGCGATCTTCCTCTGGCAGAGCAGGGCAGTCTCCAATCAAGTTTGAACCCCTAGCTCCAGCCAGGGCCATATTGCCTGGGGCTCCTTGGTGAGATGATTTAAGAGGGGCTAGGCTATCAGAGTCACTTTCTAGGACTCGAGAAGTCACATCCAAACTCAAAGACTGGGATATCCATCTGCATCCACCAGGCAAACTAGAAAAAGTATGTGTACGGTGGTGCAGTGGGTGGAGCAGGGTCATGAGAGTGACTGAAACCTGGGTGCAAATCCCAGATCTGCCATTTCTAAGCTGTGTGACCCTAGGAGACGATTTCACTTCTCTGACTCTCAGTTTCCTGATTTCTAAACAGCAGCTAAAGATATTTAACCTTTCAAGGTTGTGAGGAGGAGTAAATGAGAAAACAGAGGGTAATGCCAGGTTCCTTGCTTGGCAAAGAGTTGGTATTCAAGAATTGTGAATTTTCTTCCTACAGAGGCTGGATGAGTCTAGAAAAATTAAACTGGTGATAAAGGTGATACAGGAAATTGAACCCAAACCCATATGAGTTTCAGTGGTGGAACATCCCAGGGTTTGTGAGAGAAAGAGCAGCGGATGAGAGTTTGAATGTAGAATTGTTGAGTGCCAGTGTAGACAGAGTGTGTATTGCTTGTGCTACAGGATAGAGGATCAGGCTGAAGCTTACCTTGCATCTGGAAACCAACACACCCCTCATGGCTTTGCAAAGGCACTCGGAGTCTGCCCTCTCCTTTCTCTTCTCTTGGCTTCTCTGTATCTTCTTCTCTCCTTTTACTCCTTGCCCTTCTGTTCTCTCGTCATTGTTTCCCTGCTTACTCCTCTCCTTTCCACTCTTCTTTGCCTTCTCCTTTCCTGCCGCTGCCCTTGATTATTAAGCACAATTTTCCTTCCTGTTATTGTTTTCTCTTCCTCCTCCCTCCTCCCTCTTCCTCTTCTCTCTCTCTGTCTCGGTGTGGTGGCCAGAGCTCCTCTCCTCAGGCCCCAGTGGTTCATTCCCATTAAACTTGACAATCTCTCATATGTCACTTAGAAAGAGGCAGCTTCCCCCTCCTCTCCCTCCCTTTCCTGGGCCTGCCGCGATGCTCAGATCGAGCACCATCTGTTGCATTCATCCAGGCGACGGGTGAGCATTTTGCCGCTCTGAGGAGGCAGAGCTCAGCGGGTAGCAGGAGGTAATCTGGCTTGTTTGGACAACTTGATATATTGATATTGATAGAGCTACCAAATGGGATCGGGAGGGGTGGGGTCAGGAGAGAGTGATACGCAGGATGAAAAAGGCCATGGAGGGGTTTGCACAAGCGCTTCCCCCTCTAAGCCTGTCTGGGCTCTTGGCACTGTCACTGAGGCAAGAGCAGCCAAACAGATGGATGGGATTTGCTACAGTCAAGATCAGAAACCCTTGCAGCTCAGGGGAGCAAACCTCCCCTCTCTGTGTGTCTTCCTCTCCTCCCAGCCAGTCAAATATGCATCAGCTTAGAAGAAAGTAAAGCAGAAATAACAGGATGGGAAGAGGCTGACCTTTAGGAATTGCTGAATGTCAGAGCCGTGACGAAAAGGATGGTGTATCAGTCAAGGTCCCAGCTGGAGAACAAAGGTGACCTCAAATGGGATTTTCAGGAGCAATTCAATGCAGAGACTATTTATAGAGGTCTAGGCAGATTGAAGAGAATCAACATGGGGTTATCGAGGAACCAAGGGCAACAAATATCGGGAAGCCACTACTAACCCCTAGAACTGAAGAGGCAGGGAGGGGAAATGGTTTTACTGGAGCCTGTGAGAACTGAAACTATGGAAAAGGGGCCCCTGGCAGCAGCTGTAATTGTTGAGGGTCCCAGACTCTATCAGAAATATGATGCAGAACAGGAAAGGGACAAGGGAAGACATACCGCCCATTCTCTCCTCCCATACCCTGCCATAGCATACCATGGGGCAAACCCAGCTAGTAGCCAGATTGCTAGGAGCCATGAAGTGGCCCGTAGAGTGTCTGCCTCAAGGACACAGAATGGGGTAGCATGAACCAGGGGTGGAGGATGGATCTGGGGGTGCAAATGGAGAACAGCCAGTACATCTGAGGAATGAATATGTGTTCCATTGCCCGCACTGTACCAGAAACTCATGTCCTTAACCATTGCACACACTCCCTACCTCTTCCAAGGAATGCACGTATAAAGCTCAGCTTTCTCCTAGAGTGTGAGACCCACATAACTGTCTACTCAACCCCTCCACTTAGACGTCTGGAAGACACCAAGTGTTCATATCTAAACACAAACTCATGTGGACTCCCCTCAAGCATGTTCTTTTCCAGGATTCCTCCTCTCATTGAGAGCTACCATCAGTCTGCCTCTCTGGATGCCAGACCAGGGGTCGCCCTCCGTTCCTCCCACTTCCTTATCCATCTTTACCAATCAGTTACCACATTCTGAGAGAGTTGGACCTACAAAATAACCCTCAAATTTACCCACTTCTCTGTCTCTACTACTCTACTCCTTCTGTCTCTCCTCTCTCTCCTCCTCTTTCTACTTCTCCACCTCCACCTCTCCCACCCTATCCAGGCACCTGTCGTCTTATACCTGGACTTCTACACTGTTGCACCATCTCCTAGGTGGCCTTCTCACTTCCGTTTCTGTCCTTCTCCAATGAATTCTTCTCTCTGCTGCCAGAGTGATCTTTGCGAAATGAAAATCTGATCAAGTCACTCTCCTATCTGATGAAACCTTCAGCATGTTCGATCCTGAACAAGGCCCAGAAGGTTTAGAGTTAGGATGAGGGCTAGGTTTAGGGTTAGCATTAAGATTAGGACTTCCTATCTCTCCAGCATTGTCTCAGGCCACTTGCTCACAGTGTGTCACGCCCAGTGGCGATTGAAGCCCCTTCCATATTCCTTCTCCCCAATGGGTCTTCATTGAGCCTGTTCCTTCTGTTTCTCTTGCTCTTTTCACCTCATCCCTCCTCCACCACTTCCTCTCACCTGATTGACTCAGACTCTTTTCAGAGCTTCGTCACACCACTCCCTTCCTTGAGACAAGTTTCTGGGATTTTCCTAGACTAGATCATATTCCTCTAATAGAACCTCTCATGTCATCTATCCCCTCTCCTTTGTAATATATATCACTTATAAATGTTTACCTTTATATGTCAATCATTTCATTAATATTGATCTTCCTGTCTGTCTGAGCATCATGAGGGGTTTCGTTTGTTTGATTTTTCATCATTGTACCTTGTAGCAGACTGAATGCTTCTGCCCCCTCACCCCCTCAAATTCATATTTTGAAGCCTTACCGCCAATGTGATTGTGATTGTGTCCTAGTCTACTTGGGCTGCCATAACAAAATACCATGGGCTGGGTGGCTTCGACAATAGAAATTTATTTTCTCACAGCTCTGGAGGCTGGAAGTTCAAGATCAGAGTGCCAGTGTGGCTTGAGTTCTGGCTTGCAGACGGCTGCCTTCTCACTGTGTGCCCACACGGCCTTTTCTCAGTTCATGCCCATGGAGAGAGAGGGATTTCTCTTCTTCCTTTTCTTATAAGGACATCAGTCCTATTGGATTAGGACCCTGCCTTTATGACCTCATTTAACTTTAATTATCTACTAAAAGCTCTATGTCCAAATACAGTTACATTGTAGGTCATGGCTCCAACATATGAATTCTGGGAGGACACAATTTGGTCCACAGCAGGCTATATTTGGAGATAGATTCTTTAGGATGTAATTAAGATAAAGGAGCCCATAAAGGTGGTGCCCTAATCTGAATGGATGGTGGCCTCAGAAGAAGAGGAAGACCTCTCTCTCTCTCTCCTCGCCATGACAGCAAGGAGGCAGTCGTCTACAAGCCAAGAAGAGAGCCTTTGCTAGAACTCAACCATGCTGGCACCCTGATCCCAGACCTCCAGCCTCCAGGACTGTGAAAAAATAAATATCTGTTGTTGAAATTACCCTGTCTATGACTTTTGTTATGGTGTTCTGGGCAGACTAAGACATACCTCCTGGGCTCATCACAGATACATTATGTTTTTTTTTCTGAAAATACTGTTGAATGAATGAATGGGAAGATGAATAAATGTATAATGTTGACAGACCTGTGTGAGTCCTTCCCTTGGAGAATTCCAGACCTTGGGCTTCCTCTGAACTTTTGACCACAGTAGAGCCCAACTCTTAGAATTTGGGGCAAATCAATCTCCCCTCTGAGTTGAAAGCATCAGGATCAGACACGCCAGTGCTCCTCACAGTTGGACTGCAGCCTCTTGCTGGAGGGCTCTGCATCACAGACTTGGAGGAGGGGGCCCATCTTTGGGATCTTCCCCTTGGTTCTCCTTCAAGGAGACCTAACAGATATCTGGGGAGAGCGATAGCAAGATAGGCATGTGAGAAAGTTATGATGCCACCACGTGGTTCATTTGTATTGTCTTTTCCTTAGCAAAGGGCTATTCCCCTCTATGTCCTCAAAGATGTGGCTTCTCAAAGAACCCAGTTCCCCAACCAGCCCTCTGGGGATAAGCTACCCCGCAGCCCCATCTGTCTAAGCTGATAAGCTTTCCCGAGAAAGCAGAAGCTCCTTAGAAATTGGTGTCGGGGTGTTCAGAAGCCTTCTTTGTCCAGTCTGGTGAAACTCCTTCAAAGAAGCAGGAATGTTTGGCACGTCCCGTCTCTTGGCATCAGACAGCAGGTAGCCGAAACTAAGGAGACACTTCCTAGATTCTAGAGACATAGATGGAGGGAGGGCTGAGTTTGAAGATTTCAAAGTCGGGCTTTCTTTGGGAATTTCTCAGAACAAAGGCACTGAGGCTGTTCAGTAGTTTCCTTTTCTTCTTCCTTGTTTCCTCTCCTGGCCTTTTATGTTGCCTCTCTCCTTCCTTTTCACACTTTTCTGCTTTTTATTCTGTGGTCCACCTTTTTCTCTCTACCCTTCTGACCTCACTCTCTCCATTCACTGGAACTTTCTGTCAGTCTCAATTTTGAAATGTTGTGGAAATGCAGCTACTGACAAAGCATTGGAACATTGGACTAGGAGTAGAAGGGTTTACTCTGCCCCTTGCTAGCTTAGAGCAAGTCATATGCCTTATTTGGGGAGCCTCAATTTCTCTTCAATAAAATGAGGATATTGTGCCAAGCGATCTACGTATTACAGCACTGTAGTTTTGTCTCCTAACGTGTTGTCTGACCCATGCATTGCTGTCTACCTTCACTGCCACTGTTCTGGTTCAGGCCATCATTGCCTCTGGCTGGCCAGTTACTGCAAAGCTTCTGTGCTGGCCTCTCTCCCTGCCTCTACTTGCATTCTCCATACTCTAGTTACTAATTATTACCAAAGGGACTTAATTCAAACATGCCGGTTTCATGTTTAAAACCTTCCGATGATGACCTTTTGCCATTAGGATAAACTCTAATGTCAACGTGGCTTACAAGGCGTTCTCGCCTCTCCAGCCTCCTCTCCATTTAGCATCCTCTGTTGCAGCCACACCGAACGCTTTTCAGTTGCTTGAGCACCATGCTCTTTCTGGCTTCCCATCTTTGCACTTGCATCTCCTTCTACCCGGGGCCCTCTTATATCAGGTCTCTTCAGCAACCTCACCCTGATCCTACCTTCTTTGCTAATTCCTGCTCATCCTTAAGGTCTCAGTGTAGATATTGTCTCCTCTGGGGAGCCTACCTTGACTCTCAGGTTGGGTGAGATGAGCCTTCTTGGTGCTCCTCTAGTACTCTGTACTAGAAGTATTGCACAGTGTTTGAAATGCCTGCATATGTGTCCTACTAACTTATGGATTCCTTGAATCATAAATTGTATCTATCTTTTCACCACTGTATCTCCAGGGCCTGGAGCAGTGCCTGGAACATAGTACGTGATGAATAAATAAATGAGTAAGCCAACAGATACATCTATCCTGGAACCTGTGGCTTCTGCATCATCACTGGGTCAGGGAGGGAGCTCCAGGGACTCAGGGTGGCCAGGCCCAGTCCTCCAGGGGCTGTGGGTGGGCCAAACCCTAACCACAGCCCCATTGCCCACCCTGTAGCAGCAGCTGAGGCGACGCAGGACACAGTGGAATCCCTGATGCAGAAGTTCAAGGAGAGTTTCCGTGCTAACACGCCCATCGAGATCGGTCAGCTGCAGCCGGCACCGCGCAGCATCTCGGCAGGGAAGCGGAAGCGGAGGAGCAAGTCTCGAGGTAGGCCCTCCCAGCACGTTTGCCAGGATGTCAGTGGGCTGTCCTCAGGTTATGAACATAGCAGGAAGAGCTGTGCCCTCTTCTCTTGCTTCTCTGTGCTCATGGAACTCATGCTGCTGTCTCCCTGATAAGGCATCTCAGCTGAGGCCTTGGGGACAGCAGACCTGTGCCCCTGGGTGTAGAGCTAACCTCTCTGAGCCCCACTTGCCTCATCTAAGAATGGAACGGATCATCCATCTTTCAGAGTGGCTGAGAAGATGAGCAGCAATCTATGGAAAGTGCCTAGTGCAGGACCTGAGCACAGTAGATGCTCTTTAAATCGCAGCTGGTGTCAGTTTGGAGAATGCAAGAGAGGAAGACCATTCCCATGGAAGGCATCCTCAGGTGGAATCCCAGAACAGGGTCTGGGCCCATTCTTTCATAGCCTGAATAATATAGTGGTCAAGTGTAGGAGCATTGTAAATTGGGCAGAACTGGATTCAAATTTCACTTCTGCTGTTAACTAACCATGTCAACTTGGGCAGGTCACTCTACTTCTCTAAGCCACTGCTAACTCACAGAGTTGTTATAATATCTTAGCACAGTGCCCAGCCCAGCATACAATAAAAAATAAATCTTTCCCCGCTTCTCTTTCTCCTCCCATTCTCTCCTCCTCTGCCACCGCCTCCTCATCTCTTTCTTTCTCTGACCTTCTGTATTTGTGTATGAGACAAACACCCTTGTCATTGCCATTTTCCAAACCCCATCTCCTTTTCTTTCAGTCCACTCAATAGTCTCCAGCTGATCACTCTCTCCTTGGTTCTCACTTCTCCAGCCCCTGTAGCCTGGCTCTGATTATGTCACTCTCCTTCTCCCAGAGCTTCAGCGGTAGTCCAGCACCTTCAGAAGTGTTCATGCTCATGAAGATGACATTCAAGGCTGCCACAAAGCTCTGATCTCTCTGCTCTCTCTTCTAAATCCATGTGTTCTCACTGCCATGTTCTTTTCCATGCCATTCTCCCTGCATGAAATCCCCTATCCAGCCCCTGTGAATAATCATTGCCATTTATTGACACTTACTTATTCCAGGCAGCAGGCTGAATGCTATATACATTTTATCTCATTTGATCCTTAGCAACCCTATGAAACAGGTAGCGTGACAATTCCTATCTTATAGATGATGTCACTAAGGCACAGATTGCTGCAGCAACTTGCCCAAAGGGACACCCTAGTAAATAGCAGAGCCAGGAAGAACTAAGCAGTCTGAGACCCAAACATTTTAGCTGAACCACTATGTTTTATACTAGTGAAGTCCCACCTGTCTTTCCAAGCTTAACTTGCATGGCACATTTCCATGAAGATGTCACTGATTATCACAGTCACAGTTCACTCTGAATTCTTCCACATCTTTATACAGATGTTAAGCACTGATTTCATTTTTGTGTAATATAATTTGCTTTTGTCTGGTTCTCTCCTTAGCCAAACAGAGAGTTCTTCGAAGGCAGGGATTGTCTTATTGTTTGAATCATCTTTGCATTTCTGGGCCTGACTCAGTGCCTGCACACACAGTAGACACTTGTTATTTGTTGAGATTATGTCTAGGTCTTAATCCTGTGGAATCCTGTATCCAGAGAAAAACCAAGGTCTGCCCATTAAGCTGAGGTCATAAATCAAGGCAGAAGTTGGTGATGGAGTTCCTTTTGGGAACTCGTGTTGTTACCCCCAGGTTGAACCATTGTGTCATGATAAAGAACAGTTGCTTTGAGGTCCACAATGTCTGGGTGCTAATCCCAGCCCAGTCAATTTCAACTTTGGCTTTAGAAGAGTCACTGGATGTCTCTGAGCCTCAGGTTCCTCTCCTGTAGAGCGGGGATGCCAATCCCTACATCAGAGGGTTGCTCTAAGGACCTGATGAAACGATGGCTATAGACTGCTTTGGAATGCTCAGCTAATGTGTATCAGGAACTGAACAAATGTTATCTTATATTTGTTATGGATTAGCATTCAGGGTCACTTATAATTTCACTCAGCTTTACATATCCATCTTTATCCCCCGACCATTCACCAAGAATCCCCATTCTATATCCTCCCTACAAATACAGCCCCTATAAGTACTCTTGACTCCAAGTCTATAACCTCCTCCCTCTTTGCTACCAATCTTGAACTCATTTCCTTAGTGTCATATTCCAAACATTTTTTATGTCACTGAATTCTTAAAAAAAATTCTTTTTAGGCACCATAACTGTTTTAAGGAGGCACCTACTGTTATGCATTTGGACTGTTCCTAATTTTTCATCATTGTACAGAATGCCACGTGGAAAGCTTTTTTTTTTTTGCATAAAGCTTGACCTTCACTTTGGAATTGCTCTGTTTCCCCCCTTTAGATAAGAATTTCAGAGCTAGATTATTAATGAAAATCTGCTATTTGACTCAGACTTTGATTGGATATCAAGGTAATTTAATTTACAAGTTAGATGGGGCCTAAGAGAACAAATGCAGGAAGAGATTCACTTTTTCCCCCTAAATGTATCTCATATCTGTCTTCTCTTTCTTTGTCACCATTCTGACCCCTGCTGTCTCCCACCTCCTGCTTGCAACCATAGCCTCCTTGACATTCAGTCTCCCCAAAGCAGCCAGAGTAATCGTTTTAGAAACATAAACAAGATAACGTCACTCTCTGGCTTCAAATCATTCAGTGGTTTTCTCCTATCCTTTGAAAACCATCCAAACTCCTTGCCCTGACTTACAGACCCTGTTCCCTCTGGATCTG
This sequence comes from Equus przewalskii, assembly GCF_037783145.1. Classification (NCBI taxonomy): domain Eukaryota; kingdom Metazoa; phylum Chordata; class Mammalia; order Perissodactyla; family Equidae; genus Equus; species Equus przewalskii. The sequence continues at coordinate 21,306,870 of NC_091856.1, read as the reverse complement.
CTCCTGTCCTCTTCACTCACTTGGCATTTCCTTGTGCTCCAGCCACAGTGACTTCTTTTGTGCTGCATGGACACAGCAAATGTTTTCTCACTTTAGAGTCCAAAAACTTGCTTTTCTTTCTCCTTGACATGCCTCTTTCCACCATCCAGCTGCTCTCTTGGTTGGCCCCTTCTTACCTTTCAGCTCTTAGCTCAAATGTCAGGTCCTCAGAACTCTCTTCCAGGATGACCCCATCTCACGTTTTACTCCTTTCCACCCCCAACTTGCTACCATCTGTGACATGACCCTTTTTTACTCCTTGCACAATATTATGGTCTCAAATTATTTTTGTTTGCTTGTTTACCATCTTCTTCTCAAAAATGTAAGCTTTGTATTCATGAACCTAATACATAGAAAGTACTTAATAAGTGTTTGTTGAGTAAATGATTGTGTTAACCTCAAAGATCTTTGGAAAATGGCTCAGTTTCATAACTTTCAAATTGATGGTGTAAGAGGGATGTAGGATAAACTAAAGCCTCCTGGTACAGACCTCCAGGGGCTCCTGTTTCCCCTGGAGATAGACTCGCTAATGGGTAGCACATTAAACATGCTCAAGTGGATGCTGTTAAAGCAATTTTCAAAATGGCTTAATAACATTGTGCTCATGATTTTGCTGCCACTATTGGGTAAGGTTTTTGCAAGAAAGAGTAAGGATAGCATGTGCCAGCCCTATACTTCCCAACTCACACACTTTGCACAGGTCTTCAAGAAATTCTTGGACCAAAGAATTCCATGGTCAGTAAAAGTTTTGAAAATTCTGCACGCACACTCCCTCTTCCTTTTGGAAATTCCTGAATGCATCATAGTCTGTTAATGACCCTGGGAAGTCCTGCAGTACAGAAAGCTGGGCTCATTTGTTTAGCTCAATGTCTGTGAAGCCATCTTGACCACAGATTCTATTTTTCCCCTTGGAACATGTATTAACATCTTGTGGAACAGAAGCATCCACAGAAACACAACTTTGGAAGTGCTCCGGTAGCCTGTGCTGACAAACCCAAATCCCAAATTTGGTGGTCTAAATTCCCAGTCTTTCACTGTCTATCTCACTGAGGTGGCCGTGGGCCTTCTGGCCCAGAGTGGGAGCACCTGGCGTCTCTCTGCTTCATTAGGCTCCACGCCCAGCCTGTGGTACCCAGCGGTTCCAGGCAGATGGAATGGGTAGTACAGAACCCGTGTTGTGGAATTGAGCACATGGTTAAAAGCAGCTCCAATGTGTTTTTCTAGCTATGGCTTCCTCCTGAGAGGCCTGGTGGATGCCGAAGTGCATCGTCCTTAGGCAGACACAGGAAGGCAGTGGAGATCCGGTTGCTGCCCTCATGTCTGCTACGGGGTTTTATGAGGCAGCTGTTGGATAGTCACCCCCATCGTCCACGGGCAGTAAGAAGGAGATGTTGGCACTCAGATTAAGAGTGGAAGATTTCTATGGATGGGAGGAATTGCTTCCTGAGGTTTAGGTAGTGGTCTTTCAAAGTGAGACTTTGTATTTGAAATTTAATTCCTCCATTGGCTAGCTGAATGATCTTAAGCAAAAGAAGCCATTTTTAGCCTCAATTTTCTTATCTGTAAATTTTGCTAATAATACCAAAATCACAGGCAAGTTGTGAGATAATGCCTGCAAAATGCTTAGCCAAGTGCCTGGCCCGTGATTGACCCTCAGTGAAAGGTAACTAATATTATCGTTGTCGTCAGAGTCTTGTTCATTTGGCCTCCGGAGGCTCACAAATCCATCCTCTCCTCCCTGGACGGTTGCCTCCAACTTGGTTGATGTTTCATTATCCCTCATCCAGATTCCTGCAGCAGCCTCTTCATCCACGAATCCGTCTTCCACCCTGGCAGCTGGAGTGATCTTTTGCAGACACACTAAATCTGGTCATGTCACTCTCCTGCCTAAAAGGTTTTCCTGATATTCTGTCACTTGCACTGGGGGCTTCTCAAGCTTTTGCAGTGAAGTCTTCCTAACAGTAAATGAGAATCAACACACCCGCTAAAGGTCTGCAGCTGTGTTTGAAAGACATCGGTCATAACCCCCAAATTCCGGATGCCATCTAAAAAAAAAATCCATGCCATTCTATTTCATAATAGGTGCATATTTATTCTAGTTTAAATTATAGTATTCATCAGTTAAATTATGTAACATTTTCTCAAGTCTTTAGGTAGTGTTGATATCCCAGGAAGAAGAACCATATTTATGCTGATTATACTAGGATGATACGGTACCATCTTCAAAGGGTTTCCGTAGGATCAAATGAGATAATGCCTGTCAATCACTGAGCACAGAGCCAGACAAAAGGTGCACATTGAACATGTGTGCTCTATTATTTTATTATTCATTATTCTTATCACTACTATTTTATTATTACTCTTATTTTTGTCAGTATCATTACCCATTAAGGATAAATTTATCCAATTTTAGAAGCAAGAGTCTATAGGATGAAGGGCACACTGTTTAACAGGATTAAAAAGTTGCCACAGCCTGCTACCCAAGGCTCCTTCCTGACCTGGACTCCCGACTACCTCTAGCTCCCTCTGAGTCTTAGCCATTGTATCCTGCAGCCTCCAGCACACTGGCCTTTTTTCCTTTCTCCCAACATGTTTTGCTTTCCAAGTCTGACTGCTGATCGTGGTCTGCCTAAAAGGCCCTCCCCTTCTCCCTTCTCGGCTCCATGCAGCAAATTGCTACTCATTTTTCAAAACCCAGTTTCAAAGTCTTCTCTGTGAAGACCCCACCCTGCCCACCCTCAGCCCTGACCCCAGCTGAGTGATCCACTCCTTTCTCTGGGCACTTACAGCCCCCATGCTGCTTTCTATCACAGCCCTGTTACGGTCCATCGTAAATACACGTGAACACATCTGTCTTCCTCCTCAACTCTGAGAGTCCCATGATGGAAAGGACAGTGATTTGTGTTGCTCTGTAACCCAAATGCCTAACACAGAACTGGCATAGAGTAGCAATTGGCTGAATGGGAGGATATATTAATAGACAGATGAATGGATAGACGGATGGATGGATGGATGGATGAGTGAATAAAAGGAGATAGTTGGGAGCCTCACAGAAGACAAAGGGTTAAGGAGATGTGGTACAACCAGCATCTTTTGAGCATTTAGTATGTTCTTGGTACTGTGCTCATCACACAGATTGTCTTATGTAAAAGATCTCAATATCCCCATAAGGTAAGTACTATAATTATCCCCATTCTATAAAAGAGGAAACTCAAGCTTAGACTGGCTGAGTTACTTGCCCAAGTTTACACAGCTAGTAGATTGTGGAGCTGTGAATTCAGAGCCCAGGCAGAGCCTGCATTTCAGTTCTCAGATGACTTGAGTACTAGTCTTTGCAGCCTGGCTAAGATATTTGACCTGCGAAATTGCACCAGCCCAGTCTAGATACTGGAAGGAAGTGGTTTTAGCTTCTCTTGCATTGGCAAGATTTCTGTATCATCAGTGCTGTTGTAAGAGGGATCAGGAGCCACAAGGTTCTGGAAGGTGAGGCATCTCTCTCTCTGGGCTAATAAAGAGTCAGGACTTCCCCCTTTAGGCCCTCTCTGGCCCCAGGGAGCCAGTACCAAGTGCTCAGGAGCAGCATCCCCAGTGGTTATATCACTGTCTGGTGCTCCGTGCATTTTTTTAAGGCACTCACCCAACTTTTTTTGGTATGTCATATGTGTAGAGGATATGCCACCCAGATCTCTATACATGACCACTTCATCATTTAGTGAAGGACTAAGGGGATCAGACATATGCACCACAATGGGATACAAGGGGAAGTGGTGTGGGGGTGACCTAGTGTGTTTACTAAATTGGAAGAAAAATTAAAGAAGGCTTCACAGAGGTGGCCCTTGAAGAATGCACTGGTGTTAACTAGGGAGACAGGTTGGAAAGACATTGCTAGTAGAAGAAAGAAAAGATGCAAAGTCATGTGGAAGTGACACTGTGCAGAGCATTATGGGAATATCTATGAACAAAGCAGATGCTAGTGAGCTAGGCAGATACCAGATCCACCGCCAGAGCCAGGCCCTGGACTTCGCTTTCATGATTCCCAGCTGTGTCCCCACACTGGGAGGAGAGGCACATTCTGGCTCCTTTATCCTCCCTGATAGATAAGCCCCGATGTGCTCTTTTATTGTGGGACACTGTTCTTAGAATGCATGCATTATTAGTTTTTTTCCTGTTTATTAGTAACTGGCTAGGAATTATTCACTTAGTTGGAGGAAAATATTCAGAAACATTAATGGCTTTCAATTATTTGCCTTATTGGGTTGTTCCTATGATTAAATATTGAACAGGCAGCCCCAGGATCAGTCTTTATTTCTTTGGTTGCCATCTCTGTTCCCCCACCCCTCTGTCACCTTGGCAGCCTTCCCTTCCTACCAAGGAGTTTGGGGTGGTGCTCATTGCCCCTCTTCCCAAAGGAAGTTTTGAAACTACATCGTCAAAATGAAGTTAACTTGAAACCATCAGTTACAGGGATAGAAAGAAGACTGGACAGCTACGTGGAGTCTGGCCCTAAGTCTGTGATGAAATAACCCCCTTTTGTTCACCTCTGCCATTTCTCCTGCTTGATTTTCCTCCCCCACTCCATTGCCACATGCCAAATGCCTGCTCTTCCTTCAGAATAAAGCCTTAAAGCTACTTTCTTCATGAAGTCTTTTCAAATTGTTCCCAAATGAAAGTCATGCATACTCCTCCAAACTTTGATATCCTCTTCTCTCTATTGCTTCTGATATTGGTCATTTATTACCCTTTATTAGAGTAATTTATGGCCACTTCTCTTCTCCTTTAATTAATCTCAAGTGCAGTGACTATGTCCAGGTCACGCCTGTGCTTCCATTGACTTGCCTAGTTCCTGACAAATAGCAGATGCTCAATTAATGCTTGATGAATTAATGGGTGATTAATCAAACAGGCTGCATAATCTTGGACAAGGCCTTCAACTCTCCAGACCTCAGTGTGCCCATCTAAGAAGCTGTGTGGCTTTGTGGAAATGAGCTCAGATTCTGGAGTTGGACAGATGTGGATTCACACCCCGGTTCTACCTCTGATTTGCTCAACTTTGAGAAATGAATTGTTGTGCTAAACTGTCATTACCTAATCTGCAAATGATACAACTGGCCACCTCCTATGGAGGCTGGGAGGATTAGAGTTAATGTATGTAAAGTGCTGTGCAGGTCACACTTAACATAGTAAGTACCTAATAAATCTTTGCTGCTAATTTGGAAAACAAAGGTGATGGGCTAGGTAATTTCCACAGGTCTCCTTCAACTCAAATGGGCTTTGATTATAAATCCCATTGAAAAGCATTGTTGTCTATTGAAGAGTCCAGTTTTTGGAGTCAGAAAATCCTGGTTTGAACCCCAGCTCTTGAGGGCAGTGTGACCTTAGGAAACTGCTTAATCTTTTTGGGATTCCATCTGCAGGACCTGGAGATGTGATAATTCCTGCCATTCCTGTTTCCTAGGGCTGTTGTGAGAATGTGCTAGAACGCTTATGGAAATCCTCCTGTAAAGCGCTCTATAGATTAGCGGCATCCTGGAATCAGAAGCTTGACACCTTCAATGACGAGAATGACATGTATATTTGATCCAGGGGGCCTTTTTCCTGGGGCCCTGGCTCCCCCTTTCCTGACCACAGGTCCACCCCAAGAGTTGCTGCCAGGCCAGTACCACCAGGTCACATTGGACTGGGTGTGGGGGAGCTGATTTGCAGTCAGAGCATGCAGCCACCTCCATAAATCTTCCCTAGTGTGTCTTTCAGAGAATTTTGTGTTTCTGAAAGTGTGTCTCCTCCAGGCGGTTTTCCTTGCCCGTTTGAAATATGTCAGGGGGCTGTCAGTCAATTCCGTCAGGCCTGGCCGGGTGGTGAGGTAACCACAAGCAGCCTTAGTAGAAGGCTCTGGACCAGGTCTTGGTGGGGCCTGAGGACACAATTCTAGGATATTTCTTTCATCAGAATGGTACGATGCTATGTCAGTAAGAGTTGTGGCATAATGAAGCACCCTGAAACTTTGTGACTTAAAGTAGCAACCATTGATTTGGCTCTTAATTCAAGTCAAATGTTAGGGCTGGGCTCGGCTGGGCAGTTCTTCTTTTTTTTTTTTTTTTTTTTATTAATGTTATGATAGATTACAACCTTGTGAGATTTCAGTTGTACATTTTTGTTAGTCATGTTGTGGGTACACCACTTCTCCCTCCGTACCCTCCCCCCACCCCCCCTTTTCCCTGGTAACCACCGATCAGATCTCCTTATCAATATGCTAATTTCCACCTATGAGTGGCAGTTCTTCTGATCCAGTGGGGCAGACTCAGCTGACCTTGGTCATGTTGTCAGCTAGCTCTCCGAGGCTGAGTCACATGGCAGACTCATGTGACTCATGGCAGACTCCAAAAATGGCAAGAACAGGAGCTGCAAAGCCTTTTGAGGCTGAAACTCGGAAGGTGCACATCATTCTTTGTGCTTTGTTCTGTTGCTCACAGCAAGTCACAAGGCCATCTCACATTCAAGGGATGGAGGAAGAGAGTTCATCAGTTGAAGGCAGAAGGAGCAAATCATTGGAATGACTTTTGCAACCTACAAGCATTGACATTTTATTAAGCCTCTATTTTATGTTAAACCCTGGGCTGATCCTCAACACCCTGTGAAGTAAGCATAATTATTCCCGATTTGCTGATGGAAAAACTGGGGCCATGTGAAGGAACTTCTATAATGTGGTACAGCTGGCCAAGGGAGGAGACGATCCTTGATTGTGATCATTTTATAGCTGATCTAAAGACTGTACTATTTTTTCTTTTACCTTTTCCAGCGTGCCTCTCTCCATTTTTTAAAAATTTAAAAAAATTTTTTTACATTTTTTTTTTTTGAGGAAGATCAGCCCTGAGCTAACGTCTGCCTCTAATCCTCCTCTTTTTTGCTGAGAAAGACTGGCCCTAAGCTAACATCCGTGCCCATCTTCTTCTACTTTATATGTGGGACACCTGCTACAGCATGGCTTGCCAAGCAGTGTGTAGGTCTGTACCCAGGATCCGAACCAGAGAACCCCAGGCCACTGAAGTGGAATGTACGAACTTAACCACTGTGCCAGCCCAGTGCCTCTCTTTAACAGTGCTAAAGAGGTTTGGATCTCAAGCCATTGTTAGATACAGCATGGCTTGTGATGTATGGAAGGGCGATTCATTTGGATCCTGGATCCATCCTTGCAAGGGCCTATGATCTAGTGCAGGGTCAGCAATTTTTTTTGAGTAAAGGGCCAGATAGTAAACACTTCAGGGCTTACTGACCAAGAGGCAAACTTGAGGATAGTATGCGGGCACTTTTATAATGAGAGAAAATTTTCCACAAATTTTTATTAACAAAATTCAAAACATAATAACTAAGTATTACTTTTTTGGTAATAGAGTTCTACTAATGAGAAGAACGGAATTTATTTATGGACATTAAATATGAATTTCATATAATTTTCATGCCTTAACATATTATTCTTATTTTGATTTGTTTTAATCACTTAAAGATATAAAAATATTCTTAGCTCCTGGGCCATATGAAAACGGACAGTGGGCCAGATTTGGCCCTCAACCTCTGGTGTAATGGAGCATCTCAGATTTGGACTCAGAGAATCCAGGTGTAAGGAGTGAGGAGGGAATGCAGAGCCCTGGCTATGAATTTAGAAGCCAATGTCATGGTGACTCCAGAGGGGCAGTAGGGGGTATGGGATGAAAGTAAAGAGAAAGCACCAGCAAAGAAAAAAATGAAAGATAACATTATGGAAATAAGCCCAAAGCATCAGTAATCACAATACATGTAATTCGCATATTGAAATTCAGAGATAGATAATATTAAGCAAAATTTAGTTATATGCTGTTTACCAAAGATTTTCATAAATCATAAAGACACAAAAAGTTTGAGAGTGAAGAGAAAGGAAAAAGATATGCTAGGCAAATACTAATCAAATGAAAGATTGGGGAGATGTATAAATATATGGCAAAATACTTCTGTAAAAAAAGCCATTGGAGTCTTGATAGGGATTGCATTGAATCTGTAGATTGCTTTGGGCACTATGGACATTGTAACGATATTAATTCTTGCAGTCTTTGAGGATGAGATACCTTTCCATTTGTTTGCATCATCTTCAATTTTTTTCATCAGTGTCTTGTAGTTTTCAATGTAGAGATCTTTCATCACCTTGGTTAAATTTATTCCTAAGTATTTTACTGGCTTTTTGTTTTTTGGGGATTTTTTTGGTGAGGAAGATTGGCCCTGAGCTAACGTCTCTTGCCAATCTCTCTCTTTTTGCTTGAGGAAGATTGTCCTTGAGCTAACATCTGTGCCAGTCTTCCTCTATTTTGTATGTGGGATGCCTGCCACAGCATAGCTTGATGAGCAGTGCATACATCTGTGCCCTGGATTCAAACCTGTGAACCCCAGGCTGCTGAAGTGGAGCACATGAACTTAACCACTACGCCACCAGGTGGGCCCCATTTATTGTTTTTGATGCTATTATAAACAGGATCATTTCTTTATTTCCTTTAAAGTAATTTGTTGTTTGTGTATAGAAACTCTACTGATTTTTGTATGTTCATTTTGTATCCTGCAACTTTGCTGAATGTGTTGATTAGATCTCACACATTTTTGGTGGAGTCTTTAGGATTTTCTAAATATAAAATCATGTCTTCTTTACAAAATAAACTTTACAATAATAAGAAACAAAAAAATCCTTAGGAATAAAGAAGGTCACTAATCATAAAAAGAACAGTTCACCAGGAGACAAATGAAATCTGTGATTACATACAGAAACAGCACAGCCTCAAAATATATAAAGAAAAAATTGAGAGAAGTACAATGACAAGTTGATGAATACTGTTCAAAGTGGAAGACTCTTTACAGAAATCTCCCCGTTAGATCAAGCAGGAAAAGAAATAATAATAATATAGATAAATTGAACTTTACTATTAAAAATATAATCAAATGACATATAAAATTCTGTGTCCAAGTATTAGAGTTTAAAGATTTTTTTGCAAGAAGTGAAAAATTCTTTTTATGGGTCTTCACATCTTATGACTTCAATTTTCTGGCTTTGTCCCAATTTCCTGAAATTTTATTTTATTTTCAATGATGACTCTTTGCAACATTTATGACTAAATCTAGTTTAATTTTTATCCCTCTGAAAGACATTTCTTTCAATTGGGAGTGGGAGTAGGGAGAAGCAGTCTATGTGCACTGACTTTGTTTTGGTTTTGCTGCTTTAGGGAGAAGAGAGTGTAGGGGAGGTTGTGGTTAAAGGAAAGCACTTCCGGAACAATGGTCACTGTCAAGGCAAAATAGTGATATTTTGTGTGAATCCATATCCATCATATTTTTCCTTCAGGACATGGAATTAGTCCATTTTGTCAAGATAGCCTCTGGAATTAGAAAGGCCCAGTATATGGTCTAATTGTGAAGGTTTTTGGGGAACAGCTCTAACGTCCCACCTCCTCCTGTATCTGTGTCAGCCTAGTTACCTTGCCAAAGGAGTCGGCCGAGAAGGGTTGAGGTGAACGACGTTGCGTCATTAGTAGCAACCTTCACTTGAGGAAATCATCCTGCTTTCAGGCAGACTATAGGGAAATAACTTGACACGATCTTGACAACTCAAGAGTAGGCAGTGACAGTGATAATTACAGCATCCCAGAATGGGTAGGATTCCTAATCAACTCTGGCCTTCTGACTAATATCAGCTTCTGTGGTCCTAGCACGTTCCCTGCCATAGGATGAATCTCTTCCTAACTTCTCTTTAGTGCTGCTGCTGATTCTCATTTCTAGGATTCTAGCCCCTCCTGCTACGTCCCTCCCCGGGGCCTCCAACCTGACTTCCATTCATTCTTTCAACTAAGTGCCTTCCATGTGTGAGGCACCACGTTAGGTCCTGAGACTGCAGTGGAACACTAGACATACAAGATTCTCATCTCTATGGGTCTTATAGTATGGAGGAGAAACAGGCAGGCAATCAGTCAAGCAAGGGTGCATTCAAGTGCAAAGTTACAAATTGTTATAAGTGCACTGGAGGAGATGACTTTGGTGTTGACATTTTAGCCATCCACCAAGCCTGCAATGAAACCAATTAGCCTTCCTATTCCTTGCCTTGGTTGGAAACCATCACTGCCCATGACTCCCCCAGCAAAGATGGCGTTACAGGAGGAATGAATCTCAAGGCTAATGTGGTTTGTTTGTATTCTATTTCTTACTTTGGGGCATATATCTGATTGGAAACAACAGCAGTAATTGGTCAATGATTTTGTGCCAATCACTGTTCTAGGTGCTTTCAAATGTATTATTGTAACCGCCCTTCTAGAACCCTCTTTTGTAAAGGAAATTGATATTCAGAGACATGAAGTAAGTTGCCCAAGCGCACATGGTCAGTCAGTGATGGATCCTGGACATGAACTTAGATCTTTCTGCTTCCAATGTCACTGTCCTTTCTCCTACATTGTAGCTGTGTCCATCCGCAGTTCCTGCCTCCAAAACTTGCATTCATTACACCTGTGTGTGGTCTCTGCCCATTCACAGGCCTACGAGGTTAGCTAAAATTCAGTAGAAATGAAGGCAGCCACAAAAAATGGGTCCTTTCCTAAAACCTCTAATTACCCTGGTGGGATTTGCATTCATTTTCTTGCCTAATTATTATTAAGAATATGCCATCTGCGTGAATTAGATTTTATGATTTTCTTGTAAACTTTGGTGCAATTTAACTTAAAATAATCTAACCTTTAATCTCATTTCGTGATGGCAAACGTTGGTTTGGTGTACAAGGTCTAATTGCCCTCCCCACATGTGAGAAATCCAAATGTAGCTAAACATTAAGGTTAAATGATGATATCACAACTTACTCAGTTTGCATTTTACATCCAATTGAAAACACAAACCCCTCGCCTCATTAATCCTTTGCAATTCAATTTTTCCCCCCCTAAATGAAATGATCCTTTTGGGACACATTTATATCCTTTTAACAGCCGCCTGACAGTTCTGCTGATGGAGTTTGTATCCAACTTTGTTACTGGATAGTGACAACTTGTGCTGACGGATATGTGTACATAATTATTCTCTCGCAGTTAGATTTAATTAATGCTTACCCTCATCATGATCTTGCAGCGAGCAAGCACTCTCTGCAGGAGCAGTTAATAGCAAAAGGATTTCCTTTTTAGCCAAGAGAGACTCCAAAAGGCTTTGTAAAACTCTTATACTTTTTTTTTAAGAGGAAAAAAAAAATGCATGCAAGCCTGTTTTATTTCTTCCCTCTCCAAATGAGTGCCACATGTGAATGGATTTGAGGCTACATATGGGGATGGGGTTGTTACACCTCATTTCAGACTAAGCATCGCTAATATGAGCAGCTCCGACAGACCCACAAGGAAGATGTATATTTCTTAATATCTTGGCTTAGCATTGAGGTGTCCTTGCTTCATTTTGTTTATGTCTCTGTACAAAATATGTATGTGTGTGTTTTTCTAACCAACTGGCTCCCCAAATGCCACCCAGAGTTCAGTAATAAATAGCTGTGTGAGAGAGGAGATATTAAGAAGAAATGACGGGGGAGACAAAGGGAGTTTGAAGAGAAGATTTCGAAAGAGGTTATTAGGAAGTTTGTAATAAGGAGAGGGAGTGTGTACTTATAAAACCCCATTAGATGGGAATACTTCACAAATAATCTGTCCCCGTCCAGGCTTGTGAAATATTCATGTGCCATTTGCTTTTTATTATCTTAATGGCAATTCCTTGTGTTTGCAGACAGCGTTAAGATTTTACAACAAATTTTCATATCCATTATCTTATTGATCGTTGTGACAACCCTGTGAGGTGAGCAGAGAAGCACTCTCAGATGAGGAGACTGAGGCTCAGAGAGGTTGAGTTACTTGCCCATAGTCACACAGCTGGAATGTAAAAGAACCTGTCACTGAAGCCACAGCTTCTAAAGCCAAATCCAACTGTCTTCACTACCTTACGCCACCTCCCTTTAGGTTTGAAAATGCACACGGGGAAGATTTAAGTGAGCGGCTTGAATAGCAATCCCTCTTTGCCTTCATCTGTCTTGCTAAAGCATCAGCAGACTCTCAGCTAAAAGATACCATCTAAGCTGAGAGGAATATGATGCTACTTACTTTAATGATTACATGCAATATTAATGATCATCATGACTGTGCGTTATTATGGGAGATTTCATCAAGGAAGATGCAAGAGGCCTCCAGTAAAATGTGGCCACTTTGGAGCAAAAGGAAACCCCCTCTTTCTCCGTTATGTGAAACACTGCTTAAAGGCCTTGACCTTGAACCCTAAAGAAGCCTAAAATAAAATATACAAATAAAATAAAATGTAGAAATTCAGGACAGTGGAATGCGAGATGAGTACTTAGACATCACCCCATAATAGAGATGAGAAGGCTGAGGCGCAGAGGAGGAAAGTGACATCTCTACCCTGAGTTAGTGGCAGATCTGGGCCCCCACCTTGGTTTACTGACTCTCAGTTCAGGTCTCTACTACACAATAGCTATAAGCTTAAGCTGGAAGAGACCTAAGAAATCTGCTCAATTCAACAAATATTGTTTGCGCGAGTGTTATGTGCCTGGCATGCTAACTGCTGTGATTGCATCAGCCTATAGAAGCACTGACGGGCATGGTATAGAGACGGGAGGAGGGAATACGGCTACTCACCCTCATGGGTAAAGAAGAATGTGGACTTGTTTCCCGGAGAAGTCCAAGTCCAAATTTAAACAAGATGACCTTAGAGAAGAGGGCCGAGGAGAGGTGGAGTGGGGAGGGCTGGGGAGGTGTGAGGAGCAAGGAGTGTCAGCCCCCATTACAGAGTCTCTTTTCTTTCCTTTCCTCAATATTGTTACCTCTCTGTGTCCCAGAAGATGACAATTTGAATTGAAGAATAAAAGCTAGATGCCCACAGAATGCAGTCTCTTCCATTTGGCCAGCCCTTTACAGTTTAGAAAACCATAGCATCACCTGTGCCATTGTATCCTTATTTACCAAGGGCTTCCTGTGTGCCAAGCACCATGCCCACTTTTTCAATGTATCTAATTAAATCTTCACAATATCCCTGTAAGGTTTATATTATTATGACTCCTGTTTTACAGATGAGAAAATTGAGGCTCACAAGGTGAGGTCCACTTTGCCACAGGTCACACAGCCCATCAGTGGCTGAGTCTGGATTTCAACTCAGATCAGTCTGACTCAAAGCTGAGGCTCTTAACTACAACACATGGCCTTCATCGTTGAAGCCAGCTGCTAGAACTCGGGGTGTTGGAGCCTGGAGTGAGGCCCATAAGGTCGGCCACTGAGTCCTGTTGCTCTGGGACAGTAACTCTCAAAGGGTGCTTCCTGCACAGGCAGCTTCAACATCCTCTGAGAACTGGATAGAAATGGAAATTTTTAGACCCTGCTGCTCTGCGATGGAGCCCAGCAATCTGTGTTTTAATAGCTTTCCAGGTGATTCTGATACATGATTAAGTGAGAGAGCCACTGCACTGGGAAAATATTCCCACGATAAAGAGTCCCTTTATCATGGACTCTCAGGGCCAGAGGGACCCTGCAGGTCACTGATTCCAGCCCCTTCTGGAGTTTTGTATTACACATCTAGTTTCTGGTTTTTGGTGCTATTCTATGTGGGTAGTCAAAGTCAGCTTAAAAGAAGTTGAGGGCTGAAAGCTTTATAAGGAGGCTCCAGGGAGCTGGGATGCTTCCTGTGGAGCATTGAGCTGTGGCATGTGTCTGAACCACTAAAAGTAAAGGGGCAAGTTCCATAGTGGTCTCTGTTCATCTTCTCCCCAGTAAACCCATCAATAATTGATAACCCTGGCCAGGGCTGCCTAGATGACTTCTTAAAGGCTTTTGTTTAAGTTGGTTTTGAAGAAGCAAGGGGAGCTGATCTTCCTGTCTTTCTCTGCCAGGGCCCCTGACCGGCCAATCAAGTCAGCCATCCACTTATATCTTACCTTGAACCTTTCCCCAGTAGATGGCCAGGTACACCCTTTGGAGTTCTGCCTGTTGTGCAAAGGTGGTCTATTTTTGCCTGGTATCCACATACAGAGCCAATACCTCTTTGTGAAATCAGCCTGGCCTTCCATGCTCCCATCCCCAGCCCGAGTGACCGTAACTGTAATGTGAGTGAAAGGTGCCAGTGGTGGATGACATGGGATCTGGGTCATCTGCTTGTGTAATTTACTTGTGCCCTCTGACCTTGCTTGGGCCTGATCCTGGTTGTGCCACTTCCATGTCATGTCATCTCTCCCTCTTGATTGGTGGATCTGTCAGAATCCAGGTCATGATAGGCAGCTCTGGCTTCCTGGTCTGTTGATAGGACCCAGTAGCAGAACAGGAACTTCTCCCCCTGCAAATGCATAGCGCTCTGCTGCAGATGGCATGGCCTTCTTCCAGAAGCTTGGGGGTCTACATTATGAGTCTCCTAATTGGCACTTGCCATAAACTCCACAGAGTATTTATTACCACCAATGACTCTTATACTACAGAGTCCACTGGGCCTTATGGTGCCAATGGCAGGGTTGTTTGACCACAGCCTGACCTACTGCAGAGCCTTTTCCTGCTCTGTCATCCACCCGGAGCTGGCAACCTTCCATGCCGCTGGGAAAATGGGTCAGGGCAGTATCCCCAAGTGTTTAACATGCTGCCTTCAGAACCCAAAGAGGCCTAACAAGCATTCTCCTTCCTTCCTGGAGGTGTGAAGCATAAGATACAGGAATTTCTTTTTTATTTTGAAATAGGTGTGGCATGCCACAGACCGCAGAAACCTAAAATCGTCACTGATATGGCGAACCCCTGACTCCTCATAGGATTATCTCATACCTTCTGGATCGCATGTCTCCTACCAAGCTCTTGAATGTACTTTCCATTTCTTGTTCATCTGGTCGAATGAGCATGATGCATCAACCTAGTGTGCCAATGTGATATTCCGCAAAATGTCCAGGTGGTCCATGTCCCTTCAGACTCTTATGACAGAGAGTAGGACAGTTAATATGGCCCTGGAGCAAGACTGTAAATGTGCAGTAGTGCCCACCCCATGTGAATAGAAACTGCTTCTGATCCTTTTTCCAGATAGGGATGGAAACAAACTTATTTTCCAGATCAGTGGCCACAGACTATATCCCCAATGCTGTGTTAATTGGTTGTAGCATAGACACCGTATCTGGTATCAAGTAAACCTACCATTTGTTTGAGTTTGTGGTGGCTCACTGCCACCCTCCTGGGCCCATCTGAATTTCTAAGGGACCAGGTTGGTTAATTAAATGGAGATATAATGGAGACCACCAGTTCTGCATCTTATCATGTCAGTTATCCTCAGGATGAGAATTGGTTTTGGTTTCTTTTCTTGGCTGGGATGGAAATGCCTCTACTTGTCTTCCCCACAATGACAATTTTATCACAGAGACCAAGGAAACCATGGGAGGCGTGTTCTGCTAACTGCTAGTATTCATTTGGGGACTGGGGAAATGATCATCTTGCTGTGAAACAGACATATGTGAGGACTCCATTCTCTTACCTGCAAGTCCACATATCCTTCACTCTAAGTATGCCTTGGGTGCCCTGGGTATCAATGTCAGCTTGTATCCAACAGTCTTTGAAAAATCTGGATATTCCTCTTACTCTGTGTATGGTCACCCAAATAAATGGCCCGAAGTCCCTCAGAGGAAGGCCTGGAGGAACCATTACTCTCTACACTTGCTGTGGTATTGCAGCCTTCCTCATGGGTACCCAGGCTCTCCTTCAGTCAGTGGCTTTGGGTCTCAGAATAGGTTCAGATCCAGAAACTGGGCATCTAGTAGATGCTTACCAAATACTTGCCATCATAACATGATGACTCATTTTGCAGGAAGTGTTCAGAATGTGTGTGGGAAGGTGGAGTTTTTAGTCATTCACAAACAGATATGATAAAAAGTTTTCCTATGAGCCACCACTTTCTTCTATTTCAGGGTTTTGCATCCCTCCCCCATATCCAATAAGAGCCAAAATATTTTGTAATTGTTCAGCATTTCACAATTACATAATTTCTGAATACCGATTCTTTCCTTTAATGTGAAATAAGAGCTGAGCAGTGTTCTGGAATTACCTTTTCACGTTGGAGTGTGATTTGTCTGTTCACCTCCATCTGGCAACATCTACCCAACAGAAAAGCTTCCAGAGTCAGGCTCCATCAACTTCCGGGGAAATTTGGGGTAGCAGACATGTCACAATGGGATCCTCTCATATGCGTTACGGGCAAATACCTTCTCTCAGAGAAGAGCTGGTGAGGCAGGAATCAGTGTCTCTATTTTTCATATTACAAAAAATTTTAAAAAGAATTTGCAAAGTCAAAGAGTGAAAGTAATTTGCTCAATATCACATAGCAAGGAAGAGGCCGGGTTCAAATCCAGTCCCCAGTCATCTGTTCTTTCTATCTCTTATAAGGGTGGGCTTTATACTAACTTTGGAGTGAAGAACTCTGGAACCAGTGGATGAGGGTGTAAGGCGACAGGGGCTTTGGAGGGGTCAGTGACCCTGGAGGCCACACCCCAGTCCGCCTTCCCCTCAGAACACAAGCCCGTCTGGTCCTCCATAGGGACCTTCCTGCTCTGGCTGTACCAGGCCTTTGCACGTGCACTCCCTATGCCAGAAGCCATTTCTGTGGAAATCGAGAGCAATTTGGGAAATAACATACTGCGCCTAGCAAAATGAAATTCATTTCTTTCATTTCCTTCATTTCCCCAAGGAGTTCCTCACATAACCGACTAAGTGAGTTCCTGAAATGTCTATGTGTTTGCAAGAGACTTGCAAAGCTACATGTAAATCCTCTCCTCTTTGGAGTGGGCAGGCAGAACTGATAATGTGTAATTTTCCCTTCAGCTGTGCAACTTTAAAGTTTCCCGCAGGTTTTCATGTGCATTATCTATTCATTCACTCCACAATATTTATGGAGTGCCTACTATATGCCACCCACTTGACTAAGTACAGAGCATGGTGATGGGAAAGAGAGATCCTAATCGCCTGAAGATTCTACTCCGATGGAAGAGAGAGGCAACAGATGAAGATATGACCTCATCTCAGATAGTAATAAATGTCGTGAGGAAAATTATAGCAGGATATAGAGCATGTGGGAGTGGAAGAAGAGGGTATTTCAGAGAAGGTGGTGAGGGAAGGCTTCTCTGAGGAGGTGACCTTTGAGTAGAGACCTGCGTGAAGTGGGGAAAGAACATTCCATGAAAGAGCAGTGTTGTGATCCTGAGGCAAGAACAAGGTTACTATGTCCCATGACCAGCATAAAGGCGAGGGTATGTGGAGCACCGTGAGTGAGAAGGAAAACAGAAAGAAATGAGATTGGGTTGGCTGTTCTCTGGGAGAAAAGGAAAGGGACGGGTGATGGCCGCCATGCTTTGGCCTGAGTAAGTGCATGAGGGAGATCACTTTTGCTCGGAGGGGGAGACTGGCAGAGCAGCAGGTTTAGGAGGGATTATCAAGAATTCTGACTTGGCCATGTGAGAGTTTCTCATTTGAACTGAGTAGTAGCTTTGCAAAATATGTGGGGAAGATAGAATTATTTTTCTCTTACACAAAGAGAAAACATGAAAGTTAAGCTACTTACCTGGAGCCACATCCTAAATCTTAATGAGTACTTATAATTTGCCAGGTTCCTTTTTGAATGACAATGAAATTACCTGGCACTGTTGCCCTTGTAGGGGGTGCGGAGAGGTTGAAAATTATTTTTTTTTGCATAGCAGTGATTCTAAAAAGGAATTTCACCTGCATTCTGCCCTGCTGTCATAAGATGCAGGAAGCTTTGGGTGCGATCTTACACCCAGAGGGATGCAAAGTTCACTCTGAGATTGCCACGTTGGAAGAAAGATGCATTTGCTTTGAAAAGATGCTGTTTTCTACTGGGATGGAAATATGGGAGGGCTGAGATGGGAGAGACAGGCAGGGAAAAGGAAACAGCAGACTCTCAGTGCATGGTGGAATATTTCTGTTTGAGATTAAACTACTAATAACTCAGCAAACAGGATTAATCTGCAGAACATCTCTTTAAAGCATCTGCAGCAACACACCATGGCAGGTGCTGGTGAGAACAGCCTCTCATGCTTCATTCCTTCTGGCCAACACTTGTTAGCTCCTACTGTGTGCCAGGTACCATATCAGAGGTAGCACCTGTGTGCCAGATACCACTAAGGGAGGGAAAAAATCCCCTGTCCACATTTTGAGACTATATGGGAGAGCTCTTCCTCTCCCCTAACAAAGCCACCCACTCTTTCTTAAAACAGCTTTGTTGGCACAACTCTGGGTATTAGGCTGCTTTTTCTTTTTTTTTTTTTTTAACAAAAACTTTACTTTTTCCCCCCATCCGCCTGAGCTGTTTAAAACCCTAAACTTGTCCAAGGGAGAAAAAAGGAGTGCAAATAGCAAATTGAATTTAGTTCATTTCACCTGCATCTGAGCTAATTAAATTTGGCATTTGTATAGAGCCCTTAGTGGGTCCGCCAGGGACAATAATGGACCTTTCCCAAAGAAGGGGAAACTGAGGTCCCTCATCCCAAATAGGATACCCTTCTCTCTCTTCTTCACCTGCCTGAGGCCTTGATTGCTCTGAAAATCTCCGTTATCACCACCAGTCCCCATTCTTAAGTGATAAGTTATCACATTGTTCACAAGAGGTGGAGGGGCAGAGCACTGGGGAGAGACTCCAGAATTGATTGTCAGTCAGCTGTTTTGCTGTCATCTCCTAGACAGGTGGGCTTACATTATCTGTTTTATGACATTTTGCTTATTCTGCTTGTGTCGGGGAGTAGTTCAATGGACCTACTTAAATGATGAATGGGAGAGTGCTTCTTTTTTGTTTTTGAGAATATCAGGCTCCCTCAACACCTCCCACCCCACACACATTCTCCTATGCTTGCCTTGAGGAGAATGAGAAGTTTCTGATGAAATCTTACACCTTAGCCTTATCTCCTGCTTTGATGGTCCTGAGTGACAACAATGATTTGAGGTAGCAGTTATCTGAGTTTGTTATTCTTGATCATTTGTTTATCCACTTTTTTTTTAATTCTTGTGTGGCCAGAAAGATGCATGGAAGATGGCATCTCCATCAGGCCTTGGAAGTGCATCCTTTTCACCATGATTTCTATAGGTCACAAGAAACCCCACAGTGGTCCACATTCCTTTTTTAGTTTCCACCCACTCACTACAGAGCTAAGCCAGATAGATGCTGTTTCTCTTATGCAATGATCTTCTCTCCACTCTCATGCCTCCCCCACCTCCACATCTTTAACGTAGAATCCTGACTGTTCTCTCTGCCACCCCCTGGAGAGGATGATCGAGCCCCCAGTATGTGCTCCCATAGCTCCTGCACTGACCTGTGTAGTGGCCTTATTCCATCGCCTGGTTTCTTGACCTCTTCCTCCATCCAAATCTGAGTTCCTTGAAGGGACTGTATCTTCTTAATGGTGATAGCCTAGCCTACTGCACAGCCTTGACATATAGCGGGTATTCAATAAACATGTTGAGTAAACATACCAATAGGTAAAATAAAGCAAAAGTATTTGCTCTGTACTCCAAGGTTTGCAACATCCTTTGAAACCTTGTAATAGTACTAAGAGTAGATGATATTCTCATTAGAGATGTAAAACTTAAGAGTGTAAAGAGGTCAAATGACTCATCCAAAATTACTTTTACGGTGATTATTGTTGTGTAATAAATTATCCCAAGACATTGTAGCTAAAAACAACAACTGTTTTATTTTGCCCACAATGCTGTGGGTCAGGAATTTGGCTAAGGCTCAGCTGGACAGGCCTTGCTTGGCGTCTCTCAGGTGTTTATAGACAAACACCAAGTAGGGCTGCAGTCATCTGAAGACTCAACTGGGCTGGACATCCCAAATGGCCCACTTGCATGGCCGGCAGTTGATGCTAATTTGTTGGCCAAGAGCTCAACTGTGGGCTGTTGACTGGTGCTTCCACAGGTGACCTCTCCAATATGGTAGTCTCTTGCATGGTAACTGGCTTCTCAGTGCAACTGTCCCAAGACAACCGGGTGAAGCTTCATGGCCTTTACTGAGGGAGCCTTGGAAGACAAATGGCCTCACCTCTGCCATTCTCTTTTGGTGAAGCAGTAACAAGCCCACCCAGATTCAAGGATAGGAGACCCCACCTCTTAATAGGAGGTGTGTCAAAGAATTTGGGGGCTATTTTAAAATTACCACAGCTACACAGAATTAAAGAACCAAGGCTCAAACTCAGGAATCCTGACTCCAAAACCAATAATTTTTTTGTTACTCCATTATGGATATATAATGAATTCTGAATATTCAAGACAATTCAAAGCTAATGCAGTGTATCAGTGAGGGCTTCAGTTCTCCGGATAGCTACAGGAAGAATCATTCCGCTCAAAGGACAATTTCTGATAAATTATTGAATTGTCTCTCTTCCAACTTCATGCCTCAAATGTAGAGGAGAAGGGAGAACACTGATCCCTCTAGAATTACCGCTCTGCTCTTGAGTCTCACCAACAAGAAGCCTATCATTTGGAAACAATATGTCTTTGATAAAAATGCGTATCATAGTCATCCATTTAACCAGGAACAGGAAGCTGGCCTTAATCTAATAAATGCCACAGACTGGTTTATTTTTTTTTAGTTTAAAATAATTCATGTTTATTAAAGTTTGTAAAATTCCTAAAAGTACAACCAGAAAAAACAAAAATTTCCTGTAACCCCATCATCCAAGTACTACCCACATTTAAATTTTTCTTTCTAATTTCTTTCCCAGTTTGCTTTATTTTTCTATATGCAATTTAAAAATCAACTTTATTAAGGTATATTTTATATACAATAAACCGCATCCATTTAGAGCATACTAGTCAATGGGTTTCAGAAGCTGTGTACACCAGTAAACATTTCCATTACCCCCAAAAGATTTCTTGTGACCTTTTGTAGTATATCTTTCTTTCCACCCGTGACATCAGGCAACCGCAGACCTGCTTTTTGTCACTATGGATTAGATTTGCCTTTTCTAGAATTTCATAAAAATGGAATCATACGCTTTGTATCTTTTATGTCTGCTATCTTTCGCTCAGCTTAATAATTTTGAGATTCATGTGCATTGTTGTACATATCAGGAGTTCCTTTTGAATGTCAAATAGTATTGCATTATATAGATGTGCTTAATTTTTGTTTAATTTTACTTTATTGAGCTCATAATAGTTTATAACATTGTGAAATTTCAGTTGTACTTTATTATTTGTCAGTCACCATTTATAGGTGCCTCTTTACCCCTTATGCCCACCCCCGCTCCCCTTCCCCTCTGGGAACCACTCCTCTGTTCCCTTTGTCCATGTATTTGTTTATCTTTCACATATGAGTGAAATCATATGGTGTTTGTCTTTCTCTGTCTGGCTTATTTCGCTTAACATCATACTCTCCAGGTCCATCCATATTGTTGCAAATGGGACCATTTTGTCTTTTTTATGGCTGAGTCTTGTTTGGATATGCTTTATTTTATCTGTTCACCTGTTGATGGACATTTGTGTTGATTCCAGTTTTTTGCTAGTGTCAATAAAGCTGCTATGAACATTCATGTACAAGTCTTTGTGCGGATGTATGTTTTCATTTCTCTTTAGTAAATAATAGGGATGGAATACCTGGGCCTTATGGCTGTTGCAGGCTTAACTTTTCGAGAAAGTTTTTTTCAAAGTAGGTACGTGATGCACTTCTCATCAGCAGTATATGAGAGTGTCACCTGCTCCAAAACCTTGTTGAAATTGGTAAGGCTGATACAAAAATTGAGGCTTTCTAATGGTTGTGTAGTGGTATCTCACTGTGGTTTAATTTGCATTTTCCTGATGATTACAGAGATTGAGCATCTTTTTGTGTGCTTATTGCCATTCTTATGTTTGTTTATTTGTTGAAGTATTTCTTCAAATTGTTTGCCAAGTTTTTAACTGTGTTCTTTATTGTCTTTTTATAGAATTATCAGGAGTCTTTATATAATCTGGATATAAGTCCTGTGGCAGATACATGTTGTTACAGATATTTTCTCCCATCCTGTGGCTTGCCTTCACTTTTCTTGGTGGTGTCTTTTGAAGAGCAAATTTTTTTCATTTTTATAAAATTCAGTTTGTATATATTTTCTTTGGTGTGAAGTTCATGCATTTGGTTTCCTACCTGAGATCTTTGCCTACTCGAAAGTCACAAAGATTTTTCTCCTGTTTTATTCTAAAAGGTTTATAGTTTTAACATTTACATTTAGTTCTCGGATCCGTTTTGAGTTAATATAGGTATATGGTATGAACTAAGGGCCTGTGTTCATTTCTTCTAGCATATGGCTCTCCACTTGTTCCAGCACCATTTGTTGAAAGGATTTTCTTTGACAACTATATAAAAAAAAATCACTTGTGTATATTTCTGAACTCTTTATTCTGTTTCATTGCTCTGATGCTTAATCCTTTAGCCAATAATACACTGTCTTGGTTACTATAGTTTTATAGCAAGTCTTGAAAACAGGTAGAGTAAGTCTTTAAAACAGGTAGTGTAAGTCCTCCAATTTTGTTCTATTTGTGTGTGTGTGTGTGTGTGTGAGGAAGATTGCCCCTAAGCTGTTGCCAGTCTTCCTATTTTTGCTTGAGGAAGATTGTTGCTGAGCTAACATCTGTGCCAGTCTTCCTCAATTTTGTATGTGGGACACCTCCACAGCATGGTTTGATGAGCAGTATGTAGGTCCGTGCCTGGTATCTGGGCCTGCAGACCCCGGGCCACTGAAGCAGACCATGTGAAGCTAACTGCTGTGCCACTGGGCTGGCCCCCCAGTTTTGTTCTATTTTATAATTACTTGGCTATTCTAGGTTATTTGCACTTCCATATAAATTGTAGAACCACCTTGTCAATTTTTTTTTTTTAAAGGCCTACTTGGGGCTGGCCTGGTAGTGTTGTTGTTAAGTTTGTTGTACTCCGCTTCGGCAGCCTAGGTTTGCGGGTTCAGATCCTGGTCATGGACCTACACATTTCTCATCAAACCATGCTGTGGCAACATCCCATGTACAAAATAGAGGAATATTGGCACAGATGTTAGCTCAGCAACAATCTTCCTCACCAAAAAATAAAGAAAATATAAAAGACCTACTGGGATTATAACTAGGATTGCTTTTAACCTATAGATAAAGTTAGGGGGATGACATCATAACAATGTTGAACGTTGTGATCCACAAACGTGGTGTATCTCTCCATTTATTTAGATTTTCTTTAATTTCTCTTAGCAGTTTTCTATTGTTTTCCTTGAAGAGATCTTATATGCCTTTTATTAAACTTAATAAGTAGTTTAGAGTTTCTGGCATTATTGTAAATGGAGTTATTTTGAAATTTTATTTTCCAATTGTTTGCTGCTTATATATAAAAATGCAATTGATTTTGTATATTAACCTTTATCTTTTTTCTTTCTTTTTTTATATTTTTTTATTGCAGTAACATTGGATTATAACATTATATAACTTTCAGATGCACATCGTAATATATTTTGAATTCTGTGTGGATTACATCATGTTCATAACCTTTATCTTTTGACCACACTAAAGGCACTTATTCTAATAGTAGTTTTATAGATTCCTGTGATTCTTTTTCTAACCAGTCATCTAAAAACATAGTTTCATTTCTTTCTTTCTAATCTTTATGCTTTTTCTTTATTTTTCTTGCCATATTGAAATGGCTAGAGCAAGGATGTCTCTCTCTATTTAATTTTTAACAGTTTGACTATAAGCATAGGCTTTTTTCCCCCCTGCATTTATCCTCTTTGGTGTTCCCAGAGATTTTGTGAATTTGCTAGTTTATATCTTACACTAAATTTGGTAGATTTCAAATGTTACTTTTTTAAGTGTGTTTTCTGTTCTCTCTCCTCAACTTCTGAGACTCCAGTTATCTGTATTTAGAACTTTTGCTGTTGTGTGTGGGTCCTTGGCTGTTGTTTAATTTTTTCCAATCTCTTTTCTCTCTTTTCTTCAGTTTACAGAATTTCTATTACTCTGTCTTCAAGGCCAATGATTATTTTCTCCGTTATCTCTATTCTATTAAGCTCATCCAGTGAATTTTTTTGTGAGGAAGATTGGCCCTGAGCTAACATCTGTTGCCAGTCGTCCTCTTTGTTTACTTGAGGAAGATTGCTGCTGAACTAGCATCTATGCCAGTCTTCCTCTGTTTTATATGGGATGTCACCAGAGAGTGGCTTGACAAGGAGTGCTAGGTCCATGCCTGGGATCTGGGCCTGCAAACCCTGGGCTGCCGAAGTGGAGCGTGTGAAATTAACCACTATGCAACAAGGCTAGCCCCCAGTAATTGATTTATTTATTTATTTAGCAAGATCAGCCTTGAGCTAACATCCGTGCCCATCTTCCTCTATTTTATATGTGAGATGTCTGCCACAGCACAGCTTGATAAGCACCAAAGCAGAACGTGCGAACTTAACCACAGTGCCACCAGGCTGGCCCCCAGTGATTTTTATTTTTTAATTTTGTATATGTTTCATTTTTCACTTCTAAAATCTTTATTTGCTCTGTGTGTATGTGTGTGTTTTTATGTTTCCTGCTAATAATTTTTATATTTTTATAATCATTTTTTTGCTTTACCTAATTGAGCACAGCTGTAGTAATTGTCTTCAAGTCCTAGTCCATCTGGATCATCTTGGGTTGGCCTTCCCTGATTGTCTTTTCCCTTGGGAATGGATGGAACTTTCCTGGTTCACCATATGTTGAATAATTTTCTATTGAATTCTAGAGATTATGACTTTATTGTATGAAGATTCTTGGATTTTGTTTCTCCAAAGAGTGTTACTGTTTTGTTTCTGCAGGCAGTTAACTTGAGTAGACCCCAATTGTCTTGCCTGTGGTGGGTAACACCTCAAATCTCAGCTGTTTTGTTCACTTCAGCTGAGCTGGTTGGAGTCAGCCTTACACAGGTGTGGTTCAGAGGCCAGCCAGAGACGTGGGCAGACGTTACACCCAGATTGTGAGACCCTTTTCTGGGGCTCTCCTTTTCTGGATTCCTCTCTCACTCTTTGGTGGCATTGGTTGATCTGGGAACCATGCACTGGGGCCTCAGTCCAGAAAGAGCAGACTTTCTCTTAAGTGTCATTTGCCCTGAGCCATACTGAAGCTGTGACCCACCCTCAGGACCAAGCTTGAAACATGGGAAATTCACCCTGTGCCGCCTGCTTTCTCTAAATTTCAACTCCTTTCCAAAATATGCCTGCTTTTATTTTCTTCTCAGAGCCCTCAGGGAAGGCTCTGTATTGTATTTTGTACTGTTGTTATGTGCAGGAAAGCACATCCATTAATATCTTACTCCACCGTACCATAAGCAGAATCTCCACTATATTCAATAGTAATCATTTTGTAATGTAAATTTGTTTTGTACCCCCTTTCTTAAAGTTTTGGACACAAGTATTCCCTATGATATCTCATCACCCCTAAGGTCCATTTAATATTGCAACATAATTAACCATTCCTCTCAAATTGGACATTAAGGTTATTTTCCATTTTCCTATATTTATAAATAACATTGCAATGAGTTTAATGCTGCATCAAGCCTTTCTTATATTTAGGATGGTTTCCTTAGGGCGAATTCCCAGAAGTGGGGCAAAAGGGATGGTCCTTTTTTAAGCCTTTTTTTATATTGCCAAATTGCTTCCCAAAAGGGCCTCACAAATTTGCACTGCTTGCAGCAATTTAGGAAAATCATCATTTCATAGAATCCTTGCCAGCACTGGATATTATTAAACCAAGAAATAACATTTCTATCTCAAAAGATGAAAAATTATAACCAAGAATTTATGAACACATATACACATAATATTTTAATGCCAGAGGATAGATTTTTCTGATTCCATGACGTAAGACTCTAAAATGAAATAGATGGATTACAGAGAGGAAGACTCTGAAAAATGAAATTCTGAACAAATAATCACAGGGAGTTACAATGAAGGAGGAAATTGGAAAGCATACAAGGAGGAGATATATTTGCATAGGAAACTAAAGATGGAAAAAAGGCCAAGAATGTGTAACCATTTAGCCCAAACTTATGAAAATACTCCTAGAAAGGCTGAAGCTTCAAATTTGTCAGTGCGTGATGGTCAAATTTGAAGGAAAGTGAACAGAAATAAAACAAGCTTTTAAAATTGCTTTTGGAACAGTGAGAAGAAGAAAATGATTGTCCCCTTGCGTGAAACAGCTGAAACCTTATTACTAGATGAAAATATGAAACTAAATTCATTCCGAATCTATCAGATCTGTCACTTATACCAAGAAAAAAAATCTGAAAACTAGGAAAGGGAGAATTAAGATGTTCCATAAGAAATGGAGTTCTAACACACAGACGAGGTACTAAGTATTTACTTAAGTTATCTGCCTCAATTTCAGTCTCCATATCTAAGCAAATTATTTTTCTAGAGCTAAAATAATTTGAAGATGTGTTGTCAGAGCCACAGAATTAGTTAAACTCTTGGAAGAATCAAGGTAGGTAGAGAAGCTTGAAAATTCTGAAGAAGGGCAAATCTTATCCTGCTTTCAAAATGGGTGGTAAAGCACTTTTGATATTTGATTTTGATTCTCAAGAACAATGAAGTCAGTTGGTCAAATTTATGTAGTGAGCATGTGGGAAGGGAAGTTGGGAGCGCTAGAAGCCATCATGGGTTCCCTAAGAATGAGTCATGACAGGCAAACTGCATTTCTTCTTTGGATAGGTTTGTTTCACAGGTATATCAGGTAGGTACCAAAGACGTAAGATATCTCAATGTCAGTAAGATAGCTGACAAAGCTTCTCATCAGTGTATCAATTTTTGCAAGTATTTATCTGAATATCCTGTCTTTCCAATTAAGTACAAGCCCTGTAATGTCAGGGGATATTTCTGTTTCACTCCCGTTCATATCCACTTCATGGCACATTAATGGCTCTCAACAGATATTTATTGAATGAACAAGATATGTATTTTTTATTGTTTCCAAAGGAGAAAATTGTAAATTGTTAACAGTATAGTCAGATGGTTCAATTTTATGCGGTTACCTGGTCTAAAAGAGCTTTCCTTAAAGGACTGTTATCAACCTGAAGAGAGTTCTGTAGCCATGAGCTATCAAGTTCTATTGTCCATCTAGTTCTCTTCAACACTGACATCCTTGCTTTAGATAAGGGAGGACCTGGCATGGGATACTGGGGATAGCACGGACCACAGCTAGACTTCCCAACCCATCCCTTCTCCTTACTGACTGTGTGGCCTTGTCCAAGACAAATAATCCCTACAAACATCAATTTCTTAGTATTTCAAACAAGGATATCAGCATCAATTTAATTATACTTTTAGATGTACTATATGATTTTAACATACATAAACTTCTAGTCTGTGGCTTGACCTGTTGTAGGCACTTGGTAACTATTCATTCCTTTTCTGACCTCCTGTTCCTTTTCATACTTATCCAATTCATTGAGGGCATGTAGTCAGGGAATAGTGAGAACATGAGATCACAGGATTAGGACCAAAAAATGTCCGGAGACACTGGAAGATGAGGCCAAAATATACAGATACAATTTGGTAGTACAAAATGTTCTTTACTTTGATTTAGAAAAATCAATTCTACAAATACATGATATGGGAAAAAACAGATTTATTTGCAGTGCATGAGAATGAAGAGTTGAGGACATATTGAATACAAGTCAGCTGCTAGGAAAGCGGAAGCAGTCCTGGGCCGCATTATTGTAAGTCTCATGTTCAGTGAAAGGGAGGTGGTAGTCCATTTCTGCTCTGTGTGGGTCAGATCACACCTGGATTATCATGCCTAGTTCTGGAGATCCAAACTCAAAAAAGCCTTGAGCAAATTGGACAATGTTGAAAAGAATCTGACAAAATGAATTTTAAATATGAGATGCATATCAAAATTACTAAGATAGGAAAACAGTGATGTGATAGTGTTATAGAGGATGTCATGAAATAATCACTTCTATATACAGCTGACTGGGATGAAATTGGTATAACCTTTCTGGAGGACATCTTGACAGTGTGGATCAAAAAACTTTAAATATGTCAATGTCCTTTGACCCATCAATTCATCTTTTTGCTCTCAAGAAAATTGTGCACATGAATGCCCAGGGATGTGTAGGAAGATTTATCTTTAGGAACATGTGATACAATACTGAAGTGAAAAATTGGAGACAATATAATATTTAAACAATAGGAAATTCATTAAATGAATAATGATACATTGAGACAGTGGAATATATTCTGGGTATTAAATGATATTGAAGTCACTACTTAATGACATGGAGTAATGTGTGTGATGCATTTTATTTAGCTTTATTTTAATGGTACAATCTCAGTTCATTAAAAAAAGGAAACATAAAAAGAAGAAAATCTGAGTATTCAGAGAAAATCACTATTAACACTTTGGTGGATGAAGATATAGATAGATGTATAGATGAACATACTGATATATATATATAAGTCTAGATATGGATTTAGATGTGTACATATGCATACATATATGAAATATGCAATTTATAATATAAAAAGTACCAAGCATATAATTGGACACCAATATATATTTCTGACATAAATGAATGAATTGATACACACTTAGATGTTTTTAAATAGAATTCACAAAATGTACTCATGTTACAAGACAAGAAGATCCAGTTGTAAAAACATATGCATATAAACACATGGTTAAAAACTAGAAATAAGGGAAGTCAGTTTGGAGTGATAATATTTGACTTGCATATTATTTTCTTCTTTGTGCTTTCTTTGTTTTCCTCCTAATTTTCTACAATAAATGTGCATTGACTTTGTAATCCAAAAAAAGTCATGGGTTTTGTAAAGCATGTGATACGAGGAATGGCTGAAGGTATTAGAAATATTTAGCTTGGATGGAAAGATTGTAAATGGGCACATAAGCAGTCTTCAGACAGCTGAAGGACCATCGTATGGGGTCATGTAACAGCTTGAGCCTGTGATTCCAAAAGGCTGGACAGAATCTAGAGAGCGGAAATTGCAGAGAACTTGATTCTTGGCCAATCTCACAGATCTGAATCTGCTCTCTTATTCTATTGTACCTTCTGGACCTGCTGCTATATTCTGGTTTCTGCTATGCCATTTATGAGCTATGTGGCCTTGAGCAAGTCATTCATTGTATCTTTGACCCTCAGTCTCTTCATCTTTCAAATGGGGATAATAATACCTATCTCATCCAATTATTGTGAGGGTCAAATGAGTTGTTATCTTTGGGAAGAAAGTAAAGGTGTTAAATGTTATGTAATATTTAGCAGATGTTAATGTCTTTTTTAGTTGTATAGTATGTTAGTAACAGGATAGACTTAGGACTCTGTTCTCTGGACATGCAATTCATCCTTCCATTGCCCAGGGCTGCAAGTCACTTGTATCTTTGACTCTCAGTCTCTTCATCTTTCAAACGGGGATGATAATACCTATCTCATCCAATTATTGTGAGGGTCAAATGAGTTGTTACTTATGAATGTTTTGGCTGCATGCTGTTGTATAATATACCACCCTAAACTTAGTGTCTTAAGACAACAACAATCTTATTATGTTCACGGATTCTAGGAGTCAGGAATTCATAAAGCACAAAGGGGAGATGGTTATCTCAGTTCCACAATGACCGAAACTCAGCTGGAAATACTCAAACATCTGTGGGTGACTCAGATGGCTGGGAGCCGGAATCCACTAGAAGCTTTCTACTCTCACATTTTTGCCACCTGGACTGAAATGTCCTGAAAGCTGGGCTCAGCTGGGACTGTCGACTGGGTCACTGACACTTGGCATCTCCATGTGGCTAGCACTTCTCATAGCACAGTGGCAGGTTTCCAAAGATGAAGTGAGAGTCTAGAGAATCAGCGTTTCAGGAGAGCTGGGCAGAAGCTGTGTCACCTTTTGTGACCTAGTCCTAGAGGTTTGCAGAGTCCTTTCCTCAGCAGCCTCTTTATTAAAAGCACATTCCTAAGGCAGCTCAGATTCAAGGGGAGGGAAATTAGTCTCCACCTTTGATAAGGAAGTGGCAAAGGTCACATTGCAGAAGAGAATGTGGAATGGGAGATTTTCTTAAGGCCATCTTTGGAAAATGCAGTCTCCCACAGGGAGCAATGGGGTATTCCGGAAGACAAAGCCTTACTTTCATTAGATACTGAATTAAGTTTTATTGGAAAGCTTCTCCTCCATAGGTAGTTCTTTGGGCCCAAATTTGGAGATAAATTGAGATATCTTCCTTCTTGGGTGGGTGGTATGATCACTTCTGGGATGGCCTTGTTACACTAAGGTCAGGTGAGGAATGAGCTTAAACTACAGCAATAAAGACCATATATTTTTAAAAAATAAACACCACTTTTATTAAATGTCTTTTCTTACTGGCAAGAATTAGATGTTCATTGGAGAAAAATTATAAAATGCAGATGAGCAATAATAAGACAAATTTATGGAACACCCCAAATCTCAACTACCCAGAGAACAGCCACTATAGGATCTTAATATATTTCTTTCAATACCTTTTTATGTGCGTGTGTGTATATGCATGTATTTATATACTTTATTTGGATGTCTATTTTTAAACAGAATAAGATCATTTTGCACTCACAGTTTTTCAATGTGCTTTTTTAAACTCGCTTCATAGCCTTAGATCATGAACATCCCAGAATGACTTTTACTTCTTCCCTCTTTATTTTTTAAATTAAAATATATTTATTTTTTATTACATGTGCTCAGTGGAATTCGCACCAGATATCAGCAAGAATGTACAAGTTTACAAGTGGAATCCCTCTTTGTATTCTTCTCTGTACAGTTTTTCATTCAATACTATATGATGGAGAGTCTGCATGCCAATAAATATAGATTTATGTCACTGTATTTAATGGTGTCGTGAAAGTCTATTTTACAGATATGCCAACATTTTTTAAATCAGTCTCCTGTAAATGGACCTGTAGGTCACTTCTATTGTTTTTTTCTGAAATTATAAACACTCGTGTTTATTTACATTTTACCATAAACATTTTTTTAACCCTAAATATCATTTTAAAAATTCAACACGAGTCCCAATAGTGTGACAGAATCTTCCCTGGGTGATCAGATAAACCAGGGTTTGAATTCAGGTCCTGCCACTTACTGGCTGTGTGACTGCAGGTGAAAAGCTTTGCCTCTTTCAGCCTCTCTTTCCACATTTGGAGGAATTGGAATATGTGTAGTCACTTCTGGGTAAAGTGCCCAGCACTATGCCTGGCCCACAGTGGTCCTGATGAGAGGTAGCAATTGTGGTCAGGGCATCTCCAAGTGGCGGATGTGCATGAACATCTGTGGTTTAGCTCTAGAGCTCAGAGCTGTTGTGAGTTGTGTGGTTTAGGGGTGTGGGAAGTGTAAGCGGCTTTTGTCCTGTTGCCATGACTGGCACAATTTGTATTCACTGGACGGTTGGGGGTCACATGGGTTTTTGCATTCCCGAGCTACATATTTCTCTATCTGGCGCAGTTCTGGGCAATCTAAAAATGCAATATCGCTGTCACCAGCTCGAGGAAGACACGGAGCCTGAATAATTTAACATGTCACCACCATCCATCATGATACCAAGAGCGTGGGAGATGGAGTGTGGAGGGGTGGGCCTACCAGAGGCTGGCAGAACAGGTTTGCGGACAGGGCAGCCCAATCAGAGAAGGTAGATTTGCAGTGAAGGGTAATGAGTCCCTTCTCATAGGCCAGAAAAGACCATACATCCTAACTCCTGCTTCATCCTTTCCCATAATATGACTTTCAAGTTGTTCAAATGCCCGGATTTGCCCCAGAGCAAACTTGGGGTCCTGTCTCTTGTTTGCCACCAAATATCTATGTCATCTTGGGGAAGCTTATAAATACCTCTGAATAGCTCAGTTTATTTATCAGCAAAATTGAGATAATTTCTCTGTAGAGGACTTAGCATCATGCCTGCAATATCTCAATTGCTTCCTCACCAGATGGTAAGCTCTGAAGTCAGAAAGTTTTTATCTGTTTTATCTACTGCTTTATCCTCAGTGACTAGAACAGTGTTTGGTACATTGTGGGCATTTAGTCAATACTTGTTGAATGAATGAAAAAATGAATGAGGGCTGTTGTGATTATGTGAGGTGACCTCTGGGTCCAGGACAGACTGAATGGTCATCCTCTGCGTCTCAAACACTGGGTCAGGACTCAGGATGTCTGAGCTTGGCCCTTTCAACATGGTTCTGTGATGTCTCCACCCTGTGTCTCAACTTACCCTCTTCCTTTCCCTCTCCCAGCTTTCACATCCCTCCCATTCTACAGTTCTATCATCAGTCTTGTGATGTTACAAGGAGAACAGAGTGTCTCTTTTCTTTTAGTATTTTATTTATTGAGGTAAAGTTCACATAACGTAAAATTAACCATTAACTATTTTAAGGTCCATCGCCATTTAGTATATACACAAGATTGTGTAATCATCACCTCTATCTAGTTTCGAGAGCTTTCCATCACACCAAGAGGAAACCTCATATTCATTAGCAGTCACTCTCTATTCCTTTCCTCCTGCCCAGCCCTGGCAACCACCATTTTTAGTCTCTGTGGTGAATATGCCATATTTTGTTTATCTGTTCATCAGTGGATGGACATTTGCGTTGTTTCCACCTTTTGGCTATTGTGAATAATGCTACTATGAACGTTCCTGTACAACTATTTATTTGATACCATCTCTTCAATTCTTTTGGACTATACCTAAGAGCAATTGCTGGGTCATGTGGTAATTCTGTGTGTAACTTCTTGAGGAACCGTCAAAGTATGTTCCACAGTGGCTTTTGCCTTCCCATTTTGCCTTCCCACCAGCAGTGTATGAGAGTTCCAATTTCTCTACAGCCTCTCCAACACCTGTTACTGCCTCATTATTTTGATTATGGCCAGCCTAATGGATATGAAATGGTATCTCATGTTGGCCTTGATTTGCATTTCCTTAATGACTAATTACTAATCTTTGCATGAGAACAGAAAGGGTTTTGAATCAGGGAAAAGCCAGGTTCAAATTTGGGGGCTCTGCCATTTGTAATTTGTGTGATTTTGGATAAGCCACATGGAGATTCTGAGGGTTGCTTTGCCCTTCTGTAAAAGGGGGATGATTCTTAGCTCTCAGACCCCTTGTGAGATGTAGATGGGATGTTGCATATAAAGTGCCCAGAGCAGTGCTTATCAGACTGTGGTATGTGTTTGGCCATCATGGCTCCCTCCCCGACCACTCAGGACCAGAAGAACCCGGAGCTGCTGTGTCCTCTCCTTTTCTCTGGCCAGTCTCTGACCATTCTCACTTTGTCTCAGCCTCTAATTGGAAATACTTGAGCAGCCCTCTACAATAAGTGACTGCATTTTAGTTCACTAAATCACCAATTTCATATTAAAATGCTAGCAGAGGGGGCCCTTTTCCATCCATCTGAATTGTCTCCAAGGCAGTCTGTAATTGGCCTGTGTCCTCTTCAGATTATATGGACACTCAGGGGCTATATGCCTTGGGTGGCTGCCAAAACCCTAGTATGTCACAGAAGGCAGGGAGTTGCTCCTCCCACCCAGCAGTGCTTCTTTTTCTTGTAGTAGACTCAGGCAAGCATTGAACA
Organism: Equus przewalskii; assembly: GCF_037783145.1. Classification (NCBI taxonomy): domain Eukaryota; kingdom Metazoa; phylum Chordata; class Mammalia; order Perissodactyla; family Equidae; genus Equus; species Equus przewalskii. Next base: position 21,273,219 of record NC_091856.1, on the reverse strand, counting down.
CATGAGGAATGTGCCCTCACTCTCACTTCTTTGGTCTTTGTGCCAACTGTTTACACACACTATATCATTTCCTCATAAGGACCATGTGAACTGAGAGTTATTGTTCCCTTTTAAAGATGAATTCAGAGAGATTGGTTGCATTGCCCAAGCCCACACAGCTAATAAGTGAGACCAAGACTAGAACTCATGCCTGACTCTACTACCCTAATTTCTACAGAAGTGCATTACCTCTCATGGCTCATAGATTAACCCATTGTAGGAACCTACTAGACTCTAAGTGCCTGAAGGCAGAGACAATGGCTATTATCTTTTAATGGAATCTGAGCTACACCAGTTTTCATCCAAGTCACATTAAAAAAAATTTCAACACCTTCGTGGGGTCTGTGGCTTATTCATTTCTTTCCTGTGCCCAGATCCTGGCCGTTAATTATGCTCAGTGATATTTGTTGTATAAGTGTCTCCAGAACTGTGCTCTTCAATATGGTGGGCACTTGAAATGTGGCCAGTCTGTATTGCATTGTAAGCATAAAATATACACTGGGTTTTGAAAACATTGTGAAAATGTATATTAAATATTTCAATACTAATCATTTTATATTGATTACTTGTTAAAATGATAATACTTTGAATATATTGGTTACACCCAGGGACTTCCACTGTGTGGCTCCAGCATAGTCTTGCCAGTCAGTACTCCACTAGATGTTGCTTCCACCTGCCCACACTCCTCATCCGCAAGGATGCTCTAGTTTTTTCGTCTCCTTGGAACTCCATTTTCTACTACTGAAGCCCCATCCATCCTTCCAGCCTTGACTTAAATCTTCCTTCTGCCATAAAGCCTTCTGAGGTCCTCCATGTTGGGATGGATTGCCCTCCTCCATGTTCCCAGGATCTCCTTGTGTGGAAAATGTAGCTATAAATTAGGTTAAAGGCTCCTTAGGATGCCATTTGTCTCCTCGACTAGCTTATGATCCCTGGGCTGGCAAGGACCGGGTTGTATCTATCTTTGTATCCCCATGTCTGGCTCTGGGCCTGGCATCTAGTAAGTGCTTGACTGAAGTGTGTGAAATTAAGTTGCCTGGAGTGTTTTCTTAGAGATAAGCTCATATATTAAGCAACAATATAGCTAGAAACTATTTAGTATTGTGTGTTTTACATATCATATCTCCTTTAATCTTCAAAGAAACAACCCAAAGTTAATAGTTACTGTCCCTATTTTAGAAAGAAAGAATCCAGGGCTCAGAAGGTCACACAGCCCCGAGGCTGCCAAGCCCTGGTTGCACCCAGATCTGGCTCACCGCAGAGCCTGAACTCCCTCCATAAATCATACCGACTCCTGGATCACTTGGGGCTTACAGAAAGAAGTCTGGGGGATGGGGTTGCTGATCTTTGGGACGGATGAGGGATTTAGCAGGCTTCTGGAGGCCTGCGATGACTGATGGATTGTGCTTCCTCTCAGGGGGAATCAGCTTTGGGAGAACCAAAGGGATGTCGGGGTCAGAGGCAGACGACGAGACGCAGCTGACGTTCTACACGGAGCAGTACCGCAGTCGTCGCCGCAGCAAAGGTAAAGGAGTCCTTGGGAGGGGCCCAGACCCAGCGTTTGTAGAAGAAAACTTCGAAGCAGATTTTGTGCTTAATGACAAATCCTAAATCTTTTTCAACCTGGTCCTGGATCCGGTTAACACTGAGCTTGGCATTCAATACCCTGGCTAGACAAGTGATCACCATTATGTTCTTTCCCTCTCCATTCTTTATTGGCTTTCTGTCCTACCTCATGCCTCAAAGGATTTGGGGATGATTTTTTTAAGTTTATGCAGTTATTTTTAACCAAGCACAAGAAATGAAATAAATAAGAGAATTGGATGGAAAGGAAAATAGGAACAAAGAAAATTATTCAAACTCAAGTTAAATTGACACAAGGTAATCTATGCCACATTATTGTGTAGTTCTGAGAAGGAGGTGATAGTTTAACTCAGAGATTCTTACTAACTGAAGTGCAGAAGGAAACACACTCAGCTGTAAAATGTTCAGGGTCTATGGGATAGAGACAGTGTTTGTTCAGGAAAGTCTATCTACCTGACACCCAGACCAGGGAGAAAGTTCTCCAGTTGGTTCCTATAAACAGGAAACCATGTGATTTTCTAGACATGTCTTCAAGAGATGAAATCAGTATCAATGCATAATTATTTCTTACAATGATACCCAACGTGAGGAGATGTCAAAATGCCAAAGCAGGACTTTATAACAGGCTAAACCTAGAGGCCAAGGTCCATAGTACTCTGATGATTAAACGTGTTCTGAAGGGAAAATAGAGCATATTTCAGGCAACTCCCTGTGAATATAATCCCTCATCCCTGAGTGTCTTATAAAGATGGGAAAGCAGCAAGTTCAAGATTGCATTCTTGGGAGAGGTCTTGGGGTGCAAACATGTATTCCATGCCAATGCTTAAGGGCAGATCTGTGGGCTTAGACCAGGCCCTGGAAAGAAGCAGGGTCCTCTGGCAAACATGGAGGCAGCTAATCAAGGCATGTGGCAGCCTGTGGCTCTCCCACCTCTGCAGAGAGGTGGGCTGAAGATGTGCCTGGGAGAGGGAAGAGGGGGAGAATCTTAATCATGAAACAATTCTGCGTGCATTCCACTGATGCATGATGGACATTCAAAGAGATGTATCACATAGCTTCCTGGTTCCTTTTGCTCTTAGGCAAGTCATCTGCTTTCCCTATACCTCAGTTTTCTCATCTGTCAAATGGGCCTTATAAACTAACTTATAGACTTGGAGATGAATTTTGGTTGTGTTATATAAACAATTTATCATGGCGTCTGGTATATGCTAAGGGCAAATAGTGTAGACGTTATTAATGTCAGTTCGGTTCTCATTGTTGTTTTCCATGCCTCTCTATCTCTGGTGCCTTCCACTGAAAAGGCCCCATTTGGGGAGTGTCTCCTTTGGCACATCACCTGGGAAGGTTTTGCAGCCTCTGCAGCTGTTAGAATAATTGGGCCTGCCTCCCACTCTTTCCCATGCCTCGGCTTTCTGGTATCTGCTGCTTTGGCGATTTAGAAGTTGGAGATGGATCGTTCTGGACCTGTCTTCTCCCTCCCCCAAGACAGCAGCCAGAATTAGGGCTGGGGAAGTCAGTGGGTCTCCTCTGCAGGACTGGGCTATTTACAGCTAATTGGAAAAGCATTCCTCACTGAGTGTGCCCCTCATAAATCGGAGGTAAACTTAAAAAGCCAAAGCAAAATTGAGCCATAGGACTTGAGATAAAAGACTTGGCCCGGGACCTCCATACACTCCAGAGGGGCAGTCTGTGTGTCCAAGATGGCGAGGACCAGGGCTCTGAGGCCTCTCAACCCTTTCCCACCTTCCTTCTTTCTTCCCTCCCTCCCTTCCTTCCTTCCCTCCTTCTCTCCTTTCTTTCTTCCTTCCTCTCTCTCTTCCCTCCTTTCTTCTTTCCTTCCCTACTTTCTTTCCTCCTTTCTTCCTTCCTTCCCTTCCCTTCTTTCTTTCTTCCTTCCTCTCGTGCCTGCCTCCCTTCCTCCATTCCTCCCTCCCTTCTCTTCTTTCTTCTTCCCTCCCTTCCCTACTTCTCTCCTTCCTTCCTTCCTCCCTCTCTCCCTCCACCCCTCCCTTCCATACATATTTCAAATATTTGTTAAGCACCAACTGTGTGTCTGCTGCTCTTCTAGGCACTGGGGATACAAACTGAGCAAGAATTTTTAAAAACCCTTGTGGAGCTTGTATTATTATATCAAAATATAAATATATTAGAAGATGACAATGCTAAGGGAAAAGAAAGCAAGGAAAGGAATTGAGAGAGCAGGGAAAGAATCGCAGGTGTAGATGCCCTGAGCGTGTTACCCTAGCGTTTGCGGGATCACAGGCAAAGCATTCCTGACACTATAGTTGATGCTGTCAAGGTTATTGGTGCTGCTGCTGTTGCTGTGGTTGTTTGTTGAGCACAGAGAGTGAACTTGGTCATGGCAAAGGTTCTGCTCCAGCCAAATGAACTTAGAGCTCACTGTTCAGTTCTGCAGATGTCCTGTTTCTTATATGTTGTACAGGAGTTGGGGCACCTTCAGCCCTCACTGCCCTAATGGGAAAAATGCACAGGGAAGGTTTTGGGAGCCCTTGGGGATGAGACACCAATGGAACAGAGTATTAAGAGCATGGATTCTTGCAGCAAGCTGCTTGGGTTCAAATCCCTGCCCCAACACTTACTAGTGGTGCCATCTTGAACATTACCTTTAACCTCTCTGTGCATGTTTCCTAATCTGAAAAATAAGGATAGTAAAGTTAAAGCTTAGGGGTTGTTCTAAGGATTAAAATTAGTTGTATCTATAAAGCACACAGATGGGGGGTAAGGAGGGAGAGAAGAAGTCATGGTAGAGCTGAGCTGCTGAGGAAGGAACACTGGGCCAAGTGTGTGGGTGAATCTCAGATGTGCTGCCAACCTGCTGTGTGACCTCAGTCAAGTCACGCCACGTATCCAGGCTTCCCTGAGCATAAGTCATGAGTTTGATTTCTGAGGTCACTTCTCACTCATGAAATGTACCTGGCTTCCAGCTCCTGCTCCCTTTGCATCCTGTCGGCCTCCACCATGTCCAATGTCTCTCCTCTTTCCTGATTCTCTTTTTGGAGAGGGTGTCTGCCCCTGACATGAGAGTGGCTTCTAGCATCCCATTGGGCCTTGCCTTCACCCCCAGGCCTACCTGAATCCCCATTGTTCCAGCCTTCTCTCCACCTCTGCTACCACCATCCCAGCTCTTCTTTAGGAAATGCCTGTGGTCTGCTCAGGGCTGTGCAGGCCAGCCTGGCTATGGCACAGAGGAGACGATAAATTGCAATGAGATGAAGGAAGAAAGAGGTAAAAATGCCAGGAAAGGTGGATCCCTATGCTGGTTGAAAATAGTCATTTCATAGCATTTGGAGTCCATAGTAATTCACCATACCCCTTCAGTTCCATCTGAAAAGAGGATCTGGGTGTGTTCCCTAAATCAAGGTACATGTGGACCTGGATCAAGGCATTCAACTCTTGACATCCTCGAAGTGCTCAGAAGGAAGTTGGGACTCTGAAGTCATCTGACAGTGACAGGAGCAGTGGTTTCTAATGCCAGATTTGCCACCAGTTTTCTGTATGACCTTGACCAAGCCACTGCCCGTCTCTGAGTCTCACTTTCGCAGTTGACAAGTAGAGGTTGAAAAGGGATGCTCAAGAGCAAGTCAGCAAGTATGAGATAAAGTCTTCCTAAGGGCCCTGCCTGGTGCTGCGTGGTGCTGGGAAAGGTATTAGAAGACGTTGGAAGACAAAGAATAACCTGATGTTACCTGAGTGCTACATACTGTCCCAGCCCTGAGAGAGTTGGAGGAACACTAGAGAGATGTGGGGCTTCCAGGAGGGCTTCCTGGAAGAGTTGAAGCTGAAAGGTGGCCTGGGCTCAGACATGGCACTATCACTGTTCATTCACATGACACGAGCCAGTAGTCTCAATATTTTCATCTTTAAAATGGGGTAGCAGTACCTCCCTCCCAGGGTAATTGTGAAGATTAAATGGGAACATGAGCATCTCCTTTATAACTACAGTTTCCTTTCTCCATTGCCACCATCCTAGTCCCTGTCATCTACATCCTTTGCTTAAAAACTGCTAACATCACCTTCTCCATGGTCTCAATTTCCGTATTGCAACCCATTTTCAACCCACAGCCAGAGTGATCATTTAAAAAACGTAAATGGGGATCGTGTCGCTTCTCTGCTTAGAAACTTTCCATCCTTCTGCCTTTAGGATGGAATGTGAACTTCTCATTGTACCTACAATCCCCCAGGTGGTCCTGCCCCGCCCATGTCCCCAGGGCTCTGTCTGCCCCTGCCACCCGAGCCTCTTCTCCAAGACTCCCATGTCTGTCCTGCCAGAATCTTCACCAGCATGGACTGCTCTCCCTTGCCCTTTGACTCACTCCCACTCATTCTGACATCTTCGCTTAAATGGTGGCTCTTCAGCTAAGCCATCCTGCACCTAATTTCCCTGTTTCATTCAACATCAGCTCCTGTGTTCTTCCCTCTCTGTTGACTTCATCAAAGCTGTAATTTTACGTTTACTGATCTGTTCTCTGGGCATTATTTGTACCCTCTGCTGAACTGGAACCTTCACGAGAATAGGCACATTGTCATTTGTGCCCAGCTTTCCATCTGTGGCACCAAACACAGGGATGGGTCCATGGTATGTACTGGGTTCCTATTTTTGAGAGAATGAATGATTAATGAATGAATGAAAGAAATTCCTGGTCCAGTGTCTGGATTATTATAAGTGCTCAGGGTGGATGCTGCTTTCCAGTTTGCCCCTCTTGTTTTCTCTCACTCCATTCCCACTTGCTGGAAAAGGGTCTCCTCTCTCTCTCCTTCTCTTTCCAGTTCCTGATGAGCAGAACTGAGGCCTCAGTCCTGCTCATTCTTTCACCTCAAGGCTACCAGGGAAGGACATACCTGGGAGGGCCTGAGTACTTATGTTGAAAACCCAGTCTGTCTGGATTTCTTGAGCATGGTGGGAGTGTGTGCAATCTGAAGGGATGTTACAAGTCCAGGAGGTTCCTGGCAGAGAAAGATACACCTCGGGATGATATCGGGAGAGGGACATGGAGGAGGAAAAGAGAAGAAACATCTAATAGGTTTTTCTTACCTAGCTCTATCTCTTTAGCATGTCCCATGAAAGAAATAGAAGTGGCATTAGATTATCCAGACCTGGCTATGAGTTGTGACCTTACCTAGTCCCTTTCATGTGGCCATGGATAGACGTTGAACCTCTGGGTGCTTCCCTCTGTATAAAATAGAGCTGTTGACTCCTACCTTACAGGGTGAGCAAGTCCAGAGATGGAATGTTCCAGGATTCACCCAGAGGTGCTCAAGAAATTTTGTTCTTTCCTCCTTAAACTTCCCTTCCCTTGAAAACATTCTGAACCCCAAACTAAATCAGCTAAAATCTCATTTTTGATCATAGGGTCTACTGAAAAAGAGATTTATGATATAGTGTGAGAATCTGAGCTTCCCCGAGCCCCAGATTCTTTGTAAGGGAAATGGGACTGTTATTCAAAGGTGTCTGGTATGGCCGGGTAGAACCTCACGGCAGAGCAAAGAAATGTATTAATCAATATGGCAAGTTGCAGAGAGGAAGAGAGCAAAGGGGCTAAGAAGCAGAGACTGAGAGACCAAGATATGTGTGTCTGGTGGGACTTCCTAAATGAGGACTCAGGAGCCTTTCCCTGTAAATGGCCATTAGTAAACATTTTCGGCTTTACAGGCCATGCGGTCACTGTTGGAACCACTCAGCTCTGCTGTTGTACCTTGAAAGCTGCCATAGACAACATATAAATGAATGAACATAAACATGTCCTAATGAAACTCTGTCTCCAAAACAGATGCTGATCCAGATGTCACCTGCGGCTCACAGTGTGCTGACCCCTGCCCTAAACCATCCACATCATACAGGTGGCCCTCACCTGTAGGACTGGTCCAGGAAGCATGAGTGAAATCTCACAATGCTTTGTGAAATGAATCTGATCTCATATCATACATGATCTTACTGCCTAAAGGAGTCTATCTGTCAAACAAAGAATTCCATGTTTGGTCAAGGAAATAATCATCCAATCCATCACTTGTTTGGGATTTGCCAATTCTCATGGTTTTCTACAGAATTAACTAATGAAGTAGCGGATTATGATAGGTTCCCACTGGGCATAATTTCAGCTTTATTATCCAGAGATGACACTACATAGAGTAAAGGACACTGGACCCAGAGTTAAGAGATGAGTATTGAAGTCTGTACCCCCACAAACTAACTCAGTGACACTTGGTGAGCCTGTGCCCCTGGGGCCTCAGTTTTCCTGTCCATCAAACAAGGATGTTTATGCCTCATGTCATCAAGTCTGAAGTTCATTCTAGTCTAACCTCTATTTATGGAATAAACAACCTTACTAAGCATGAGGCTGGGTATTACGGGAAATGGACCCTGGGCCCCCAGCCTCAAGGTAGTGATAATCTCCTTGGGGGGAACACAGCTCATACAGAGAAGTGATGCTGATCAGAACAAGCCAGTGTATAATTGAAGGTCCAGATGAGAAGTGCAGATGGCATGGCCCGCCCCAGGCACAATGCTGAGCAGGAGACAGAGCCGCCACAGCTGCTTGATGATTCTAGCAGTGCAAGCACCCAGCATGGGCCTCCCGACCCAGCTCTGCATGGGTGGCTCTGTGGCCTTGGGCGAGTCTCTCTCCCCCTCTAGGCTTCACTATTCTCATCTGCTGGTTCTCAGCCAGTTTTCAGATTCCCAATCCCATGCACTTTTCTCTAAGCTTTGCTAATTTGTTTCCCAGCAGAGAGAACGGGGGCCTGAATGCCCCCTGGTTTTGCTTATTTCTTTGTTTTAGTTGCTTGTTTTAATATGGCAGTTCTTAAGATGAGATTTTCTCTAGTGATAAGAACTCTGAAGTTGTAAGCAAAACTTTGTGCTAATCTGTATGGTTGTGTTTTTTTATTCTCCCTTGCCAAAACAGACAGACAGACAGACACACACACACACACACACACACACAAGTGCACGCACAAGATTTAATCCTGTTTTTGAGGAAAAGGACAGGTGAGAGAAAGTTTGAGCCAAATCTGCAAGAAAGCAGGCCTTTGAGGATTGAGGGTAGGAGATTAATTCTGAAATACAAGCCGTGAATGCCAAGATGGAACAGAAACTTCAGGAAACGGGAATAGGTTGGGGTGAAAGTCGAGCATCAACAGAACAGCACCTGCCCAGTATGAGGGGCAGAGGGTACATGGTACACTGGGAGTGGGGACTGGAGATATGTCAGAAAGTGGGTAGAGCCAAAGAATGTGGCTGTGAGATGATAGTAGATGAGCTATAGAAATAGGCTGGAGGGGCCGGCCAGGTGGTGCAGGAATTAAGTTCATGCTCTCTGCTTTGGTGGCCTGGGGTTTGCTGGTTCGGATCCTGGGCACAGACCTGTGCACTGCTTATCAAGCCATGCTGTGTAGCAGGCGTCCCACATATCAAATAGAGGAAGATGGGCACAGATGTTAGTTCTAGGGCCAGTCTTCCTCAGCAAAAAGAGGAGGATTGGTGGTGGATGTTAGCTCAGGGTTAATCTTCCTTGGGAAAAAAAAATAAGAAATAAAAAAAGAAATAAAAAAAGAAATAGGCTGGAGGCATGCCTTGACCATTGGGATACGCACCCTATCCTTTATTCATCATCTCTCATCTAACCACAGGGTTTTCTCAATCCTAAAGATAATCCATCCCATCTTCTACTTTATGAACATAGAAAACAAGGCTGAGAGAAGGAAAGCATTTTACTCAAGTTTAAAATGTCACCCCTTTCAAATGACAGAGCAAAAGGGAAAAGTGTTAACTAGAGGTGATTCTGGGCAAAGGGTATATAGATGTTTTTTGTACTCTTCTTATCTTGTACCTTTTCCAAAAGTTTGAAATTTTTTCCTGACCAAAACATTAAGTAAACAGTAGTCCTTCCAGGTTGATTATAGGCTTCGGAATCAGTAGTCAGGGGTCGAAATCCTTGCTCTGCCATTTCCTAGCTGTGTGGCTTAGAGCAAGGCACTTTCCTTCTCTGAGCCTCAATTTCTCCTGGGTAAAGGAAGATAAGTCTAGTATTAGCCCTTCTACTCCGACTTTGGCTTGTTGTGAGCATTAAAGGAGATAATGTATGCAAAGGACATGCTTAGCCAAGTGTGCCTGCCCTGTGATCAATGCTTACTAAATGCTAACTGGTTAAGCACAGCAAATCAGTACCTGTGCCAGGCACAGCTCCATGGCCTTTTGCCAATATGCTAGCCAGCAAATTGGTCTTGCTTCTAGAAAAAGAAAGTAGACATTTTCAGTAAGAACATGAATTTGGTGGGCCTGGCCTCTTGGGGACATTGTGATGTGACTTTTCCCCTTCGCCATCCTTGTCCCTTGCCTAAGGACAGGCCTCTTTCACAGGCACCTCTGCCAGCCTGCAGGGTGCACCCCTAGGACTTGCTACTCAGAAAAGAGTAAATACTGACGACGGATCGATCGGTAATTAATCATCCTCTAAGCCTTTGTCGCTAGAGTGACCTGGAAAGAATGTCCCAAAGCCCAGGCTGTGGAGGGAGGGAATGATGTCAGGGACCTGGGACAGTTGGTCCTGGAATGGGGGGGATTCAAGGCAGAGCAGCAAGACTCCAGTGTCCTTATTTCTCTCCACCTCCTCTGCCCAACTGGCCTGTTCCTCTCTACCCAACAGGGATTCCTGCTGAGGACAGCGTGGCTGGAGCTCAAGACAAAGGGTTAGCTGGGGGCCCCAGAGGTGAATGCATCACCACCCAATTTAGGAGTGGGTTTATCAGGTTATCCTAGGTCATGGACATAGGGAATGTAGGGGGAGGTTAGGACAAGGTGGAAAGCTAGGGAGAGGGAGTGCGGGATAAGCTTGTGAAGGAAAGAGGGAGGCAAGGACAGAGGGAGGAAAGGCCAAGCAAGAGAGTATTGAGAAACTACTGGAAGGCTTACGATTTGGGTTCCAATCCTGGGTCTACACTTGTTTGATCATGAGAATTGAGCAAGGCTCTGGGCCTCAGTTTTCTATCTGCCAACCAACAGGGTAGAACTTGACACTCTCTAAGTTCTTCTCAGCAGTACCATTCTCAGAGCCTACGATAGAAACAGAGACAACCAGGAGGGAGAAAGAGGAAAAGGACAGAAGAATGGTATTTGATTTATTAAACTCTCTGTACGCTGGTCTGTGTTCTTTATATGCATCATCTCATGGAATTCCAAGTAATACCATGAGAAGAGGTTGTTTTTATCTCTATTTCACAGATAAGGAAACTGAGGCTTAGAGAGGTCACTAACGTGAGACTACTATAAGGTAAGGGGAGCTGAGATTTGAACTTAAGCTATTTGGTTTCAAAAATCTGGTCAGACTGTCATGTGATTGAGATAATGCACAAAAAATGCATACCACAGTGCCTGGCACAAGGTATATACTAAAGAGACAGGAGGTAGTTACCCATATCTGTGCTGGTACGGAAAGCCTGATCAGATCCCTGAGAACTTCCTGGTGGCAACTCCGTAACCCTTCCTACGGGCATCAGCCCGGGAGGAGCTTGGACCAGGATTAGGGCTGGTCAGAAGCAGTTCAGGCACTGAGAAGTCAGTTCCGTAGGGAGGAAAAAAGGCAGCATCCATGGGGACAAACCCTCCCAGGACACCACCAACAGTGGGGATCCTGGTATTTGCTCAGGTAGGAAAACATGGCAAAGAGGACTTGCTGTACTGGCGCCAACCCGTACCAGTTTGTGAGAGCCAACTTTGCTCATCATTCCCAATTCTGCTGTGAGTGGTGGCCTGTTGGTAGCTTACAATCAACCGTGGCGGAAGTATTTACACCATGGCAATTGGCAAACACTGCAATGGAAACTTCCCCTTCTTCCTTAGAGAGCCCATTATTAAACATTTAGCAGCACACCACTGAGAAGTGTCAGTAAGAAGTAAGAATTTAGACACAGGCTGGCAGGCAAGAACCATTTTCTAGAAACTCTCTGAGCACTCCAGAATCTTTCCTGGGGGACACTGCACTAGGAATGGAACAAAGTGAACCACAAAGTCCAAGGCTCCAGGCCAAGGATCTCTTTTCAGAAACCAAGTTCAGCTGGGGAGTCTGGATTGTTAGTTCCTGAGTAGGAGGTTGGACGCTCTGGTGCTACCCACCTGAAGAATAATGAGTCCTAGAACCTAGGTCAGGTCAGAGCCAATAGCAAGGCAGGTATCCTCAGCTGTGAGGTCGGAGCAGGGTAGTTCTCTGACCTACCTGAACCTCACAATCACTTGGAAAGCTTTTAAAAAACACTAGTTCCAATATGTATCTCAGACCAATTACATGGGAATGTCTGGGTATTGGTATATAATCCTTTCCAGATTCTAATTTTCAGCCAGAGTTGAGAAAAACCAGTCTACAGTTGCCTTGACATATTAGCCAACAGCACATCCCTGTTGCTCTTCTGACACTGGGCTCTCATCAAGTATATCCTCCCTTTCCCAAGCCAGGAGCTTACATAACAATTATAAGAGGAATAGCAATTTATAGCAAGCATTTATTGAGTGTGACTTTTGTGCCAGGTCCATTGCATATTCATGAATTTTTCCGTGTGGTCAGTTATTGTCCTTGTCTCTATATGTAAAAGAATAAAACTGAAACCAGGCAGAGTAAATTCTCCAAGGTCATAGAACCAGTAAGGGGCAGGAATAAGGTCTGACCCTCATCCCAGTTGGCTCCAAAAGCTGTTGTCGCAATACCCAAGGACTGTTCCCCTAGGAGGATCTCACAGATTTTTCCTCCTTCCCTCTCATCATAACTCTTGACCTGGTAGTTAGCTGTTGGTGATTTGCAGTCGATGGATACCTTCCTCCAGAAGGTTCCAGCAGCTCTTGCAGGCTTTCTGGAGAGATTCTGGCTTCCCTCACAGGGCGATGAGACTGAGAGTTTGGATTTCTCTTACTGAAAGAACAGTAAAATGCAGAAACCCAGCTTTGATCTAAGCCTGCATTTGGCCCTATTTAATGAGACATTAGAGAAGAGAAAATTACGTATTCAGAAATTGTTACAGGCTAAAAAAGCTCCTGTCTGATGTCTTTCTTCTCTCCCTTCCCTCAAACCTCAGAGGAAATAGGCGTTGGGTTTTGTTTTTTTTTTTTTTCTCTTAAAGGTCCCTTCCAGACTACCTCTCGTCAACCCACAGGAACATCAAGCAGTCTCGACAAATGAGGATTCCTTGAATGCAGTGAGGGAGCCAGACAACTTCAAAAACTCCCTCCCCAAAGCCACGATGGTCCCTGAAATAGTGTTTAAATTGTTCTCAGTTCTCCCCCTCCTTTGCGGTGCCAGCCAGCTCAGCACCTGACAGCCTGGCATCGAAGGGAGGGAGACGGCTGTCAGGAATCAAATGGGAGACCAAAGGCGATAAAGCAAACATGTCGTGTTGAGTTGCTTACACTAGCGAGAAGGAATAATCAGTCTCTCCCGCTCTCTTGTCTTTCAACTAGGCTCAGCAGGATTTTCCCCCGCTTTTCCTTGCACAGAGAGATTGCGACTTTCTGCTTCCCGCCCCAAGCACAAACACTCCGTCATCCCCTTTCTTCGCAATCCTGTGGGATGGCCAGGATTCTCTTATCCTGCAAAACTCTTTCCCAGATAAAGAGATGAAACTACTGGTCATGGTCCCCTGCGGCGTGTCAAGTGCTGTGCAAGGTGTTTGTACACACGACCTTATTTATATAGATATAAGCTCTTAGTTTGGGTGATCTTGGACCAGTTCGTTTACTTTCCAGGCCTCAATTTCCTTCTCTCGAAAATGGAGGTGATAATCGCACTTTACAGGATTTATGTGATGAATAAACAGGATCAGGTGTCTTTGGAGTCTAAGGTGTAAGAAGGAAGATAGTGAGAAGAAAGGCTAGGAAGGGAGAATTGACCCAGACTGGGAAAGGCTTTGAATGCCAAGTTCATTCATTGAGTCAATGAATGTTTACTAAATATCTAATTCTGTTAAGATTCTATGCTAAGGACTGGGTACACAGTGGAAAATAGACTGATAATGTGGCTGCCCTCAGGAAGCTTGTAGTCTGGCCAGCAAGAAAAGGGGAGGGAGAGAGTACTTCACAAATAAACACCTAATGAATATATCATTTCCAGCTGTGAGAAGTGCCTCTGAAGAAAAGATGAGGGGACTACTATAATTGGGAGAGTAGTGAAAGGCATCTTTGAGGAATCAGTATTAGAGCTTAAACCTGAAGGATGAATGGGAGGTGGCTAGGTGCTAAAAAAGGCATCTCCATGTGAGCAGGGGAGAGCTTAGACTTGAGCCCATGTGAAATGGGGAATCTAGGAAGGTTTTTAAAGAGGGTGATCCATTGTTCTGTTTGTGATTGAACAAAAACACTCTTTCCACAGTGGAGGAAGAAGTGGAAGGAGGAGAGCCTGGAGGTGGGAGAGCAGTTAGGAGGCTGCCGAGGTAGAATGGGAGCCCTCTGGGAAAGCATGGGAGGGATGGCTGTCAGGAGCTTGTTACCATCCAGTTAGCAGAACCTGAAAACTGATCGGCTCTAAGAAGTGAGCCAGTGAGGGTTGCTTGAAGATGGGCATTCGATTCTGGCGTAGGAGCTGGAGAGAATCCAATGCTGGGCAAGGCAGGAGCAACAGATCTTCAGGAGAGGGAAGGAGGAGCTCCGTTTTAGAGCTGCTGCCTATGAGGTGCCTGTGGGGTATCCAGTAGCAGACATTGACAACCAGATCTGAGCTCAGAAGATGTCTGACCGGCAAAAGAGAGTAGGAGTCAGCACTCTGTGGCTGTGTATTCACTTTCTGTTTCACGAACTTAGCAGGTCCAAACAACAGCTATTTATTATCTCACAGTTCTGAAGGTCAAAAGTCCAGTCATGTCATAACTGGGTTTTCTGCTTGAGGCTTGGGACCCTTTTCCAAGAGCATGTGGTCATTGGCCGAATTCATTTCCTTGTAGCTGCATGACTGAGATGCCTGTTGTCCTGCTGCTGTCAGCCAGGGACCTCTCCCAGTTCTTGAAGGCCACTCTCAGGCCTGCGCTCACAGCTCCTTCCTCACAGTATGGCTGTCGGCTTCGTCAAGGCCAGCAGGAGAGCATCTGTTACCCTTTGACTCTCTTCCTTCAAGGCCCTGGTCTCTTTTAAGGGCTCACTGGATTTAGCCAGAACCTTCCAGGATAAACTCCTTTATGAATAACTCAAAATCAACTGATTTTGGACTTTAATTACATCTGAAAAATTCCTTTATCTTTGTCATATAGCATAACTTAATCATGGAGTGATATGCCATCATATTCACAGTCCCACCCACATTCAAGAGGAGGGGAATACACAGAGTACGTACAGGGAATAGGAATCTTGGAGGCCATTCTAGAGCTTGGCCTCCCACAGGGTGGTAAATAAAAGCATGAGAGGAGGAGAGTATCTTAAGGAGAGTGTGTAGACAGGAAACTGAAGCAGCTGAGGGTGTGTCCCTCAGCCGTGGATTCTCAGTTGATAGTGTCCTTCTCTCAACATCTCAGGTACAGTCAAACCACCTGGTGCTCCATGGGAGGGAAGCAGATGCCACAGCTCAGATGCATTTGCCGTGATAAAAGCTTAGAGACTGCAGGACATGGGGATTCAGGGAAGATACGTAACTAACTCAACGTGCATGACAGTAGTTTCAATATTAGAACAGAACAATTGATTTAAAAAGCACATGTGGGGGAATCACAATAGGTTATATGTGTATGTATTTATTTATCCTTCTGTTTGTCATTTATACCCTGCCTATGCCCAAAAGGGCCAGCCCTGGTGGTCTAGTGGTTAAGATTAGGCATTCTCTCTACCACGACCCTGGTTTGTTTCCTGGTCAGGGAACCACATCACCCAACTATTGGTTGTCATACTGTGGTGGCTGCCTGTTGCTGTGATGCTGAAAGCTATGCCACTAGTATTTCACATACCAGGAGGGTCTCCCATGGTGGACACGTTTCAGCAGAGCTTCCAAACTAAGATAGACTAGGAAGAAGGACCTGTACGCCCACTTCTGAAAAAATTGGCCATGAAAGCCTTGTGAATAGCAGGGGAACACTGTCTGATATAGCACCAGAAGGTGAGAGGATGGCGCAAAAAGACTAGGCGGGGTTCCGCTCTGCTGTACACAACGTGGCTAGGAGTTGGAATCAACTCAACAGCTCTAACAACAAAATTCCCCAAAGGGACTTGAGGTGAGTGGATTACTGATGGTAGCCTAGTGTGCAGTGTTTAATTTGTGGCTTTTGGAACCAAACACAGCTAGTTATGAGTCCTGGCAGAGTGATCTTGGGGAGCTCACTCTAACCCGCTAACCCCTGCTTTGCTCAGCTGTGTAAGGGCATGTTCATAGTTCCTTCTTCTAAGAGTGGCTTTGAGGTTGAAATAAAATAACACAAATAAAGCACTTAGCAAAGTTCCCAGCAGGTGGTAAGTGATGAATAAATGGTAGCATCTGCTCCGGCCACTTCACTTGATACACGAGGAGACTGTCTCAGTAGCTAGGTCAGATCATCTCAGAGGTCTATTATGTCTTTAATTTGATTTGAAATCTTGAAAAATGTTGTTCATCCCTCTTTCATTGTTCATTCAAACCATTGTGTGTCTTGTCTTGGATACCTGGAGGCATGGAAGCATTTTATCTTTACCTAATGGGAGGAAAATAAAAGAAAGAGGATGAAGAAGAATCAAAAATAAACGTCCAGGTGGAAAGAGACCATGAGAATGATCTCCTTATACTCTGTCCTTGAGTGATATTTTGAGTAAAAGATTAGCCTGGTCTCCAGCCCTATGTACATAGTAAACAAGCTTTGGCTTAAAAAACAAATATCTATCCTTTCAACCTCAACCCAGAGTTTGATTTGATAGGTTTGGTCGGGGGGGAGCCTGGGCATCTCTGATTTTTTTTTAAAAAAGCTCTCTGGGTGCAGCCATGGTTGAGAATTGCTGTCTTAGGAAACTACACCAAAGATGGCTACTGGTGGTCCTTATCCTTGAGCCATTTTCAGGCTAGTAGTGGGAACAAGAAATAATGGAGAATACCAGATCGGTCAAATTCGGTGGCCTCAGTTTCTCTCTAGTAAAATAGATTATAATTCTGTAGTGTTCTTATTGGCTCTGCAGTTCTGTGACTCTAATTGAAAGGTACTTTTTTTTAAAAAAAAAAAAAGTAAGATGATGTAGTGAAGCCATGTGCTAAATGACTGAGGAGGTTTGGAGGGAGGGTCTTGGGAGGTGTAGGGTCCATATGGCTCTCCAGAGAAGGAAAATTTTGAAACAGATGCCTAGGAAATAATGGTGGAGAACTAGAAACAAGGAGAATAGAGACACCTCCAGTCTCTTCAAGAGATTTCCAGCAGGCATCCCACCATTTAACTCCAAGGTCATTTCAATTCACAAGACTGTTACTGGAAGCCTGGTGTGTGGGCCCTGGGAATACAGACATAAGTGAAGCACAGCCTCTACCCTTGTGGGTCTCACATCTGGCATTGAAGACAATCAGATGGGCAATTACAGCAGAGTGTAAAAAGGGCTGTGATAGAAGGTTGGAGTGAATTCCGTGCTAGCACAAAGGGAGAGCACCTGACCGGCTTGGTGGACTCATAGTAGACATAGTGGCATGGGAGATATCTAGGGTGAGTGTTGAAGAACAAGATGGTGTTGTTGAGGGGAAGAAGGTAGGAGAAGATTATTCTAGACAGGGAATTGTGAATACAATGAGATGGAGCAGAATGCCTGACATACCGTAGGCTCTCTAAATAATTCCTGTTGAAAAAGAAGGAAAAAAAGAAGGGAGGAAGGGAAGAAGGAAGTCAGGGAGGGAAGGAGGAAGGGAGGAAGGGAGACAAAAGGGAGGGATATGTCTAGTTTATTTCATTGAAATATAAGGTTTGAGGAACGGAGAGCTGGAGATGGCATTGGCTGAGTAATTTGCGCTTTGTCATGATGAGGATGAGAAGCTACCGAAGGGTTTCAACAAAAAAGTGCTATTTTCAGATTTGTGTGGTAGAAAGGTCACTCTAGCTTTCGTGGAAGCTGAGATGGAAGGGGAGAAGAGGAGGGTGAGGGAGACCAGGTGGGAGGCTACTGCAATAATTCAGGTGAAATATGACACCATCTGGCCTAAGGCAAGGGCAATGGGGATGAAGAGCATCTCCTTTATTATAGGATGCAGCACAGGCCACGCCCACCTACCTGCCTCCTGTGGTCCAGCCCCATCACCATGGCAACAGCCTCTTTAACATCCCTGGCCAGAGAAAGCGATAACAACTCTTACATCTGTCCCTGAAGGTCCTGCCTCTATATTTTTTTCTTTCTTTTTCTTCTGTTTTTCCCCTTTGATTGTATCTGATCCAGCCTCACTGGGTAATTGAGTGTTTGAGAGTGAAAAATTATCTCAGCAGCTTGGCCCTTATCTTGACAGCGAAGCAGCACTTTTAATTTAATTTTGTTCGGGGACGCATGGGTAACAAATTTCACTAATCGCCCGGCTGTCGCCTTCCGCATGGTAACGAGCCGTTTGTTACCAGGCAGCCCAGCGTAAATACACGTGGGGGAGCAGGCAGGGGGCAGAGACGGGTTGGGGAGGAAGAAAGGGACAGTTGCAATCAATATGAGACAGGCTGGGGCTCTGCCATCAGGTGTAGAATCAGAGATGGGAGGACGGCTGTGTAACACGAAGAGGAGGCTTAAGAGTTGGAGTCACTGGAGCTCCCGTCCTCACTCTGCCTCCTTCTCTGGGTGCGACCTCAAGCCAGCAACTTAACTCTCTGCATCTTGAGTTTCCTATCTGTAAGGTAGGGATGGTAATACGTCCTACCACGCTAGGACGAGAGTTAAATGAGAAACTTTATATAGTAAGTTACACCCCTAAGCATTATGCCATGATATTTTCAGCACTGGTAAGGATCTTAAAGGAAAAACTCTGGCCCCCCATCCAATGTTTACATTTCTTTCAGAACATCTGCCCCAGACTACTGTCCAACCTTTGCTTGCTTTCCTCCAGTGATGGGGAGCTCACTCACTATCGAGACAGCGAAGAGCTCTGACTCTCAGAATTGTCTTGCTTACGCTGCCGTGAAATATGTATCCCTCAAGATTTCCATCCTATGTTAGCACCAGCCCTGCTTTCTGGACCCCTGCAAAGAGGAAGTTTGCAACCTCCTTCCTAAGTGAGCTCCCTCCCCACCCAGTTTTGGATAGGAAAAAATGGTTGTTTCTTGCCACGCCCAAGTCTTCTTGTATTTGGCTAAAAATACCCAGAGGAAATCAGTGCTAGAAAAACCCTTAGAAGTCATGTGGCACAACTTTGCATTTTACATATGGGCAAACTGAGGCGCAGAGGGAGGAAAAGAAATTTAAAAATAGCTGTTATTTATTGAGCATCCATTATGGGTCAAACTCTTTACCTGTGTTGTCTCACTTACTCCTTGCAATACAAGGTCTCATCCTGAATATATAGATAAGGAAACTGAGGCACAGAGAGGGAAAGTCACAGTTTTAGTACGGATCATACAATAGAGATTTAAGCTTATGTCTAACTCTAAAGCGTGCAAGCTTTTGTGTTGTAATTTTTGCCTCAGATTGCACCTGCACTCTCTCAGTAGTAGCGTTGGAATGAGAAATGAGGTTCCCTGACTTCTGGTTGTATAACCACGCTAGAAAGAGGTGTAGCCCCACGATTCCTGTGTGAAAGGTGGTACAGATTGCCATCCTCTCTCTTGTATCTGGACCAGAACACCAGGGAGACCATCAGAAAGAAAATAAGATAGACAAGCAGTCCATCCAGCCCCCTCCCCACTCCCCCCACTGCCAGACTTGTCAGTGGATTCTTGGTTCTGGATTTATGAGCCTTCTGGGTGTCTCCCTTTCTTTCCATCTGAGACGACCTGACTCTTCCCTCTCTCAGCTAATTAAAAACCCCAGCCTGTGCCGCCAGCCTTGGATTACAGGCCGCTGGGCAGATGCGCTGACGTGGCTCTGATAAATCACTCCTGGGGCTGGGAGAGGCTGGGGCGTTTGTCAGAGGGGCTGGACCCATCCTGCGCTCCTCTGGGAGACTTGGGGGACATGTCTATAAATGGACCGTGTCTGCCCCTACTCACCCCAGAAGGGGCTTCATTAGAAATAGGAAGGTAGGAATCACCCAAGGTGGATGGGGGACGAGTGACATCAGAGTCATCTTCTGAGAGCATGATTAGATTGTGTCATTCCCTCATATACATTGGACGGCTCCCTCTTGGCCTTCCTGATAAATTCTCCACCCCTTAGCCTGACGTTGGGTGAGGGGTGGCATAGCATTTGATAGCATTGCCTATGGAGATGGGCAGACCTGAGTGTCGATTCTGGCTCACTGTCTTCTTCCCTTGGACATGTTACTTAACCCCTCTGTGTTTCATGTTCTTCACTTACGAAATAGATATAAAAACTACATATTGATAGATATATTACATATCGATAGGTCTACATATGCGTAGACATATATCTGTATGTCTGTATATGTGTGTATGTAAATATTTAGGACTCAGTGAGGCGTCATATACATGGCCTATAGCACAGTCCTCGGCGCTCTTCTCCCTCACTGCAGCTCCGGCCATCTTCACCGCCATTGCTACTTCTGTTCCCACGCTATTACTTAGTGTTCATATTAGCCAAACCTGCCTCTCTAGCCTTGGTCTCCATCCCATCTTCTGCTCAAACACCCACAAACACACCCTACACGTCTTCACCTGCTGGTGTTCGCCGGTGCTGTTCCTTCAGCCTAGGGTGCCATATCAACCCAACTCTGTCTCATAACACCTGACTGTCCTACCAGGGCTGGTTTGAATAAATGTCACCACCTTCCTGAAGCTTGCTCTTATCCCTCCAGACCCACAGTGTCACCATGGTGTATTGCCCATATCTCTGCTATCATTGAGCCCTTCTCTCTTTTTTAAAATCACAGTTAGTCTGGATGTCTCTGCTCCTTTCTAAAGAACAAGAGACCAGGGCTGGTAATTTGCTCACACCTGTGTTGCTAGTGTCTGAAGTCGTGTTTGACAAAGTAGGTATGCAATCAATGTGGCCCATTAGAATAAGAATCTCTGACAGCCTACTCCTTATATTGTAAAGGTCTTTTTTTTCTAATAGATCAGAACGCTTTATTGCTTATTCAACATGCTATCCCCGGCAAGTGAAGGCCGGCAATAATCATGCCCCTTGCCTGGGCTTGTGTGAATGGAGTGAATAGCTGTGAGTGACATCCCCCAAGCCACCGAGCTAACCAGTTCCACAGACTAGAGTCCAACTCTTCTGACTTTCATTTCAGTCTTTAATTCACCAGGGCAGTCTTTATTCCATTCTCAGCCTCACCTGGCGATCTCTTCAGTTTTGAATTACTCTTACCTTCACTGTTTTTGCGGAGGTGTTTGGTAGAGAGAAATTTTACTCTCTCTGCTCCCCCGGGGGTCCGTTGCTGGAGTTACCCAAGAGCGCCCCCCAGTGGTTGTAGACATAATTTTTCACTCCTTTGAGAGGAGGAGCGGTTTGTCCAATAATGGACTCATCAGTCATGCATTCATCAGTCGTGTATGGAGTGTGTCATATATGTTTTATCGTGTGGTAGGTGCTGGAGATATAAGATGAATGTAACCTAGTTCCTGGCCCTGGGAAATTTACAGTCTACTGGAGGAAGGAGGGTGCCATTAAAACAGAGATTTAAAGTCCGTTGTAAAAAATAATATGATTGGGGTTTATGAGGTGTCATGGGAACACAGAGGAGAACTTTCTAACCCTGTCTGAGAGACAGGATGGATAATAGGAAGAGGAGAGGGGAGAATTTCCTGAAGGAGAGGAGATCTTAAAGGATTATCTGAAATGAACCTAGCAATGTCCGGAAGTGGAGTGAGGAAAAGGACAGTCCAAGTGGAAAGCAGTCCTGGAGGCAGAAAGCTGGGCTGGGGGAGCAGTGGGAGGGGTCAGCCAGGCCCCATCACAGAGGCTGGGGACCTGGGGAAAGGGGCCAGGACTTCAGGCATACAAGCAGTGGGGATCCGTTAAAGCGTCTTTATCAGAGAGTGATGAAACAGTTATCTAACCCTAGTTTTATTTCTGCAGCCTCTCTCTTGGTTTGATTTTTGCTGCGCTCTACTGTCTTTGGCTTTCCCTGTCTTCTCATCCCTTCTCTGCCCCTGTCTTCATGTTCCCGTCTCTCTTCTCCTTTGTAGATGTCTTCTTGGTCTACGTCTGTCTTTTTTATTCCTTCTTCCTCTCATTTTCCCTCTTTTTAGTCTTAACTCTGTTTTGTCTTCCCTGCAAAACTCCCTTTGTCCATACTTCAGTGTTGTAATTGGATACCTGTCTCTCTCAATGCTATAGAGCACCAGATTAGAGGTCCAAGTTCCTGGTTCTGCCTTTACCTTGCTGAATGATTGGTGGAGCTACTTAACTTCTCAGTATCTTTGTTTCATCCAATGTTTTAAAAAAAGCTAGTCGGTATCTGTGTCACCATATTCCACAACTCCAGCAGCCACCTTTCAATTCCTTGGGTACCAGCCCATAGCTCCTTGATAGCCAGGTCCCTGCAACTGTGCTACAAGGACCTCGAACTAGATGAGCTCTAAGCATTTGTTCAAATGGATGATCTATTGTCTTTCTCCTTCTCTTCTCCTTGTCTCTTTCTTCCTCATCTCTTCCTCTCTTGATGTCCCCTCTCCTCTGTTTCGTCTCAATTCTAGCTAGCGCCAGACTGCAAGATGTCTGTGTCTAAAGGGAGGCGCTTCCAAACGGAGAGAGTGAGCTGTAATTGAAAGACGACTGTTTCGGCAGAAGGCATTTGTTTTCATACTCCCAGCATTACGATTCATAGTGTCTCAAACCAGCTCAGACTCAGGAGACTGTATCAGATACGGATTTAGAGGCCTCCCAAGGAGCCTGAAGATGGAACAAGATAATTCAAGGGTGTGTGTTATTCTGGGGAGGCTTCATTCTTACAAACAATAGAATAATTTTTATCACTCAGCAGATGGATTGGGGGAATTTTCTTGGGATCATAATGAGCCCTGGTATCCTGTATAGTCATAACGTCAAGTCCTGCAATGGCTCTAAATGCCTGTGCCACCCTGAACAATTCACTTCTCTTGGATTCAAGGTCTCAATCTGTAAAATGGGAGTGATGGTGCTTCTGAAGGGAGTTATTATCTGAATTAATTGCATTACCTCGTTTAATCTTTTATCTGCATTTTAAAGATGAAGGCTCTGAAGCTCAGAGAGATTAAGTTACTTCTTAGAAAGTGATAGATCAGGTGTCATATGTCTAGGTACATTTGACCCCATGCTGCTGCTTGTGCCTTTGCCTGGTGTCTAAAATATAGATTTTAACAGACTTCCAGTTAGGGGAGGGGGAAAGAATAGGTGATGGGTATGGAGAAGCAGTGGGTGTAGGTTTCTATAATTGGAAAGGGAAGAAAAGAACAAGAATTAAGTCCTTCATTTATGCTCACATTAATTCTACAGACATTTCCTAAACCCTCGTACGGGCGTGATTGGTTCTGGGGCCCAAAACTGAATCAGACATAGTCTGTGCTCTAGATGAACTCAGAATCTGGAAGAGCAGAGGGACAAGTAACTAGAATAACAAGTTAACAGATGCTCCTATGAACGTTAGGGGTACATACATTTAGGCACGCTAAGCAGGTTGGCGTCAATTCTAGTTGGAGGTTCGGTCAGGAAGGCTCACACACAGATAGGCAACGTTATTAAAACTGAGTCTTAAAAGAAACGTAGGTACTCACCATGTAGAAAAGGTCGAGGAAGGACATTCTAGGAAGAGGGGGGTATTGTTTCCTGTGGCTGCTGTCATAAATTACCACAAACTTCGTGGCTTAAAACAGCAGAAATTTGTTCCAGAGTTCTGGAGGCCAGAAGTCCAAAATCGAGGTTGTCAGAGTAGATTTCTTCCAAAAGCTCCGAGGGAGAATCTGTCCCATGCCTTTCTCCTAGCATCTGGTGGCTGATGGCAGTCCTTGCCATTTCTTGTCTTATAGATGCATCACTCCAATCTCTGCCTCCATCTTCACGTGGACTTTCCCTCTGACTATCATAAATCTTCCTCTGTCTTTCTCTTAGGAGGGCCCAAGTCATTGGATTTAGGGCCTGTCCTAAATTCAGGATGATCTCTTCCTTGAGATCTGGAACTTAAATACATCTGAAAAGACTCTTTTTTTCCATGTAATATCACATTTTGAGTTTCCTGATGAACATACCTTTTGGGGCTACAATTCAACCAACTACAAGTGGAAAGCAGAGAAAAGGTTCATAGGTATTGGAAAACAGCCAGATAGAGTCCTATGCCAATGATGGGGGGCCCTTGGAAGCATGTCAAGGAGTTTGGAGTCTTGATGCTGGGTGATGCTGGGTCACCTCTTCTCTCTAGACCTCAGTTGCCCCATTTAAAATAACAGGGCTCAGCTGGGATGACCTAAACCATCTTTCCAGTGTTGATATTCTGGGACTTTGAGACTTAGGTGAAGACTGTTTTGCCCAATAGATCCCAAAATAGCAATTTGGATGGGAGCTGGACCACAGCAGCTTGGAGGAAAAACCAGCTGTCCCAGTGGCCCTGGCTGGACCATGATAGCAGCTCTCTAACGCTGCTGTTAATCTTTAATTGGTATTTGATTTGACTCAACATGATCTTCTGCTTGTAAAACACCTTGAGATGTTTCTGCGTTGTGAGCGCATCCTGGAAACGCTGGTTTATTGTATTAACAAGTCTCGGCCTGAACATAAAAGGAGATAATTAGAAACAGCAAAGTCCCTTGACATGCTCAGGGCAGCCAAAAAGCTCTCGGGAAAACAATCCTTTCAGCTGCTTTCATGTATCCGAAAGAGAAAGCTGTTGGAGCAGCCCCAGGGGATGGAAGAGCTTGTTAGGGTCACTTGGCACACTATTTATAGCTCTCAGCTAGTGCCGCTTTTATCCAGCTCTGTGGTCCTGTGGCTCACAAACCCCCTAAGCAGGTTTTGCTACAACCCCTAGGAGCCCAACCCTGGGGCCTGCTGGATTGCCAGCAATTTGTTTGTAAGATGTTTTGGCACACACAGTGTGCTTCCTCACAAAAAAACAAACATATAAACAGGGCAAAGTTCTCAGGCTAGCCCATAAAAGTTGACTTGCCTTTTAGTGGATCTAAGCATTACAAATCTATCAGGATACCCGGGTGCCCAGATGAGCCCCAAATAGTTCTTTAAGCTGAAGAGACGTAGCTTAAGGGTGGCAAGGTGGTAAACCATGGCTATTTCTAAGAATAGCCCTAGTTGACAATTTACCACGTGATATCTTTGAATTAGAACTATGCCTGACATAGCAAGTATATAACAAAAATCTGCATAGGCTAATATGGTTGTGTTCCAAGGCTATTCCGTAAGAGTTGTACTTACTCTGCAATGCACCTGAAGTAAGAGAATACAACAGGGTCGGTGAGCTTCTGAGGCTGCACACAGCATTCTATTTACCATCTACCCTGGTGTGTCTGATGTTTGGTAATGGTAAAAGTGGCAGTTTGGAGCCGAGGCTAGCCCCTCAAAAAGTTTTCTGGATCCATAGTCTTCCTGCCAATTGATGGGGTTATGGATAAAGATTAAGTTTCCAGTTTTCTCTACAAGCATAATTAATTACGAGAAATGTGAAAAGTGTTCCATTCACTACACATAAATATCATTTGTGAAGTTAATTTTAAAGAAATGTGTCTTCTGTATTTCTATACAGTGTGATAGAAGAGCTTGCACATGTGCATACACACACTCATACACACACTCACATTACCATCATTGCTCTGAGGGCATCAGCATCCACAGGCAGCCAAGGGCATGGCTTGGGGTTTGAGTGTAGATTCCATTGAATGCATAGCTTATCTCTATGGGTTTTTTAAACAACCTTTCTCTGATTCTCCATCTGCAGAAACAGTGGTTAACAATACTAGAGGGTAAAAAAAGCCAACTTGATTAAAACTCAGATTTCTGGGCCCCACCCCTGGAGATTCTCGTTCCAGAGGTCTTATGTAGAGACCAGAGACTGTATTTTTAACAAGTGCCATAGGGGATTCTGAGACAAGAAGCAAGCAAAGGTGTATCTGCTTAACAAGGCAAAGGTACTATTGAGAGAGAGCTCCCTTTTAGGTGCTAGGCTGTGTTGGGTGGTTTAAGAGTGGCTGTCTAGAGGTCATGGTGGCCCTATTATCATCCAAGATGCTCTAATGATGACTGGATCAGGCAGAGAGGCAGCGGTGGATGATACCTTGACGAATGATGGATGGTGGGTGATACATGGACGAATCCATGGGCATGCCAGTGGGGGCGGTCTGCACCACTCAGCAGCCTCACTGTAGGGCCAATCCTGCTGAAATTGGCCCCAAATAGGGTCATGCTTCTTGCTGTTCAGAGTTCATTGCGCTCCACAAGGGAGGGCTCATCCTTCAAATGCAAACTTGGCTTCAAGTCCCAGCTTCATCACTTAACAGCTACATGGCCTTCTGCAAATAACACAGCTTCTCTGAGCCCTTGTCTTGATCTGCAGAAGTACTGACAGTGTTGTAATGAGTTTATGCAAAATAATGTGGGCAAAGAAACTATTATACTATGTGTTACATAGTAGGTTTCCGAATGTTTCTTTCCCTACTCTCTTCCTTCCTCCTTCTCTCCTTGAACAGGGACAAGAAAGTCTTCTGAAGATTGAATGGAGGCCTTCTCTCTCTCTTCATTCTCCCATTGAATGTTCAAGGATGACAGTATTTATTTCCTTGTTCAAAGAATGTAAACAAGTCATAGCCTGGACCAGCATTAATAATTTATATAACAAATCACATAATGTGCGTTTGTAATTTACAACGATTTACAGCCTCCCACTAACTTCAGGATTTACCCGCTTGACTCTCTCC
This sequence comes from Equus przewalskii, assembly GCF_037783145.1. Taxonomy (NCBI): domain Eukaryota; kingdom Metazoa; phylum Chordata; class Mammalia; order Perissodactyla; family Equidae; genus Equus; species Equus przewalskii. The sequence continues at coordinate 21,246,687 of NC_091856.1, read as the reverse complement.
TGCGTGTTACGGGCTCAAGCTGGACACTTAAGATGCATTTAAATTATCTGTGTGCAAAGACGCCACCTAGAAACAGACAGGTGGCCTCTCCCCAATGAGACTATGTAAATGTTTGAAATAATATAACTAAACTACAAATCAGCGAAGCAGATTAGGGGGGGCTGTCTTTTCATAAAAGAAAAAAGAAGAAATTGAATTGGAACTGGCCTGAATTTGAGTAAGCTAGAATTAATGCTTTGTCAAACGGACGGTGCAGTGGAGGAAAGTAATAAGTATGAAAATGGGCTGTTCTAATCCCACACTGCCACACAGCCAGGTCTTCTGGGAACTCAAAAGAAGTCACATTTATTTGTTCTCAAGCCAATAACTTGTCTAACACCTACCATGTGCCAGACTCTGTATCAGATACATTGTATATGGTATTTCATGTAATCCTCACAACAACATGTATGTTAGGTGCAACTTTTAGTTCTAATTTTTGCAGACCAGGAAGCAGGGAAGGCTATAAGGGTGAGCTGAACTGATCCTAATCTTTGGACCCTGGTGGCTCTTATTTATGCACAGAACACATACTTCTTTCGGGCAAATGACTTGGCATCCTGAACCTCAGCTTCTTCCTTTTAAAACTAGCATCTGTCACTAAAGCTCTTTGTCATCCATGGCTCGTGTGCCCAGTCCTGTTTCTTATTCATTTTTATGTTCCTAGTACTTACCACAAAGCATGGCAGGAACTCTCAGAAACAATGTTACCTCCTCTGTATCATGAGGCATTTTAGCTTATATTTATCAGGTAGTATTCTAAGCAAGGAGGGAATATTAATTAATTTGATCTTTGACAAAAACCTACAGAGTGCAAAGATACAAGAGATGACCTTCAGGCAAAAAGAGGTTCTATGAGTTGCCTGAAGTCACACAACTAGTAAACGTCAAGCTGGAAGTTAAACCCGTGTCTTCTAGTTCCAGAGCCAGTGGTCTCCTTTTCCAAGTTCATCAGTGGAATAGACACTGTTTATATTGCATCATTGATTGTTTTGGTCTGTGACCTTGATGCAACTTGAATAATTTAATGTGCATGTAGCAAATATTTTCATGGCACCTTGTTAAATAAGTGAAGATGATTGGTAGAAATTATACTATTTTCTGGTTAAGAACGATCTTTCTTAGACCCAGAGCTGGCTATAGATGGAATGGGTTGTGTTGAGAATTGTGAGATCCCTGTTGTAGGAAGTGTGTAAGTGAAGGCTGGGCAATCAAGAGTTAGTGGAGTAAGAGGGTAGACTATAAAATAATAGGAAAAAGAAGAGCAACAATAATAATACATATCATTCATTGAGTGCTTACTAAGGACCAGACACTCTGCAAAGCACTTACAAGGATCACAGTGTATATACATTCTCTCCATTTTAAAGGCAAGGGAATGTGGGTCAGAATGGTAAAGTACATTGCCTGATCTGGGTTATCAGCGAGTGCCGGCAACAGGATACAAATCCGGATCTATGTAACTCCCAAGTCTACAATCTGGCCCTGAAATTCTTAGAGTTTTTAAAAAAGGATTGGTGTGTAGTCTGTCCTGTGACCTAGGTTTTGACACATATTTCTGACTTCTCTGAACTTGGAACAGAAACCACCAGACTGTCGGTTCCACTGAAGTAATCTGATCCAACCCAGTGGTATACTAGCAAACTGGCTCTCTGAAGAAAAAAATGTAAAAAGCCTTATTTGTGGCATTTGCCAATTTCCCTGGTGTAAATTCTCTTACTGTGTCCAATTTCAAGTCATTAGGTTTAATAACTACCATACAACATCCCTGAATATTTAAGTTAGCTCTTGTGAACCAGTTGGAGCCAGTTGGAGCCAGTTCCAGCACAGCATTGCTCCAATCCCACTGATGAACCAACGATGTATCTCTTAGGAACTGCTATCTTGTCTTTGTCTGTATCTCCAATGCCTAGCACAGTTTGGGCCATATAGGACATACGTATTTGTTGATTAAAGAATAAATAAACAACTGAAAAGTGAATGAGTAATCAAAAGTGGAGAGGAGGGTGGGAAATATTGTCTTCTGCCCTGAATTAAGAAAGATACAACATGTCTTACTAGGAGCTTCTGTGCTTATCTCACTTCTCTGTGGTGATGAGAGGACCTGTTGAAGAAATTCTGCCTGGAAGTAGAGTTTGGGTGTAGATGTTGAAACACTACTTATCTCCTCCCCTTTTCACTTCCCAGAAGATCTGATCCATCACAAGCCAGCAACTCTACCTCCAAATGCACCTTGCATTTGATGATGTTTCTCCATCCCCAATATTGCCACCACGATCAAGTCACGCCGCCTTTTCCTCCTCACCAGCACTCTGGTGGGGAAACCATCTCACCCAGCAGCCAGATTGAGCATCATAACGTAGCTTTGTCATGCCACCTCCTCTCTCAGCACCCCTCATTGGATCCCCTGCTCTCTTAGGGTTAAGAGTCAACTCCTTAACTTGGCCTTCAAGGCCCTTCATGCAGCTGCCCACCTCTCCAGTTTCATCTCACGTCACTCATCGCCTTTCCCACTGCATTCCACCCTGGAACATCCATCCTGCTGCTTGGAACACTCGTCTTCCCCACTGTCAGGACTGGGCTTAACTGTCCCTTTCTAAAAGAGGTCCTTCTGGTATACCCTCTCATCCTACACTGTTCTCCATCCGAGCATGGATCAGAGTACAAATGATATAGTCACATCTGTGAATTCCAACTCCCACCTGATGGAAAAATTCTTGAGGATAGGGGCCACGTCTGTTTCTGTTTTGGTTCCCTGTGCCTAGCAGTGTTGGAGAGTTAGCTGCATTGGGTTGAGAGGTCTTGTCTCATGGGTCAGAAGGCTGTCACCTGGGAGGCAGTGTGGCAGAGAGTTTTGGAGGCTGCACTCAGGGGACAGCCATCTTCGGTTCAAATTTTATTAGCTCTGTGATCTTAAGTAGGCAATTGCCTTCATATGGATTTAATTTTCTCTCATGTAAAGTTGGGTGTAGTGACAATAACTCCATCATAGAGTGTCAAAGGATTAGATGAGATAATTCCATGTGAGGTACTTAGTCCAGGATTCAGCACAGAGTTAAGTACTTAGCCATGGTAGCTATTATTTTTATTTTGAGACAAAGTAATGCCTCAGCTGAAACTCATGTTCACCTCATTCTCTTCACCAAGGAGGTAAATACTGGAGTTTATTTCCTCCCCAGAAAGGTCCCATGAAGCCTGCTCCTTCTCTCCAAAGTAGTGATTTGTTGGGTACTCTGTCATTCGTTCATTAACCAAATATTAATTTAGCTGCTACTCGTACCAGGTCCAGTGCTAGAGGAAACAAGGCAGAGTCCATGCCCTTGAGAAAGGTGGAATTACATGGCGAGAGTGACAGGTTCTACGTCCCTCTTGCCCAAGTTATAGGATTTTACTAAATAAGCCTTGCAAATGGTCAGTTGGGAGATTAGTCTATAAAAACAATGAATTTTGCTGTATCCTGTCCTTTGTAGTTTAAAATATGAAAGGAGAGAAGGAAGGAGGGAGTACCTGTCTTCCACACTAGACTTTGAGTAGAACCAAGGTATTATTATGCCAATTTTATCATTTGAGGAAACCGATCTTACAAAAACAGAAATGACCATCCCAAGGTCACATAGCCAGAGACTGGTAAACCTGGGAATTTGAACTCTGCTGACTCGTGCAGTGGTATTTTCCACTCTTTGAGCTGCTGACTACTGGAAAACCAAGAAGGAGGCAGCATCGCTAATGCTGGTCCTGGTTGGTGATTGAAATGGAAGAAGAAATTCACATTTATGATTCCCGGGGCTGCTGTTACTTCTACTCTAAGCATGCTTACATCCTAATCTCAATTCTTATGCACTTACACGTAGATTCATATCCTCACATATATACATAGGTTTCTATAAAATTTAGTAGGGCTTCTGCTTTAGCTCTTCAGGTTGTTCAGTTGTGGCCATTTTATAAATAAATATGCACTAATGTTGTTACTATTATTGCTGTCTCATAAATTTCATGGCACATGCAGGAAGCTCTGTGAATTACAGTTACTTAGGGAAGCACGGCTGTCATGTCCCTGCCATCTCTACCTGAGTGAGGCCTCCATGCAGCTCTTACTGCAGAAATAATCTGTGCCCTTCCATCCCAGCACAAAAGCCAAGTGCCTCTGATGGTGGGGTAGGGAGAACTTTTGTAAATACACAAAGATGTGTGACCTGGATGTGTCTTTGCTGGCCGGCCTTTAGTCTAGGCGGAACCATAACAATTCCCTGGGTCTAGGGCCTCCCCTGATAATAACAATACTACTAATAATAGATACAGCAGCTACAGTCACTGAGGGTTCAGTATATACCAAACACTGTGTGAGGGTTTTACATGCATAAAGAGGCATAAAGAAATTAAGCAGCTTTCTCAGCAATATTAGCTCACAATTATTGAGCCTTTGTGTATTATCAGCCACTGTGCTAAAAACTTCTTGCTTTAGCTCAAGGAATCTTGCGAAGTAGGTATTTTAATTATTCTTGTTCTACAAATGGGGACAGCAAGACTTAGAAACATCAGATGACTTGTGCAAGCATCCTCAACTAGGACTGGGCAGTGCTGGTGCTTCTGTACAGCTTTGCAGGAATCTAACGGCCGTCTGTGTTCTTAGCTCTTCCTTTTTATTGATTTCCTAAGTTCACGGTGTTAAGAAACAGTTGAGCTGAGTTTCAAGCTTAATTTGTCTGATTGCAGAGCTCACAAGCCTTCCATTTCACCAACTTACCTTCCAGAATTGATGTGTAAACATAAGATCTTCCAGAGAGAGATGCCTTTCCTCCATGAAGTTGGCCCTGATTTTGTCAAGCACACTTTGGTGGCTCCTTCCTCTCAGCTCTTAGCAGGTTGTGAAGGCTTCAGTAAAACCACCTGGCATTTATCCTGGTACAGTGTAATTATGTCTCCTCCTGACCTCGCCTACCTGACTGTGGTCCCTCCATGTTTAGGCTGTGCCTGGCTCCTTGGCGAGTCCTGCGACTTGCCCAGGGCACAGCACACACAAAGGACTTGGGGAACCTTTTTTAAATGAGTGGTGGTCATTTCTAAACTTAGAAGTCCCTGCATGTCCTACTAGAGGTGAGGACTTTTCACCTCTCTCAGTTACTGATTTACGTAGCCCCTGGTATTAGTTACCTACAGCTGTGTACAAATTACCTTCAAAGTAGCAGCTTAAAACAACAAACACATATTATTTCAACAAACATTTATTTATCAACATTTGTTATCTTGACAAACATTTATTCTGTGGGTCAGTGATCCAGGCACCATGTAACTGGGCCTTCAACTCAGGGTTTCTCTCAGGGCTGCAGTGAACTTGTCAACCAGGGCTGTGGCCACATCTGAGGGCTCAACTGGGGAAGGGTCTGCTTCCCAAATCCCTCATGTGGTTGCTGTCAGGATTCAGTTCCACAAGGGCTGGTAGCCAGATGACACTCTCCGTTCCTTGTTATATGGGCCTCTCTATACGGCAGGTCACAACTTGGCATCTGGCTTTGCCAGAGCAAGAAAATGAGAAGAAGCAGAGAGAAGGTGAGCAAAATGGAAGTCACAGTCTTTTGTACTTAGTCTTGGAAGTGACGCTCCACCCTTTTGTTGTATTCCATTTGACAGAAGCAAGTTGTTGAGGGAGGGGATTCACAAGGGTGTGAATACTGGAAGGCAAGGACCATCGGGAGCCATTTTAGAAACTGCCCACCGCAGTCCCCCTGCCCTCTTTCCTTTTCTCCAAACCAGATCTTTCTTTCACTTCAGGTGACTCATGCTTGTTCATGTCCATAGACTTGAAAAATGATTTCTCATCAAGCTTCAGGTTCTCAATTCTGTCCAAGATGCTCTTCAGCCTCCTCTGGGTTAAACTTATAGGCTGTCTTTGCAGAATGAGATTTCTGCCTATAACCCTAGTGCTTCTCCTTGTGCTGCACTCCAGAAGTACAGTTCTAGAGCTCATCTTTTGTCACGAGGTCTTTGGATCCCACTTCCTGAAATTATGAAGTCCCTGCAGCATCCTCAGAACCCAACACAATGTCTGACATTTAGTAGATGCTTACCCCATCTTTATTGATAAAGTGAGTGAATGAGGATGTGTTTCAGGTTTGCCCAGTCCCAGGAGGGCTGACCTGAAAGGACTGAGACATCATCTAAGATAAAGCCCACTCTCTCTGCAGTGGACCACGACTTGCTTTGTGAGCTGTTCCCTAATTACCTCTCTGGCCTCTTCTGTCAACACTGTACTACAGTTTATGTACAACGCCCTCTTCACCCTGGCTTTTCCCATTCTCTTGGACCACATGTCCAGTTTTGCCACTTAGGTAACTATCATCTTACAAGCATCAACTCTCAGGAATGGTTCTCTGACCTCTAATCCTGGATTAGGGCTCCCCTCCTCTGCACTGACCTCTGCCACTGTGATAGTCCCGTTGCATTACATTCTCTGTTCAGGAGTCTGCTGCTCCACTGGACAATGAGACCCTTAATGGCTCTGATCTCTGAATCCTCAGCTTAGAGCACAGAGCTCAGTGCAGAGTGGGCTTTCAATAAATATTTGTTGAATGAAGGATTTCTTCATGTTATAGACAGAGAGGCAGAAGTCAAGAGAGGGGAGGGATTTGCTTAAGGTTGCATAATGAATAATGGCAGAGCTGGTATTCAAGTTTGGTCTCTAGACTCCCAGACAGAGCTCTTTGCACAGCCCCCAGGAACTTCCTTGGCACTAAAGGACAAGCCAGAATGTGGCTCTAGTATGTCCCTTGGGCTAAGACCACTATTGTTCTTTTGGAGGTGGCATATTTAAACCAGCAGGCTTGAAAGGTTTAGGCCAAGAAGGTCAGCCTAAAATGGGTAGAAGCCTCTGTATGGAAATGTGTTTGGGCAGCAACGCTTCACAGGAAGCTTTTTTTCCTCTCTTGTTTTTTTTTCTTCTTTTATCCTCCTTTGTATTCCCTTCTCAGAGGTCTAAAGGCAAAGCTGTTTGTCTCCAGATGGCTGTTTAAACACAATGGAAATGTGCTTTTGCTGAAGTGTTAGTGGTCTGAAGAGGAGGCGATGGATTAGAAAACCAGGGGAAAAAATTGCTTTTCTATTTAAAGAGCTGGATACAGGAGTGTTTATTCTAATAACATCCCCAGGTGCATAGCAGCTAAACTCCTACACCTCGGAAAGGACAGAGTCCTCTGTCCTCCATGGGGCCCCAATGCCTTTCTTTGCAAGGATGAGAGTTTGGGTGCTGAGCAAGTTTGGGTGCTGAGCAAGTTGGTTTTGGAATCACTTCCTCAGCCCAAAGCTCCTGCTAGATTCTTAGACCTGCAGGGAATGGTAAACAAGCCCTGGTATGAAGGGAGAAGAATACGGATGTTGCTGGGTCAAGCAGACCTAGGTTGAATCCCAGCTCTGCCTCTGACTGTGCAACTTAGGGCACGTGTCTGATCTCTCTGAGCTTGATTTTCCTCATTTGTAAAATGGAGATCATGGTACTTAACCCAGAGAATTGTTTTAAGGATTAAGTGAAACAATGCAAGTCAAGTGCCTAGACTAGTGCTTGGTTCACAATGGTTGCTCATGTGGAATATCTGTTTCCTCTCCTTTTTTCTACGTTTGGATGACTTCTATGACATTCTCTTCAAGAAGCCCCTCTGTCTGAGACTTCCTTGCTTCAAGGGTAAATGTCTCGTATCTTTCATCTGATGTCCTCTCCTGACATAACCTCCGGTCCAACCCAGTTACTGTCTTCAGAACATGGGCCACTTGTCCTTGTCTTGTTTGGAACATCACATAGACCTGAGTTACGTTACCAGCCCTGTAGCTTACTAGGTATGTGACCTTGAGCAAAGCACTTCTCTCTGAGCTCTACTTCTCTGATCCATAACATGGAGATCCAGGGGTTGTTCTGAGGAACAAACTGAATAATGGATGCGAAGGGCCAAGCAGAGGTTTAGCAGATGCTCTCTCTCAGTAGGTCCTCTGCATGTACTTGAACCTTCTCTTAGTGGAAACTCACCATCCTTCCAGCCACATGGTCTTTCTCCCACTTCTGACCATCTTGAATATATGCAGATAGTTTCTTGGATACAAAGGTCAATCTCTACATTTATTGGTCTTAGATTTAGTGATGATGATGATGATGATGATGATGATAAGAGCTACTTTTCATTGAGTCCCTACTATGCAATGTATATTTTCCTATTTAATCCTAACGACCCTATGGAGTAGATGTCATTCACATTGTACAGATTAGGATGATGAGACTTGATGAAGGTCAACCATAAAGTAAGAGAGCTAGGATTTCAACCCAAGTTTCTCTACCCCCAAAGTCCATGTTCTTCCCGTTATCTTGAATCTACTGTGCTTTAACCTTTGTACCAGTCTGTTGGAGTTGTTTTGTGGGAATATTTGGGTACAATTCATTTTGGTTGTGTGTTGATGTTGACCAAATGACCCTAGTTGAGCCCGTCTAACGTACAGTCATCTGTGGGATACTACGACCAGTGCCACAGAGAAACAGAGAAGTGCAAGATGTACTGTCTTTGTGCCAAGAGATATCAGTTAAGGTAGACAAAAACAAAAACTATCCCATGGGTGAAATGAGAAACATTGTTGTAGGAGCTGGGACAGATGATATCTAGATCTGGCTCTGGGCAATGTGACTTTGGGCAAGACTATTGTCCTCTCCTCATCCTATCCTTGATGGATTAACTAACTAAAGGTACTCCTCCAGCTCTGCTTTCCTGGTTCCATGATTATTTCCTGCACGTGGGAGTCAAATGACAGAATTTGTGTTTGCAATAAGAGAAGGATGGGGAACTTATTTTCCAACTTCAGAACCAAAGGGCCGCCTTGGAGAGGAGGGACGGAGACTAGTTTGAGGCACTCTTGAGGGCAGGAACATGTTCAGCTGGTTCTAGCTCGAGGAGTAGATTCTAGATCTGACTTCTAGGAGATGGGAATTCTCTGGTCTTGAAAAGTTGGTCTGTTTTAGGCATGTTGAGAAAAGTAGAAAGGACAACCCATGGGTGTGGGTGTGGGGAATGTATGCAGCCTGTCACAAGGAAAGGGACAGGCAAATCTAACTGCAGGAGAGGGTTTATGGACCATCAGGCAAAGCCTCATTTCCCATTATTTCTCAGGTACAGTCTGAAAATCAGGAGAAAGAGATGAGGAGAAAGGAGTACAGAGATTTGAAGCCCCCTCTTTTAGCAGGAGTGCGATGTAGTGGAAGAAACATTGAGTTTAGAGTTCAGCGGATCTTGGCTCCTATTCCATCTCTGCCCCTTGCTAGTTCTGAGCCTTTAGGCAAGTCAGTTAAGCTCTCTGGTTTCTATTTTTTACAATGTCAAATAATGGCAGCATTGCCTAGAGTTACAGTGGACATATGAAATAAAAGATTCTGTAGGTAAAGGACACCACAGCAGACCTAGTAAATATTAAGTGCACAATAAACATTATTTCTCTCCTCCTTCTTTTGCAAACCTTGGACCAAAGTCCAGTGACATCTTCTAGGAGAATGGAACAGTGACATTTTTTGGCAAGCTCTGAGAAAAAGCAGCTAGAAATGTGCCTTTTAGGAAGATGGGAGATGATTGGCCCTGATCTTCCTTGGTAGCCATGGAAACCTGTGGCTGCTCTTTGCTTTGTCCCTTTGCATCCACTACTTGGTCCCCAGCTCCTCTTTGCCACTTCTCTTCCCATCAGTGGTGTGTGCTGAATGTGGTGATGCATCTAAGCAGCCTACAGTCTAAGAGGGCGAACAGAGAAATCAAACACCTGTGTCTTTAAAATAAATTTTATTTCGTAAGTCAGTACCAGCTGATGATCACCTGTGAAACTGAAACCCAGTGCTACTTTTTCTTCCTCCTTCTTTCCTATTTATTTCTGAGCCTTCCTAGAACTTTAGCTCTTTTGAATTATCTCCAGTTTCTCATCTGCACACTGCAGATTCCTCCATTGAGTACAGCATCTTGTTCCTTCCCCTAATACATTCCATCAGCCTGCTAAATATCAGTCGAATAGTCTTTAACCTTCTGAACTGGCCTCTTGCTCCTGCCTCTTTTCCTTCCTTGCACATATTTTCCTGTGACTCTAAAATTCCATTTTCTTTTTTTTTAAATTGATTCCAGTTTTACTGAGATATAATTGACATACATCCCTGTATAAGTTTTAGGTGTACAGCATAAAGGTTTGACTTAGGTATTTTGTGAAATGATTACCGCAATAAGTTTAGTAAGCATCCATCGTCTCATATAGATATAACAAAAAGAAAAGGCAAGGAGAGAAAAAAAAATTCTCCATGTGATGAGAACTCATAGAATTTACTCTCTTAACAACTTTCCTCTATATCATACAGCAGTGTTAACTATAGTCATCATGTTGTACATTACATCCCTAGTACTTATTTATCTCATAATTAAGTTTGTACCTGGAAGTTCACACCTTTATTTTGTGTGTGTGTGTGTGAGGAAGATTGGCCCCAAGCTAACGTCTGTTGACAATCTTCCTCCTTTTGCTTGAGGAAGATCCTTGCTGAGCCAACATCTATGCCGATCTTCCTCTATTTTATGTAGGATGCCACCACAGTGTGGCTTAACCAGTGGTGCTAGGTCCGTGCCTGGGATCCAAACCTATGAACCCTGGGCCGCCAGAGTGGAGCATGTGAACTTAACCACTATGCTGCCAGGCCAGCCCCATGGAAGTTCGTACCTTTTAACCACCTTCCTTCAATTCCCCCTCCCCCCATTGCCCCCCCCCCCCTGTTAACCATAAATCTGATCTTTTTTTCTATGAATTTGTTTTTGTTTCTTTTAGATTTCACATGCCAGTGAAATCATACAGTATTTGTCTTTCTTGGTCTGACTTATTTCTCTTGGCGTTATGCCCTCAAGGTCCATCCATGTTGCTGCAGATGGCAAGACTTTCCTTTATTATGGCTGAGTAGTATTCCTCTGTGTGTGTGTGTGTGTGTGTGTGTGTGTGTGTATACCACAGCTTCTTGATCTGTTCATCCATCGATGGACACTTAGGTTGTTTCTATGTCTTGGCTATTGTAAATAATGCTGTTATGAACATGGGGGTGTATTGATATCTTTTTGGACTAGTGTAAAATTCCATTTTATTTTAACACCTGAGAACCAGAAGAATCCAGATACTGGAGTCAGACAATACTGACCATGAAACCTTCCTCTATTATTTCCCAGTGGGTGAGTCTTGTCTTCCCATTTTTAGATAGAAGCAGTACTCTCTGCCTTGCAAGGCTGTTGATAAGTTTAAATAAGTAAATATATGTAGACTCTTTAACACAGTGCCTGGTATAGGAGCAACAGTTAGCTATTGGGAGCTGCTGATATTACTAAGAGCAACCTTTATATAAATTATTAAACTAGCTCATCGTTTTTCCTACCTTGTCCCTTAGAATAATTGTTCTGCAATATATTAATACTTTTGGGAAACATCAGGTTAAATTCTGCTCAAGAGAATTTCATGCAGGCCTTTTCAGAGATTTTGATGCCAGATATATACTCTAGTATATTCTTTAAGAGGGGAATATAGAATGTAGCGTGACCCAGAATTTTTTGAAAATGGGACTATTTTTTCTTTTCAAGATACATTTTGCTTTGTGGGAAATACTGCACTGGCTCTGGAGCATTTGGATACATTTGTGTGGTCAATGGGTCTGGAGGTAGTGGGCACAGAGTCTAATCCTGCCTTCACACCTCGTCAGTGAGACCTCGGTATAGTGTCATGGAAGGAGTAGTAGGCTGTAGATCAGTAGATGTGGCTCCAGACCCAGTTAGTCCTCTGCTGTCTAAACATGAGTCCACCTTTAAGTCTCTGGTTTCTCATTTGTGTCCTGGAGATAATAACAATACCTACTGCATTGGTTTTTGGTGGAAAGTGAATGAGATGTTTGGGAATAATTTGTAAACTAATAAAAACTGACAAAATATGGCACTATCTGTGTCATCTTCATCACCAACACCATTGTCACCATCTCCCTTGTCATCACCTTGAAGTTACTTCACACTTCCAGGCAAAACTGTCTGTAACTTCCATAGAGAAATTGAAAGAGCCAGTGTCTGCTGGCAGTGGCTTTATCTTCAGCAGAGTGCCACAATCCAAACCTAAACTACAGAAACTCTCCTTATCCGTGGAGCAGAGCTAGCCAATAGCATTCCACACTGTCACAGCTAATGGTTAATGGTTTGGCCCCAAGTAGCACCCTGAATGAGTTGAGGCCATGTAGTATTTTCTGGGGCTCAGAGAGGAAGAGAAACAGCCATCTAGCTTGTTCCTCTCACCATCCGCCCTCCTTGTAAAGTCCCCTCTGGTGATAAGGAGAGATTCCCTTGAAGACCTGTGGTCAACATCAGGTGGGGTGATGAGACCGCCACAAGTCTAGCCATAGTCACCTCAGGTCCATGAAACAAGCTGAGGTCTGTAGGCAGTTTAGTAGTTAGGGCTGATTCTTCTCTGCTCAGGCTACATCTAGCAGGTTGGCAGAGAGGGTAAGGAGGGTGATGGTTAAAACTTTGGACTCTGAAGTCAAATGGTTTTCCATTTCAACTCTATTACCTTTGAGCTGCATGGCATTTATCAAGTGGTGGCCTCAGTTTCCTCATGTGTAAAATGTGGGTAATAATAGATAGCATCTCATGGAGTTACTGTGAAGATTAAATGAGATACTACATGAAAAAATTTAGTTATGTTGTCTGACACATAAGTGATTTTTAAAGGCTAGTAGTGATGGTGGTGGTGGTGATGATGATGATGATGATGGTGGTGATATATACTTTACTAGGAAAGCCATTGTAAAAAACCAAATCTTTACAAAGTGTAATAAAGAGACTCAAAATATAACTTTGGAGAAATAAAGCAAAGCTAACAGTAATTGGTTTGGAGGAAAGAGTCTCCAAGGTCATCTCATTGCCACTTTTAACTAAATAGCTGCCCTGAAGAGGAGGTATTTGATGCATGCTATTTGACTGGGACTGCAGAAGTTGACTCATAGAGTGAGGTTCTGGAATGGTTTGGTACAACCATGTGAGAGTAGAATTGCTGCTTCTTAAGGGTTGAGTCTGCTGTCTCTGGATGTATGCAAAGATTGGATGAACACTTGCACAGATCTTATAAAGGAAAATCCCACAGAAGATGGGAGATTGGGGAAATTACAAATGATTCAAAGCATACTATGGATTTGAGAGTGCCCAGGTCAGAAAGCCAGAGAGCACAAGAAACTAGTTCATGGCAGAGATAGAGACGGGGAGACGAAGACACATTTGGCTCCAGATGGGCAAGACGGGGGAAAAGATGCCCATACTGACACATCACGCTCAAGTAGTGTGTGCAGAATCCAGACATAAGGCAGGCTGAGGATAGGGGGCCACTTTCCCCAGAGTTCTAACAAAGCCCTGATTTCAAATAGTCTCTCCTCCTGCCTCCAGCATGACACTTGCACTTGTCAGACGATGTGTCCTAATTTTAGTTTCCAGAAATATGCAGAGAAGCACAGAGGAGCTGGAGCGCAGGTGCAGCAGGAATCTCAGGAGGCACTTAGTGAGGTTAGTGGGGCACGCCAGCAATCTGCAGTGGTCACTCTCATATGCAGGAGGATTGGCGGCCTCTCTAGGGGTTTTTGCGTGATTTCTCGCTGGGTGGGGACCAATCCTTGTTGGAGAAAGTCAGTGAATACATTTGACTAGAAAAGAACTAATAGCAGTATTCCATTACTGATACCTCTTGGTAGAATGGGGAGTAATGCTGAAGCTTTCATTCACTCACTCATTCATTCAATGAATGTTTATTGAGCACTAGTATATTCACACATACTTATAACCACTGGAAATAACAGTAGGGCACAAAATATGAGGTCTGGCAGAAGCAGGTGCACATTAAATAACAACTTATTGAACAAATTAATTCCCAGATAAGGTCATTGAGTCTAAGTGGAGTAAGGTGACTTGTCCATGGGGGCCAGCAGCCAAGTATAAAAGCCAGAATTCTAGCTTGAGCCAAAGTACCCCACGTCCTGTAGATATCCATGTAGTTGCCAAGTTTTGGGCAGTGGAGTTTTGAGGAACTGAGGTGAAAGGAAAGATACCAAGATTGTCTAGATCCCTAAGTATGTGTGCTTGATGTTGTAATTATGATCTCCCATTTAATCCACACAGCTTTGCTACCAGTTGAGGATTATCATTGCCATTTTATAGATCAGAACACTGAGGCTCTGAGAGTGTAGGTAACTTGCCAAAAGTTACATAGCTATTCAGCAGAAGAGTGGTTTGAAATTTCCATGTCTAGAACCAAAACCCAGGCTCTTCCTCCTAATCTAAGCCACCTTCCTACCTCCTGGACTCCATCTGTCTAATGTCCTGGGTTCCTCCATCACCTCAACTCCATATGCTATTTCAAGAAAGAAATGACTTCTCGTCTTAGGACCTAGTCTCTCGTTCCCTGCGGATATCGGGAGGATGAAATCAATAGGAGTACAGCAGCTTTAAGTTTTCCACACACAGTGGTCTGCTGGGGTTAGATCTATTTTCTCCATTGTAAAATGTGATTGATTCAATTCCAAATTTAGCTTAAATTTGATTTGCTTCTCTCAACCTGGCATTTCCAAACTGAGAATCAATCAAACCCCAAATTATAGGCAGCGTGTGGATCAACAATGCTGAGTTATTTCCGACCGAATTTCTCAAGCAATGCATTTTATGCCATTCTCTGCTGCCATGAGAGGAGTTGAGGGGTAAAAGGGAGGGGAAATGAAAGGGAAATTAGATTATTAACTTTCTCCAGTTCCAGCAATCAATACGCCCTGATGAAATTCTATTGCTACAGCACAGCTCACTCCCCTGCAAGTGATAGAGAGGGAACTGCCAACTGGGATGTGAACCAGGGATAACCGTGACCCTAACCATTTGAGGATGCTCATGTTATGATCTGGAACTATTATTTATTGAGCTCTTTTTTTCTGCCAATTACATGGGTTATCTTATTTCGTCCTCACATCAGCTCTGAAAGAAGACTAGTGTTCCCATTTTTCGGATGGAAATATTTTGTCCTAGTAGGGTTAGATCAGTTGGTGTCACAGGAAGATTTTGTGGTTAAGCCAGCCTTGGAACATAGACATATCTGGCTCCAAAGGCCATGCTCTTTCTTCAGCTACATGATGCTATCATGGGACCTTTACTCTGTGATGAAGTGGGAGGTAGTATGATATGGGGAGAGGACGGAAAGAAGTGGATCTAATCCCACCTCTGCCACATACATGTTGGGTGACCTTAAACAAGTCATTTCATTGTTCTGTCCCTCTGTTCGTGTGTAAAATGGGGATAGTAACAACAGTTTGCTGTAAGGATTAAATGAGGTAATTCTCCTCCCCTGAAATGTAAGCTTCAAGGACGTTGGCTGTTTGGTTCACTATTATTTTCCCTGTGCCTAGAACAGTGCAGGGAAAGAGTTGAGGTTCAATAAAAACTGGTTGGATGGATGTAAGTGCTAGACATAGTGCCTAGATCACAGTAAATAGTCAACAAATGGAAGTTCTCTTTCCTGTCTCTGCTTCCTGCAATGCAATACAGAGCCTAGATGAGGAGGGGGTGGGTATTATTGGTAGTTTCCATCTTGCCACTGTCTACAACCCCTACTCAGAGGGATGATCAGTTCTCTAGGCCAGGAACTCCTAAGAAGTCACCTCGGTTTGAGTCCCACTGTGAAGTTTCTGCCAGGTCCCGTTGCCATAGAAACTCCCCAAGCCACCGTGGCTGCTCCACAGGCATCTGGCCTGAGAGCAGACTTAACCTGCCACTTCCTTCTTCCTGGACTTCAGAGACAACTGTGGTGATTCAGGCGTTCTCTGAGTAAATGGCTGCCCCAGGAAGCTGGGCGTTCATATTCTCCCTCCCTCTACTTATGACTCTCCCTTACTATCCACTCTTTTTGTCTTCAGTTTCCATAAAGAATAATTCTATATGTTCTGATAATATTTTGGACAAAGAGGTAAATAAGTCTGGTTTCTGTCATCAGTGATGAGATAAATACGGAATCTGGCTTGGAAATGATCATTTACCAAGGGCCTATCACATGCCAAAAACTATGCTTGGTATTCAACATTTGCTGTCTCACTTAGTTGTCACAACACTCTTGAAGGATAAGTCATTTTATTCCTATTTTCCAGATGAGAAAACTGAGGGCCAATAAGCTAATGTGACTTTACTCCTCACCCCACCGACGCTTAAAGACCCTGGATTACTGTGAAGGTTTAAATGACATAGGGGATGCAAGTAGCCCGGCATGAGTTCAGGGAGTTAGAATGAGAAATTCCACTCCTGCCCCTCAGCCTTCTTCCCCTGGACCAGAATCAGTCCTGTGGAGCCTGGGTGGTATTTCTGGTAGTTGGCTAATTAGTGAAAGGAATGTCTTGGTCACATCCATTTGTGCTGCTCTATGGGCCAGGTCTGAGAGATGCCTTCTTGAGACCCACAGGATGCTGTTGTCCATACAGGACATCCACCTCCCCAATGCCAGGAGACTGTAACTGCCTTTCACAGCTCACTGTCTGGCCCTAGTTCACCTTCCCAAGAATTTGTTCATGCTGTGCTCATCCTTACATGTTCTTCCCCTCAGAACAGACTCCACAGAACTTAGAATGGAAATTCAGCACTGCTGCTAACTGTTATTTGGAGGTTTTGTTAAATATCTAGGCTTAGGTTAATTCGTGGACTTTTTTTTTTTTTTTTTTTTGGTGAGCAAGATTGGCTCTGAGCTAACATCTGTGCCAGTCTTCCTTTGTTTTTTGTATGTGAGGTGCTGCCACAGCATAGCTTGATGAGCAGTGTGTGCGTCTGTGCCCAGGATCCGAAACCATGAACCCTGGGCTGCCAAAGCAGAGCACACAAACTTAATCACTACACCACTGGGCTGGCCCCAATTTGTTGACTTTTTAGGGAAAGACCTATGCTAGGTATCAACCCCTAGTCCACACCCTCTCTGGTACAAAACATCAATATTAGCTTGCTGATGCTATTTAGCTACTAAACTATTTATATTGTAGTTTGAAACAGCTTCTTGTGGCTCCCAGATGAGAGATAAAATCTGTTCCTTTTTTTCTATGGTCATTTTAGGTTTAGGAATTTCCCATCTCCTGACACCAGAACCATCTTTTTATTTTATCTGCTCTTCCATTTAACAAATATTCAACAACTTTAACCACAGATATATGAATTGTTCCCACCATAACCTATGCCTTATCCTAGGACTGGCAATAAAGACAAGGACCCTATTCTTTAATTAAGCAATTTGTAGGTTCCAGATGGTGAGCTTGGCGTGAGAGACATAAAGATAGTGAGGATGGGTTCCCTTCCCTTAAGCAGCTGAGATTTTATTAAGAAAACTGAATAACCATACAAAAAACCCCGAAGTGGGCTGTCATAAGGGCCTTTGTTCCATTAAGATTCACCCATCTGGCAATGTTGGTTGGCATGCTTTTTGATTGGTCAACACCTGGATCTGGTTGTGAATATTGTTATTATCACCCCTGAAAGTTATGATGTATTTACTGAGATTCTACCACTTGCCAGATGCTGCGTTGGGCATTGGGATACAATGGTGAGCAAAACCCCTGCCCTTAAGGGGTTTACCATCTGGTGACTAGACTCTGGTGTTTGAATAAGATGTTTTGGGAAGCACAACAAATATAGGCACTTGTGTGCCTAGAGGACGTTGACGATTAATCTCAAAGAGTGATGGCGGGGCAAGGAAACAAGTGGATTTCTACCCAGAAGAAATAACACCTATGCTAAGATTAACATGATGAAGAGCATTGACTGTGGTGGCACTGCAGTAATGCAGCCCTGCTGGCACCTGGGCCAGGTAGGAGAGAGCAACAGGAGGTATGAATGTAGAGACCCACCAGGAAAGGCCTTGGATGCCAGGCTAATGAGCATGGATTACATTCTGTGGCCAGATTCTCTAAAACAGTTCAAGGGGTTCCAGCAGGGAGTGAGATGGGAAGATGTGCCCACTCTTCCCTCATCCCGCAAGGAGACAGACAATAGAAGAGGTCAGAGAAAGAGGTGGAAATGCTAATGACACAGAATAAATAGGACAGCATGGCTCTTTAGCTGCTGTGAAGGAGGAAGACAGAAGTTTGAAAGATGACATCTAGGTTTCTGGACAGTTTAAATAGCGGTTCTCTCAATAAGTGGAGGAGCCCAGGAGAAGGAGGAGGAGAGAGCTTTAAGGAGAGGATAATGTATCCAGTTTTGAACGTGTTGTTTTTGTCATGCCCATGGAACATGCACAGAGAGATGTCCAAGAGGTTTGAGCATAAAGCTTTGCTCAAAAGAAGAGCCTGGTGGGTAATAGAAATTTGGGAGGCATTGCTCTAAAAATGGTAATCAAAAGCTTGAAAGTAGATGTGAATAGCAGAGCCTAAAGAATGAAACACAGTGGGGACCCAGGACATCATCCACAGAATTTCTCTGCTGGCCTAGTGCTCTGCTTGCCATGCAGATGCAATCCACTCATTCTACTACAGCTGTGAAATTGTCTTTAATTTTCTCAGGCAAAACTTCTGTCCCTATGCTCTGCCATCTCTACTCACTCTTAACACAACTTGCCTTTGATTCGAATTAGCTGTGGATCACCCTGCCTTTTCCCACTAAGCCTAGTGTAAGCTCCTGAAGAGCAGGAACTGCTCTTGTTCTGTTCTTTGTTTATCTCGCATAGTAGATGATCAGTAAATGCTTGTGAAATTAATTTGATCAGATTCTACCAGTCCTTGACACCCTTCTAGGCAACAGACATTGTATAGATTCTATGCCACGTTATCATCGCAATAATAAACCTATGAGCTGTCTATGATTATCCTCATCATACACATAAGAAAACTGAGGTTCAGAGATTGAAACAGGTCACACAGCCAATGAGGGCTAAAGCCCAAATTTGAACCCAGAATTGTCAAACTATAAAGTCCATGCTCATTCCATGAGGCCCTATGAATTCAACAACACAGTGTACTCTCACTTGCTTCTAAAATGAGTAGAGAGTTTAATATCATCTAATTATCATCAAGAATGATCAGCCTAATTGGGAGGGGAGGAGTGAGATTTGCCACAATTCTCAGGAAGCTTGTTTCTTTCATCTATACCAAAAGGGCTATTAAGCCCATTTTATAGAGAGTTAAACCAAGACCCAGCAAGTGGCCCCTGAGATGTCATTGCAAACACAGAGGTTGAGAACTAGGGTTTCTTTTGGCAGCTTCCCATTTGGAAAATAACAGGATTCCCGAATTCCATGCTCTCCCTGTTTCCTCACCTCATGGACTTATGTGTTTGTGTTATTAGGTTTGCTGAAAAGCCCAGTGAACAAGACGGCCCTGACGCTGATTGCTGTGAGCTCCTGCATCCTGGCCATGGTGTGTGGCAGTCAGATGTCCTGTCCACTCACGGTGAAGGTGACTCTGCATGTGCCTGAGCACTTCATTGCAGACGGTAAGAGCTAAGCATCGGAGATAGCCCACACCTACTCAGCACCTTGCTCCGCTCTCTGCTCGAAGGTCCTCCATGCACGGCCCCACCCCAAAATTATATTACCAAAAAAAAGGAGCAGCCAAAGGCCTTGTAAAAGACCCCTATCATTTAGAATTCTAGATTGTTTTAATGGAACTAAGATTGCTTTTATTCCATGGACAAGGATAAGATTTGTTAAGCGAAGGAAGAATTCAAATATGAGTGCAGAAAGATTGAGCTACTTCAGAGAAACTACTGTTTCTTATCATGCTTGTGCATTCTATTCCTACCTAAATATATCCCCCCCAAAAAATAGTATTTGCTAATTAAAAAAATATGACAGAGGAGATCGTCTGAGCTTTGTTGGAATTCCCTGAATGTCCTGGAGAATACTCATCTCTCATTCTCTGTAAATGTAGTTTACAAGTATGTTATATCCTACCATTTACTCTTCACCCAATTAATTTGAATTAATGAGACGCTGTAGTCACTATAATCATTCGCCAAGCATGGTCCAAGAAACTGATTAACGTGCTCGATATCTATTGCTAAAGTGCCCTCTAGAAAGTTGTTCCAGTTTATATTCTTGAGTGTGTGATATGATGGCGTCGTTTCTCCAAATGCTTGTCCAAACACTTGACATTACTATTTTTAACTGTATTGAGGTTATCATAAATACAATAAAGATGACATATTAAGCATGCAGCTTAATAAATTTTTATGTAAAAGTTCACCCAGATCGAACCAGAAAATGTTTCCAGCACTTTCAGCTTCCATATGTCCCCTCCCAGTAAATGCCCTCCCAGAGATAACCACCCTTCTGACATTTAGCACCATATTAGTACCGTTATTTTTTTTTAATCTTTTTCCAATTAGGTGTGTATTGAATGTTTTTGAGATCCTTAATTTGTATTTTTCAGCCTTATCTCAACGTAGCTCAATTTTATCTCCATTTTTTTTTGTTGTTGTTGAGGAAGATTAGCCTTGAACTAATGTCTGCTGCCAATCTTCCTCTTTTTGCTGAGGAAGACTGGCCCTGAGCTAACATCCATGCCCATCTTCCTCTACTTTATATGTGGGACACCTGCCATAGCATGGCTTGCCAAGCAGTGCCATGTCTGCACCCGGGATCCAAACCGACGAACCCCCGGACCGCCAAAGCAGAACCTGCGCACTTAATCACTGCGCCACCAGGCCGGCCCCTATCTCCGGTTTTTATGTTGCAATATTCAGAACTTAACATCAGTCCCCTCCGTATGTTCTTTCCAAAGTGGAACTTCCACCTCCTTTCTCTGAAAAATCCAGACTTCTATTAATGCATCCTATGATTTCTTCCGCTTCACTATAGGGAACTAACTCCAACTTGTTTTTCACTTAAATTGCAAATAAATTCAGTATGTCTCATCTTCTATACATTCAGTTGATTTTCTGACCTAAGCACAAGACTTTTGTTTTGTCCCCATCAAATCAAATGTGCCCATAGACAGGCAAACTTGTGAGTGTGAGATGACAGAGGGATGGCAGAGGGAGGCAGAAAGAACAAAATTTACAGATGCAGCTAGGCACCTGGGCTCATGGAGCCTGGAATTGGAAGAATTGCCAGAACC
Organism: Equus przewalskii; assembly: GCF_037783145.1. NCBI lineage: Eukaryota > Metazoa > Chordata > Mammalia > Perissodactyla > Equidae > Equus > Equus przewalskii. The sequence goes on along the minus strand of NC_091856.1, from coordinate 21,225,530 downwards.
TGAATGTGGCTGGAATATGGGGATGGGAGAATAACAGTGATGAACTATGAGGTTGGAAAAACCAATAGGGCAAATTTTGACCACTGTTGAAGCCATGTGACCTTACCTTTTATCCTCGCCAGTCACTGCTATAGAATGTTAGTCTTTAGAGGCACATTCAAATTTTGAATATTTATTTTCATGCATGTAGAAATGGAGCACTAAAAGGCTAAGTGACATGCTGATGGTCATAGTAAAGAGTTTACTGGCTAAAAGCAGAGGCTATAGAATAATGCAACCATGAATTCAAATACTTGTGCTGTCATCTGCCACTTCTGTAGCCAAGTGGATGACTTACCTCTCTGAGCCTCAGTCTTTGCATCTGTGAAAAGGGAATGATAGTAATACCTATCTCATAGGATTAGTGTGAAGCCTGTGATTCCATATTTATCAGATTTTCAGATAGCACACATCTAGGAAATAACAAAATCAAGGGATCATACAGGAAAACTGCAAAACTTTTGTCATCTCTTGGAAGGATAGACAAAAATGTGGCCAATTAAAAGTTTCCCTTTCTTGATGGTCCCTATTCTGACCTGTATCATAAACTTAAAACTTTATAACTGCCTGTAGACTTGTCTGTTTCTTTCTCTTGCCTGGAATCTCTGTGAGGGCAGGAGTTGTGTCCTCTGGGAGGCATATTGCATCCCTAGTGACAAGCACACTGCTTGATCCATGATGGATGCTCAATAAATATGTGTTGAGTGAATGAGTGGAGCCTGAATTAAAGCAGATTTATGAATAGTTCTGCAGGATTCTCATCTAGATCTCTAAGCAGAAAGGAGAGACTGAGTCAAGGAGAGCTAAGGCAGAGAATTCATAGAGATCAGAGAAAATTTGGAAATAACCACAGAGTGTACAAGTGCTAAAGAAGTGATGGGTCAAACATGGCAGGTGACACTAGGAAGACCTAGCTGAGTGTCTCAGTCTTGAGGCATAATGGAACTCCCTTTGCCTACACGCAATAACATCTTGGTTAGGGATGTATCCTTTGAAATGTTACATGTTTAGGTTCAAATCTCAGTTCCATTGTTTAGTTGCTGTGAAATGTGGGAGGGTCAGTTAAACTTCCTGAGTCTCATTTTTCACATCTATAAAATGAGGATTATTTTGAAAAAAATTGAATGACATAATGTGTATAAAATACCAGTAGAGTATCTAAAACATTGTGCTTGCTCAATAAATAGCAGCTGTTTTTACTCTTATTCCTAAAATAATCCATTAAAGAAGAGACATCAGAAACTGGGACATGGCAGGACAAGAAGTATAAGAAACTAAATAGATGAGAGTAGCTATTCTCAGTTAGGAAAATAGAACAGGGAGCCCATTATATGCCATCCCCTGCTCCCATGAAAGTGACTCCCACTGGAAGACATTAACACTTGAAGATCCTCACTCTTCTGGGGATCAGCAAGAATCTTGAGAGCGGCTAATAGTTGAATTCAGGTGGATGGCTGTCTAGTAGTTATAGGCAAGCAGACCTCCCCCAGCATGATGCCAATGTCTCCTGAGGGTGTATAAGCTATGCACATTGCTCATTCCATTCCCCCACCCGCTCTCCAAAGTTATCTTTATTATCCCCATTTGACAGATAGGAAACTAGGATTTGAAAGGAGTAGAATCTAGTTTCTATAGGGGTGGAGCAGGATCTAACAAAGAGCACTTTATACGGTTTAGACTACCTCTGATTTCTGGAGATATGAGAGTGTAATGCAGAGAGGCAAGAGGAGAAGTCACGATGGTGCCTATTTTCCTGAACCCTCATCAGCACTTGGCATTAATATTTATAAATGTATTGAGATATAGCATAAATATAGTAAAAACAGTTTGCAAGTGTACAGTTCAATGATTTTTTAAGTGTATGTTTATATACCCAGATCATAATATAGGTCCCCACTTAAGGCCTCTGGTTGAGTTATAAACAACAACAACGTCATAATGAGGCCTATCAGGATGAGAGCAGCCTCCATCAAATGGGAGGGACTCCACTAAGACATGGCCACCCAGAGACCATGGCCAACACAGCTCTCATCTTTCTCATCTCCCTCCATGAACCTTAAGCTGCCAAATTGCAGCACTTTCTTAGTAGAGAGAGCTCTCAGCCTACCCTGTACTTTGGGCTCTCCATGGTGCTGAAGTATTGTAGGAGGCTGAGTACTGGGTCTGGTTTTCAGGAAGAAAATGAGTTCTGCGCATGTGTTACAACGTAGTTATACTTGATGATTACTGCCCATTATATGGAAAGGTCATCATGATATAGTACTTGTCCAGAGCCCAGCTAGCAAGAGCAATAAATACTGACACAGCCCCCATCCAAGCCCTTGGCAAATATCACCCCTTCCTTTGTGTAGACCTTCTCAAGGCTGCTAGTGACTTTTTGCCCTGCTAAGCACAAGCAAAGAGATGGACTAGGTTTGGGTCCAAACTTACTGAAATTAGTACTTTTTTTTCAGCTGTGGCCTAGAAGTTATCTGCATTTGAGTCATCTGGGCTGATGATCCCCAGAACTAGTGAATCAACTTCTCTACGAATGGAACCCAGTGTTAACATTCTTAACAAGAACTCTAGGTGATCCTTTAACAAAAGTTTGAGAGCTGCACCAATATCTCTATAAGTGTTACTTTGCTTCCATCTAACAGATATAATAACTCCTTGAGACCCCTTGGTGCGCTGATAAAGGGCTTTAGTTTCTTCCATCTTTAACTTTATCAATGTCATATTAAGGAGCTGCCTCATGGTCCAACTACAGTGGTTGCCCATAGCACTGAATACAATGTGAATGGTCCACTATGAGTTTTGTAACAAAGCAGCCATGATCGCCTGGATTTGGGCATCATCCAAATTGTCATGCAGGTAGCATTATTGATGCTTGGTTATTGGTTAATATTAAAAGCTCGTCTTAGTTGCGATGTTAGTTTGTGCATCCTTTGCGGCTTCCAATATAAGTCAGAATATATTCACCCAATATTCTGGCCCTATAGTGAGCCAGTAGAAGAGACAACTTTTAAAGGAATAAGTTGTCTAGACTAAGTGGGTGATATGGTTCCATCTGTTCTATTCTGTTGTTCTGGGATTTATGCTTTGAGAAGAGGAATGATGTATTGGAAGTCATCCAAAGGAGACGATTTGTAGTCAAGAGTTTGGAAAAACATTGTAGATACATAATGACCTCTTAAGGAAAGGATAGAGGAGAATATTTCTATAAAAAGAGTTGAAGGAACCTAGACAAAAAATGAACTTAATATTATTGAGCATGTCTGTTATAAATGGCAGTGTTCAAAACACTTTACATGGAGTTACTCATTCAATTGTCGCGGAAGAACTTATAGCATCCTTATTTTGCATACATGGAAAGTAGGTCTCAGAGATGTTAAGTGATTTGGCTAGATGAACACACAGAAGTGAAGCAAAGTATGAAAGCCCAAGTCTGTCTGAACCCTTGACCCAAGGTCCTGCCATGCCCCATGCTTACACAAAAATGACCGAGATAATTATTATTTGACTTGAAAAGGGAGTAGACTTGCTCTGGAAGTTCCCATAAAACAAAATTAGAGCTACATGGGTGATGAGGGTGGTCAGAGATGGGAGAATATTGAGCCTTAGTCTGAAAATGTCTTCACTTTCTAAGCTTCATCCTCATTATCTATAAAGTGGGCATAGTAGCACTACTTATCTCATAGAGTTATTGTGAAGAATAAATGAAATAATGCCCATACAGCTTTTAGCTCGGTACCTGAGACCTAGTAATGGCTCAATAAGTCATATAAATGTTAGTAGTTGTGATAATATTTTTTCAATATTAGAAAGGGGTCACTGCAAGGTAATGAGTTCCCAACGAGAAGGAATTTCCTAAGAATAGATGAATTATATTTTTATGAAGCCATAGAAGAAAAGTGAAGGAACATATTTGACTTGGGTACGAGATATTTTGACTCAGAGCCATTTTATCAGAGTATAAATTTTAAAAACACAACTTTTTAGAACTTTCAGGGTATGTTTGTTTATTCTATACTACTTGACCCTGTGTGTCACACATTCTTTGCCTGGGCTCAGAAATAGAGTGAGACTCAGGAATGGACGAAGACCAGGGATGTCTCTTGAATATTTTACTTGGCTAAATACACACACACATACACAAGCTTTTTCTTATGTTGATGCCCATTGCATCAAAATATCTATGCCAAAATGCCTATTTGTTAAGGTCAACTTAAATTGTTAGCATTGTTTTTTAGCCTATGACTGAGGAACTTAGGGTCTGAGCATTCTTTACTAGCCTATGAAATCAAGTGGAAATGTTCATCATTAGGATGGTTCATTAATATGCCACACATGTAGCTGCTTTTGAACACAAAATTGTATACAATGAATCTTGGTCTACATTTATTTGCCTCCACCCCTACTTCATGTCTTTCAACCCAGTAGAGTATGCTGATGTGTGGCTTTGTGCCTTTAATGAGGAATGAGGTTCCTAATTGACTTCAGAGCTGGTTTGTGGTGATTTGAATACATGGGAGGAGCATTTTTAATTCTTGGAAGTAAAATTACACCACATCGAAGGTGGCGGCCTAGTCAGAAACTGCTAGGCCACTCATCTGAAAAGAGGACTTCTTTGGCCATCCTGCTCTCTGAAATCATCTGGGGCTTTGTTTTAAGATGTTCAGTTGATCGCAGACCTTTGAGCACCACGGAAAGTGTTCAGATATAAAAGTGCTCTACATGTTGGCCTCTGAATTTTCCTTAACTCCTTCGCACACACTTAATGCTGTTTAGGCACATAGGCTGTCTTGTGTTGTATCTACCTCCTCTATACATTTACTTAAACATTGCTCTCCACTAGAAGTACCCTTCCTAATTTCCATATATTGCAAACCTAGCTGTCTCTAAGGCCTGACTTAATTTTATCCTTCCTCTAGAAAGCCTTCTTTAAAAAAAAGAAAAACCCAAACTTCTTTGAAGAAAACTCTAGTCAGAAATAATCTCTCCCCCCTTGAAAATTACTTAGAACTGTATTTGTGCCTTTAAAATAACCTTACAGTCTACTTTGCATCACTGTTATACATGTGTCATTGGAACAACTGCCTCCTGCATTAAATCTAGCCCCCCTCCTGTCATTTCTCAATGCTGCAAAGAGGGTGATTTTTTAAAATGAAAAACCTCAACGTGTCGTATCTTCCCATAAAACTGTTCAAGTACTTCTTATTGTACTTGTTTTAAGACTGAATTTCTTGTAAGTCTCTGCAAGATCAGGCCCCTGCTTGCCTCTCCAGCCTCATCTCATGCCAACTCTCTCTACATTGGTTCCTTAAATATCCTTGGCTGCCTCTTGCCTCAGGGCCTTTGCACATGTTGTTCTCACTGCCTGAAAATTTCTCCCCACCTCCTCAGTTTCTCCTGGACAAATTCCATTTACCCTACAGTGGCTGACCTCCGTTTTTCATATTCCAGCTTCTGTTAGATCTCTTACTTGTCATTCTCCTCAAGCCCTGATCTATTCCTTGACTGCACTTATTTCAATTTGTAATTATATACTTATCTAGTTAATGTTGGGCTCTCCGACTCGGTTGTAAACTCCATAAGCATAGAGATTATATTTGTTTGTTTTGCACATTACATTCAGCACCTGGGACAGCGTCCAAAACAGAGTTGGTGCTCCAAAAGAGCATTGATTGAATGGAAAAAAGAAGAAGAAGAAATTATTCCAATAGCTGGATTTGACTTTCCTCAAGGGCAAGGGCCAAACCTTATTCGTGTCCTGACCTATTGTGATGTCTAAAAGGGGTTCTGACTAAGTAGACATGTAATAAATTATGTCTGTGAAACAAATGAAGGGAAACAGGGCAGAGAGGTGGACTCAGATGCCCTAAGGAGATGTACTCTGGGGAATGACACTGCAAGAAATCTGAGGCTACTTCCTTTCCTATGATTGACTTCACTCCCAAAGGTTTTTGTTCCAATCTCCAATGATGAGAAACTCCAATCAGACTCACCTTTCTCCCCCCACCCCAACACCAAAATGAAACAAGCTTTATCCCAGGGCCCAGGAAGAGAGGAAAATATAAATTGAGCTGAGATTCAGGACACCCAGGGGGGAGGTGGCTATGAAATACCAATAAACCATATTAATATGCTTAAATCAGGAAGAAGAGGTTGAACTCCAACCCAGATTTAATAACTATATGTGAGAGAGTGCCAGGAGAAGGCAAGGCTCGTTTTCAGTCAGAATTAAAATGAGATCTGTAATGAAACTGGTAATATAATTATAAACTGTGAAAACTTTTTCCCCTTCTCCCTCCTCTTATCCTTAATGGGCAACTTGCTCAGCAGTGGCCTGGAGCTGATGCTGAGAGGTTTGGATACCCCCTAGAGTGGGATCCATTTTTTTTTCTAAAACCTCTTCATTAGGAAATCTAAATCCATGAAACCATGGAAGGAAAAAATGCTCAAGCCATTTCTTCCTTAAATAATAACCGATCTCCCAGGTTAAAAGTGACAAGGGGCTGGAGAGAGAAGAAACTCTAGAAAACCATTCTAAGCAGGTGAACATGTTCAATCTTTTAAAGATATCACAACAGCCAGTTGGTTTGGGATTTTTAATGACACTCTGAGCTAAGATGTTAGCTTGGCTTCCAACCAGGATGAATTGTTACTAATTTCCCTTCTTAACAAAAGGGATAACTGAGTTTGACGTCCAAATTTGGAGACTAATTTCTGTGTTTTGATAGCAGATTGAGTCCAAAAATATGTTCCTAGGAACTGGGGGCAGAGGATGGTTGAAAGGGGTAGGGAAATTTAATTGCTTCTCATTTATAATTCCATTCTGCTGCTGTGAGCAAAAGTCACTTTGGCTTTTTGACTGGGAAGGGAGAGTGATGGATAGGAGCTTTGGTGAGATAGAGCTTGAGATTATAGAGTTAGATGGTCTTTCCTTATTGGCTTGATGCTTGCAAAGTGGTGGAGGGTTAGGGCAGTGGTGTGGTGCTGGGAGAGGGAAAGTAACATGGCACAGAGGTTATGTGCTTTGATTTCTGGCCCAGGAGATGTGAGTTCTACTCTCAGTTCTTCTGCTTTCTAGTTTTGTGACCTTGGGTATATTAATTCATCCCTGCAAGCCCCAGCTTCCTCATCCAAAAGCAGTGCTGATACTCCCTGCCTCCAATGGGTGTTAGTGGGCTGATGAAAGTGGAAGCACGTGACCAAGTGTGAGAGTAGGTCTGATTATGAGAATACTGCACTTTTTCCTTTATGCTTGTTCATAGCTTTATTATTTATAAAGACAATAAAGACATTGGAAAGGGGTCTTAGTGGGTACAGCCAGGTAGGTAGAAGGTACAGTTTTAGGGAGGCTTAGCTTAACCAGAAGGAATAGATTAAATAGTTAAAAATTCGTTAATAATAACATCACTCCCTTCTTTATATATAGTGCAGTTTTCTTCCCTTCCTTCCTCCCTCCCTTCTTGTGGTCAACACATATTGTGCATCACGTCTGTGGCATGCTCAGATGTTAGGGATGCAGAGATGGATAAAACACAATCTCTGGCCTACCTCAGTTTGGTGGTAGTGAGAAACACCCAAGAAATGAAATATGAAATGCAGTATGTTGGAAGTCATACTAGGGGTTGTCCTGGGTACTATGGGAACATACAGGAGGGGCAGCCAAGTACCCCAAGCTGTAGATGGGGAGTGGAGCTAAGGAGAGGATGTCTTGAGGAGGTACTACCTAGGCTGGGCCTTAGAGCCATTGATTTTACCTGGAGGTGGGTGATGGATGACGGCTTCCCAGAGGGCTCATGGACACTTTTCACTGCATTCACATAGACCCTGCTATTCAAGCCTTCCCATGATTGTGATAATAACACCACTAATTGGTAACATTTACAGAATATTACTGAGTCCCAGGCCCTGTGTTAATTGCCTTGCAAAGTATGACCTTATTTAATTCTATTATCTCATGAAGTAGTTTCAGGCATTATCCTCCTTTTAAATTTAAGGAAAACCAAAGCTGAAGGGGTTTATATGACCACCTCAACAACACACAGGCAGGAAAGGGTTGAGCAGAATTTATTTCAATAGTGGCCACAGAATCTGGCACACAGAGAATCCAGTGATGAAGATCAGGTTTTAGCTCTGCCACAAATTGACCATGACTCTGGCGCGTCTCTACTTCTCCAGGTCTCAATTTCCTCATTGTGAAATGTGGAATGGAGCAAGATGGTACTTAAAATTCTTCCCTGGCCTAGCATTCTAAAAGTAGGATGAGAAATCCTGAGGTTCAGAGTCCCCCTTTACTCATTCCACTAGGTACATGACCTTCGGAGTCTTTATGCAACCATCCCATTAATGTCCCCAGTCTTCTCTCTTCTGACTCAGGTTTGGGCCAGTCTGAGGCCAGGGAGACCCCTGAGCAAGGATCTTGGGAGCAGAGGCACCAGAGCAAACCTTTCCCAGCTGACAAGTTGCCATTTGAAGAAAGCTTAGAAGGATCACAGCCAAGCTTGTGCAGGGACTGTGGGCTCCCCAGGCTGCTGGGATGAATAAGGGGCTGGTGGAGAACCAGGCCATAGTGGAAAAGATGCTTTCCATCTCTAGCCTCCAGCTTCAACTGCCAAGGGACCTTGAACATTTCAGATGTCAGCAAGACTATGGGAGGGGGAGGATGCATCATATTCAGAGGGGAAATGATGAGAAGAGAGGAAGAGTTAAAACCTGCATATCCCTCCCGCCTCTCCACCCCACCCTCCCTGAGCCCTGATGCCCAGCAGAGCCTAGCTGTTTGGCCTTCCTCCTCAGCCTCCCCTCTTGATTATATAAGCCAAATATTTCTGCAGCTGCACAGCCTTGGGTTTGGGGGCAACTTCTGACAACTTTCTGAACCTCTGCTAAAGGCCTGGGAATCTCACACTCAGCTGCAGTCATCCCCAGAGCCCGCACCACTCCTGACTCTTCCATGTATTCCCTCCTCTGCTTTCACCCTGTTCCCATTTGAGCTTTGTCGGTGAGTCCATACATTAAGATTTCAGCTGACACTGCTGAGCATCTGCTCTGGGCCAGGACTCACACTCTACGACAAACTCAGACACAATCAGCACTAAAGACACGTGAGGTTAGGGAACCAGAAAACCTCAGGTTCAAGTCCGCACTCCTCCACTTACTAACTGTGGAGCTTGGATGAATCCGCTCACTTCTTTGAACTATCCCTTTCACCATCTGTAAAAGTGAAGCTCTTAGCCCCTGCTTCCCAGGGTGGTGAAGAGGATGAAGTGGAGAGTTACATAAAAATATCCCATAACAGGTGTTCAGTAAATGCTAATCATGCCCTCAAAGGGATTACCCATATTGCTTCAAGTGACAGGATAGCTATAAAGCAAAAGACTAAAATAGAAGGCAGATCACAATCTGGACCATGTGGGCATATGGACAAGAGTCAGCAAGGTTGCCAGGGAAGCCTGGAGTGTTTTCTGCTCGACAGATCTGGGTAAAGCTTTAGGGAACAAGAGGATTGTCTCGTTGGAGGAAGCTAGGTGGGCATGGATTTGGAGTGAGCGTGTGTGTTCCGTTGGAGATGGCGAGAGAGAGTAAGGACCAGAGGGGTGCTCTTCCAAGCAAAGAACAGCATGAGCAACGGTACGGCAGGAGCAGATAGCATGCAGAGCAGCTGGGGCTCCATGGGGAGTGAACGGGAGTAATGGGAGGAGCAGACAGGAAGAGCAGGTGTTTATGTCTTGGACTTTTAGGATGAAAATGTTTGGGGTCGTGGAATCACTGAAGGATTTCTAGCAAGGGGGGTGTAGAGCTCTCAGTTGTTCTTATAAAAGGCAATGCAAGATGATAATTAAGAGATCAAGCTGTAAAGTTAAACACATCTGGGTTCAAATGCTGGCTCTATAAATTCATAGCTATTTGATCTTACAAATCACTTAACCCTTCTGGCTTGTTCTTTAATCTGTAGAGTGAGCATAGTAATAATAGCTTTCTCGTAAGAAAATTAAATGAGATAATATCTGTCAAGTATTTAGTAGAATGTTTGGCAAACAGGAAGCAGTCAGTAATATTAGTTTTTATTGACATCATCATCATCATCATCATCACCCTCAAGTTCTAAGTTAGGTCTCCCTGTTAAATGGTCCTCAACTTTTCTTTTCTGCATTCAGCACTTTTACAGTTGCTTATTCGATGTCTAATTTGGCTAAGAGGCTGGGCTGTAGGATCACACTCCATGAGTTCAGTACCTGGCTCTGATGTTTCCTAGTTGTGTAGCCTTGACCTACTTATTTCATCTCTTAAGTCTCTGTTTGCTCATCTGTGAGATGGGATGATAACAGTAAACCACGTCAAACGGCAATTGAATGACTGCCTATGAAGCACTTCGTAAGCACGCAGCATATAGCCAACACTCAGCAAACAATAGCTACTGCTCATGCTGCTTAAGTCCCATAAGGGCAGAGACTGTACTAGCTGTCTTGTTCCTGTGCAATCTCCAGTACACAGTCGGTGTCCAATAAAGATTTGTGGACTGCCTGGCCATGGTATAGAAGGTAAGTTTGAGGGGTCAAGGCCAATGGTAAGGAACCTAGGAAGGGGCTGTTACATTAGGTCGATGTGCTAATGTCCGAACAAGGGCATTAGAAGTGAGAGTGAAGATCAGGGAGTTCCTGTAGAGCTAGAACCAAGGAAACTTATCAATTAATTACAAGGAGGAACCAAGGTGGACAAGGAATCAGAGACTCATTGGTGTCTGCCTCCTGGGATCCCTTAGAGGTTGGAGACATCAGACATCAAAATAAGAATGTTCTTTGCCAAGCTGTGAAGTGTGGTGGTTAAGACCATGAACACCAAGGACAGCATACATGGGTTCATATCCTAATTCTACCTTCCCCAAGGTGCAGCTTCAGCTTCTGAAAAACGGGGATGCCCATGTGCTGGGAATCAGTCTGTGATTGTGAGGCTTAAACGGTTCTTAAATGCAGGAGGCTGGCCCATGGTAAACTCACTCAAGGGCTAGCTATTATTACTATTCTACTCCTGTGCACCAAGTTTTCTATGTGAGATCAGGAATCAGATACCCACCTCTTGGCCACACTTGTAGAAAAAAAGGAAAGAAGTGCAAGCAACTTTGAAGAGCACACAGTGGTAGGACCTTCAGAAATCCTGCCTGGATGAAAATTATTAGTAAGAGATGTCATTGTGTTCTGTGAGCCAAATTAATTCACCAGATCTCTGAAGGCTGCTCTCCTGAAAGTTTGAATCGTTCGAGTAATATTTCAGGTGATGTCTCACCGCAGTATTCAGACCAGGCTGCAGGAAGGAGAGATTGATCAGTCCCCGGCTCCCACACAGGTGCTGACATGACCCGTGAATGTGAAGGCTCCGGAGGTGGCCATTTCCTGCAAAGACTCAAATGCAGCATTAATGTGCTGGGCACAGGACCTGCCACGGATGCAGAGGCCTGAACGGGGGCCCAGGGGCCCAGTGATCGGAGCTGGTGTCAAATTTGAAATATAGAATCAATTAAAAATGGCAGCTTCTGCCACCTCAAGAGGGAGAACGTGGCTACAGGGCTGAGGGCACACTGTGGGCATGTTGCAAAGTAGCTAGCTTGGCAATATTCTGAATTGTGGAATGGTAGAGCCGGGAAATATTTGTAGCCTTATCTTTGCACATTTCCCATCTCTCTTGCACTCTAGCCGAACAAAATGGCTGTTTCCTGAAAGGCCATGTTCTCTTTTTGTTCCTTTAGAAAGCTTCCTCTCCTTTCGCCTAATCCTCATTTCCGCTCAGTCCACCTAGCTGCTGGCTTCTGGTGCTTCGACATTCAGCTTAGATGTGGCTGCTCTGACTTTGAAGAGGAGGCGGCGGCCCCTGTTCTGTGCTCCCAAAGCTCCCTGTTTCACCTTCATCACAACCCTGATGATGCTCCATTATATCTCTGTCTGGTTATCACTCGACTGAACCATAAACAACTTTCAGGAAAGGACTCTCTTCCACATTTACAGCCTCCCCGTTTTGTCACAGTATTCAACATAGAGTGGGAACCTCGTATATTTAGATCCACTCCCCATCAAGACATAAAAATGCAACCTCAAAACACCAGTCTGACACGTTTAATATTGTTACTGTGATTATGATCCCTATTGCAACTTTATTTTGAAATCAAAAATTGAGTCACAATATCTAACAATGAAATGGACTCTTTAACACCCATCTCAAGCCCAAGAAACATAAGCTGCATTGCTTCCAGAGCTACATTAGGAAGAGAATGGGAGATGAAGAAGATAATTCTCGCTGAGGTAGGTCTCAAAGGATGTTTTGGCAAAAGTAGAGGTAGCGTTGAACATTAAGGAGCGGTTAGACTTGGACAGATTCATCCTCCGCCTCAAAGAATTTGTTTGAGGATAGGATGAAACTGGTTTGTGCAAAAGAGAATTGTTCTCAGCTTCTGCCCTCTTCCTGATCAACGTGCTGAGTCAGCCCTCAGCAGCACCCAGTGCCACCGCCTCCCCATGCTCACGCCCCCGTTAGGATCCATCTATACGGCAAGCACCTACTTACGGAATATTGCCTATTCTGAGAGCAACGTGAGGACAGCAAGTTGGCATTGGAGCCTGCAGTCGTTTTCTCAGTCTCCATCCTTCTTCCCTCCCAGGATCACGCTCACTAGTAGAACCCAAATCAATGTAATATTAGATAATTATAGAAATATCAGCTAAAAGTCATCACGTGCCTCTGATGTGGCAGGAGTGTACTCAAGTGCTTTACCTACAAAGTTTTATTTAGTCTTTCCAGAACTTATTTACTCATTGAATAAATATTTATTTCACGTTCCTTATATGTCCTGGAGCAGTAGAGATGCTGTCCCAAAAAAGACATTATGAAGGCCCCTCCCTTTATAATGTTTTCATTCTCGGCAGGAGACAGACACCAAAGTAAATGAGCAGATAATAGAGTAGATCGTGGCAATGAAATAAGTGAGTGCTGCTTTTAAAATAATTAAAATGGTGTAAAATAGTTAAACCAAAGAGGAGAGTTGGGATGTCATGCTCAGATATAGTGGTCAGAGAAGACCTCTCTGAGACTCAGAGAGCAAAGGAGGAAAGTGTGTTCCAGGCAGAGGGAACAGCGTTTCAATGCCACTGGAGTGATGGAGAAGCTGGAGCAGGGTGGGCATGGTTGGGGCAGACTGAGTGAGGTAGGGTTGCAGAGGTGAGCAGGAACCAGATCTTTTCTAGAAAAGGTATTCTTGTTGCCTTCCCATCGGAAGGGAAACTGATCCTCAGAGCAAAGTAGGGCTCTCATGAACTTCCCTTTGTTCAGGGACATTTGCTGCCTGCCTCAACTTTGTGTGTTTAAGCTGAGCTGGGCCACTCCACTCCTGGCCAGTTAACACTCATGATAAGTTTCAGCATCCCAGCTCTGCTTACTTCTCCCCCTGACTTCTCTCTTCTCCCCTCATTTTTTGCCCCCAGCTCATTTCCTGTATCTTCCTGGCTCCTGATATAATTTTTGCTTCTTTTCCTCTGCCTGTCTCCATGCTGTGCTTAGACGCAGGGTCAGATTGACTTCTCTCTGGGAACCACTTCTATGCTCTTTCTCAGACGCAGCCCCACTGCCCATTCTAATTTCATCTGATGGCACCCCAAAACCAGCTCATTTAACAATCCTGGCAGCCAGTCCCCATTTCCCAGCCCACACTTGTCGGCTTATTATTTGAGGCCTATAATTTGAGGGGGATTAGAATTTTACTAAGCAAACTGAGTATTTGAAATTTCAAAGGACAAACACATTGGTAAGGTGGAATTTCAGGCAGTGGGTGGTAATTATTTTGTAAAAGGAATTTGCCCCCCATCCGCTTGTTTAAGTCTAGATTTCAAAATCAGTGTCATTCTCTGTTGCCAAAAGGAAAGATGCCACTTGGGGAATCTCAGGGCATTTTCCCATAATGGAAATGAGAAAGTCAAAAAGAAACACACCAGCAAATAAGGTTCTGTTTTGCCCTGGGATACTGTTCATGATTATTCCTCAGACATGATCTTTAATTGTTTTATCTAAAGAGTATGCATCTTCTTTCCTCTGACTGTCTCTTCATAGAGGCTTGTGAATTGGATCCAGCTATTAGCAGCACTTACTAATTTCCTCTGAGTCTTGCTGGCTGAAGCGCCTGGCTTGGAACAACTTTTAATTTTGTTTTTAATTAAATTTCAGTTGTTTCAAATCACTCACTTTTAATGTCATTTCTCTGCAGCCCTCAGAAGCAACAGGAGCTGTGCGTTTAAGCGCACACACAATCTGATGTGTGTGTCCCCATGACGGGGCTGAAGACTGACTCCTGGCTGGGGTCCAGAGCAAGAGCAGGCAATTAAGAAAATAGAAATGAGTCACAGAATGAGCTTTTGTTTACACTGTTACATCCAAAGCTATTATGTTGCTTAAGCAGGAGTCTTGGTTATTGTGTTTGTTTTTGCCAAACTGTATTTGAACAAGACAACCTTCCCTTGTATTTCACAATAGGATTATCAAATACATGTAGGTAAAAATAATATAAGAATAGCTAACACTTATTAAGCATTTATTACGTGCCAGGTACTGTTTTAAACACTTTACACGTATTACCTCCTTTACATTAAAAGTGAGTAATTTGAAACAATGCAATCTAATTTACATGTATTACCTCCCCCATTCCTGTGAGCTTATTATCCATAGTTTTAAAGCTGAGAAACCAAGGCCCGTTGAACTGGGTCATCATCACTTGGTTAGTTCGTGGCATGGCCAGAATGTGAATTCAGGTGTCCTGCCCCCTTATTCCTGCTCTTAAACACTGCACTCGACTCTCTCTCCATAAAAGGACAGAAGAGCCTCATCATCCAAATGAATTTAACCACAAAAAATCTAGAAAATTGACTAGTTCTCTGCATAAGTGAAATTATGTTAGTTTACTTTGGGGTTTTTATGCGCCCTCTGCTAATGCCCGTTCCTGTTGTGTAAACTGTGAAACTGCACCATGGGGTTTGGTTCAGATTCACAGAATCACGGTGTGGCTATTTAACTGTGCTCTTTCAAATACTTAGCACCCCAGAAAGGACAATTAAGTTTAAAAGCAAAAGCATAAGTATACACCAATTGTCCTATATATCCCCTGGTTTAGCCAGCATCATTTGCTATACTGTTAGTTCCAAGTGAGAACAGAACGCAGCCAATTTTCTCTCTCAGAAACGTCACATATCTTATTTTCTTTGCAAAGAACATTATTTCACTGATACCACCACGCTCCCTTCTCTACCCTAAAATACACACACACACACACACACACACACACACACACACACACACAACACGCCCTGTTGGGTCCTCATGGCAGCTATTTCTTTCTCCATAGCACTGCTTCTTGGTTGTAGTCATGCAAAGGTTGCTGTGTTTAATGCTCATCTCCTACTCAACATTGCACGCTCTCTACAGCCAAGTGTTATAATGCTCTGTCTTTTTTGTTCCCTGCCAAATACCCACTTCTTACCACCAGGCCTGGTGTATGTATGGCGCTCAATAAACCTTTGTTGACAGTATAAATCAGTACATTCAGGCTTCATCACAGTAACCAACCTGCTGAGAAGTAAAATGAGTAGAGAAAGCACAATACCCAGAGTCTGGACACCTGGACTCTAGTCACAGGTTTTGTAATTAAATAATTGGCTGTTACTTGGGCAAGAAACATCTTTACCACCTTCCACACTTCATCTGTGACATGGGAATGATAACAACTCTGTAGAACATATATGCACGCAGGGTACACAGAGTATAGTGTAATTGAATGCCAACCACTCTAAAAAGTATTTTACATTCATTAATTTACTTCTTCCTGACAATAACCCTAGAGGTGATTACTGTTATTTTTCTTGTTTTTTTTCAAATGGAGAAACTGAGCCCCAAAGAGGTAGTAAGTATACCCAAGCTCACACAGCTGCTGAACAAGATCTGGCTGACTCCAGAACCTCTAATATTCCTGCTGTGAGGATCAAGTGAGATATTGGATGTAAAGGTCTTACACGGTGTCGTAAACGCTAAACAAAAATTGCCTATTATTGTGGCTTATTAGTGAGTCTCAGGTGAAACTTGAAGCACCATTGGAGAGTGTGGGGAGAGAACTGCGTGGTTTGTTGCTTCCATTTCCATTTGATAGCATCTAAGATAGTATGCTTCTAATAGCTGAAAGTACCGTCATCCATGCATAGTAATGACACTGATGGAAGGAGAGATGTGCATATGCCAGGCCATCAAGGACAGAAGAAGGACAAGCCACTTCCAGGTAAGAGGACCATGAAAGGACGAGTTTGCCTTTGGCTGGGCCTGGGAGGATAGATATGGTAAGAAGGATGCTCCATGATATGGGACCAACCTGAGCAAAGGCAAGGTGATGGACTAGGAAGGACATGCATGGGACAAGGGAGCAGACCATTTAGTCAATTGCTGCCTTCCTCCAATGCCTCTCCTAGTCCAAGGGAGGGAGAACACATTCCTTGGTGGCCAGGGACAAAGAAAGAAATAACAAGCACATTTTGGTCACCTACTATGTATTTGACTCAATACTCAAACGTAATTCTGTTTTTTGTTCTTCCCCAAACCTTCTGAAGTTATTGTTATTACACTAGTAGTAATAGTAGTGGTAACAGCATCAGTACTCTTATTACAAAAGTAATACAAGAGTGAATGAGTTAAATATTAAATATGCCCTCTTTCATATTTCTGGTTCTACTCTACTGGCTTGATGACTCTTTTGATGTATATCCTTCCAGAATTTTTGCTACCCCTAAACACACACACACATACACCCTGAATTGCTGTTTGTTTGAAACTTGAGATAAGATCCTACGTATTCTTGGCAACTTGCTCCTCATCAACCATGGACATCCCCATGTGCTTTTGTACAGAGGAGTATGTAGTAGGGATTATTGTCCCCATTTCACAGAAGAGGAGCCTCAAGGATCTCAAAATTAGGTTAATAGGCATAAAGTCCATCAGCTGATGAGTGGCAGGGTTGGGGTTCCACCAAGGCTTATGTGGTTCCAGAGCCTGCCTCCCTTAAGCTGCACCCCACCAACTCCCTCTGGGAACAGAATAAAAGAACTCATCCTTCATGAGTCATATACCAGAAATGTGGATCTCAGCCATCCTCTGTCCTGTTTGAGCCTCCAGACCTTCATTTGAGCCTCAGATAAAAATCTTATCCTTTCTCTCGTTACCTTTCCCGGAATTCACTGTAGAGTTTGGCTGGTGAAGGGCTGAGGGCTGCAAACACTACAATGTCGCTAAGCTGCGCATCTTCTTTATTATGTTGCTCCAGGTACCGATATTATATATTTAGGCAGCTGTTCTCATCTGTGCCAGACAGTGAAATCTGTTCCATCAACATGACTGTTGAAACCTCTGATTTTTGGAAGCTTTGCTCCATGTAGTCCTTTGTAGCATCATAAAACAATTAGATTTAGGCTTAGCATTAATTTGAATTATTGTCCAGTTTCCAGAAAATATCTTCTGGAAATGTCGTAAGGATGTATCGCATGTCTTTGGAGATGTTACGTATTGAATTACGATATTATGTCACCGTCCGCCTGCCATTTCACTCTCTCTCTCACATATACTCTCAACATGGTCTGATTTATGTGTCAACCACCACCATGAGAAGCTCAGTACTTAGAGAAAGAACCAGAGATGAATGTTGATGGAAGCCAAGACACACACACACACACACACACACACACACACACACACACCTTAGTAGTGTGGATAGGTTTTCCCTGAAATGAGAGGAATGGGAGGCAGCCTGGTGTTATAGACAGAGCTCTAGATCAGAGATGGGCAGACCGACTTCTTATTTGGAATCATCAACTTCCTGGCTGTGCAATTTAAGACATGTCCCTTTAACATCCTTCAGCTTCAATCCTTGTCTGTAAAATGGGGATAAAGGAAACACCTGCCCTCCAGAGCTATTTCTGGGATCCATTAGATTAAGAGCAGCAGCAGTAGTAAAAGTTCCCATTTGATCAGTATATCCATTAAGTCGGGAACACACACAGTCACATTTAATGTTCATGCAAATACTGCAAGGTAAGTATTATTCATCCTCTTATAGATGAGGAGGATGAGAAAAGAAATATTAAGCATTTCCCAAGGTCATTCAAATCATAAGTGGTAAGGGCACTTTTTGAATCCAGATTTACCAATTCCGAGGTCTGTGCTTTTCGCGCTGAATTTATTTCTAGACAAAAGAGAAGAGAATAGAAGGTGAGACATCTAGAGAGAAAGGAACATGCGCGCACACACACACACCCTGACAGTGAGAGACACAAAAGCAGGCAGGTGCCGGGGCCTAATTTGGTGAGTTGGCATTGGATCCACAGTGTAGTAATGAAACAGATCCGGGAGGAATTGCTAATATGGTTATTCTTAGTGCTCACAGTTGTGAGCCGTCTTTGCCAAACAGCCTCTGACGTTTGTGCAGATTCCTTAGGAAAGGCAAAAAGAAGTGTATTTCGTAGAAAAGGGACCCAGAGAAGGGGGCACACGGCAGGGAATTTAGTTAAGCCAATGGGTCTGGGAAGTCATGTGGTGCATTCATTCATTCGTTAATTCCATCAGCCAGTCATGTCTTAGCCACACATTTCGTATTTTCATTGCAGATTCATTGCACCTAACATATGCCAGGCATCCTTCTAGGGCTTCTATAATGTTACCTCTCCCTCCTGTAATACATCTTAAAGGTAGCATCTCTTGGGCCAGCCCTGTGGCAGAGTGGTTAAGTTCACAGACTCTGCTTCAGTGGCCCAGGGTTTCAGCCTTTCACATCCTGGGCACGGACCTAGCACTGCTCATCAGGCCACACTGAGGTGGTGTCCCACATAGCAGAACTAGAAGGACCTACAGCTAGAATATACAACTATGTACTGGGGGGTTTTAGGGAGAAGAACAAGAAGAAGAAGAAAAAAAGATTGGCAACAGATGTTAGCTTTGGGCCAATCTTTAATAAATAAATAAATAAATAAATAAAGGTGACATCCCTCATTCCTGCCATATCCTACTCACTCCAGGATATTGTGAAAATCAGAAGACATGCTGCCTGGATAAGCTGTGAATCAGCAAAGGAAAAATAAGCATCCTTGAGTAGGAGAGAGAAAGGTGTTGTTGTTTTTTTTTTTTTAATGAAGCTTTTGTCTGACTGTGGCCCAGGCACACCACCATGTTGCACGGCTCCAGGAGGCACCATCCACACAGGATACAATTATTCGTAGAGTTGTCTGTACTTGTATATGTACATATATGTATGCATATATCCATAGAAGCACATAATTATCCAATTGTACATCCATATATGAAATACATAATAATATACATAGTATGTATGAATAGACATACAATTATACATAGAATGCATTGTTTCTATGTAAATTTTGTCCCGTGGAATAGTACAACATAGCCAGGGGTGCTATTCTTAGGCAATTCAAATGCGTTTTGTTTAATGGTCATAGAATCTCTGTGAAGTATTTCATTGTATCCATAAGGAGATGGGCAAGGGTTACCAAGATTAGGTGATTTGTTGCAGGGTCACACAGCTGCTCAGTGCCTGGGCTAGGGTTTAGTCCATGGCTGTTTGGCTCCAGAATCCAGCCCTTTACCTCTCATCTAGGCTCATGTCTTACTTAGCTGACAGAGAAGAAAGGTTTTCAATATTAGCAAGTCAGAGCTAAACGACCTTTGAGTTTTGGGAGCAATTGTCCATCATGTTCATTCAAGGAGCACTGATCTCAGATCAAAAAGAAATCCAGCATTGATATTGGATTTGATGCATAAATTCCCAATGAAGTAATGAAGAAAGTTATAAAAATAAAAAAAGAAAAAAGAAAGAAATTCTTAAATTAAAAGTAAATAGCTGCTTTCCATTTAACCACAATTCTTTAAAATTTTAAATAACTTAAAGAAAACTGAGAAGCATTTCTTGACTTTGTTCTTTTCCCCTGCTGCCTAGCTTGGTACCAAATGGTTATATCATTGGGGAGAAAAATAATTTTTTGAAATTTCAACACTTCAAATCTCTTTGGTCCCGACTCAAAACACCCCAAACTCAACTTTGAAGCAAGACCGGGGACACATAAAGGCATGTGGAATTCTGTGCCAATCTGTTTTAGCCAGACTTTGATCACAATTTGAGGTGAGCAAGACAGAAAGCAGTAGAAATACAACAATTGCCTGGAGCAAATGTGGGTCTGGCATTTCAGGGAAACCTCCACTGGGGGAGCAGAAGTGAGGCTTTGATACAGCTTTATTTGGAAGTAACTATTTTATAACGTCGAATACCAATGGCCTGTCTATCTCCACGCTTCTTTTTCAAGGATATTTAGCAATGAATTCTTCCACATGTGGGCCTCTCAAGGTTATTACTATTTCACACTCCCAGTGAGGCAGCTCCGGCCTCATGATAACTCACGTCCCTCCACGGGGTCTATTCTTGATTTTCAGGGTGAAATACTGGGACAAATCCAGAGCTGGAAGTCACAACACTTGGATTCTGGTCCAGCCCCGCCACTTTCTAGTTCTGTTGCCTTGGGAAAGTCAGTTCACCTCTCTAACCCTCACCTCCCTCACTACGCTAAGAGGATGGGAGTCATAAACTCTGGGTTCTAGTTGTAGATATTTCACTAATCCCAGTGGGATCTTGGGCATATCCTTCTCCTTCCTTAACCCTCAGTTTATCTTCAACTAGAGCATCCATTCTCAATGAGGGCAATAATACTTCCAAAGATATGCAAATTGATTCTTGGAGGGGAGGGGGCACAAAAACTCTTACTCTTTTCATGTACAGCAAAAGCACAGTACATAAACAAATATGTACTATATCTCTGATATTAACATTTCCTGTGTGGGGGTGATTAATGAAGAAAAATGTCTAAAAAGGCTTCTTAGTGGGTGATAATGAAAACAAGAAAGTTGAGAAACTTTGGACTAGAGGAACTCAAAGTTTTCTAACATTCTTTGAAATTAAATATGTAAGGTAGCATCGTAGAATTCTGATCTATTGTATGATTGTTCCAAGAAAATTCCAATCTTAACCAAGTTTCTTTGTCAGAGCTTAAAAAAAATAGTATGTTCATCTAAAAAGAACAAAAGGAAAGAGGTTGACCCTCTTTTAAAAAGCCACTGGAACTCCTCCATGTTTTTCTTCTCCATTTTATTTGCAGCTAATTCACACTCTTTAGCAGGACTGCATCTTCGTTATAACCGTGCTGCCACTCCCTCTGTCCATCCAGTGACGTTGGGAGTATGTGGAACCAGGTCAGGCAGCCGACTAGGTATTTGCGGAATGGATGCAAATAGCTTAGCTCAGACTAAGGTTTGCATCCTGGACTCCATGAACCCCTGAGGGGTCCATGGATAGAACTGTATTCAGTGATTGGTTTCCTTGTAATACTGTGCATTATGTTTTATACATTTGAAAACTTTATTCTGAGAAGTGATCCATAGGGACCCATGACACAAAATAAAGGTTAATAAATGGAGCAAATAGCAAGCTTAAGAGACAGCTGTTGTCCAATAAGACAAGTAAGAGGTAGTGTAGTCCTTTGCTAGGGCTTCCATGAGAAAGTGCTACAGATGGGGGGCTTAAACAACAGGAATTTATTTCTTCACAGTTCTGGAGGCTAGATGTCCCAGATAAGGTGTTGGCAGGGTTGGTTTCTTCTGAGGACCTCTCTCCTTGGCTTGTAGGTAGCCATCTTCTCCCTTTGTCTTCACATGGTCTTCCCCCTGTGTGCGTCTGTGTCCTACTCTCCTCTTCTGATAAGGACACCAGTCATATTGAATGAGGGTCCACCCTAATGACGTCATGTCAACTTAATTACCTCTTTAAAGACTCTAATCTCCAAATACAGTCATTTTCTGAGGTACTGGGGGTTAGGACTTTAACATGTGAATTTTGGGGTAGACACAAGTCAGCCCATAACAGGTAAAGCCAGTACAGAGGAATAGGTTGAAGTTGATCCAAGGAAAAAGGAAAGAAAATGGCAGAAGGGAAGAGAGCTGGAACGAGAAGATCAGCAGCTGAAGACATAACGATAAGTGGCTGATGACTCAGAGACACTTGTAAAAGACCCTCTCTCCACCAGGGCCCCTAGAGAGTTGTTGCACTCAGAGACTGAGAGCCCCCAGCAATCCAGGTTGTCTCTGCCCACTCTCGCAAACCTTCAAACTATCGTTTTCAACCTTGTGTCTGTAGAGTTTGGTCGCTCACTCCTTAAATAGCTTTCAGTCGATGGCAGGTGGTGGAATGTATTCAAGCCTGACTTGGGCCTCCATGGACTGGGAGAGAGATGGGATTGGGTGCATTCTTCATCAGTCTATTGGGCTGATGGGAGATGGGCTCCTCATTTCTGCTTCATTGCAGTTTGCTTTACATCCTGTGCCCTGGAAAGGCATTTTTCCCAGGTCCAAGACCTTGATGAATGCAATCATCTTGGGGATACATGATGTAACAGAAGGAAGGAAAGCTTAATTATTTTGCACCCAAAGGAAGAGGGAGAAAAAGAGCTGAATACTTTTGGCCAAAAAATTCCCTGAGCTTCGTTTGTGAAGACCTTGTTTCAGCCATGCAATGTTTCATTCCTCTGCTCCCCATTCACCAGTGTGATCAGAACCTTCTTTTGAAATCTTCTATCCAGGGTTCTCAGAGGTCTGTCTCATGATTCAAGGTGTAATGAAAGACACTTGCAGCTGCCGTCTGTCTCTCCAGGCAATTTTGTCTGGTGATACCGCCTTCCGTGGTATTTTTAGTTCTCATCTGTAGCTTTCATTTCTTTGGGGTCTGATGGGCCTCTGGCTTTTCAGAGAACACCACGGAGTGGCCTGAGCTCCCCAGCTCACCCCTGATCTATGCTGCACAATTACAGAAGCAGGCTTATAATCAATGTAATTGAAGATCAGAGTTAATGAGGACCTCCGTGCCCGTGTAGTCCCTTGAGCAACGCTGAGCTTCAGATGCTAGATAAGGAAATGATTGGGCTGAACTGAAAATCCATTTGGCTAATTAGATGATGTATATTCCCACAAGCCAGTGGGAGAAAAAAATATATATATATTTAAAAATAAGGAAACATGACATTTTGAAGTTGAGATTTTGGCAAAGATTTGTTTCAGAGTCCTTGTTCTCTGGGGAGATCTATTTGAGCACAAAGAGGAATCTTAGAGTACCCAGAAAAAAGGGGGTGCTTTTGATCTAAAGCCCAGAAAATAAAATAGGAGTCCAGTGGAAAACTAGAGAAATATGAGACACATGGAATAATGCATTTTTATTCCCTTTTATATGTATTTCTTCTCAAAGTAAGGCTAGAATTTACCTAGAAAGGGCTGCTTGCCACTCTTTGACCTTATTACCTGTTCTCTCTCTCTATCCGTTGCATTCTCTACACACACACACACACACCCCACAGCAACTTCTAAGCCTCCACTACATCCTAAGCGCTATGGTGACTGCAGAGTAGAATAAGGCATTGTCTTTGCCTCCAAGAAATGCGCATCTAGATGGGAGGATAAGAAAAGAGGAATAAAAACCACTCATGCTCTGCCTTAGATTTGCCATCTCTGAACTCCCTTCCTGGACTTTAAGTTCTCAGTGGACAGATACCACATTTTACTCATCCAGAGCCTGAGACAGGGCATGGCACACAGTAGGTGTTCTATTTGTTAAAGGAACAAATATATGACTGAATGAATGGATCTATAACATGGCATATATAGCTGCTAGTTAAGTGGAATACCTAGTGAGTATTAGAGAGATTGAGGGGTATGAGCTAGGTCTGAAGACCAGCTTGGAGGGGAAAATGCCACTTCAGCTTTTGCCTGTTTTTTTGTTCTTTCTTCACATTCTTCAAAGTCTAGCTTAAAGGCCGACTCTTCACTGACTCCGCTCTGACCTTGCTTTTCCTTCCCCTTATGTCTAAAGGCAATGCCTATCCTTCTCAGGCAGTTCTTACAACACTCTAAGTTGTCTTAGAGCTTTATGTGCATCCATTTGATCTGCCTTTTTAGTCCATAATTTTCTTGACAGATTCAGTCCATTTCTCATTCTTTATGTGTCTTTCTTGTGCAAGGAGGTGTTTAATAAATGTTGCTTAAATGAACTCATGGATTAAGTCTTGGTGATTACATCTTGCACAGTTACTTCCTTTCACTATCGGATGTGGCATCTCCCTGCCATATGTCCTTGCCTCTTCGCACTGATTTCTTCTAGCATCTCTACTTTAATCATCCATGCCACAAGCCCACGAGGTGAATGAGAGCTCAGGAGCCGTGATAATGGAGTTCAAGATTTGGTTTGGAACTGAGGAGACTCTGAAGGACTAATCTTGTATTCTGGCTCTCAAAAGATAAAAAAAATAATAAACCTTGGGTTCAATGTGGAGGCATTCCTGCTTCATAATCCCATGATGAAGTGAGTTGAATTTCCCTCCAAGCATGGCACTTTGATTTCATTAATTCACTCAACAGACATTTATTAAACTCTTAGTATGTGCCAGACATTTTGCTGAGGGCTGGATTGATGAGGACTAGTGAATGAGTCATGACCTCTTCCCTGTAGGAAATCATAGTCTATCAGAGAGAGCAAAAGCCCTCCATCACTACAGGATATGCATTAAAAGGGAAGGCACAGAAAAGAATTCTGCCTGATAGCCAACCAGAGCCCCGATTCTCATGACAGCCTGGAATGATGAGCAGGTCCTAGCTTTGGATGCTGAGAAACCTGGGTTCACTTTCCACTCTGGCCACTCATTAGTTGTGTGAATTTGGCTAAGTCAATTTCTCTCTTAACCTCATGTTGTCTTTCTCTAAAACTATCCTGCAAGGCTCTTGAAAGGATTAAGTGAGCAAGAGGTATAAACATGTTTATCCCAGGGTCTGGAACAAAGACAGCATTCAAAGGATAGTAACTCCCTTCTGCCATTAAACCAGCAGTATACCTTGGTATAGTATCTTTTTAAAGAAGCTGAGGATAACCTGCTTTTGAGTCATTCCCTTCCAAGGAATTCCATATTTCTCATATTTAAGAGAGATCTGTTAACTGGTACTGCATTCAGAGCTCCCAAGTTCATAAGAAATCCAAACAGGAATGCAAATAGTTCCTGTTAGTTGAGATTCACAACGTACCAGAGACTTCACATACTGTAGGGGATGTTGTAATGTCACATCCAAATCTCTCGTTAGAACCTAGGCTCTCATTCCCCCAGCTTCCAGGAATGGTGGTAGTTGACCACTCACTCTGAATCTTTCTTGCAGAAATGTCCTCCATTGAAAGGAACCACTTCACCAAAGTCCCTTCCCCAGGGAAAGCCCAGAGTCTATGACTGGTTAGTGTCGGGGTACAAAGGCCCAATACCCTTGTCTTGATTTGGAACAACACTGAAGGATCATCTCAGCTCCAGAGCTTCCGATGGGACAGTTGGACTTCTCCCTCTGCCTAACCCCACTTGGTTCATCCCCTTACAAGAGGGCACTCCAAAAGCCCTCCTATGTGCCACTCTCTGCCTTTGAGTCTGATAGCTGGTGAACCTGACCTAAGACAAATGCATTTTCTCATTTAATCCTTATATTAACCCTAGGAAGGGGGAATTAGTCTCCATGCTTGTCATATGAGATGACCGAGGATCTGTTTTCTTGCCCAAGTTTACAGAGCTAGTAAGTAGCAGACTGAAGGCCTGGATGCATGTCTTGCTGACTCGATTCTCTTTATCTCTGCACTGTGTAGCTTTTCTGAAGTAGTGGGATTAGGCAGACTCAGCCCTGGGACACAATTCAATATCCATCCCTCAGTCTTCAGTGAGAATAAATACCAGAATTATCCATTTAAACAGCATGACTGTGCTTTTTAAAAGAAAAATCTGTAGTTGATACTGATGTTCGGTGCCTTGCACAAGGACCCATGTGACATGTTTCTGCTCGGGCTTACTTCCAGAGGGGGAAATATGGCTTTGCAGATAGATTTGCATATCTTCCCCTGCCAGAAATTTGAAATATGGAATCCAGCAGACTTTTTCTTTTTCGCTTTAGCTGCCAAGGATTTTTAGGACAACTTCAAATGTGGTCATTTCCTTATCTTTGAGCCTGATGCTATCTACTCCTTCTGCTTCACATAAACTCCTCTTTCCTCCGCATCAAAAATCATGGTGTCCACTGTGTTTTACTTAGCAGCTCATTCTATAGGATGATATAAATCTTAACCTTTGTGTAAGTTAGAGAAGATAACATTGCCTGCCACACCCTCACCCTTTTCAGGCAATCTTAGGTCCTCAGGGCAGCCAGGTAAGGTCTGATCCTGCCTCCCTGGCCGTTGTTCTTTGGACCACAGCTGGGCACCAGAGCCATGAGGAGCCCAACCATTGGTCAGCCAGCAGGGTCTAATGTGACCTGACAGAGAAGCTGCTGTCACACTCATATAGTGCTTATTGTCTGAGTCCCCTTTGGGAAATTTGAGTTGCATACATGGAAAGATTTTGTTGGTTGACAGTGAAGTAGAGAGAAGCAAGTACAGGGAGATAAATGGAGTCACATTAATTATGAAACAATTTAAGACCTCCTGCTGCTGGGGTCCATAGATCTGCCATGAATCTAGAACCACTCTCCGGTCCAGCTTTGTGGAGCCTGGTCCTATTTGAACTCTCTTTTTTCTTTCCTCCTGTGAAATTGTATCTTTACCTTATTGCTACATACACACTCTCACATTTACACTCGACATGCAGCCACCTTGAATGGGTTTCTGTTCCTTGTCCCCAAAGAATATATGTATGTTTATATATGTATGTAATGCATGTATGTATGCACATATGTATATGTGTATATATATTTTTGTGTATGTAAGTGTATGTGTGTATATATGTATTTTTAAAGAGGAGCATTTTAGAGGATAGATTGCAAAGCTAGGGTCTTTTGTTTGTCTTACGCAAGCTTTCAAGAAAAAATTTAAGCCATCATTTCCAAATTGGTTGATTACAATAAAAACCTGAATTTCCAGCTTCTCCTGAAAATAACCTGAAGTTCTTGCACCACTCGGCTTTAGACCCATTTGGCAAGAATTGGCTAGAGTGGGCTCTCAGCTGCTCCGTTTTGATCCAGACTTCAGTATTGTTTCCCCCAAACTCTTTCTTTCCCTGTTGATTCCCAACATTAAGGCATTTTCCATTGCACAAGTGCTAGTTTTTTTCTTAAAGGTCCTAGAGATGTCTTTGAATCTCTCTATCTATCTCTCACTAATGGAATGAAAATACAAAACAAAATACAAGCTAGGTCAGGAGGCCAGGATGCTATTTCCCTTACACTCAGCCAGTCTCTCCCATTGATATCAGACACCTGGCCCCTGTGGGCATTAGTGACCCCCATTCCAGGGGGGCCGCCTGGGTGACAGAGACATTAGCTTTTAATATTTAATTATTCTTTAGTAGGACAATTCAGGAACTGGCTAAGCACTTTATCTACATTAATTTATTTTATTCTCGCAACAATGAGGTGGGTTCCATTAACATTCCCATTTACAGATGATGTAACCAAAGCCTAGAGGTATTGAATGACTTGCCCAAAGTCAAAGACTGTTCAAGGGAGATCCAGGATTTGAACTCAAGTCCTAAGGGCCTGACTCAACTACTAGGCTGAACTGTCTCTGATGTCTGATTTGTCTCTGTCTCTATTGGCTGCTGACACCGTGACTGACACAGTGTAAATGCTCTGTGAATGTGTGTAGACAAGTGAGGATGGGCAAGCTGGGGTGGGGGATGGCTCGTGCCCACCTGTCTGTGTTGCTGGCCTGCAGCATCAGCAATGAGACACATCTGTACCCTAAAATCGGGGAGAAAGTAGCTGTCTTTTTCTCTGTTCACCCACAGGGAGCAGCTTTGTGGTGAGTGAAGGGAGCTACCTGGATATCTCCGACTGGTTGAACCCAGCCAAGCTGTCCCTGTATTACCAGATCAATGCCACTTCCCCATGGGTGAGGGACCTCTGCGGACAGAGGACGACAGATGCCTGTGAGCAGCTCTGCGACCCAGAAACCGGTGAGCCATGGGGGCAGGGCTGGGGATGGGGGAGGGAGGGTATGGGGTGAAGGATGCTCTGCGTTCCTTCTGTCTGAAGAATTGTGGTTCCTGAGCCACTGGCAATGTGCTTTGTGTAAAGGTCCATCAGTCCCCTTGGTGGTTAAACCATGTGCTGCAAAGGAGAAAATACTCATAAAACCGCAGAATCTCAGAGTTAGAAAGGACCACAGAGAGCGTCTAGTCTAACTGTAGCAAAGCAAATTGTCTGAATGTCATCAAACGTCTCTGAGCTCAAATCCTGTCCACCTCTTACTATCTGGGTATTTTGTAAAATAATTTTCCCAGATTTATTGAGACATAATTGACATATCACATTGTGTAAGTTTGAGGTGTGCAATGCCATGATTTCATGCACATATATAGTATGAAATGCACGTATGTAGTACTGCAGTGAAGTTAGCTAACCCTCCATCACCTCATATACTTACCACTTTTTTTGTGTGTGATGATAACGTTTAAGATCTACTGTCTTAGTACCTTTCAAGTATACAATGCAGTATGGTTAATTGTATTCACTGTGCTGTAAATTAGATCCCCAGAATCTATTCATCTTAAATGGGGAGACGTTGGTCACAGGTACAAACTATCTGCGAGTTCTTTACCAAGACATGTCCTGTCTCTGAGTACCAGAGAATGAAAATAGCATCTATCCCACAAGCCTTTTGTTAGGGTTAAATGAGATAATGCATGAAAGCTCTTGGCATATTCATTTATTCATTCATTTGACAGATACGTATTGAGTAGCCAGACTCTTCTAGGTATCAGGGCCACAGCAGTGAACAAAAGAGGCAAAATGTCAGCCCTAATTAAGTTTATTTTCAAGGGAGACATTGAATCTGCACTGTAGCCGTTAACCACATGTGGCTACTTAAATTTAACTTACTTAAAATTAAAGTAAGCATTTATTTCCCCAGTCACATTGGCCATATTTCAAGTGCTCCGTAGCTACGTGTGACTAGTGGCTACATCTTGGACCACTCAGATATAGAACATTACCATCATTGTAGAAAGTTCTGTTGGACAATGCTCTAATAGACAAACAGGCAAATGTATACATTACTCTGTCAGGTGATGATAAATGCTGGAGGGAGAGCACAAAGCATATGGAATGCTAAGCTGGGAGTGAGAGAGGAGTTATTGTTCTATAGAGAGTGGTCAGGGAGGGCTTCTTGGAGAAGGTGACATTTGAGCAGGCACCTTAAGATGGGCATGGAGGAACCACGCCACTGTCTGGAGGAAGAGCATTCTAGCCAGAGGGAACAGCATGGGCCAATACTAGGTGGCAGGAGCACAGGAATGTGCCATTGGAAGACCAGCATGGCTGGTAGGGAGTGAGAGAGGAGGGGAGCAGGAGGCAGACTCGAGAAGAGGAAGGTTGTGGGGGGAACAGAGGTTGCAGGACCTTGTATAGGATGACAAGGACTTTGGATTTTACTCTGAGTGAGAGGGGAAGTCATTGGAGGATCCTGAGCAAAGGAGCAGCATGAGCTGACCTACATTTTAACAGGATCTCTCTGGCTGCTGTGTGGCAAACCTTAGAGGGACTTCAGGGCACCAAAATTTTAATCTAGGCAAGAGTTGGTAGTGGCTTGGACTACGGGGATAAGGGGAGAAGATGCTGAGAAATGATCCAACCTGGATATATTCAGATTGTAGATTTGACAGAACTTGTTATTGGGTGTAGGAGGTGAGAAACAGCGAGGAGTCAGAGATGATTCCAAATTGTTCTGTCTGAACAATGGCATGAGTGGACTTATCGTTTATTGAGTCAGGAGGTGCTGTAGGAGGGTCAGAGCTGAGGTGAGGGGAATCAAGAGTCCTGTTTGTATATAAGTTCAAGATGACTGAACATCAAGTAGAGATGGAAAATGGGCATTGAGATCAAAGAGGTCTTGGCTGGAGATAGAAATCTGTGAGTCAACACGTATAGATGGTATTTAAACTCACGAGACACTATCTTATTTGTACTAAATGGACAATATCTTATTCTTAGTTGTTGCTCAATAAGTGGTAGTTATTAATGTCCACAAATTTGGAAACACAAGTTAGAGAGAAGAAGAGACTTGCCAAGGTCTCAAAGCAAGTTACAAATGAAGCTGGTGTTAGAACCCCACTTCTCCTTGCTCCTGGTCCTCTGCTCCTTCCTGCAATTTTTGTTGGTATCTTTTTTTCTGGAACCTCATCCCTCTCTCCATTAACAAGAGTCTGGAGATCTTGCCTGGAAAATTCATGGCGCAGATGTAGAGCCGAGGGTCACAGTGGCCCAGTCCTTCCTCTGTTCATGTTCTCTTCCACTTCTTCTTGGGGCAGCAGTTCAGAGGTAAGGAGAGGGCTTCCCCAGGCCAACTCCTGTATCCCTGCAGAGTAGGCCAAGGATTTGGCTTTCCAGCCACCATTCCTTCTTATCCTTTAGTTGGGAGGATATTCAGACACAGTTTTGCAGCGTTTGCATAGGCCAATTAGGGAAGCTGGTTGGAAGATGCAGTGCAATTCAAGTGTACCATTTGACCAGACAGTTGAATCTTCTTTCTTTTAATTAAAACATTAGACTTTAAGACACTGTTCCCCTAAACAGTACCCTTTTTACCCCCAACACACATACAGATACACACACAGACACACACACACATTCTTGATTATGCTCACCCAACAGCCAGGACCGGATCTGGTCCTGCAGGTTCTCCTTTTTTCCTTTTCTTTCTTTAAAAAGGAGGCAAGATTATTGGTGGGAGGGGACAGAAGGGATTCTCTTCCTTGCCTCCCTTCATGAAGCCCAATTTGGCAGAGTGGTAAGTGCCTGAGGGTCTGACCTTCTGGTTTCCCAGCTGATCTGCCTTCAGGTGCAAGTTGGTGGTTTCTGATGAGTTTCTCCCTGGGCTGCAGGCTTGAGGGCTAATTCCAAATAGTGGTCATCCAGGGAGCAGGTGTGTGCTAGCCAGTTTTGAAAATTATCAGCTCTTCCACCAATATCCTGTAGAACTAAACACACATACATACACACCTACCTTAGAGCTGAAAATGTCGCTAGAATCCACTGGGTTGACCTTCTCAACTTTATCACTGATGATGTTGATGCCCAGAGAAGAAAGGTGAGAGGACCAAAGTCACACAGCAGGCAAGTGGCAGAACCAGCATTCAAACTCAGGAGTCTGTGCTCTAATCACTGCTTCTTAAGCCTCAGTGGATCTAGAGTGGGGCCTAAGATTCTGCATTTCTAACAAGCTACCAACTATTGTGGATGCTTCTCGCCCAAGGACTATCCTTCCTCCCAAATAGTCCTCTCGTGTTCTACACAAACAGTAAAAGACCCCACTGCCATATTTATTAATTTAATTATCCTGACAAAACCATGCTCCCTTGTATCACCCCATCTTCTGCCTCTGTTTGCCACATGCCCTGGGCTCTAGCTGCATCGGTACCTGCAGGTCCCTGGAGGCACCGTGGCTTCTCATGCCTACATCCGTTTCACAGGTTGTTTCCTTCCCCTTGAAATGTTTTTCTCCCCCTTTTACTGGGAAATCAGGGGCTCCTTTTTATTTCTATTTCATTTAGGCCAAGCACCCTTCCTTCCAGAGGCATTCCTGACTTACCATCCCCAGCCTTGACCAGATTGAGTGATCCTCCTCTCTGCTCTCATAGCTTCTGTTTCCATGTGTCAGAGTTCTCATTCCTGTGCAGAATTATTAGTCTTTCCTTGTCTGGATTTATCACCAGACTGCAAGCTTTATTAGGGGCTGGGAAGGAGGATTCAAAGCATGTTTCTTACTCATCTCTATATCTTTACAACTTAGCAGAATGCTGACATATAATTAGTGCACAGACAATAATGAAAGGAGGAAGGAAGAAAGGAATTTCCCGCGCCATGCTCCTCGAAACAGTTGTATACACCAATTCTTAGTTCTTTCCTTCATATCCACTTATATATGAACTCAGATTGAATATTTTCCAGCTTTAGAGAAACTGTCTCACCAAGAACTGTCCAGTAGCCGGTCAGCTGACCTCTAAGATGCTCTGGTCTCACCCTCCCATTCTGCCACATCCCAAAGAGCATCCCTTTTTGCATTCTCCACTCTGTACATATCACGTTTGTCCCCCACACGCCCCATGCAGTCTTACCTTCTGACTAGACTTCAAGCTCTTCCTTCTACCTGAAATGTCTTCCATCCTTTAATTATCTACCTTCCAAAATCCTATTCACTTAATTACCTCTCATTTCCTTTCGGTAGAATGGGTGACTTCTTCTACAGTATCATCCGAGTTGTCCGGTGACTGAAAATCTGATTAAAATTTGAGTTACTGTTTGGAAACTTGTCTACCCAGCTAAAACGTAAGCTTCTTAAAGCCAGGGACTGTATCTAATTCATCCCCGTATCCTTCCCACCCTGATGCCCAGCAAAGCAGCTGATCCTTACAAGTCACTTAAGGCATAAGCGGATGGGACCATCTACAGATAAGGAGTGGAAATGGGAAATAAGATCCCTGAACATATTTTCATGGGGCTTGAATGAGACCCACTTTGCAAAATTTACTTCAATTTGTTAGATTCAATTCAAGCAAGATTTTCTTAATTCCACAACTCATAAGTCTTGTGTGTTAAGTGCTATGAGAAATCACAGAAAAATTGGACAATGTTCCTGCCTTCATGGATTTCACATTTTCACGGGAATAAAAATAATATGCTCATATATAACTATTATAAAAGACACAATGTGGAATAAATCAAGAACAGGCATTAACAAAGTACCTCGTGCCTGGATAAAAGGGATATATGTATTCTAGATGGGGATTTAAGGAGATATATCACAGACGATGACCTTTTAGCTGAGCCTGGTGGAAGCAGTAGGGGCTATGAGTAGGAAGGGTGTTTTAGCGGAGGGATCTTCATGATTGAAAAAAAAGAGGAAGAAAGTTTAGAATGATTCCAGGAACCAGAGAGTAGGGAAGCTTGGCTGGCATCTGGAGAATGTGCTGCACATGAGGTGGAGGAAGACAAATAGGGGAGTGGCAGAAGATGCAGTTGGAAAGGTAATTTGAAGAGAATTCATAGAACGATAAGGATCTAAAGATTCTGAGAACCACTAAGGGATTTATCAAGATTATATTGGGGACAGAAAAAGGAAAACTGTCCTCCACATCTGTCCAGTCGTTTTGGGGAACATCTAACTGTCCAAGGGAACAGCAGGGACTCCCCTCCTTTGCTTCTATAAGGAATTAGAATTTGGGGAAAGTCATGGAAAAACTAAGCCCCCAAGCCCTGTACATATTCAGGTCTTAGATCTGTCAAAAGTGGCTTAGCTTCCCTTAAATAAGCCCTTCCTTCTGTAGCTGGGATCTGTAGGGCTGAACAAAGTCATGAGTTCAAGCATTGCTCATCATGCCTTAAAGCTTTATTGGATGCATCAATAAGAAGGAGCGTTCCTCGCAACTGACAGCGAAGAAGGAGGAACGTGGGGAGATGCTGCTGCCGAAGGATATATAATCACCATGATGCATGGATGAACCTGGCCAAGTTTTCCTGGCTGTGTGCTGTAGCCTAGCTCAGGTGTGTTTTTCAGGGGTTTCAACAATTAGTACCACCCACAGGGCTGATTATGGAGTTGGATCCATGGTGTGCTGGAAGTCCTTTGTACAGACTCATGAGAGTTGATTGTTATCATCTCGTCCCAACTCTTTATTTACTTCTTTGATCTAGATAGCTTGGAAATTGGCTATGATAAGGGTATTTATACCAACAAAATTGGTTAATGTTACAAATCATGGCTTATTTTCTTTGGAAAGCCAATCATTAAACTATTTACTATCATAACAGTGGGGATAGGATGAGAACAAAGCAATCAAGGACCAAGGCAAAGAAGGGTCTCGCTGAAGGCTTAGAGAAGGCTTGAAAATGTTGCCAGAGGGTGGCATTATGCTCCTTTCCAGAATAGACCACCATAACTCCACTTCTCTGAAGACAGAAAGTGAACATTCATTGGCTACTTGCTATAGCTCCATAAAATGCAGCACCAAACAGTTCAAATGATCAAGTTTTAACTCTTAAGAATATCATCATGGGTAAACCGTACTGTGAAACATGTTTATTAAAGTTCTGCACATGTGTGGTATCTTACTAAATTGTGTCTACAAATCTTTGACAACATAGCCGAAACCCCATGAGGCAACTAAGAGTAGAACACTAATTCATTTAGTCACTAATTCATTCATCTCTTTATTTATTCATTCAAGCACTTAGTGAACCAGAGTAGAATTGGAATATCCTTTGGAGGGAGACAGAACCAGGTTAAAATCTTTGCTTCTGTGTTGACTGGTTGTCAGGCTTTCAGCAAATCATTTAACATATTCAAGCCTCATTTTTTTATATATGTAAAAATGAGGAGAATAACTCCTACTTTGCAGAGTTGTTATGAGAACGAGATGAAAAATCACATTTAAAATGCACTTAGCACAGTAATCTATGGTGGGCACTCAAAACAGTGTCTACTGTTATTTTTATAAAGCCTTATTCAGTCACTATTGTCTTCACTTAATTAATTCAATAAATATTTCCATTAATTTAACGAATATTTCATGAGATGCCTTGAATCCAGCAATGCACAGCTGTGTTAGATTATCTAAGAATAAAATAAGATACAGTCCCTGCCTTGAGGAGCCGACCACCTCATAGAGAAAATTAACAACCTGGACATTCCTATCTGCTGCCCTTTCATTTAGTCCTTGAGTGACTTTTAAACTTATGCACTGAGAAAAGTCACAGGCTCTCCATCCTAGTGCCAGCTTTGTCACAGATTTGCCATTTGACCTTGGATAAGTCACATGCTGTGTCCTTCATATTCCTTCTCTTCAACAAAGAGTGAGAACATACTTTTGATGCAAAAAAGGACTCCAGACATCATCTATTCTGAAGTAATGAGGAGACTGAGGGCCACTGAGGCTGAGCAAGTCACCTAATGTCACTCAGTAGGTTAGTGGCAAGATACAAATTACAACCCTGAATAATTCCTAAGATATTTTCCAGCTCAAAATTCATGTTTCTGTGACCTTCTAAGCACTAATAACTTACAGCGTTAAGTATGATTGAAACAATTTGTAAATGGCATTTAAAGCTGATTGAATTTTCTTTTCACAATTGATGTGAACTTCAGTCATGTTCGCCATCAGATTCAGTTTATTTTCACATCTTCAGCAGCCACTTTTCATTTGCAATTGGATATGCAATGAGAATACTGTGTGTATGTTTATGTCATATATATGTCTTGTATTGTACTAAACATTTCTAATATTTATAGACTGTTTGTATTATTTGCTAAGAAAGTTAAGGGACACAAGGACCTTATGAAGTTATGAAATCCAGGAATTCACAGAGATGGAGAATGTCCCAGCCTTGAAGAAGATTGTAACATGGGGGGCGGGGGAGCTCTAGGTAATATAGCAGATATGTAGGGTTTAAGTGGCATAGTGCATAGGGGAGATCTGCAGTTAAGTAAGCTGAATTCTGTCTATAGAGAGCCCACTTTCTGGCAGACCAGGGAGGAGAGCTCTGTATACAACATAAGTTTTATAAAGACTTAGCCTCTGCTCATCTTGTTTATTGCTGTACCTCAGGTACTGAAACAGTTCTTGTGCTAATACATCTTTTCTTGAACAAATGAATGAATGAATGAGCCAATGAGAAGCAAGTTTCAGTTGCTGAAAGGTCAAGGCTTGGTCAATGGGTTGAATGTAGGGTTCTGGTGTCAGGACCATGGCTAGCCCTCAGGGTGCTGATGATGACATTTTGCCTGTGTGTTTTTGTTAAAGATTTTTGTCTGGTATAGCTAATTATCTTCTGAAAGTCACCTTCTTTCTTGAGCTCGGTATCACGAGTCTTTCTTGAACTCAAATAAAGTAAGCTCTGTCCTTTACCTGTGTAGGGTTAGTCTATGTCCAGCTATACTGTTCCTCCAGTGGACGTCAACTGGGGAAAACAATTGTCCATGGAGTGAATCACTCTGTTCCTCAGAAGCCATGATTCTCTCCATCTCACCACTCCCTGGTCCTGAACTTTGCTATAACCTGAACTGGTTGTCAATTATGAACCCCATGCTGCCTTATTAAGATATGCAAGATAATGGAATTAAATTTTTTGTTTTTTTGGTAAGGAAGACTTGCTCTAAGCTAACACCTGTGCCAGTCTTCCTCTATTTTGTATTTGGGTCGCTGCCACAGCATGGCTTGACCAGTGGTGTAGGTCCACACCTGGGATCTGAACCTGCGATCCCAGGCTGCCGAACTGGAGCGTGCTGGACTTAACCTTAATGCCATGCGGCCTGCTCCTGGAATCAAACTTTTAAAAACCATTTCCAAAAAAAGCCCTTCAAACAACAACAACAAATCAAGATTTTTCTGCTTAAAGGCCATTAAATGAATGTTGATCTTAAAAGCCCATATATCTCATCAGATTGGTCTATTTAATGCAGGTTCATTATCTATATATTGCAGATGGGGACATTATACAATGGCCAGATAGAGCTTGCCATTAAGAGTTGCATGGTGGAGTTTTGGTATGTGAGATACATATAACAATAACAACATCTACAATTTATTATGCATTTATTGTGTACCAAGCATCATGTGGAGATTTCATATAACTATCTTGATCTTTATGACAGCATTTCTAGGTAATTATTATTGTTTCCTTTTTCCATACAAGAAGCTGTGTCTTAAAGTAGTTGACTGACATTCCCAAGATCATATATTTACTAAATATCACATCTGGGATTTGAACCCAGACTGAGTGACAAGCTAGTGTTTTGAGGGGTCACTGTGTGAGAAAGTTAGCTTAGCACTGAGAGTAGAGAGGCATTCTGGCATTCTCTCTTTGATAGGTACTTGCAGAGAATTCTCAGAGGCAGGCATGAATCCTTTGGGCAAAGAATTTACAAACTAAGCTGACTTTAAAAAATTAAAAAGACCCAGTTGGATTGGGGCCAAGGGAAAAATGCAGAACTGAGTGGTGGAATTGTAACAGCATTTGTAAGTTGTAGGGAAACCATTTTATATCTGTTTGAGAGTCTTGCAATATTTGGTTTAAATGTGTTGTAAAATGTTATGTTGTGGAAGAGGGTTGAGGTTCTTTGAAAGAGGACAATCTGTGTCAAAGATGAGGTCATAAAATTTCCGAGAGCCCACAACAGCAAGCAACATGACTGACGATTCAAACGTGGAGAAGGACAAGAAGGTTAGAAGGGTCTACAAAAGAGACTTTGAAAAGTTTTCCTTATTGGGAACTTGCCAGTCCCACTGAAAGTCCAAGGCAACCTTTGCTTCTGAACTTGAAAGAAAGAGGTTGTGAGAGATCTGAAGTCTCACATTGTAAAGTTGCATATAGGAAAGCAACTGGAGGTATCTCTGATGATTATCTCTGGAGGGACTGTCCCCAAAATAATGGGGACTCTCAGCATTTTAGAGCAGATTTTATCATCAAAAATGTAATCTACTGGCATTTAAATTAAAGACTATAAATAATTTAATTCAATAAGTATATTATAAAAATAAATTGGGATTTCTAAAAATGGTACATCTCCTACTACTTCAAAGAAAATTCCGGGGCTAGCCCAGTGACATAGTGGTTAAGTTCACTGGCTTTGCTTCAGTGGCCCAGCGTTCACAGATTTGGATCCTGGGTGCAGACCTAGCACCACTCGTCAAGCCACACTGTGGCAGTATCCCACATAAAATAGAGGAAGATTGGCACATTTGTTAGCTCAGTGACAATCTTCTCCAAGCAAAAAGAGTAAGATTGACAAGGAATGTTAGCTCAGGGCCAATCTTCCTCACCAAAAAACAAAATTAAATAAATAAATAAATAAATAAATAAATAAAACACTATTTTAAAAAATCCAGAGTTTTTAAATATATTTGTAATACCTATGACCAATCAATTAATAATAAAAAAATATGGAAAAGGGAGATGATGGTAAAAATATAGGCTGGACTTGGGATTGTTATTAAGGTGTGAAAGCTGCGTTGTGCAGTGTTCCACCTTTGTTAATGATGAGCCATTTCCAGTAGCCAATGTGACAGTCTTTGCACGTGCTGTTCCCTCTGCATGCAGCAGTCTGCTCTCCACCCAGCCCCAGTCCTTAAGCCCCATTCTTCAGTTTCTTCACTCTTTCTTAACCTTTATGTTTCAGCATAAACGTCACTTCCTCAAGGAGGGTTTTGCTGACCTTCTAGACTCAGTTATCCCCCCATGTTTATGTTCTGTTAGTGCACTCTCTTTTTCCTTTGTAGTGCATAGGAATAATAATAATGCACGTTATACAGTGCAAATTGTGTATCAGGCACCCTTCTGAGCACTTCCCATATATTACCTCATCCTACCCTCTCAATAACCCTTTGTGGTAGATAGTCATATTTTCAGTAAACCAAGACACAGTTGGATATGTGTACCAACATTTGATGTACCACTAAGAAAAAACTTCTGCAAATAATGACCATAAGATACTAATAATTACCAGACAGGTCTGCATTTCGGGGATATTAAAATGCAAAAAGTTATGTGTCTTAGAATTAATGTAATGCCCTATTTTGATCACCATTTTACAGATGAGGAAACTTAACCATGTAAGTTAATGGATTTTCCCAAAGTCAGACATCCAGGAAGTGGTGGAGTCTAGACTGGGATCCTAGAAGCCTGGCTTCAGTGTCTATCCTCTTAACCGCTAGCCTGTGCTATCAGTACAGAATCACAACTTGCATTATATATTTGTGTGATTCTGTGTTCAATTACTAGCTATCTAAGAGACTGTATGCTGTATAAAGGGAAGGGTTGTGTCTGTATTATTCACTGCATTATTTCCAAACCCAGCCTATTGTCTAACACACTGTTGATGTTTAATAATGAATAATGGAATGAGTGAATGAAAGAAGAAATACTGGGTTTGGAGATAAATCCCACTGGTTTCATGCCTAGATTTGCAGTTTTTACTCACAATGTGAACTTTGACATGTCGCTTTGTTCTCTGGGCCTCAGTTTCTCTGTTTGTAACACAAAAGAGAATTACATTAGATTTTCTCTAAGGACTCTCCACCTCTGAAATTCCGTGTCTTGCAAAACTGCATTGAAAGCCAATGCTGTGCCCAACACGGCTTTCGAGGATGTTGAAAGAGGATGCTCCAGCCCTCCAGATCTCTTGGAGGATAGAAAGCATATACACACAAGAAACTGGAATCAGCACAAGTTTCTTCTCTTAATAAACATGTTGCAGTGAATTAAATCCAAGAACTTGAGCTCTGGATTCAATGGACTGGGGTTCTTTTTGGATCCTCACAACTTTGGACATTTCGTTGACCCTTCTGAACCTCTACTTTTCTCATGGGTGGGATGAGAACATAACAATGTTATGTGGGATCAACATAACAATCCTCAGAGGGTTATGATGAGGACTGAGCTAGATAAAGCATATTAGGCACTTAGCACAACGCCTGGTACACAAAGCTCAGCAAACATTAGCTGTTATTATAGCTATGGTCAAAACATGAATTGAATGAAGTGAGTATTGTAGGATTATTGAAAAAAAGGACAGTTACGGTGAGCCTTAGCAGTCAGGGAAGGCTTCCTGGAGGAGGAGAGACTAGAGTTGGATCATGACGCAAAAGAATGATTGTGATAGAGCTGCACTGTCCAATTTAGTAGCTACTGCCATATGTGGCTATTTAAATTAAAATTTAAATTAATTCATATTCACCACTTTTCAGGTGTTCAAAAGCCTGGTGTGGCTAGTGGCTGCCACATTGGAGAGCACAGATATAAAACATTTCCATTATTATGGCAAGTTCAATTAGATAATTCTGTGACAGAGTGAAGAGCAGAACTGCATTTCATATATATGTCATTTCATTCAAAATTTTTATTGAGTGACAATGCTGGACTAGTACTATGCTAGGTACTTGGATCCAACGGGGAGCAAGACCAGACCCGGTGCCTGGCCTGATAGAATGTAATCTAGTGCAGGGGTCAGCAATCCACAGCCCACAGGCCCACTGCAGTCTTTTATAAATAAAGTTTTATTGAACCATAGCTAAGCTCACTAGTTAACTCGTTGCCTATGACTATGTGCTACAGCCGCAGAGTTGAATAGCTATGACTTGCAAAACCTAAAATACTTACCAGCTGACCCTTTACAGAAAAATTTTGCCAACCCCTCGTCTAGTAGGTTAATGTAACACTTTGACATCCGAGTTAAAGAACTCGTTTTGGAATGTATTCATTCATTCGTGTATTTGTTCATTTAACATTCAACCGGTATTTATCAAGTATTTAATTTAAGCAGGATGTCAGGCACTGATAGAATGAACAGAACAGATAAAAATCGCTGCCATCATGGAACTCACATTGTAGTGGGGGGAAAGTGCAGACAGGTAATTAGAATATGTGTATTAACAAATAAACAAATTGTATCATATGTTAGAAGATGACCTGTTAATTTAAAAAAAAAAAAAAAGGCTGAAGGAAGACGGGACTGTGAATTTGGAGGAGAGAGGTGGTTGCAAATTTAGGTAGACTCTTCAAGGTAGGTGTGACTTGAGTGAGCAGAGTGTGCTTTGCAGCTATCCAGAGAAAGCAGAGTCCTGGAGGAGGGAACAGCCAGCACAAAGGTTCTGAGGGTGGAGTATGCCTCACATAGTTGAGGAAGATCATGCGGGAGAATGCAACTGGGCTACTATGTGTATTTTAGGAGGTGGGGGTCAGAGAGGGACAAGAGCCTGCAGGGCCTTGTAGAACATTGGCTTTCAACCTGAATGCAATGGGCAGCCACAGGAGCATTCTGAGCTGAGGACTGGTGTCATTTAACTTATCTTTTAAGAGGATCATTCTGGCCACTCTAGTGGGAAAAATCTATAGGGACAGAGCCAAGAGTGATAGAAAGGAGGCTCCTTAGAAGACTGAGTGGTAATCCAGGCCAGAGATGGTGGTGGCCTGGGCCAGGCTGGTAGCAGTGGAGATGGAACCAAGTTGTTGGAATACAGATATTGCATGGCATTCATTGCAATTATTTATTGAGCACCAATTTTATACCAGGCATCGTGCCCAGTATTGGGGAGAGAGAGCAAAAGAAGCTGCCATCTCTGCCCCTTAGAGCTTTCTGTCTAATTAATTGGTTTCATGCTTTGAGATCAGAGATGAAGAATCCAATTGCTGTGTCCTCCACATGTGTATGAGCTTCAGGCCCAGTTTTCACACTGTCTCTAAAGAAAGGACACTGGAAAGGGTGACTGTCTTACTGCTTGGGCTGTCATAACAAAATATCATAGACTGGGTGGCTTGAACAACAGAAACTTATTTCTTACACTTCTGGAGGCTGGGAAGTCCAACATCAAGATGCCGCTGAATTGGTTCCTAGTGAGGGTTTTCTTCCCGGCTTGGAGATGGCCAACTTCTCAACTTCTCACTACGTCCTCACGTGCCCTTTCCTCATTCTGTGCATGCAGAGAGAGCCATCTCTCTTCCCTCCACTTCTTCTAAGACCACTCATCCCATTATGAGGGCCCCACACCCATGGCCTCATCTAACCCTAATTAACTCCCAAAAGCCCCACCTCCAATACCATCACATTGAAGATTACAGCTTCAGCATATAAATTTGGGGGCACGTGAACATTTAGTCCATGGCACACACTAATGACGTAAGAGGAAAGGAGAAGGGAAGCAGTGATACAAATATGCGATACAAATGAGGGGCTAAATAGAGCTTTACAGAAACTATGCCAAGCAGGGCTGGGACTAAAGTGAAGCATGTCATGAGCCTTGGGTACAAAATCTAAGGAGGCACTCATCCTCAGGTGGCAGCTCAGCACGTGCACAACCCTGAGTCCCCCTTAAACTTGGGGAGGGAAAAATATTCATTCATGACAGTGACCTCTTCAACTCTCCTCCCAAGAAGACTTCAAATAATCTCCTGCAGGGATATACTGGGGGGAGTCCTAGAATAAAGAGGTCCAGGGCTGGGAGGAACCATGCAGAGCATCTGGTCCAACCCCCTCCTTCCACAACTGATGAGATTGAGTTCAGGGAGGGTCAGGGCCTTGCCCAAGTTACTGGGTAAGTGAGTGGCAGAGCAGAGGGCTCCCAACTTGCATGCTGACTCTTGATTTTCCCACCTCTTGAGACCATCTGAAGCAGTCAGATGTTTTATCTTTATCCTTGGCATGTAGGCCCCCAGTTGCGACTTGACCCAATGCCTTCAGGAGTCTTTTACAACGTGTGAAAGTGGTGTGGGCTTCTGGTGGTGCTTTTCCTGGCTTGTCTTGCAGCTTTATGATCAGATCTAGTCATTCATGCAAGTAAGTGTTTCAGTGCAGGACATCTGGGGCATGAAAAGCTCCCCATAAACTTCATTGATGTCTTTCTTTACAAACATTGACTCAGCCCGAAGATTGAGTCAGTCTGGGGAGGGGAGCAGCCAAGATGCTGCTACCACCCTCCATTTACTCATAATCAACCTGTCCTCATGGTGGGCTCTGTTTTGTTTTTGGAGAGACAGTCAGAGCAAAATGAAAAAAGTTGAGGCATGGAAGTCAGATGACCTGGGTTACAGTCTTGGCTCTGCCTCTAAGTATTGGTACAGTTTTGGGCAAATTGCTTAATTTTCCCCAAGCCTCAATTTCCTGCTTTTTTTCATCAGAGGAAAAGATATTCACCTTTGCTAGGTTATTCTGACGATTATAATCAGTACAAAGTACCCGCTGCATTATATGGCAAATATAAGTCTTCAACAAGTGGAAATTATTGAATCAGAGGCAAAAAGAAACCCCCCAGTGTTGGCAAGGCTTAACCCACAAAAGACTTAATCATGATGGAATGGAAGGCGTGATGACAGATTTCTGAGCAGAAAGGGCCTCCAGGAAACCATTTAAAACATAGCACTTAGCAATAGCAGTAGCCTTCTCTGGTTGCTTGATACCATCTATAGGGAGCCAGCCCAACGCACCACATTCTCCTTTCTCTTCTGTTTTGACTGAAGGGAGCTATCATTTTAATGTAGATTATGAAAGGCCTCTGAATAGGAGGAGAGTGTGTGTGCGTGTGTGTGCGTGCGCGCGCGCGTGTGTGTGTCCACCCCAACCTTTTGGACATAATGTTAAATGATCTCTTAATTAAAACTTCACTAGATGGGTTTCTGCCACACCACAAGCAGTGAAGGAGGCACCTGGATTTTATGATGATCACACCAAGACCATCCCTCAGGGCAGAGCATCCAGGAATTCAAGCTGCTCCGCACCAGTCCAGTGAGGTCAGGTGGCCTTGCCCTCTATTGTATGAATAGCTGGCTACAATCTCTCAAATGGCCGAAAATGGACATGACAGCGAAGTCTGACTCTGTAGTGAAGTCTGATGCAGGCCACTTGGACACACGTTGCTTAATTTTAATAATTCATGATGATTTCCATCATATACCAGGAAATGTGGAGTAAAAACGTTTTGTAAAAGAATTTGAGTCTTAGTAATGGGACCATGTGCTGTGCTGCAATTAAATGGTTGCCGGAAAGTGGGGGCTGCCTAGGGTGGAGGGTGAAGGGAGTGGAGGCTGTGGTGTGTGTGCTTCTGTGAGAGGAGGTCAACGAGTGGAAGGGATGGGAATGGGAGAGAGAAGAAGGGAAAAGAAGGGAAAGGGGAGAATGAGAGAAATCAAGAAAAAGAGGAAGAAAAGAAAGAGAAACGGAATTAACAGGAAGTGAATGTCCTCTTTGCTCCAGGCACCTCTATATAACATCTTATGTAATCCTCAGATTAACCCTTGAAGCAGACAGACAACCTTCTTTTTTTTTTTTTTTTCTTTTCTTATTTGTGGATGAGGAAATTAAGGTGCATTTGGGGATTCAACTTGAGCCTCTGACTCAAACTCAAGTTTTTTTCACTGTAGAGTGTTATAAGGGAAAGTGAGGCATAGAGACAGACAGACAGACAGACAGACAGTGAGGAATACAGAGATGTAGAGAGAGAAAAGCAAAGACAGAGAACCAGAGACCAGAGAGAGAAACTGAGGCAGCTTCAAAAACACAAACAGTGAGAAATAAAAAAAAAGAGACAGAGATGGGAGAAAGAGAGAGAGCCA
This sequence comes from Equus przewalskii, assembly GCF_037783145.1. Lineage (NCBI taxonomy): Eukaryota > Metazoa > Chordata > Mammalia > Perissodactyla > Equidae > Equus > Equus przewalskii. The sequence goes on along the minus strand of NC_091856.1, from coordinate 21,181,286 downwards.
TAAAACGGAAGATGACTAAGAGCAAGGAGAGGGGAGAGCAGGAACATGAATATGAATATAATCAGGATGAGATGAGCAAAGTGAAAATTAGCTGGGTTCAGCTGAATGTACACATTATGTAAAATGGTATACTATTCCAGATGGCAGGAACTGGGAATGACTATTCTCCAGTTTCCTGGGGAAGCTGGCTGTGACCCTGACCATCTGCCTATAGCTGAGGCTGAGGTCACTGAGGAAAGGACCCTCTGACCCAGAGTGCAGACATCACAGGCTATCCACAGTTTCCCTTCATTTCCCCCAATTCCTGACTAGATGAAGGCAAAGGTCCCACTCTTCTCCGACCCCTTGTGGGTGACATGGATGGCATGGACACCTCCATGTGACCCATTGTACTCAGGGCACATCTGGAACATCATTACTTTTTTTGCTTTAACTTTATAAATGAAATTTGATGTTAAACCCACAAAGAGAGCCGATGCTAGAAAGAAAAAAAAAATCAATGCATCTCTTTTGTGAAGAACTCTTTTGCAAAATGAATAATTACCCTCTGCTTAATTTATTTTGTATATTTCACTTTGCTGTTTCAGGTTTTTTTCAAGTGGGGAATAAGTGCATTATTAATCATCGTGTGTTCTGAATGTTCTAAGTATATATTTTATCCTCACTGCATCCTTGTGAGTCGGGGGACAGGGCTGATGCTCCCCATCTTCTGAGTTAGAAGGATGAGGCTCGGAGAGACGGAGGTACTTGAGCAAGCCCACCCGGCAACTGGCGGGGAAGCGGAGCTGTGGGGTCCTGTGGCATTGACAACACATAGCCTCGTCTCATCTACATCCCCGTAAGCTCCAATAGGCATGTGGTAGATGGCCAGAAGAGCCACGAGAGGGTCATGCTGACCTCCTTCACCTTCCTTCGTATAGTAGGGGGAGCTCTGACTCCAGAATCAAGCAGACCCAGGGTCAAATCCTGATCCTGTTGCTTTCTCACGGTGTGAACTGGAGGCTAGTCATTTGACCCCTGAGGGCTTCATTTTCCTCATCGGTAAAATAAGGACAACATCAGCTCCTGCTTCACAGGGTGGTTGGGTGGTTTGGAGGTGAAAAGATGGATCAAACACATCATGCTTAACAAGATCCATAAGCATCTTTTAGCCTTTCCCTTTTCTCGAATTATAATCGAGGAGTCCAGGATGGGAACTATGGTCAGGAAAGAGCATTGAGAAAAGCAGCTCTCTGATAATAATCGTAGTGATAGCAGGTTATGTTTATGAAGCCCGTTATGGGAATAGAGCATCCTTGATGTTGTTCAGTGAGAGGGCCCCGCCTGATTAACCTCATTGTAGAACTGAGGAAACTGAGTCTTGGCCAGAGATGGGATATTGTACAAAGTCATGGAGCCATTGGGTGACAAATGCAGAGTTCAAACCCTGTCCTGACTCCACTGCCTGTCTTCTCTGCTTTAAACCACTTCTCTCCATGCGCAATGCTTGGATTCAGCCTTTAGAATGAGTATTTTTGTAGATGGCTATAGGGGTTTCCAGAGGCTGTTTCCCCACACCCACAGAACTAGGGTGGGATTGCTCAGTGCCTGTTAAACCCTCTGGCTCAGGTGATCCAATATACCCTGCTGATCCAGAGAAACAAAAGCCCACCATTTCCCATTTGTGCTGTGACCTGACTTTGCACCCATCTTTCCCTCTGTCTGGAAAACTCTTACATCTCATGGAGAGGCAGCACAGTCTCTGGAACCCGGCTGGCAGGATTCGAATCCTGGCTCGGGTACTCTTAGCTGTGTGACCTTACTTTACCCCTCTGGGCCTCAGCCTCCTCACCTGTAAGATGGGGTTGAAAATAGAGCCTATTTTGCAGACTTGTTGTGAGGGTCACATGAGTGAATACAAATAAAGAACTTCCAACCCTCCCTGGCAGGAATCTCTCTGTGGTTGCTCTTAATATTTACCCTCCCTCTTTGCTGTTGCGCCCCTGACCTTGGGGCAGAGTTCAGCACTCCTTCCTCTGGATCCTGCGGCTCTTTGCACACACACACCCTCCAGCCCTACTCACACCTGGTGGTCATGACGTGGTTTCCTCTCCATCCCTGTGTGAGTGTCAGCTGCTTGAAGACAGAGAATCAGATGAATTCATCTCTGTTCCCTGATCCTGCCTGCACTGGGCACAGAGGAAGTGCACAGAGAATGGAAAATGGTCTCAAGATGTAAGATATGAGGCAAGAACCACGTGGGGAGGTAAAAGGGAGGAACTAAAAGCAGGAAGCCCAGGAGAGGAGCTGTAGCCAAGACGGGCAACGACACCAAACCAGAGAGGAAATATGGCCTTGGGGAGCCCTGCCTGGACAACAGGGACAACGATGTCTGCGCTACTATCAGTAATAGTAATCCTAGTAAAAATCATCATCATCGTAACTCCCATTTACTGAATGCTACCTACATGTCTGGTAATTGTTTTTCATGTTATCTTCAGTCTGTGACAATTTTTTAAATTGGATTTAAGATGCCCATTTTCTGATGAGAAAACCGAGGCCCAGAGAAGTACAGTGATTTATCCAGGCCATTCAGTCTGTAAGTAGTAGATGGAGGATTCAGCCTCAGATCTCTCTGATCCCCAGGGCACTGCCGTTTCCCCTTTACCAGCTGTGTCCCTTGGCTTCCCCAACCCCTTCCCCTTCTGAGAAGCTTGGATGATGCAGGACTCTGGAACCAAGGGTGGGGCGTGTTGGGGAGAGGGCGATCCCTTGCCCAGCAGGCCCAGCTCTGTGCATCCATGTTAGGAATCTCCTCTTGGTAAACTGGAACCAGATCCTTCCTGGTTGTCAGAGGTGTCTGCATCCATGTCCAATCCAGGCTGTTAGTGAGATTTCTTCTCCCCTCCATCCTCAATCAGCCATAATTTTGAGGAAGTCTCTTACACACATATTTTTCTCCCAGACACTAATTTATAGATAACCATGTGTGTGATACACTCAGGGATGGAGGAGGCTAGGAGGCTAGGAAGAAAGAGAATGGAGCCAGTAGATAGGGGTCACCCTGGTGGAGACCCTGAAACGGGGGCCCTGGTATGGCCTTGCTGGTGGCCTCTCAGAGCCCTGGCCATCCCACACAGGCTGCCCCCATGAGCTGGGTCAATGCTAATTAGTCCCCATGTAGTCTTGATTAAGGACTCTGATCTCCATAAGACCCGATCACCAATGTGTGCCACGAGAACCTTTCAGCCTCTATTTGATTTTTCTTCTGCTGTCAGAGGCATGATAGTAAATGGCAATGAGCGGCCAGCAGCTAAAATTCAGGGTCCAAGTTTGTCTCAAATGCTTGGGAAAACACAAGGCTGGAACGTCTCTAGCAATGTAAGGAAAAAGGGATATCAGAGACTCCCACGAGGAGTTGCTTAGATGTCATAAAGACCAACGTTCTCCCTGTACAGAGAGGGAAACTGAGTCTCAGGGAGGGTGGGGACCTGTCGCAGGTCACAGAGCACATTTGGCTGAGTAGACTTCTAAAGAAGTCTTCCTCACATCATAAAAGTCCAAATTATATCCTCTTGTTATTTCCCTCCAATCATGTTCCTCTGCCTCCCAAGCTTCTATCCCCCAAACTCTCAACCCTCCCACACATACCCCACCTCCCTCCAAGTCCCTAGGGAGATGATGACCAAGAAGCAGGACCAGAGCATGTTAGAGGAAGAATCAAGGACTAGAATTTGAACAAGGTTTGGAAGAGTAGTACTGGCTACTCATTTTACAGATGGGAAGACCGAGGCCTAGAAAAGTAGAGTGATTTTCCGCAGCTTGCAGAGGGGTCAGCATTGTAAAATGTATTCCCTGATGACACTGCTTACATTCAAAACTGCCCCAAAGATCTCATCACTTTACTAAATTATCATTTGTCACTTAGTTTTCCTTTCACCTCCTATTCCTTTTCAACTCCTTCTCTCTCCTCTGTTGAATCCATCCCTCTCCAATTCTCAGGCTCTGCTTTTCTCAAGGAGTAGGATCAGGGCAGACTTGCTGCAAGAAGCAGGTCCTGGTTGCAGGTAGGTCTCAAATGGTCCTGTCTTATCAGTAAACCCAGAGGAAGTTAGAAGAAGAAAGATACAAGGGAGGGAGAGTAATTGATAGGGTTGGGAGATTGGCTGGGGCCAGTCATGCAGGGCTTTGAGTGTTAGACTAGGTTATATGAACTCTACCATGAAAACAACTGGAAGCCACTGAGAGTTTGGGGGATGAGCCATGGGTGCAGCTGTTATTTGCAAAGATAACTGGCCAGCAGTCAGATTAGATGAGGGACACTGAAAGCAGATCACCAGTGGCAGGACCTTTTCAATAGCACACGTGGGCAATGTTAAGGGCCTGCACCAGGGCAGTGGCAGTGGGGAGAGATGGGAAGGAATGAGTCTGAGTGAGAACAAAGGAGTAGAATCAGTGAGACTCAAGTACCATTTGGATGTTGAGGGCAAAAAAAAATAGAGTCCAGTCATAGTTTTTTGTAAGGTTTCCAGTTTGGGAAGAAAGTGGGACCATTATTCATAAAGAGGGGGCCATATAGTTTGGGGTACATCAGCAGCTTTTGCTCCACTAATGCTGTATAAAAACATACACAACATTTTATTATCAACAACGGTAAGCATTTTTTCTCCTTTGTTACAAATTTGGATGGACTGGTCTAACCAGGACTCAGCTGCACTCGACTCTAAGCTCAGATTGTGTCCAGCTCTGTTCCACATGTCCCTCACTCTCCTTGGACCATCCACTTGTTGGAGCATGGCTTTCTCATGGCAAGAGGCAGGAATGCAACAGAGCAAGCTCAGCCACACAACGCGTTTCAAACCTTAGTTCACATCATCTCTGCTACCATCCCATTGGCTAAAGCAAGTCATGTGCCACGCTTGAAAACAAAGGGTAGGAAAGAAATGTCCCTATTCCCACCATCAGCCATGGCAAGTATGTGAATGTGTCATGCTACTACAGAGCAATAAGGACTTGGCACGGATAGTTCCATCTACCAGGGGTATTAATACTCCTTCAGCACCTGCTGATCTCCTATTCCCGTCCCTTTTTCCATACTCTCTTAAAAGATGTCCTCTTAGGGAGTCATCGCAAAGCTTGGGAAGGAAGAATCAGAAAGATCCTGGGCTTGATGTTCACTCCTTTGGTCACAATCTTGGGCAGTTTGCCTTCTCCAAGTCTCAGCTTCATAGTATTCAAGGTGGAGCCAATAAACCTTCCTCTCAATGTTGTCATGGATACCAGAAGTTATTTGGGTCAGGTCAACAAATAGTAGATGCTCAATTACCAGAAGATATGATGGTACTCCTATGTCCTACCCCTGCTAGTAAGAAATCAATCCAACAACCCTTCAGTACATAGATAGTATGAATCCAATACAGTCTTCACATAAAGTATTTACATTTGAACAGAGGATATTTGGAAGATAAATTATTAACCTTTAGTTATGGTGGGATTTTAGAAATCAGCAGGATGCTAATTTCAATGGGGATGGATTGGAGGTTTCTACTTCTTGACCACTCTTGTTGTCTAGCACATGATAATTGTCAAGTTACAGGCCGCTCTCCTTGCTATTGCCCTTGTGGTTATATGTGTTGTGGCGGTGTTTGTGGTTGTTTAGAAGAGAATGAGCTTTGAAGACCTCACTCTTTGCCTTTGGGCAAGAGACTAGTCCAATCTGAGCTTAAGTTTCTTTATTTTATAATGTGGACACTGGTACCGTCCTCCTGAAGCTAGTCATTGGTGTGACCTGCAAGATGACATTGACGACATATTTTAAGTGTCTTACATCACTCCTAGCACAAAGCAGCACACCCAGCCCATGCCTTCTCCACTGTTCACCTGGCCCTCAGCTGGGCTCCGGAGACATGGGAGTGAATAGGCCGAGGTGGCCCCTTTGGAGTCAGAACAGGAAGCGGTGCCATGCACGCTTATTGCTCCAAGGACCCAGGGAGATTTCCTCCTAAGCCACAGCTACAAGAAGAGTAAATAGGAAAGTGAACAGCAGCCAGTGTCCCTGCATGTGTTGATAAGTGATGACTGAGTTGGAAGCAAGTGAAAATGGAATCATAAGAGGATGACAGGGTGGGAGGAGGGGAGCCAGACAGCCAGGCAAGATTGGGAAGACGGCTTTATACTTACCTAGCACTCTCCTGGGCAGGTGATGGGCTTCTCTGAGCTGTAGGGGACAAGCGAGGCAGCAACCTCTAGCTGATGCCCTTGTCCCTGCCTGTGTGGCCTTCAGTAGGAGGAACCATAGACAAAGGTAACAGATGTTGCTCTTTCTGGGAATGCCAAGACCAGCCTTGGAGATTATTTCATTCAAGCCATCCCAAATTTACAGATTGATAAACTGAGTCTGGCTTTGCAAAGGGCATACCTTGAAATTGAGACTATCCTTCCTCTGGAAAGCACCTTTCTTTACACTAAAACAAGATGCTAAATTGGCCCCTCCTATCCAGGAACAATAATAAGAAAAACTCAAATAGCTGTGATGTTTGCAGCAAGAAGAAATGCCAAAGACTATGCTGAGGACTTTTCAAATACATCACCGATCTTCCCAGCAGGTAGGTGATATCAGTCTCATGACAGATTAGGAAAGAAACTCAGAGAGGCGAAGCGACTTGATCAAGTTCATGCAAATTCTCAGTGGCAGAGCCAGGATTTGAATCCAAAACAAGATGACTCCAGGGCCGACAATCTGAACCATTTCACCATCCCACTGGCCTTATATGATTAACATGAAGGCATTGTCCACTTTGAAATGGTTTAAGAGAGCCCCACACTGTATGAACTCAGATTGTTCATAATTGAGGGATTCCATTGCTCTTACCCAAGAGTTTCTGGAGTGAGAATGCAGGTAACATAAAATGAGAACTCAATAAATAGGACCTAGGAGTCATAACGAGTAAATATCTTAAAGCCCATGCAGCTCATCTATAGTTGATAATATAGAGTTCTAGTAACTAGCATGATGAAAATCACTTAATTGAATTCCCTTAAGGGAACCATTTTAATGAAGAGGTTAAACTCTTTGTTAAGGTCTGCATGATCAATCACATATAAATGTATGTTTTTAATCTAAGGACTTTTCAAATTCATTATATTTATAAAAATAATTGCTGTTTATAAATGTAACACATTCTCATTATAGGAAACTCAGAAATGTCAGAGAAGTACAAAGGAAAAAAAATTCTTGGAAAATGTTGCTGCGTGCATTGAAGTATCGAGACCACCAGCACAGTGGAAAGGATGCTGAAGTGATGGCCAAGAGCCCTAGGTTCTAATCCTGACTGGCCCAGAGGCTAGTCCAGTGACTTGGCCAAATGTCTTCATTCTCTGAGCTTGCATTTCCCTTTCTGAAATATGAAGCTGGGAAGATCTGAACTAGATGATCTTTAAGAGCTTTTTCTGCTCTGATGTGAAACAGAATTCTATTTTAGACATTTTGTCAGCACTTATGTTTACACTTTCCATTTCTTTGGCAAATACCTGCCATGAATGTAAGAAACTTTCTTCCAGTCTTCAGCAGAGCCATCATTATTCTAAATGAACTCAGCCTGAATTCATGAAAATTACGATATATTTATCTACTCACTAATTCGTCCATCCATTCATTCATTCAACAAAGGAGTGACCTACCCTGCATTGGGCACTATAATAATTTCTAGGATATGGAGATGATTAAGAAAAGGTTTCTGCAATCAAGAAACTTCCAGTTTAGTGGGGAAAACAGGCAAATAAAAAAAATTGTTTCCCTATCCCATTAGCATAGGCATCACTGTTGTGAAATATATCCCCTCATTTATTTAGGTACCAGGCGGTACAACAGGCACTGGATATGACGGTGAGCAAGATGGGCACAATTCCTTCCTGCAAGGAGCTTCTGCAGTGACAGGAGTAAGGGACCCTGGGAGTTCACAGTCAGCATGTGGAAACCATGTCAATGTGCGACCCTGGAGAGCTGTTCTTTGACTGCCTGGCTACCCCGGGTATCCAGAGGCAAGATATAGGAAAAGATTCACCGAGGGAAGGGGTTAATCCTCAGCTTGGGCTGTCAGAGGCTTGCATCTGGCAAGAAGGAAATGCTTGGTTGCAAATAGTGGAGAGTTAGCTGAGCCAGCAAAATGAGAAACGGCAGTCAATAAAGCCAATAGCAATGGCATTGATGGAAATCTTGCTGGAGATACCGGGTCCCATTGCTAAGAGTAATCACAGCTAAGGCTAAGACAGTGTCCAGAAAGCAGAGATTAGGGATTCGGAAAGGCAGTGCAAATGACTGACTCTCACTGGTGCTCAGAGTTGATGAACACCTACTCCGACCTTCCATTTTGCAGATGGGGAAACTAAGACCCAACAAGGACAAAATTACTTATCTAGTGCCCCTGGAGTTAATGTGTTAGCATATATCAGAACCCAGTGGCCATTTTGGAATGAAAGGAAAAGAGGGGGAAACTAAAGTATTGAGCATCTACTCATTGTCTACTTGGGCCATGAGCTTTATTCTTTGCTACTTCAATTTATTCTTACATCAGCTCTGTGAGATTGATATTACTATCATTCCCATTCATCTGATGAGAAAACTGAGACCGAAACAGGTAACTTCCCCAAGACCACACACCTAGGGAGAGAGAAAGTGAGGATTGGAACCCCGGTCTGTCTGCCTCCAGCACGCATGCTCTTTTCCCTCTACTTCACAGAAGGCAGCCTTCTGGGGGCCTCCAGGGTGGATGGCTCTCATTTTCAAAATGCATATTTGTTGCATAATAAGCATCAGTAATTAATGATCCATTCCAGGGCAGGTGAAACTTGCCTAGTAAGCACACAAGAGATGAAGAGAAAAATATAACAGCGCCCTTTTTCTCCATAGATTTCTCATTCTCATTCATATTCCCAAAAAGAGGGAAAGGAGGAAGATGACCTGTGACCTTTCCTGCAGAGTTACTGATAGGAGAGACAGGAACCTCGGCTCTTGCCCTTTCCATAAAGAAGAAAGAGCCCCTTTTCCCACCCCTCCTTGCCCACCACAGCCTGACTTCCTGTCTCTTTGCCGGAGGTAACCATTTTACCTCTCCCATTATGAATCATGAGGCCTGTGGCTTGTGGCAGATCATAAATCAGTCCTGGAGTCTCGAGGACAAATCCCAGGACTTTTAATCTTGAATATTAGACGTGTTTAAAGTGGTGAATATTTCATGAAGGGACTGTTGCATTTTAACACATCGGTAGTGACTCCTATCCTTCCCCACTTTGGTAAATTATTCTCATCCAAATCGCAGGGATCTCGGCCCGTGGCCTCCATTTTCCTTACCTTCGGCAACAGTCAGTCCATTAGGTTGCACATACTTACAGCACACGCATTTGGTGGAAGACCCCGGGCATGCTATTGGAGGGGACATATAATGAAAGCATTCCTGCCCCCCTCCTATTTACCAGGTATCCAGAGAAAAGGAAAGGTAGATCTCTCTCTCTCTTTCAACAATCTTATTCTGAATATTTTGAATACTATCTCCGACCCATTCTGCACTCCATATTCTGTCTTACTACCATTTTAGTTCAACCAACATTTATTAAGCCCAGGCTGTTTGCCAGATACTTGCTACTGCCGGAGGTACAAAGATGAAGCAGCATTGTAATGTATAAAACAAGGTAGAGTGCGTTTTTAACACTCGGAATGCCTTGTATAAGGTCAAATGCTTAACATTTATAGGGAATCAGTGAAAACAATAAGGTTATTTGATGAATACAAACATTTTGAAATCAGAAATTATAGATGGTAGTTCTATATCCTGTGCTGTCTAGCATCATACTCATCGCTGTGTTTTGTTCTGGTAGTACAAGGTTGAAAAAATCCTGATTCACAACACATGTAATTGCAAAAACCATAAGCTTGTTAACACCTCGACTCACAGCCTCAGTATCCTCCTCAGTGAAACAAAGATGACAGAAGTTTTTTTTTTTTTAATGAGGCCTGCATAAGTTTATCTGGCAACCGGAGGTCATGTGAAAATGCTCCCTAACGTCCTAAATTCTAGCAAGTAACATCTGAGTGTTTAGCCTTCATTTTTTCCAGTAAAGAGATTTGAAAATGAAAATTATCTAAAAGTTGCAGAGTCCCTAAATCTCCCCCATGGAACTATACATTTCTGTGAACCCTGGCTTGGAAATTCTCGAGTCAGGTCAATCAGAATCGCTGTAGGATTGAAGAGTTGCAGGTTCCTCTGAGAGTGTGCATGAGTGTGATCGCCAGATGAGAAAGAAGGCAACCTGCCAGCAAAAGTCTGGAAGTTTATGAGCCATTGCAGATGGTTAACTATTCGTTCAACTCACAATGTTGAGTACTTACTCTGTTCTATGCAGTGGGCTAAGCCAGGGTAGTTCCTACCAGCACTTCCAAAAGTCCAAAAGAACACTAATCTAGTGGCTTGTTCCACCACCAAGACTCCTTGTCAACAAGACAAGATGAAGTAAGTTTGGGGAACACTGTGTAAGTATCACTCTCATGAAGAATCACACACCACTAGCTCTAATGAATAGTACAGTGTTTCCCTTTTTGTTTTTTTAATCAAATCTATTTTTGGTAAAGCATCTGTGAACATTCCACAAATACACTCTAAGAAAAACAATAACTAATTGAATCAAAAAATATTCCCTGACCTTAAGGAATGTACAGTGAAGCAAATCTGATAACAGCAATAGGGTAAGGCACAGAACTTCTGAAAACCCTTCCAAGATTCTGAACTCTGAAGATATACTAGGAAGTAAAACATGTGCTAGCCACCCAAAATAAGCTTGGCCAACGGAAGAATATACTTAAGGCAGTGTGGAACGCTAGCAAGAATTCATGCAACCAGGTGTAAGATGTGGCCAGGAAAAAATGATGCATGCATGCATGGATGGGTAGAAGGATGGATGGGTGGGTGGGTGGATGGATGGATGGATGATGGATAGGTAGATGGAAAGGAAGAGAACAAGAGACAAAAGGAGGAGAGGAGAGGGGAGGAGAGGAACCAACCAATACAAACAACAACAACAAAACAAAACAAAATCTGGGAATGATAAATGAAAACAAATTTTCCAAAAGCGGAAATCAAAGGTATCTTCAAGGAGGTGGCATTTCATTTGGGGCTTATGGATGAGCATGAATTGTTTGCTAAGGTGAAGAAAATTCAATTTTATGATTGTACTTTTAGTGCAAACGTACTTTATCATAATTTAAATATTTGAAATTAGGACCTCCATTCGTACCACGAGGTCACTTCCTGTTTCCCTCATTAAGTCATGAGCTCCTTCTGCATCTGGGTTGCACCTTTGATCTCTGCATCCCCAGTGCCCAGCAGAGAGCCTGACAGGGAGTATGGTCAGAAGTTGTTGAATGGATAAGTGAGTGAATGAACAAATGAATAAACTATTAACCACAGTGACAGGTAGACCAGAACACCCTCATTCCATGAGCCTTTTCTAAATCTAGGCAGCTCACTTTATTTTCTAAGGAAACAAGGTAACCAGGGTAGAAACCTAATTTGGGCAGGCAGTATTTCACAAGACTCTTTTCTCTTTTTGCTTACAGGAGAGTGCAGCTGTCATGAAGGCTATGCCCCAGACCCAGTTCACAGACACCTGTGTGTGCGCAGTGACTGGGGACAGAGTGAAGGGTGAGTGGCAAAGGACACTGGGGCAGGGGCAGTGGAGGACTATTCCCATCTCCTCTGTTCTATTACCAGAGGCCCAAAATCCCTCCACAAAGAGGCTTCTTTCTTTGCAACAGTTGCATTCCTGCAAAACCCGTTGGGAAGTGAATCCCATTTCCCACCAAGTCACATTTTAGCATTAAAGGTACATGACTGATGAATATTCTAGAGAACAAAGGCTGAAGTTTAATTCACCCTTCCAAACTGTAGGTAATCAATGAACACTTCCTAAGTGGATTGATAAAGAAAGAGAATCAGATTTTTTTGCATAAACTCGAGAACAGACAAGTAGACTTGAAAGTGTTGTCTTTCTGTGAAATGGAGTCATTCTTTTATAACATAAATAGTCTTGCCAAAAATTACTTCTGCAAAATTTGGTTGCTTGTAAAGCTACTCTTAAGCAGTGTCCATATATGAATCTCACCTGCTTCTGTCTAATACCATTTCCTTTCCCCTTTCTTTTCCCTCCCTCTGTTCTTCCCACAGACCTTGGCCTTACACTACACTTGAGAGGGGCTATGACCTAGTGACGGGGGAGCAAGCCCCTGAAAAGATTCTCAGGTGAGTTCACAATCCTGTTGGGGTATGATGCTGGGGAATGGAGACGGGTCTCATAGGAAGGTGAAGTCAAGCATCCTTAGTCGATTGAGCCTGTGAATCTGGAGGCTGCAGTGAGTGCAGAGGAACTCTCATTGGCATGAATGTACCATCATGGCCCAGGTTGCTATGGGAATCTAATTGCCGCTTGTCTGGCATCTAGACTTACAGACTCAGGTATTTGAACTGGAGGAGACATTACTGATCGTCTAGTCCAGTGATTAGAAATACTCTATAGGCATAGAACCTCTTCCTACCACCTCCATGAAATCTTGTGTGAAACTTCAATACTTAAGCTGATGAAGACATACAGCCAATTAAGTGCAGAAGTGGGAATCAGATTTTGGTTCAAATTGATTCAGAGTCCATGCTGTTAACCTTTGTGCAGACTGCCCCTGCTGACTTAGCAGTTGCATATGGAACTCCTGCTGGCTAGCAGGACTGCCTGCGAAAGCAGAGCTGAAATAGTCCCTGTCCTCACAGAGCCCACTGTTTAGTGAGTGTCAGGACCTGTCCTCAAGAAAAGAGAACTAGCGATACAAAGCAACACATGGGCTAAATGATTAACAGATTTAAGCAATGACCATCCAAGTCTGGGCAAAGGTGGCCAGAATTGTGCCTTGGAGGATGCAGGGGACTCAGTTGGGGAGGGGAGTGAGAAAGGGTCCTAGAAGGGATGGAAGGAAGGGATGGAAGGAAGGGACCCCTTTTTTCTGTTTTTATTCTGCCTCCCAGGGAGTTCCCCAATGGAAACTCTTACATTGCAGGTCTACTTTCAGCTTGGGCCAAGGACTCTGGCTTCCTGTCAGCAAAAGCTTTGTGGTTCCTCCCGTGGAGCTGTCGATCAACCCCCTGGCCAGCTGCAAGACGGACGTGCTCGTCACGGAAGACCCTGCAGATGTCAGGTAGGGAAGTCATCTCCAGCATCCCGTACCAAGGACTTCTTGGAGCAATGGAATCCATTCTGTTTTAGGATCACAGGAACTCCTGGGAAGAAATGCTCTCCATATTGTTGAAGGAGGCACCTGCCTGGTAGATGATGTAAAGAACACTGTCACATATGCCATGCTCCATACCCCTCAAAGTGTCCTACCTTGGTGGGCCTCAATGCCTTATATTTCAGCAGTATTACATTCATTTGGGGTTTATATAAAATGTGACAGAGACTAACACGTTATCTGGCTCATCATGGGATCATTAATGATCTTGTCTTATAAAAGACCAGTATTGAATAGTATAATAGAGAATCATGAAAATGAAAGATCGCAGAATGAGATGCTTTCTATTGTGACGCTGGTACTGCGAACAGACTGGGGGCTAATCCATAGCTTCTAAACGTCCAGGTCAAACTTATTTGTTCTTTATTCATGAAAGGATGGAGACTACATCTTGCCTTACACGTTTTGCACCTTGTAGTTCACTTCATTATAGTCTTAACTCTACTGCCTTCTAATTAATTGCTTACATATCATTCTGTCCTATTTTGTGGTGAACTTCTCAAGGTCAAAGAAAATAATTTATTTAGCTTTTTAATCCCCAGTTCCTAGTACGTCTTGGACATCTACTAAATGTTTATTGATTTAATTAAACCAGTGGTCTTAGATCTGATCCTAGCACTATTCTGGAGCTTTCCGCTGGAGGTTTTTGTTTTTGTTTTTTCCTCCCAATTTGACTAGGGGAAGCATTCTAGAAATTTAAGTGTTACCAAAAATGGTCCATTTTACTTTTTGAACTGGCTTGTACACAGCTTATTGGCTCCTGTACTGGAATTTGGAGTCATGCCCCACCCTTCTACTCCCAGTGATTGTTATTCTATGACTATATAGCTGGCTTTGGGTCATTCTGAATCAAGATGTTATCAGTATGTCCGCGGCATTCCTTGATAGGAAGCTCCTAGAACCCAACTCTACTGCTTTGCAGTTTGTTTATTCTCACCTTCTCAACTTTTCATGGAGGGATGCACCTAACATGATTTTTCAGGCTACTGATATTTCCCCAAAGAGGTAGTTTTAAAAAGAATTCATTATTAAAGCGATGGCACTTAGAAAATGAAATGGTAATTACTAAGAACTAAGATGATTTCATGCACACAAAAATTGATTCATGGTAGATTACCATTATTTCTATTTTTTTTTCCTGAGGAAGATTAGCCCTGAGCTAACAGCTGCCACCAATCTTCCTCTTTTTTCTGAGGAAGACTGGCCCTGAGCTAACACTTGTGCCCATCTTCCTCTACTTTATATGTGAGACACCTGCCACAGCATGGCTTGACAATGATGCGTAGGTCCGCACCTGGGATCTGAATCGGCAAACCCTGGGCCGCTGAAGTGGAACTTGTGAACTTAACTGCTGCACCACCAGGCCACACCGACCCCCCAACCCTGCCATTATTTCCATTTTTGATAGACTTCAAGTAGATGAGACTTCAGTAAAGCATGTGCTAAAGTTTCTCTGCATTACATATTTTAAAGATGGAGCAAAGACCATCTGGCTGAAGGACTATTCTCAAAGAGACCTAATGACCTTGACTGAAATCAACTGAAAGAATGTCTCTACTAGGTTTCCTCAGAGTTCCCTACTGTTGACATTGAATGTGTGATGTCAGTGAAGCTATAGATGTTAGACTGGCCGATGGTAACACTCACTCTGCAGTTGAACAGGTCTGGGTTAGAATCCCATCTCTACCAAGTATGGGCTATGTGATCCTGGCCAAATTCAACTTGCTAACTTTCCATTTCTTTGCAAAATGAGGAAAATAACAATGCCTTCCTCACAGAGTGTAACAATAATAACTCTTTTTCATTAAGCATTTCCTCCATGGCAAACACTTTAATAACAGTATCTTGTTATATCCTTACATCAACTCCATAAGGTGATGCTATTATTATTTTCATTGTACAGATTTAAAAAAAAAATCTGAGACATGAAGGTGATGCCTTCACTAGTAAGCGATGAAGCCAAGCTTCAACCCATGATCTCTCTAGCTCCAGAAGCCATGTTTTTAACTATTTCATTGAAATACCTCCCAAGAGTTGTTGTAATGATTAAATAATATAAGATATGTAAACACTGGTACCTAATATACTCCCAGTGCTACATTACACGAATTTTAGATGAATTGAATTCCCATTACAGTAGAGTTCAAATAGAAACTGGTGATGGTGGGGAAGACAGAGCTGGGAAGGTTGTGTACTATGTCATGCTGTTAAAAATGACTGTGAGCCACAGGATGACTCAGTTGTCTTTTCTGCTCCAATCTGAATTATATTAAATTGCAAGCCAGCCAAGGAAAGTCCCAAATATCAACCCACAGGGAGTCCAATACAACTGCCTTAGAAATGCAAAAAAATAATAAGGAAAGTATAAGTACTAGCATGAATTTCAGGGAGAGTATTGTATGCCGTTGGAAGGAACACTGCAATAAGTTGAAAGAGCTGAGACCTTCAAGAAGCATGAGCCAACACCAATTAGCTGCTTCTGATCTCCTGCTAAGAATGCTGTGCCTGGTTACATGGAGAGTGTGCTTTTACCAAAGTGGGACCAGAGCAGAGTTGCTCAGGCTGGGAGAGAGGATGATATTCTGCAGCTATGGATCCTCCTTCTCAACCCTTTCTCCAGAAACCACTAAGCTTCTCCTTTAAGGAAGAGTTGTACAAATAGTTGAAGAATATCAGTTTGGTTAGGGCACTAAATTATTATCCCTCTTGCGGTGCCCACATGCTTTTGTCTTGGCTTGGAGTAGTCACAGACAGCCTTTGAAGTCTACCTTTCACCTAACCTCACACTTGCCCATTGGTTTCACTGAAGGGTGGATAAAAGATTGCAATCATCCCCATCCAAAAGAATCCGTGCTTTTAGGTAGGTTGGGTTTTCCAAGCTGCACTAATAAACCTTGTTTGACATGACATTGCCCAGGCAAGCATGTCATGGGTGTTTAAAGAATTAATAAGTTCCAGGGAGATGATATGTTAGAAATTAATAAATAATAGATCATAATTATAGATAGCCAATAATATGCCATAGAATCACCACAGAGACATTAGAGTGTGGAAAAGCAGAGTCAGAAAGAAAAAGATAAGCAGTCCAGAAGAATTGGAAAGAAAGCTTAAAGGTACTTTGCTGGTTGATTTTTTTGTTTTTTAGTCTGTGACAAATTATTAAGGAAATATGGCATCTCATACTATGGAAAGCAGAACAATTTAGCAATCAACTGTACAGGTCTACCCACCTGGGTAGCTAAATTTAAAACAGCTGAGGATAACAAATGGTAGTGGATATGGAACAATTGAAGCTCTCATGTTTTCATGGTGGGAATGTAAGTTAGCATGACCACTCTGTAAATCTGTTGGGCAGTATCTACTAAAGTTGTGACTGAATGTCCATATATGCTATGACCCATTACTTCCACTTCTAATAATATATCTAACAGAAATGTGTATATCTCTACCACAGGTAATACAATCAAGAATGCTAATAGTAGCGTTCATTTGTACTGCCAAAAAGCTTGGGAGAAAACTCACAAATGCCCATCAACAACAAAAAAAGTAGATAAACGAATTATGGAATAATCATACAATGGAATACTGTTAATGATGAATATTAATGGACACAACCACACACATCACCATTGATGAATCTCCCAAATATAATATTGTTACAGAAGACACAAAAGACACAAAGAAATATATATGTTTATATAAAGATCAAAACCAGTAAAAACTAACCCATGATTAGTGGAAAAAAAAGATAGGAATTACCTTTGGGTGACAGAGAGGGCAGTGACTTGGAGGAAGCACAAGGTGATTTATGCGTCGCTAATAGTATTTGATTTGTCGATCTAGGTGGTGGTTACATGGGTGTTTGCAATCTGTAAAAATTCATCAAGCTTTATAGATAGGATTTACACACTTCTGTATGTATGCTTTGTTTTTATTAAACACAAAGCTTACTATGTAAAGTAGTTCATTTTTTAAAAGCATAAGCTATGGAGCCCAACTGAACTGTGAGTTCAAATCCCAGCTCCACTTCTTGTGGGTTACATGAGCTTTTCTGTAGTTGTTTTCTTCCTTGTGGATAATGCAGATAGAAGACTATACCATTAAGGGAGTGGTGAGAGTTAAATGGTGTAATACTTTGCAAAGCACTGAGTTTGGTACACCGTGAATTCTCTAGAAGCACTAGGTATTATGTTCGTTATTATGGTAGCATATTTTTGTTCTCTGTCTCTTTTTAATTCTCTTTTTCTAAAAGGCTACATCTAATCTATGATGCCTCTCCAAATCAATGGTGTCTTAGTATTGAGAGCTCACATTTGTCCCTCTGTCACGGGGTTGGGGAAGACTGAAATGAACTTACAAAGTCTAGTTCAGTGTGGTAAGTCTGGTGGCGTTATGTACATGGAAATATTTGCAGAACGAATGAAGGGGCACATATGTGGTACACATAGAGTGCCTTGAGGGGGTTGAAAAAGGAAAAAAAAAAATTCCTGACCAAAGGAATTAGGAAAGTATTTGCAGGAGACAGAAAATTAGCAATTAGCCTTGGATTGTGGATAGAATTTCACTGCGTGGAATGTAAGTCACGAGGGAAAGCTTTCAAATCTGAGAGGCTGGAGGGCCAAAGAGGAGAACTCTCCCCAGACAGCTCCCATTCTCCAGCCTATCCTGGCAGGAAGCTGCTGGGAATGAGATTTTTAGCATTTGAGACACTAATGATGTCAGCTACAAAGGTGGAGGAGAGAGCTCTAGTTAAATTGCATACAGATTCCTTTCAATTCTGAAAACCTTAACTGGGCCCCTCCTGTGTACCAGGCACTGTGCCAGGTACCACAGGAACACAGAGATGCGTAAGGCCCACCTCGGCTTCCAGAAATCTCACGGGGTAGCAAGGGGCATGGAATAAGAGACTGACTTGAGAGATGAAATAAAAGATACTCGTGGAGAGAGAAGCATGGCAAACAACACTTATTGCTACATACTGGGCTTTTTTTCCCAATTTCACCTAGAGCTGGCTCTTCTTATGAGAGAGACGTGAGAATAGCTATTATAGTTGGAATAATAATCATCCACAAAGCCTGGCTTTTGGAGCCCCTCAGTGATTTTTCTATGATCTCAAATCAATGAAAATGAAATGGTGGAATACTGTTAATTCCTGCACAATTTTGAAAGAATAATGGGATATCAGAATGCAGGCTAGCATTGCTCACTTGGTGACAGTTTTCACATTGAATTAGTTCTGAACAGAATTAACAATGGTTCCTTGTTCTATTGGCCTTTCAATTCCAAGCACTAAGGATTTATTGAACACCTACTATATGCCAGGTTAAGTATTGGAGACATAAAAATGTTAAGGCGAAGATCTCAGTGCATTAAATGAGACGAAATTGCAAACAAAAAGATGTTGTACTTTGTGACGGTTGAAGAGAACAGAGGGAAAGTTCAAGGCAGAGAAAGGACCCAAGGGAAGAGGTGATGAAACTCGCCTTGGGATTAAAGGGAGGGCCTTACAGAGAAGAGGACCTCTGAGCCAAATTGTGAAGTATTGTCAGGAAGGCACTAGGTCACTGGTTCTCAGAGTGTGGTCCTTAGATGTAGCATCAGCACCTGGGAACTTGTTAGAAAGGCAAATTCTCAGACTCCGTCTGTGGTAGACTGATAATAACCCCCAAAGGTACCAGCTCCTAATGCCTTGAACCTGTAAATATTACCTTATTTGGAAAAAGGTCTTTGCAGATGTGATTAAGTTAAGAATCTTAAGATAGGTTGATTATCCCGGGTTATCTGGATGGGCCCAAAGTACCATAACAAGTGCCCTTATAAGAGAGAAGTGTTCCAAGTGCTTTAGTGAAATGAGCTTATTTATTTTTCACCCATTATTAGCCCCATTTAATGCATGAGGAAACTGAGGCACAAAGGGGTTATATAACTTGCTCTAGGTCACACAGCCAGTAAGCAGCAGACCCAGTACTTGAATTCTGAGAATCTGATTCCTGACTCCATGCTCCTCATATCTAGGCTATGATGCCTCTGATTAGCCTGTTTGGAGATATTTGTCAATATCCCAAATCAGTGCCTGAAGGGGCAAAGGGCTCTAATTATCCAGACCTGGGTCACTGACCCACTGTTGAAACCAACAAGGGTGGGGGGACCTTTACCATGTGGACTGAGCTTGCAGGCAGGATAGTTCCCCAGAGGGATGTCAGGACAGGCTGGATGGATGTTGGACAAAAAAAACCCACAGGTGTTCTCTCTATGGACAAGGCATGGGGTCTTGAAATGGCATGCCGGGTGATGGCATGTAGTGCCAAGGGGCATGTGCCAGAAGATGCAGTGAGAAGAGGAGAGGAAACAGAACATGAATGCTCTTTGCTCCCTCTTCCCTCTCTTTCCTCAGCTGTGGGCCACCTGCCTTCCACAGTCAGCAAAGACTCTGAGGGCACTTGAGGATAGCGTATTCACCACTCCAAGGGGCCCCAGCAGATGCTCCTGTGTGAATGCTCCAGAGACTAGAATCTGGCTTTTGCCCAGGAAGCACCTCCAGTCAGATACAGTGTGTTCTAGAAAACTGGGCCATCCGTCTTAAGGTGAGATGCTCAACAGAAGCACTCTAGGTACTTCAGTGGGTGATGAACACTGTGCTGATTCTAGACGTACAAAGACCAAAGAGCAAAGAAGGGGTAGGACAGAGAGGGTAGGCTTGGAATGCTGCAGACCTGGATATGAATCCTGGTGCCACAATCTGCAACCTGAACTGCTTGTATCAAGTAACTTTGCTTCTCCGAGTCTCCATTTCCAATCCTGGAAGATAGAGATTGTTGTGTTTTCCTCAGATGGTTGTTAGGATGGGATAATGTATATAGAGTAACTAATACACACCGTACATGCTATTGATGTCCAATAAGTGGGATGTTTTAGAACTTTTAGTAGGTATTATAGTACACATAAGGAAGTAACCATGTAATGCAGTGGGATCAGGTGATAAGAAATGTGGTCCACGCTACAGAAGTGGTACAGAGAAGGGATGGTGCATCCTTCCGCTCAATCACTTTAGGCATCAAGGGCAGAAGCAAGGGAGGGTAAGAGCAGTGGGACATCAGGATGTGTGGGGTAGGCAGGAGTGAGGCTAGGACAAGGCAGGTGATACATTTGCCCAGGGGACCTGGATGGGAAGGCCCCAGGCAGCAGAGTCTGAGGCGACATCCCTTGATGCAGGCTTTGTATGGTTTAAGACTCAAGATGCTACCCTCCTATTGGAGGTGAGTACAACTCAGACTTCTTGCCTTTGCCTTCCCCGTGACCTCAGCAGATTTTATTAATGACTCTTGTGTGTGTGTGTGTGTGTGTGTGTGTGTGTCCTCATGATAGGCAACCTAGAAGCACATCCCAGTGGACAGGAATGGGCTTCCTCAGCCCTCAGTATATAGACTCTCAACCCCATTGTGCTTCCTCCACTTTCCCCTTCCTCACCAATTACCCACGCAGACGTTCTTTTCCCAAAGGGCAAGAACTTCAATAGCAAATCTCTTATCTGCTTGAAACACAGAAGAAAGGACTATTGGGCAAAGGGAATGGTGAGGGCTCTGGTGTCAAACTGCCTGAGTTCAAATCCCAGCTCCACTACCCATTAGCTGACCTTGGGCAAGTGACAAACTTTCTGAGCCTCAGTTCCTTTCAGTAAATGGGAATGATAAATGCTTTATATCTTTGGATATTTTTGAGAACTGAATGAGATAACACATTTAAAGTCTTAGCCCCATAGTCATAAATAACAATGACTAACATGTTTTGAGGTCTTATATTGTACCTGGCCCTGTCTGAGCACTTTACACGTATTAATTCTGATTCCTTACAACTCAATGATGGAGTTACTACTATTTGCAGATGAGGAAACTGAGGCAGAAAAAATTTATTTGCCCAACCTATTACAGATAGTGAGTGGCAGAATCAAGATTTGAACTCAAGAAGTTCGGAGAACGCTCAGTAAATGTTGGCTGCTGTTGGTGCAGAAAGAGTCTCTGTACGACTGAAGGGTAGGCTCATTGGACTTTCTGTCTTTATCTTTGTTCACCATTTAGTCCACTGAGTGTGTGTGGAAGTCCATTCTGTGCTAGTGGGAGATGAAATATTAAATGAGGAAAGGGAGAGACTGTGGGGGCCAGAGGGAGTCTGTCTGGCACTCACAGCTGGGTTCATGGAATTGGGGCACTGCAATTTGCCTGCACCACCCCATCCCTCCGTTCTTTTAGGAGAATGAAGCCCATCTGAGACGCATTGCTATAAAGACCTGCACGCTCCCCACCAAATGGATCTCCTCTACACCCACGTCTCTTCACAGCCTCATTGCCTGTCATTCTGCCAGTGAGCCTGAAGACATATATTTCCCCCCATTTTAGTTTAGCGATCATAATAAAAGTGAAGTCTATTAGGATGAGTTTCTGCCCAGGCTCGGTAAATCTCTTCAAACACCGTTCAGCACCAGATTTTTGTTAGCCTTTGCCACTGGGGAGGCTGCAGCACGTGCCAACTCTCAGCTCAGGCTGAGGGCCCACGACACAGCCTCTGCTAAATGAAACTCAAATGGAAGCTTTGGAATATAAATATTGAAGTGACCCAGGTTGGATAAAGGGGAACCAGTTAGCTAAGCTTCTCTCTTACATGCAGGAGATGCTAAATTATTAAAAGTTTAATAAATGTAATAATAAATATTTGATGTTGAATTATAGAAGGCTTTGCAGATACAGTGAAACTGAGAAATGGCTTGTTATATACATTAGAAGTTAAACACTTTTCGAATGGGACTTCTGAGGTTGAAATGGGACTGCAGATCTTCAGATAAAAAAACAGAGAGAGAGAGAAGGGAGGGAGAGACCTGAAAGTATGAGTTTTTTTGGCAAGCGCGCTGGGCTGGGGGTCAGGATACCTGGGTTTGAGTCCTGACTCCACACTGAAGACAGCGACAAATGGCATTCGGGGCATGCGTTACTGAGCAGAGGCCTTGCACACAGCTTCTCATACGTACCCTTACAGCCATCTTCCGAGGTTGAGGCTATTTTTATCTCCCATCTCACAGGTGAGGAAGCTGACATTCTAAGACCTTACGCAGCACAGCTGGTAAGAGAATGAGTTGGAAGTTGAACACAAAGCTTCTGATCTCAAGACCCTTATGCAATCCATCATACCATTCTGACTCCCTCCTTGCTGTGTGGAAATGCTTTCTACTCATTATTAGTCATGACATTTTTAGTTTTAGGAGACAGATACCCAATTTAAATGAGCTTATTGACAACTGTATTGGAAGGATGCCATGGGAAGGATGAGAGATCAGCTTAGCCACAGGGGTGACGGGGGTTGAGGGCATTACATGACATTAGGATTCTGTCTTTCCTCTCTGCATCTTTCCATGATGGCTTCATTCTCTCCTAGTGCATAACTACTTCCTCCCCACTCCCACCCCCATGATAGGGGTCATGATAATCACGAGTCCCAAGACTTTTGTGCTCTTACCACCAAGAGTGAATGCTTCTCTTCCTTTAGTTGCAGTTTGAAAAATCCCAGGGAAGGAATCTTGCCGGCCTGGCATGGGTTAGGAGCTCACCTTAGTCATCTGTGATCAGGCGGCAGGATCACAAAGTGCAGACACCCATGAAGGAAGTGGGGGGGCCATGAGCTGAACATCTGCTTCAACCCATGTCTTCAAAATGTCCTCCCTTGGCTTCTGTTTATCCAGCTAACTTAGAAGTTGGACTAAATCAGACATGGAAGATATTAGACATCTCATGTGCCAATTCAGATCAATGGGGTGGGGTTGCCTAGGATATTCTGTTGGGAAGATTTCTGAGGCTACAGACAGACTCAGCTGGGAAAACTGCCATGATCAACTCGTGATGCCTGCCTTCAGTATCTGATGGGAGTTGTGACAGAAGGGTCAGATATTTGCCATCTTTGAACTTGGTGGTGTTTAGAATTCCTTCCAGTTTTGCATTCGATGACTTGATGATTGTGTTCCCCTGCAAAATGAAGAGAGATTTTGGGTTGCTGAGATGCAGGAGGAAGAAACTTATGTGGATGGAGAAATTGCGGGTG
Source organism: Equus przewalskii (assembly GCF_037783145.1). NCBI lineage: Eukaryota > Metazoa > Chordata > Mammalia > Perissodactyla > Equidae > Equus > Equus przewalskii. Next base: position 21,157,900 of record NC_091856.1, on the reverse strand, counting down.
AATTAGAAATGGAGCTGTCTTACTCTATCTATCTGTTTTTATTCATCTATCTGTTATCTCAGAGGGTATATTTGGATAATCTCATCTTGGTGCCAACAAGTTTCCTGAAATAGATTTCTGGCTTGAGGCAGAGTTGAGGCCTCCACATAGGTGCTTCCTAGATACTGTCTGGCACTATCATTGTCACTTGTGATGTCTTAAAAATGGAACACTCTAATTTAAGCTGTAAACAAACCACCCACATTACAGAGGCCTTGAACTGCATCTTAGAGTTCTAAAGACATGTTTAGACAATTATGAGCTCAGAAACTAGAAGTGACCTTCCGAGTCATTTTTTCCATCCCCCACAGTCACATGGATGGCTGTAAGTGGATAGAATTCACCCTTTGCCTACAGGTCTCTCATAGCCTCCTGTTTTGTTGCCTGACCCAGTCTCACAATATTCCCTTAGAAAGCCTCGCTCTGGTCCCACCTAAACATGCCAGGCCTTAGATTACGCAAACAGCAACTCAGAGACAGTGCTCACCAAGATAAGCCAAGATGAGCAATCATTTTGCCTTCTAAGACCCACTCATTGGGGCTGGGAAGGACCACACATTTCCCTTAGTGTGTCTTACTCTGTCAAATAAGTACTAACCCTTCTTGCACCCAACACGCTCACACACACACACACACACACACACACACACACAGACACACACACACTAGTGCGGTCTGGTCAGAAAGAAGATTTGGATATTTCAATGAATAATGAATTGATATTGATATTAGGCTTAACCCCTTTTCCTCTCACTAACCAAGGAAACCAGTATCAAAGAGGGTCCCAGCAGGATGCAGATGGCTTTCTCAAGCTGGGAGAGGTTTAAAAGTGGGCTATGCACAAAGTTGGAGCGGAGTTCTAGAAAAGGGATATGCACTACACTGTGGCTAGTATCAGTGGATCAAGGTGAGGGTGAGGTTATCAGAACATGGAGAGAGAAGTCTGTGGAGACTGCTGCCTGACAGGAGCTGTGTTCTTTAGTCAAGGGACGTAGACAGGAAAGAAGTCAGGGAAATAAGCGTCCCAACCTCGCTCAGCCGCCTCCCCATAGAGCTGCTGCTGGTGGCCCCCACTGCCTGACCCAATGGGAACCCAGGTAAGAGAGCCCATTGAAACAGTCCATCGAAGTAGCCTCCGGAGGCTCAAAGTGTGATAAGGATGAGCCAAGGGTGGATATGGAGAAGCAAATGGAAGAGATCCAGCATAAACTCCAAGCCCTTCCATTGTACCTTCAAAATATCCTCCAGATGCCCCACCTTTCCATCTTCTCAGACACTCCCAGGCTCAGAGCCTCCTCAAGAGCCTCACTGCTTTCCGTCTCCACCCCACCCCCATGCTCATGCCCAGTCTCACCTCTGCCTCTCTGGGCCATGTGTCTCTCCTGCTAAAACCATTTAGAGCCTCCTACCCCTCCCCACTGGCCCCCCACTGCCTCAGAATAAAAATCCAAACCATTTCACCTGACATATATTAGCACTTCTGGCTCCACCCACTCTGTGATCTTGTTTTCCACCAAGCCCTCATTTGCCATTTCCTCAAAATGTCATACCCTCTCCTATCTCTTTGTCTTTGCCAGTTCTGTCCTTCTGCCTGAAACATCCTAATACTCACATAGTCCCCTATGTACCTGGCGCAATACTCCTCATCCATCACAGCCTTGCAGAAGTGTCACATCCTCTGAGCGACCTTTCCTGAACATATCCTCCCTCCATCCGCCAGAATCATAGCCCCCTTGTTGCTTCATTCATGCTGCTGAAATCTCCCTTCCTTAATTATGGGACAAAGCACATTGCCTTGCATTATAGTTAATTGTAGATAAGCACACCCACCCTGCCCCCACCTGGTAATCTATGTGTTCCTGGAGGTCAAGGGTTGAATCTTAAGTATCTTTGCATTCCCAGTTCTAGGCACAGTAAATGGCTCAAAGAAAGGATACAGAACAGTTTGACGTGGGTATGTTGGCATGATCATGAAGATAGTTTGACATTACCAATAACTTCCTCAATAAGTATCTTTACATTATCTCTGAATATCACTCCATCCCCTTGTAAATATCCTTAGCATCAAACAGCCCCATCAAAACGTCCTGCATCACAGTATTCATTGTACTGTATTATAAAAATCCATATTGTCTCAGAGTGGTTCCATATAATACCAGTACTTTGAGGTTAGTAAACATAATAAAATAAAAAAAGGAGGGTACCCTAATTTGAAAGGTTTGAGAAATCCTATTATAAATGAAGCTGCTACATTGATTTCCTTGGTGGCAGCTTTCCCAAGGACATTAATATGTTAATGAACGTCATGAATCTTTGGGGAGTGAAGTCTGCACACTGCAGTCTCCTGGACACTATTTAACTAGGCATAGGCTCAGGACCAACATTCCTTGAGACACAATTCAAGTAGTACCATGTTAGTCCACTGAGGCGTGGAGGCTACTCAGGTTAAACCAAACATCAGAGAAAGGGGGAGTCGGGTCCCGGGGACCTCTTTCAAAGTACACACACCTTCCTTGGGAAGGAGAGGATGGGGAGCTGGCTTCTCTCCTGTTGGTTTATTAGTCAGGCCAGTGGGCCACTGAGCTCCATGTTTGTCCCCTTGGACCTGCAGAAGGCACAGGGCCCTCATGGGGATGCATGGTTCGGATAGCATGGGCATCCTTGGCTACTCCAGAGAGGGAATAAATCCTGGGTTGGTAGAACTATGAGATCATCTTGACTTGGCAGAGGAGGACAGGGAAGTGGCAAAGGGAAAAAGGAAGGGGAGAGAAGCAGAACTGCAAAGCAACCCAGCCTTTCGAAACCCCTTAGCTCAGCTTTGCCCAGTCATTAGCAGCACAGGTTCTAGCTCTGATGCCCTGACTCAAATCCCAGCCATGCCCCTCACGATCTGCGGAAGTGTGGGCAAGTTCCTTTACCTCCCTCTGCCTCAGTTTCCACATTGCAAAATAGAGAGAGCTGCAGCCATAAATGATGGCTGTTGAGAATCAAGTGAATGGATGCATGAGTGTTTGGCACAAAAATATTGGCTATTACTGTTATTATAATATTATAGTGATTTAGTCCAGACTTAGGGCTGTGCAGAAATTCTCATTCGGCTCTTTTTAAATATTGCCTTTTCAGAAGGGATTGTGATTTGTGGTCTTTGTATAGTCCACTTTCCCTTCTTAGGGCTTTGCATTCAGTAAGTACGCAGTAAGTACATGATGATGGAGTCATTGGAGTGTGACTCAAAGATGGCTCAAAAAAAAATGAGATTTATAGCAGCATTACTCACCAGAGCTAAAACATGGAAGAAACTCAAGTATTGATGGCTGTATGGATAAACAAAATGTGGGATACATGTACACTGAAATATTATTCAGCCTTATATAGGAAGGGAATTCTGAGATATGCTACAACATGGATGACCCTTGAGGACGTTATACTAAATGAAGTAAGCCAGTCACAAAAATACAACTACTGGATAATTCTACTTATATGAGGTACTTCGAGTAGTCAAATATCATAAAGACACAAAATGGAATGGTGGTTTCCAGGGCCTTGGGGGAGAGGGGAATGGAGTTATTGTTTAACGGGTTCAGAGTTTCAGTTTTGCAAGATGAAAAAGTTCTAGAAATGGATGGTGGTGATGGTTGCACAACAATATGAATGTACTTGATATCTCTGAAGTGTACATTTAAAATGGTTAAGATCATAAGTTTTATGCTAGGAATATTTTACCCCAATAAAAAAGGGGAAAAAAGAATAAGAAAATGGAGCGTGTTTTGGGGGAAGCATTCATGGCCATCCCAGCCAGTCCCAGCAAGCCATGCCAGATGCATCCTAGGTACAGAGTTCCTGGGGCAGAGTACAGCTCCATAGCACCTCTCTCCCTCCTTCCTCCCTTCTAAGGCATCTCTCAGCCTAGCCACCATGTACAACAAGACTGGGTTAACCAAACTGTAATGGAACAGCCTGGGAGGGTACATGACGTGGATCTTGATCCCCACACTGGGGTTGCATAAGTGCTGAGGGATGGATGAGTCGGCTGTGAGGGTGTCCAGTCCAGTGGCGTGAACACAGCATCTGGAAGGCATGACAGGAAATAGAAAAGTCCATGGCTCCACAGATCCCAGAAGGGCCTGGTCTTGGGGGAAAACTTTTGGTTGCCCACGAAAGCTGAGGTACTATAGGTCAAAAGGAGAAGCCTCACTTCCCTAATCTGCAAAATGGGCTTTAAGGGGATGATTTTGCCCTTAGGGGACATTTGGCAATCTCTGGCAACATTTTTGGTGGCCACAACTGGGAAGGTGTTACCGGCATGTGATGAGGCCAGGGATGTCCCTAAACATCCTCCAAAGCACAGTCCACCCCCTGCAATAAAGAATGGTCCAACCCCCAATTTCAGTAGTGCCAAGGTTGAGAATCCCTACCTGAGATGAAGTTACACTAGCCCCATTGAACAGATGAGAAAATTGGGGCTCAGGAGGTCTGGTTCAAACTCATGTTTATTCCATTACACCATTTTAGAGACCCAGTTCTAAAGAGGCTGGAGTAGAGTGTAAATTATTAAGCCAGAAATTGAAGCATGAAAAGAAAAGCTGGCATGCCTAGAGTTAGCCCCAGGGTGACAGGATGAAAAATGGGTTTTGGGAATAAGGCAGTGCCCTGGCCCCAAGAGTGAGCATCAGTCTCAGCCTATGGGGACCCTTCCCGCTGGGGTCCAATGGGAACTCTGCAGAGCCCGGCTGGGCCAGCGCCCCTGCTGTGGGGCCAGGAGGAGCATCGTGGCAGGTCTGACAGCAACTTGCTCCTCCAGAGCGAGCCAGAGGCACCCCGCCCTCCCTTGCTGTGACGGATTTTCAACATTAAAAAAAAGTTTACAATCCCAGCCCGGCAGGCATAAATCACCGCCCCTCTGTGCAGCAGCCGCAGACGTGACTTATGGCCCCATCGCCATGGCAACGAGGAGCGCAGCCAGCACCACGCACAAAACCACTGCTCCCGCCTGACAGGCCTGTGCGGGGCCCTGATGGAGAGGCAAGTGTTCCGGAGAAAGGATGTATTCTCCGGAACTCACTGCCCATTTGTCTTCATTCTGCACCCGAGAGAGAGCCCCTTGCTCTTTCTCGCCTCTCCCCATCTCCAGCCAACAGGTTATTTTCCTCTCTCTCTTCTGCGTGGGAGGGTGTTTTCTTCTTTTAACCTGTCCTCCCGAAGGTTGGCAGAAAAGACCCCAATTAGAGCCTGCAAAGCCCCCGCTGGGTGTGCCTGGCTGTCCTCCGTCAGCTGTGAGTTATGATGATAGCTCCCACGTGTGGAGCGCCGATCCATGCGGACACCGTGCAGACATTTCCTCCACAACGCTGGTAAATCGGCCTCTTGGATTTTCTTCTCGTGCCCTGCCCTCCTAGACAGCCCCTGCCTGCAGCTGGACGGGGTTCCTCAAAATTGCAAACCTTAGACCCTTCCATCGCTCCCTTTGCCTGTTGCCAGCAAGATAAAGCTCCCGCTTCTCGTTGCAACACACAGCCTTTGGGGATTCAGCCCTGCTTTTCTCTCCAGCCACACCCCACTGTCCCTCTTACAGGCTCCAACCTTCTTGAGTGGGTTAGTTCTCGATATCTCTTGTTCCTACTTCCTCTTCATTTGGCTGCCTTCTACTCATCCCTCAGGGCTCAGCATATGCCACCTCCTCCAGGAAGCCATCTGATTTAGAAAGTACAGTGTAGGGGGCTGGCCTGGTGGCCGAGTGGTTAAGTTCCAGCGCTCCGCTGCAGGCGGCCCAGTATTTCATTGGTTCAAATCCTGGGCACAGACATGGCACTGCTCATCAAACTATGCTGAGGCAGCGTCCCACATGCCACAACTAGAGGGACCCACAACAAACCTGGGGGCTTTGGGGAGAAAAAGGAAAAAAATAAAATCTTTAAAAAAAAAAAAAAGTACAGTGTAGAGCCCTTTCTTGGAGTGCGTCCACAGCGTCTGACATCTCCCCACGGTGGCACTCACCCTCACCAGCCAGTGCTACTGCATCTCAGGGCCACTGCGTTCCATGATCCTTACTTTACTGCACAGGTCATTATTCCCTCTCTATAGGCACTGTTGTCACCTCCTCATTGTACTTCCCACCTTCACTCTTGACCCCCTCAAATCGATGCTCCATGTGGTCATCAAAGGGGTATTTTTTTTCCAACACAAAAATCCAGTTATGTCATTCCCAGTGGAAGTTATTCCATGGTCTCTCCTTGTCCTTATAAGAAGTCCAAGTTGCTTGTGTGCCCCTTGCCTGCTCCTCCAGCCTACATCCTACATGGTGCTCTGTGCCCAGCCAGCTGCCCTTGGTGCATTTCTAGGTGTCTGGCATGCTTGCTTGTCTCCAGGCCTAATTTAAACTCATAATATCTGCCCCCCGCCCACCACCAGTTTCCAATGAGTAGGACTATTGCTATTCATCCTTTAGGCCACAATTTAAATACTTCTTCTAGGAGGACAGGTCTTACCTCCTTATATTAGGTTAGGTGAGTGGCTCTCAAACCCGGCCTCATGCATCTGACCTGGTAAACTTTCTAAAAATCATGGATGCATGCTAGCAGTTGAAAGTTTGAAGTGGAACAGAATAGTCACATAGTCTCGAAGTAACCCACAAGTAACTCAAACTCCCCACAAGTAACCTATTAATTACAAAGGGGAAAATAAGCTTACAGTGGAGAAACCTGGCTGATACCACCTTAACCAAGAGACCAAAGTTAACGTCACAAATTGACATCATGTGCCTTCTGGCATAAGGCACTGAGAAGGCCACAGCATGACTTCTGGGGTCCTCCTGCCAAAAACACATAACTCCAATCTAATCATGAAGAAACGTGAGACGGGCCCAGATTGAGGGCCATTCTACAAAATAGCTGACCTGTATCCTTAAGAGCCTCAAGGTCACGAAAGACAAGCTGACTGAGGAGCTATCCAGAGCAAAGGACCCAGAGACATGACAACTGAGTGCAGTATGTGAGCTGAGATTTTCTTTTTTTCAGCTTTATTGAGGTGTAATTGACAAATAAAATTGTAATATATTTAAAATGTACAACGTGATTTGATATATGTATACAGTGTGAAAGGATTCCTACCAAGCAGAGATTTTCTTTTGCTATGAAGAGCATTAGCAAGACACTTGAAGAAATTTATATAGATTAGATGATAGTACTGTTATCAGTGATAATCTCCTGGTGTCAATAACTGTATTATAATCGTTATAAAAGATACTATGTTTGTTTTTAGAAAATGCACACCAAAGTATTTAAGGGTAAAGGAGCATCACATCTTTAATTTTCTCTCAGTTCATTAAAAAAAATGTGTTTGCATACCATGCAAACACACACACCACAAACATTCACAACTACACACATGCACACAAGGTGTGTGTGTACAGAGAGAGTGAGATGAAGGAGAAAACAGAAGAAAACTTAGAACGTAAGAGTCCTCCAACTTTGATCATTTTGAGGTTATTTTTGGTGAGGAAGATTGGCCTTAAGCTAACATCTGTTGCCAATCTTCCTCTTTTTGCTTGAGGAAGATTGTTGCTGAGCTAACCTCTGTGCCAATCTTCCTCTGTTTTGTATGTGGGATGCTGGTCCGCACCCAGGATCCAAACCCATGAATGCCAGGCCGCCAAAGCGGAACACATAAAGTTAATCACTGGCACCACCGGGCTGGCCCCTGCTCTTCGTTTTTAAGGTTGTTTTGACTATTCTGGGTCCCTTGTATTTCCATATGAATTCTAGGATGAGCTTGTCAATTTCTACAAAAAAAAAAGAAGGCAGTGGGGATTTTGATAGGGACTACATTGAATTTACAGATCAGTTCGGGGAGTATTGCCATCTTAACAATATTAAATCTTTTACTCCATGAACATAGGATGTCTTTCCATTTATGTAGGTATTTTTTTTTAAAGATTTTATTTTTTCCTTTCTCTCCCCAAAGTCCCCCAGTACATAGTTGTATATTCTTCGTTGTGGGTCCTTCTAGTTGTGGCATGTGGGATGCTGCCTCAGCGTGGTTTGATGAGCAGTGCCATGTCCGTGCCCAGGATTCGAACCAATGAAACACTGGGCCTCCTGCAGCGGAGCATGCGAACTTAACCACTCGGCCACGGGGCCAGCCCCTATGTGGGTATTTTTTAATTTCTTTCACTGTATAACTCTTGGACTTCTTTTGCATTTCTAAGTATTTTATTCTTTCTGATGCTATCATAAATGGAATCATTTTCCTAATTTCATTTTCAAATTGTTCATCACTAGTGTACAGAAATACAATTGATTTTTGGACATTGATCTTGAATGCTGAAGCCTTGCTGAATTTATTAGTTCTTTTTTTCTTGCTATTCTTTTTTTTTTTGAGGAAGATTAGCCCTGAGCTAACATCTGCTGCCAAACCTCCTCTTTTTGCTGAGGAAGACTGGCCCTGAGCTAACGTCCGTACCCATCTTCCTCTACTTTATATGTGGGACGCCTGCCACAGCATGGCTTGCCAAGCAGTGCCATGTCCACACCCGGGATCCGAACCGATGAACCCCCGGCTGCTGAAGCGGAACGTGTGAACTTAACTGCTGTGCCACCAGGCCGGCCCCAAGAACTCATTAGTTCTAATTGTGTGTATGTGTGTGTGTGTGTGTGTATTCCTTAGGATTTTCAGTATGCAAAATCATGTCATCTGCAAATAGAGATGGGGAGGCAGAAATTACTCTCATCCCGGCTGCTCTGGGCTCCCGGCCTTCTTCCGAGCTGGCCTCAGGCCCCAGCAGCACCTGGTACCTGCAGAACTATAGGGAAATTGGCTTGGTTCAAGTGTCTTAATGGCCTGCTCTCTAGCCAAGCTGATTCCTAATAGAAAGAGCAAGAGCTTTGTAGTCAAGCAGATTTGTATTCAATTCAGACTCTAACGCAACCTCCCTGTGTGGCTTTGGGCAGCTCACTTAACCTTGCTAGACTTCAGTTTCCTCATCAATAAAACGTGATAATTATACCTTCTTTTCAGCTGTGAAAAGTCAGTGACCTGACTCATTGATGCCAAACAATTAAAAGTTAAATGCTGTTATTTGCCTCATTGAATGGAGGAGTTAAAAATCACAAACTATCCTTCCAGTAACAGATACCTGTGGAGGGCCTATGGGGTCAGAGATGGAGGAGACCTGAGAGATAGTCTCCTCCATCCCTTCCTTTTGGAATACAGAAGCTGAGGCACAGAGATGACGTGGGGCTGGCCCACTGTCACACTGTGAGACAGTGGAACAGGATACCTGGGTCCCTGTCAGGGGGCTCTTTACATTTTATTAGGCTGCATCTCCATGGCCTAGGTCAGCATAGATGTCCTTTCCTCCAGAGTCACCGGTGGCTGAGCAGGAACCAGGCCCTTCATTGGACAGCCTCAAGCCTTGGGGAGGCAGCTCCAAGGGCTATTGCTCAGCCAGCTGAGGCAGAGGCTTGAGGCCAATATCCTCGGCCCTGGGCTCCTGACAGCAGGTGTGGATGATGAATGGGCAGCTTAACATGATGGAGCAAATTGATCATTGCATCATCGACCACAACTTACTCATTTCTGCAAAGAGGGCAGTTCATTACCCGGCATGTCACACTGCCCATGTCATCACCAGAAATAAAAGCCCGAGGCCTCACAGACTGTGCCTCTCATCACATCTCACCTTTTCTTAATGGGAGAACAAGGATGCCGAAACAGAGTGCTAGATGCTCAAGGCTGCTCCAGTGTCCTTCTTAGTCTGGTCAGTCCCTGGGGGCCATTTCTTCTTCACCTGGAAATATGACTAGGCACAAAACTCAAGGGTTTTAAGCCAATCAATGATAGCAAATAAGTTGCACCTTTCAGGTCAGGCTTATGCTTTCTGGAGTACAGCGTTGAGAAGGCTCCTGATGCTTCATGTGAGCTCAGTAAGAATGAAAGCCAGAATTGATTAGTGATGTCTGCGGCAGGTTTAGAATCAGTAGTCAGACATACATCCTGTATACTCATCCGTTCAGCGATGGTGATGCTTGGACTATTTCATACAACTCTCAAGTTCTGTCAAATGCTAAACAGTATTAAGAATAAACTAAAAGGCAGTTAAAAATAGAGCATGCAGTTATAAACAATTAATGAACACTTTCATCTTCTTGTGATTTCAATCAGTGCAGTAGCTCTCAGCCACAGTCATGCATTGCTTAACCACGGGGCTACATTCTGAGAAATGCAATGTTAGGCAATTTCATTGTTGTGCGAACAGCATAGAGTGTACTTACACAAACCTACATGGTATAGCCTACCACATACCTGGGCTGGATGGTGCTAATCTTCTGGGAGCACCATCGTATATGTGGTTCTTCATCGACCGAAACATCATGATGTGGCGTATGACTGTGCAGTAGTGCAACCCACAGTTTTGTCCAAATAAGTTTCTGGGTAATTTGCAAGAAATATAACACTAAAAATAGTCAAATTACTCAAGTTAACTTTGGTTTGTAACATTTGAAACTATAGGGTCTCAACCCAGAGTTTAGACGAGATGCAAAAAATATAATAATAGTCGAATTACTCAAGTTTGAAAATATTTTCTCTCTTGGAGGGATTTTTTTTAATATAGTGGATTGAAGGTTGTAAGTAAAATAGTAAGTAAAATAGTAGCCTCACTTGAATTCTGGAATGTTTTCTTGGGTGGAAGAGAGAAAAGTGGGCTCGTAGGTAACTTGTACATTCCCACATCCCCACTGACCGAATCTGAGGTACCTCCCTGAACTTCTGCCACCAAATAAACAACTGGCTTCATCTACAGCTTCCTCTCGCACTGATCTCCAGGAGATGGCTCTCTCCTGTCTAAGGCAAATTCTTCTGCCTGCATTCTGGATCCCATACACTCCAGTTTGTTGAAGGACCTTGCTCTATTGATTATACCCTCCCTCTCCTTTGTCTTTGCAATAGAAACCAGCCTGTCTTCATAGTCAGTGACAAAAACCAGCCCAGCTTACCTACAAATGGAAACCCAGTGGTTTTCATGCCTAGAGATGACTATGATAGAGAGGGGCTCACACACACAAGGATCTAAAGAAACAGAGTGTGCTCTCTCTCTCTCTCCCCCTCCGTCTCTTATCTCAGCTTCTGTCTCTATGTTGACCACATTATTTCCACATCCTCCATAAAGTATGGAGTGTAGGCACCAGGAGCTCCAGAGACATATTCTTACATCTTGAACATAAAGGAAACAGAAAGCATCTCTCTTCCTAAACGTGTTATATAAAATCCGAGGGAAGGATATATATTGGCCCAGCCAGATGCACGTGCCCTTCGCTGATAAAGGGGATCAGGTACTATGATTGGTCAAATCTAGCGTATGCAGTGGCCAGGATGACAGGGTGCATATTTGTCCCCCTCCCTGCCCCCATAGCCATGTGAAGTGAGAAAGAGGTAATTCTGGAAAACAAAGGAAAAGAGAAGGAAAAAAAAAAAAAAGAGTGATGTTACTAGAATAAGGTGGGAAGGGATGCTTACCAAATGAAAACAACAACTACCCATGATAATCTTTATCTTCTCCTTCAGTATTGGCCTTTTTGTTTTTTGGTATTTAAACATATTCAACCATATCTCTTATTAAAAATAAATAATGATAATTTAAAATAGCAAAAGAATCCTCTTAATCATGCTCCTTGTTCAGCTATCCACTTATCTCTCTCCCTCTTTCAAAGCCAAATTTATGGTTTATTTTTTCACTTCCTACACAGTTCTCAGCTCACTGGAAATTAGCTTCCTAAAGCCCAATAGTTCTTAACCAGGGACAATTTTGCCCCTTTCCCCTACCCCTTGGGTCATTTGGCAATGTCTGGAAACAATTTTGGTTGCCACAATTGGGAGGGTGCTACTGGCAGCTAGTGAGTGGAAGCCAGGGATACTGCTAAGCATCCTATGATGCACAGGATGGCCCCCCACAACAAAGAATTGAATAGCCCCAAACACCATTAGTGCTGAGATTGAGAAATCTTGAACCATTCTCCTAGAGCTATCTCTTTCATTCCTGATTGCCTTCCACATTCTTTTACAGACCTCCCTGAGAGACCATCCAAACTCTCAACTGATGCTGAAATAACAGCTACCACCAAACAAAGAAAAAAGAAAAAGCCTGCCATTTATTGAGCCTTTACCATATGCCAGGCAACGGGCTGTGTTTCATGTAGTGCCATATCTCATCCTCGCAAAGGCATTGTAAGATAGGTACTATTATTGTACCTGAAGTCACACATCCTTCTCTCAGGGCAAATCAAGCTTCACACTCAAATCTATCTGATTCCAAAGTCCATGCTTTTAACCTCTAAGCAATGCTGGCTCCATAACCCCTGGAACCCTCCCTGTACCCACTATGAAACTATGAGAGTAGTCTTCATCCTTCCTTGTCCTAGACTAGCCCACTGGGGCAGTGACACATTCTGGAATTGGGCATGACTTGACTCTGCACCCAGTTTCCCCCAAGCTCTAGTGCCTGCAGTGGTTCTGGCATAGTATCAACTTATCATCTTTTCTTCCTCCCCTAGAGGAGAAGGAGATCTCAGCATCTCAGCATTTTATGGGGCAGGGATCGGTGAGAAAGAGAGAGAGAGAGGAAGAGAGAGAGAGAGGGAAAGGGAATCAGTATTTCCCTAGTATATTTTCAAACAGTCTTGATAAATATGTTCGTAGAGAACTCAAGTAAAATTTTAAAAATATATCAATCTATATCACTTACAAGCAATAAATAATTCTAGCACTGGGACTGCCATATTATACATTGATGCTATATACTACAGAGCCTTTCTGCATGGCCATCAAATGTAGGAGAATTTTCAAGTCTCAGAGAAGTCCAGTGCTTGCCAGACTCAGTTGACCTTAGATCTCTTTTTTCACAGAGTATTTATTAATAGTTTACTAGATATATTTTCACAAGTGTTAATCTAATTGTGTTTTTTTAATACAAAAATAAACTGAAATACCTATGTCTGTCTGTCTCTCTTTCTCTCTCACACACAAACACACAAATAAATAAAATTCTACCTACTAAAGATGGAGGACCTGGGAGCAGCACACCATCCCCTCCTCCCCCCACCACACACACACAATAGCAATGAGCACACGTAGTGTCCAGATCTTGGCTTCTAAATACCACTTCCACTAAAAGGAATCTGGACTCTTTGAAGGAGTGTCTGTTTCCAGGGCTAGGACAAGAAAAATAAAACATCTGCGTCAGAAAGGTGAGAACATGTCAAAGGACACAGGAGCCAGCTTGAAGAAGCTTCTGCTGGACAAATTTGGTGCAATTTGATCATCCAAATAAATATAGTAACATATAAGCTGGTCAATAAAATAGGAAACCACCATTCAATAGAAATATACATTAACAAATGAATACATTGAATGTTTGATGAGGAATGTGATATTTACATAGTTTCAAAGTGCCTCCCCACGCAAGACTTAATAATTACAGAGAGGGAAAGAGTTACTTTACAGTAGAGAAGACTGGCAGATCACAGCTCAATCAAATGAAAAATGTGAACATCACCCTAAGTGGGACACATCAAAATCAGGTGCCACCTGATAGGATGTCCTGACAAAGAAACATGAATTCTGTGATATTCTTTTCCAAAGATGCATTACTTGAATCTGATCGTGAAGAAACATCAGACAAACGCAGTTGAAAGGGATGGTATTAAAAAGCTTCAAGACTGAAACACGAGAAAAAAGTGAGAACGCATTCTAGATTCAAGGAGACTAAAAGACATGACAAGTAAAGGGAACACATGATTCTGCCCTGGATCCTTTTCTTTAAAGGATATTTTGGGACATTGGCAAAACTTGAATGGGACTTGAGGATTCTATAGTAGAAACATGGCAATGTTAATTTCCTGATTTTGTCGATTATGTTGTTATTATGTATAAGACTGTTTTTGTTTGTAGAAAATACCGCTACAGTATTCAGAGTAATGGAGAATCTGAGTGGCAACTTACTCTCCAGTGGTTCATAGGAAAAAATTCGTTGATCTGACAGGAATATAAGAATATTGCCTGAATCAAAATGTTATTCTTTGAGAATGAGTCTGTTTCTCTGCTGGCCAAATTTGGACTAAAGAAATCTCTTTCGGGGTATCTTAAAGAGGAACAAAAAGATGCAGCCTAACTCCCCCTCCTCTCTTCTTTTAGAAGAGAATCTAGAGATCTAGGATACACAGAGGCAGAGAGGAGAGAGAGAAAATCATTGAGATGGAAAATCAAAGTTGTTTACACGTTAATTACTCGGTGAGATCTGCTGTGCGCTCCCTCTGGGAAGCCAGAAGTATCTTCCCAGAAGAAGTAACAACCTCATCAACTTAACTCTGATGTCTCTATGAGACTTCCACATTCATTATCCCATTTGTTCCTCAAACAGCCCATAGAGGCAGAATGAACAGAGAATATGAATCCCATTTCACACAATAAAAAACTAAGTCCCCCAGAAGTTAAGTGACTTCCCAACACTGTACAGCTGGCAGATAATGGTTCAGTGAATCAAACCCCAAACTGTCTGATTCCAGAGTCCCTTTCGAGTTCACCCACTGCCATTCAAGATCCCATCAGATAGAGTCCCCTCAAAGAAATAGCAATGGTTAGTCTTTCCTTACTATAGAGACATCATTCCTCTCCTTTCCTCATATTCTGCTTTGGCTTTATACCTGTTTGAAGAACTTTGTCCTGCTTTTTCCCATCTTGAAATTTGTAAGCAATCTCTCAGTTATAAAATCAATAAGTTATGGGGATGAAATACACAGCATAGCGACTATAGTCAATAGTACTGTTGTAACTTTGTATGGTGACAGATGATTAGTAGACTGATAGTGGGAATCTTTTTGTAATGTATATAAATGGCAAATCACTAAGCTGTACGCCTGAAACTAACATGATAGTGTATGTCAGTTCTTCTTCAGTTTAAATAAATAAGTAAAAATAAAGGCAATCCAGATAGAGAAAGACAATCTCTGTATGACTCCACTCATATGTGGAAGTTAAACATGTAGACAAAGAGAAAAGATTGGTGGTTACCAGGAGAAAGGGGCGGGTGGGGGTGGGCACAAAGGGAGAAGTGGTGCACCTACAACATGACTGAAAAACAGTAATGTACAACTGAAATTTCACAAGGTTATAAACTATCATAATCTCAATAAAAAGTTAAAAAACTAAAAATGAAGGCAATCTCATTTTCGGCCAAATGCGTACTTGTGGCCAATCATGCAGGCTAGTTGAAGCCCCTGGTCCTAATTTCAGGTATTGAGGTGGGGAGGTGGGGAGGTGGCGGGGAGAAAAGCCTTCACAGATAAAGGTGGCTTGTTAACCCTCTGCTCTGCACTCACCACTTTTGTGTACCCTGCCCTCTTCCTGCCCTGCAACCTTTCCACCTCCAGACCTTGAGATGAAATAGTCTCCCTTTCTCAAAGCCTTGATTCCTTGGTCTTGCTGAGCAACACTCTGAAGTAGACAGCTTTGATCCCCCGAGACACGTTGCCTTCCTCTTCTTCCCTGCTTCTGTTTGATTGTCTTCCTCCTTCATCCCAGTGCTAACAGTTGAAGATCATTATTATATTTCAAGAAAGTTGTACAGCTGAGGAATTTATTAATTTTGCCCTTTGGTTACAGAAAACCAATAATGATTACCAGAGAATTTTAAAAGAGAGTGAAGGAAGGAGCGGGGTTTAAGTTTGGGGTGGGGGAAATAAAGCGATGCTGTATTGTTCTGAGATGCTTTTAATGTCCACAGAATCTCCCATAGGACACCTTCCCATTTTTTCTCACTAGGTTCCACATGAATTGGCAAGCAGCCTCAGGGATGATAAAAACTCGATAGAAGAGAGAGATCACTGGAGGGGTTGGGTGTTTGTAAAAGGCTTCCTGTGGGAAGAGCCAGGATGGAGTGAGTCAAAGGGAGACAGAGACTCATGGTCATATAAAATGCAGGAAGGAACTGTGTGTGTGTTGCTCCGGACTGTGATTCCAGCACCAAGAATAATATTAAACAATTTATGAACCTCGGTACATTTGTGTTCCATAGAAGGAAAGTGGAAGGAAGGAATCCGGGAGAGGAGGGGACATGAATGCAGGCTAGAGTGGTAAAAGGAAATGGAAGTATGAATAAAAGATTACTTCTAACCATCAGTTTGGTTGTGTCTTAACTTTGAGTGTCCTGCTCTTCCCCACTCCCCACCACCATGACCTTCAGGAAGAGGCTAAGCTTTTCTCTCAGAAACACTGGCTGCCTACTTGACATTCAGACACCCTTTCTTTGCTCACAAGACCTGGATTTGGTGCAATTATCTACTCTGTGACTCAGGGAAAGGTGAATCCCATCCCTTTCTAAGAGCTAAATAATGATTTTTCTAAGCCAATATGGTAAATTCTCCTTGCCAGTGATTGGTCAGTGTTGGTACGTGAATTTCACTCCTGGCCAGTGAGACATAAGGTTATGGGGCTGCGGGGATGTCTTCTGGAAAATTTCCCCTTGCTCTTAAGAAGGAGACAACATAGTGACGGTTACTTTCTGATTTTGGACTTTGCCATGTCTGGCCAGGAAGCCTGAAAATGTTCTGCCTTCTTGAGTCCATAAAGCGAGTCATCCCAAGAGATATGCCGACGCTGAGCATGCTGGAGTGGAGAGATGGAAAAGCTGGGTCTTTGGTGACACAGTTGAGCTGCTGAATTGAACAGCTCTGAAATCTTCCCTATCTGTGGACTTTCAATGAGCAATAATTCATGCCTTTATGGATTAAACCAACTTCAGTCATGCTTTTCTACTTCTTTAAGGCAGAAGCATCCTAACTGATACAGCACCTCAACCTGATGTAATCCGTTCCCTCACAACCTTTCAAGCCTCATCTCCAACCAACATTGCCCCCTCTCTCTCTTTACATTCCAGCCACATCAAGTTGTGTATGATTCCCCAAATACATCCCACTATATACGTTCATATCTTTGTACCTGCTTTCCATTTGGTCTCCCCCTCCCACCAACCCCCATGTGTCTGTAGGGCAGATTACATCTCCTCTCCCAAACCTGACTGAGATGTCACCCCCTCAGGGAACCGTTCCACTTCTGATCTGTGTTTCTATAGCATGAAGGTTAAGAGCATGAACTCAGGAGCCAGGATGCCTGGATTTGAATTCTGGCTCTGCCGCCCACTAGCTCTGTGACCTTGAGCATTTTGCTTAACCTTTTTCTGCTTTAGTTCCTTCCTTTGTAAAATGAAAATAATAATAGTACCTCTCCTATAAGGAAGTTATAAAAAATGAGATGAGCTCATATATGTACAAGCACTGAGAACAATGCCCAGCACATAGTAAGCACAACATAAGCGTTCTCTATTATGATTCTCTTTGTCTGTTTTCACAATGAACCGGTGAGTCTGAACTCTTTGAGGGCAGAACTTTGTTTTCTTCATTTCTTTATCCTCAACACCTACCATAGCCATGCACTGCTAAAATAAGTGCTTAAAACAAAACAAAATCTGTGGGATGGATGACATGGCATGAAGTAGGATGGGAAGAAATGGAATGCACTGCAATGAAATGGAACTGGCAGGCCCTGTGGGAGGCCAGTCCATTTAAAGCAAAAGGTACTGTACAGAGCTAGTCTTGCTGCTTGTGGTGTTTTGAATGTCAGGCCAAAGGTATGGATTTTATCTCGAAGAAATTAGGGAAGCATTGATGATCTTGATCTGCGGAAGCGCACCATCCCAAGTGTATCCAGAAGATGGATCCGCCTTTTTTTTTTTTTTTTGAGCTTTCTTGAGATGTACCTTACATATCATAACATCCATTTTAAGCATACATTTCAGTGAGTGTTGGTAAGTTTACAGAGTTATATAAACACCACCAAAATCCCATTTTAGAACATTTGAATCTGCCTTCTCTGGCAGTGTGGGTTGAACTGTAGACACTGTTATGAGAGCAGGCCTCCTGGGGGTCCAGTCTTGTAGGTTACACGGGAGATGAAGGCGGTAGAAGCAGGGATGAGCATCTGTCTCTACTCCAGCCTGAGCCCTGGGAAGTGTGGACCCTAACCTCTGCATCCCTAACCCGCAGGTGCCTCGTGAGTCCCGGTCCCTGCTGTCTTCCTCCTTCCCCCTCAGGCCTAGCATTATATGTAATTTAGTACATACTTTTCCCACTCGCCCTTCCCTCCAACCTGTGAGCTCCTTGATGTTGAGGATCATGGATGATTGATTTTTTTCTCCCCAGTTCATACCTATTGGTAACAGGGCCTGCCACACAATAGGTAGAGATTTAAGATGGTTAAGAAACTCAAGCATGTCATTAGTAATAATTAATTCTGGCTTTTGACTCTGCTGTGAATGTGGGCTGAAGTTCCTGGAGTAATATGCCTCCAGGAGAGAATGTGGAAATGGCACAGTGAAAGAGGAGAGTTATGAATATAAAGGCTTCGGGTTGTTACTGTCCATTTGGCCGTTACAGGTCAAGTGCATCAGCCACGTAGTCTTCTGCACTTGTTGCCTCTGAGCGAAGGCTGCCTAGCTGTTCCCTGAGCCTTTTTGCTTTGAGCTGGGCTGAACTTGGCCTCTCATTGTTTCAATCTTCTTCACCCTGTGGAGGATCTAGAAATGCTCTCTAAATGTCACACCACTTGTCTCTGGTTAGCTTCTTCAGTACAGAAAGGAGGACCTGCTCAGGGAAATCCTCACAAGCCATCCTTGGCAGGCGGAGTGTGTGTATGTACACGTGCATTTGAGAAGTAAATCAGCGTCTCAGCTTGTGCAAGAAAAGGCAGGACAATCCTTGCAGCATATATTACAAAAATAAAAATGATGATGGGATTAGCAGTTTGAAGCTGGGGGCAGAGCAGAACCAGTATCCAGGACCTCAGGGGGCTATCTATGTCTAGTACCTACGAGGTCCAGGGCCACTGACCAAGTCATGAAAACTGGTAGGGAGGATGAGAAGCCACAGACCCCAAAGGGAGGTTGGAAGGCTGGGAGTCAAAGCGGGGCAGATCAGACAGGAGGCTCAGCCGAGGGAGATCAGAGATGAGTTCAGAGGAGTTCAAGGTGAGCTGAGGGTGTTTAGCTATGGCTGGAGAGGGACCAAGGCTTAGACTGAACTACAAGCACTGAGAGCTGAGAACCTGAGTGGTAGTCATCTCACTCCAAGTGGGCACACTCCACTGGCTACGGAAGGGACCTCAGGAGCAGCAGGACCACATGGGGTCAGTGCATGTGTGTGTGTGGTATGTTCGCCTCTTTAAATTTCTATAGACTCTTAGAGCTTGAAGGGATGTTTTTGGCTTATTTGTTTATACGTTTTTTTTTAAATGAAGACTCAGAAAGATACTGCAATTTGCACAAGGACCTCAAGACTTTCAGTACCAAAGCCAGGACTGGAATCCAAGGTACTTTTCTACTGGGCCAGTGTACCTTCTGCTTCTCTGTTCATGTTGTGTGGCTGAATATCTTGCACCGTTTTGGTAGTACAGATCCAATGGTCCCAACTGGGCTGCCTAACTCCCATGTCATTTGTTATGCATGGAGTCTATTCTGATGAAAAGGCAGTTGGCATCCAAATAAAGCCTATAGTTTGTTAATGGTATTGTTTCATTGTTACTTCCTTAGTTTTGACATGTGTACCTTGGTACATGATGGTTAATTTTATGTCTCAACTTGGCTGGGCCACAGGGTGCCCAGATATTTGGTCAAACATTATTCTAGGTGTTTCTGTGAGGGTGTTTTTGGATGAGATTAACATTTAAATCGGTAGACCGAGTAAAGCAGATTGCCCTACCTAATGTGGGTGGGCCTCGTCCATTCTGTTGAAGGACTGAGTAGAACAAAAGGCTGAGCATTCCACAAGTAAGAGGGAGTTCTCCTGCCTTATGGCCTTTGACCTTCATGCTGAGACATCAGTGCTTCCTGGTTTTAAAGCAGCCTGCTGGCCTTTGAACTCAAACTGGGACATTGGCTCTGCAAATTTTGGACTTGAAGCCTCCATAATCACATGAACTATTCTTTATAATAGATCCCTTTCTATGTATATAAAAGAGATTTATAAATATACAATGATATATATAATTTGTAGGTATATATATATCTTACTGGTTCTGTTTCTCTGGAGAACCCTAATTAATACATGTGATTATATAAGATAGTAACATTAGGGGAAGCTGGGTGAAGGGTATATAGAAATTCTCTGTCTTTGAAACTCTTCTCTATATCTAAAATTATTTCAGAATAAAGGGCTTCCAACAAGAAAAAAGGTAAAAAGGTCAGGCCAGAGTCTGAGTATTCCAGATTATCATAATTCCCCATTAAAGGGACTCTGAAGTCCTATGAGGGCAGATGGGTCAAATACAGCAGTAACAATGTGCTATAACCAAGATTCCGGATCCCAGACTAACAGCCTCGGTTTTCTCTGTATTATCATCTTCCACCTGAATCACTGAGGATATTTTTCTTATTTCTTCCCTTCACTCTGGCGCCATGGAGCTGTGAGCTTTCTGAGAACGGGGATGGTTCTCATTTATCTTTCTCTCCAGCATTCAGCCCCAGGACCACACGTGGTAGACTTTCACTGAAGATTTCTTTTTAATGTAGTTAATTCAGAAAAAAAATACAAAGAATGGCATGAATGATTTCATTTCTGTCTGTATGTCTAAAATAGTCAGCTAATTAAAAAAAATTTATTGAGAATCAAATGTGTAACGAGGCATTTGCTAGATAGGAGGGATGGAGAAACAGCACGCATTCCCAATCCTCAAGTGATTGACAGCCCTGTGGAGGGCCACAGAATTGGGAAATAATAATAATGAAAGTTATTTTTATTGAATATTTACTATGTGCTAGCTACTATACAGATTTCTTTTTATCTCATGTCATCCTTAAACAGGGCCACAATTTTGGTCCTGTCATTGTCTTCATTTTACCAGATGAGAAAATTGAGACTGTACAAGGTTAAGTCCGTGACCCAAGAATGTGGTGCTAGTTAAGTGGCAGAATGGGGATTTGAACCCATGACTGGCTCACCAGCAAAGCCTGAGCTTTTTACTACTGTGCTATGCAATCTTTCTGAGTTACAGCAGCTTTTTCCCACATCTTTTTTTTTAATAGAGTAGGTACGCTAAGAAGAAGGGTTCCAATTGTGTTTGTTCTTTCAAATCTTAACACTACTGGACACACAGTAAATAAAATAAATTCTTGTTAAGTTGAATTAAAGATATAAACCCTAGTGAAATAACCAGGGGCAGAGAGAATTCCTTCCTGGGAATATTCTTTTTTTTTTTAATAGCAAGAAATATCTCAGAGAGATGATCAATTCTTCTCTGGAATTATCCCCCTGTGTACTTAAAGTAATGAATCGCTATCAGTCTGAGGAAAACAATATTGTACTAATATATTGAGGCCCAGATAATGTGCTATGCATTGTGCCAATGTACTGTCCTCATATGGGGCCAAGAGCTGGCCACGGTCTCCAGGGCCCTTTCATCTATCAGCTGAAAGGGGAGCAGTGGATAAAGGCCTGAAAGCAAACTTAATGTAAGTGCTGCTTGGGGACAGGGGGATTATTAAGGCCCCGCGGAGCCTGTAAAACTGCCATCGCCCAGACCTAGAGCAGTGCCACTAGTCTACCCTGAGAAAGAGAGGTCAGTATTTCTTGTGAACAGAAGAGGTCACATTTTTGGGGTTGGAGGGTCATGATTTTGGAGGGTGCATTTGTAAAGTGACAAGGAAAGGCCTCACTATCAAGATACCTGGATTCTATTTCTGTTGGCATGGATATATGACCTGGGGGCTTATCTCCTAGCCTCTTGAGGTCTCAGTTTCCCTATCTGTAAATTGGGGCTTGTAATAGCATCCTTGTCTGCATCGTGAACAGTGCTTTTGAGACTGAAATAAGGGAATATGCATAATAATGACAGCACGTGTACAAAGTGGCATTTGGGTGTATTAACAGCACAGTGGAGTGTGGATTAAGGTCATACAGCAAGAAGAGCTCAGGTGTTAAGGAGTGCCAGTTCATGTTTCTAGTACTTCATTGCACGACTGAACAAAGGAAAGGTACCTACTTAATCTCCCTGAACTTTGGTTTCCTCATCTGTAAAAATGGGATCAATGCCTATCTCATAGGTTGCTGAGAAAATTAGAAATGATGTATGACAAGAGCTTGATACAGGATTAAGCCTCAAACAGACAATATACACTTTGTGAGCTTCATTTTGCTGTATCTGCCTCCTCCGTTAGACTGTGAGCTTTCTGAGGGTAGAAAAGATATATTTGTCTTTGCAGCTGAGTCTCACACATTGCTTGACAAGTTAGTAAAAACTAAAAAATATTTACGAAATGACTTAAGTATAGTTCCAGGATCAACTGGTATTCAGAGAAAACCCGTACTATTAATTTTTTTAAACTCTAATTCATTTGCACTTTTATCTTGCCCTAAACCTTAACTGTATTTCTTTCTACCCACTCTCCAAAAAGTAATGTAGTTGTTAATACTTGGAAATGTATTTATTTATTCCTCCAACCAATGTATATTTATGGAGGACCCATCCACTGTGTGTTAGACTCTGAGCTGGGTGGTGGAAACTACATCCAGTTCCTGGTGTTGTTGGAGAGATAATAGTACCAGCCAATGAGGTTGAGGGGATGGATGCATTGAGCCGTCCAGGCTGATTTCCCGGAGAAAAGTGGAGTCCCAGCTGAGATGCAATGGAAAAGGTGGAGTCAGAAAAAGGCAAAAGGAAATGATACGCAGACATTCAGAGAAATGCAGGTTGTTCTGGATGACTGGCGTGAACGTAGACGGGGGAGAAGGAAGTGAGGAGAGAGTGGCTGGTCCAGGGGCCACACATGAAGAGCCTTGTAGATTACATTCAAAGGCCTTGTCTTTTTCCCTTAGAGCAATCAGAACCCATGAAAACATTTTAAGGAGAGAGAATTACTGGATTTCCCTTCTCGAACCATTATTCTGGCTCAGTGTGGAAGATGGATAGAGAGGGAAAGCAAGGTCGCTGTCTTAGAATTGGCTGCGGCTAATATTCTCCCCTGAGGTACAAGGCCAATGCTTATAAAATTAAACCAAATTAGAAATCCGACACATAGCATCCAAACAATGATGAACCATTCACACCTTCTCTCATGTTCAAGGTCTCTCGAGTCTTACAAATGTCTTCTCATATCCAGCGATTTGTCCAGCCCCTAAGGAGATAGACAGGGCTCCACCACCCACCTTTGCTGATCATTCGTCTTTTCCAAAGACATAAACAACGTGCCAGGCCTTGAGCAGAGCTGTGCTAAATGAGAGCACGGTAGAGATGTGTGTGGTTTCATTTGTTGTCTGAAGCCACCAGATTCACCCTTCAAATTAGAAAAGGGGAAAAGATTGATACCGACATGCTCAAGGGCTGTCAGAAAATCCAAGCTTTACAGCTTGAAAATTCCTGGAAGAGAGAAATGTCTTGTGGAGAACATCCATTATATGCCTAGTGACGTGCTGGGTGCTCTCCCGGTTTCATCAGTCTAGTAAAGTGCCGAAGAGCATGGGCTTTGGGGCCAGAGAGACCAAAATCAAGTGCAAGTACTGGTACGTGCTAAGTGAATGACATTGGGCGAGTCACTTAACCCGCCCCATAGCATTGTCCACAGAATAAAATGAGGCTGTGCTTATAAGGTGCTTGGTCCCTGGTCAGCACATGACAAACACTGTTGCAGTAGTAATGGCAATTATGGTGTTGTATCGGTGGTGATGGTGTGGCCCCACAGCTTGGAGATTAGGGGAACCCGCCCCAAAGCCAGAATATATTGAGATCAAACCGCAGGTCTGCTATTCACTAAGATGTGCTCTTGGGCACCTTACTCAACATTTCTTTCTCGATTTCTCATCTGTAAAATGGGGATAATAATAGTTCTGACCTCAAAGGGTTGATGCAAAGATTAAATTAAAGGAGTTACAATTGTAGAATGTGAAGACATTTCCTGGAACGTGGTAAGCATAAATAAATATATAAGCTCATTTGTGCTCAAAACAGCAAGGTAGAGAATGTGTAACCCCAATTAGAGGAAGAATTGCTTCTTTATTCTGCAGAGGAGGAAACTGAAACAGAGAGGTAATATAAGTTGCCCCGTCACACAGACGGTAACGGGTGGAAGTGGAATTTGAATCCTGTTCTGCCAGATGGCAAGACTGGTGCTTTAGACTGTATCACTGGAAGCCTTATTCTTTTCTAGGTTTATCTCAAAGTCGTCATGACCTGAGGAACAAGCATCCGGAATAACGGAAATCTCTTAAAAAGCTCACATTTACTGTCTTCTATTTGCTATGCCCATATATTACATTTTATAGTTCTCCAACAATCCTATGAGCTAGGCTGTATTATTCCTATGTTAAAGAAGAAGACAGTAAGGCTCAGAGAGGTTAAGTTACTTGCCCAAGATCACACAGCTATTGTAACGAACTATAGAAATGACCCATGAAAGTGTAGTCTTACATGGCTATTGTAAAATGTCAAGGACGGGACCCAAATTCAGGCACATAAAACTCTAAAACCCATGCTCTTAAGCACTGGGCTCTCTCAGCCTTAATCCTCCAATATATTGAACAGTGGGATGCCCTTCTCGAAATTCAGTCCAGTATATTGTTTTATTTAAAGTGTGAGACCTAGAAGTGTATGTTCAACCAGCACAGACATGAAAATTGCTAAGGAAATTACCATTAATTGGGACCTTTTGTAATTAGTCTTAACAACAAACTAGCAGGCCGAGTATTAATCCCCTAACCTCTTTACAGATGAGAAAAATAAAGGCTCAGAGAATTTAAGTAACTTCCCCAAGTTTGCACAGCTCACACAGGAAAAGAGCTGGAATGGACACACATAACATCCTGACTCTCGAAAACTAAACTGTTTTCTCCAACAGCCATCATATTCAGGGGTGCATATAAATGTCAACAGAAAATAATGGAACAGCTATCATTTGTCTGCACCATGCCTCAACTTGCGGAGCTAAATGAATTCAAAATCCATTTTTTTTACAAGGCCATCACTTAGGTGTTTACCAGGCTAACTTCATTACACTCCAAGGCTTACTTGGGAGTATTGCCTTCCTCAGAAGGTTCTCTTAATGGCACACTCAGCTCCGTTAATTGGAAAGTGCTCTGTATGCATTAGCTGCAGCTGGCACTGCCCTCGATGGGTACTCCAGGGCCCTTTAGGGGGCTTGGAAGAAAACTCACAGAACATTGGCACCTCTGCGGCTGTTGAGAAAAGAAATGGGGCTTCTTTGATCCAAGGCATTGAGGTACCTCTTCGGAGCAATAGCTTCTCCTTTGTGGAAGCTGAGCTGATATTCAGCAGATATGCAACAGTACACTGTGGTGGCTGTTAAAATATTGAAATGCATCTGGACCAGTTCTTCAATAGCTGCTGCCTGAGCCCCTGAGTCCCCCTGACCATCCCAGACCCTCTGCTAGGACTCCCCAGATGTCTCTTTGATCCAGAAAATAAAGGACTAACACTCCACACAACAGAGGGCTCCAGACTCCACCATATTCAGGTTGGTTGATTGGTGTACTGTCCACATACCTGTCATTTAGTTCTTTGTTACCTCTTCCTAAAGACATTATTTATCTGGAAGACATGGAACAGTCAGACTATTCATATCAGCCTCTCTGTATTATTTTTTTGCCGTGTCTAACAGCTTGTACAGGTTCACGTAGATTCCAGCATAACTGGTATGTTCCATCTATTGTGTAAATGGTAGTATTCTAGTTAATGCTGACTTTTTCTTGGGCTTTTTTATTTCTTACTAAAATTCAGGTACGATCTTTGCCAATAGGTAATAGCTTCAAAAGAGTTGCCATCTCCTGCTTGTTAGGTTGTGTTTTCACCTGGTTTCCCTGGCACCTTGTGAAATGGATGCTCTGGCATAATTGCTTAAGTGCTCTTGTTTCTAATCCAAACTTGTCTTGGCCTGCCTATCTCATAACGTGAGACTGAATCATCTGACTTCTCTGCAGGAAGGGGCTGCCTCATGCCCACCTTTGTTCTGCCTCCTCTCTTGTTTGCTTGAAGTGAGCCAGAGGGGAGGCAAGGAAGGACAGACAAAACCATCCTGAGGTCTCACAGAAAGCCAGTCTTACCCATTCCTGCAGCAGTTATCTGGGAGGAGTGGAGAGCAGGTAATAAGAAGAAACTAGGAGGGAAGCTCAGTAAATGTAGGCAATTTGTTCTAAAGGAGGTGGAATTAGTTTCTCTCTCTCTGAGTGCCCATAAAAATCTCCTCCCCCCTTTATTAGCACATGTAACTCTTTGGATTCAGTTAGTCTGCAATAACAGGAACCTGAAATAAAACCCACTTCTACAGGAGATGGAGGTGTATTTGTCTCTTGGGTCAGATTTCAGAGGTGGGAATCCAGGGCTGAAATGGTAGCTCCTTACTCAAGGTGCGTTTAGAGAAGCTCCTGCCAGCTTCCTGTATCCCTAAGGTCTCGCTCTCCTTGGTGTGCTCCAAGATGGTACTGCAGCCATTGCATCCACATTCCTAGCAGTAGGGTGGAGGCAGTGGATTGAGCTGTAGAATGTAAAACCAGCTTTCTCTCAAGGTAGAACCCTGAAGCTGCCACAATTTACCTCCTCGTATATCCTGGTAGCCTTGAAGGACTCTCATGGCCACACCTACCTTTGAAGAAGGTTGGGAAATGTGGTATTTATTCTGGGGAGCAAGAAACCAAACTAAAATGTCTGTCACTGTGGAAGAAGAAACGATCAGCCATTGGGGTCCACCCTCAGTCTGTCGGTCCTTACATTGCATCAGATACCTGGCTGTGTGTCTGCCTTGACCATTAGAGAGAACTCTAAGAAGGCAACGACTGTATCTACTTCATTGTTCTACACCCACCATCTGTCACTGGGTTTCATCTCTAAGCCGTGCTCCGTGAGACTCTTTAAAAAGCACCTGCATCCCATCCTGTCCTTTCACAGCTTAAATCCTACAACAGCTTTCCATTGACCTTGGCGTCAAATCTAAACTTATTACCAAGGCCTGTAAGGCCCTTCCTCTCTAAACTCATATGCACTATACTCCCCAACGCTCATTATCACGATTCAGCCAAATGGCATTACTTCTGCTCCTGCAACCTGCCAAGCTGTCTCTTCTCAGGGCCTTGTGTGTGCTGTTACCTCTGCCTGGAAAGCTCTCCCCTGACTGATGTTTATTTAGTTGGCTTCTATTCACTGAGATCTCGGCTCAAATCCCTCTTAATATTTCCCTAACATTGCCCAACCCCGCATACACCTGCCCCACCATTACTCTCATGTCTCCTTATGCCATAAGAGCTATGGTCTTCCTATTCCTTGTCATTATCTGAAATCATTATACGTATGTATGATTTGATTGATTTACTTCTTGGCTCTTTACCTCCCAAATTAGAATGTAAGCTCCTGGTGGGCAGAGAATTTGCCTGTTTTGTAGTCCATGGTATCCTAGACAGTGGGATCCTAAAACAGTATGCAGTACCTAGCAAGTTGGTGATAAGCATTTGTGGCATCAATTGTTCAGCTAGTGAAGTGGCAAGATTATATCTTCAGAAGTTAAATTCCATTCTTTCCCTTTTTGTTAATTATATTCCCCCACAAAGTTGCAAAGTAAAACCTAGAAATCATCCTGGAAACCTATATGGATTCACAGACTTGTTGCCCGCTGCACCTCCTAGGTTAGGAATCTGCATTCATGCTTCTCCTATGAGATGGGAGGGATGTCTTTATTCTAGGGGTCGACTCCCCACCTGTTGCCAGGATGTTGTCCTGACCAGGCCAACCTCCACACCCCCATCTGCTATCCATATCTACAGTGTCATAAAATGAATAGGATCAGAGGCATAGGCAGATGGACCCAAGAGTAAACATTAAACATCAGTTGGAATGATGTGACTTAGAGAAGAGAGGCTCAGGGAAATGGAAACCAGTGGGTGTTGACCAGATATCTTGTCAGATATGTCACAGTAGGTTGACACCCTGATTCAGAGATGGTGAGACAGAAGATTAGAAGGGAGGCAGGGAGCATGGCTCATGTGTTTGAGGAACAGAATATACTGGGGATGTAGCAGGAGATGAGGTCGAAGAGGTCGCAGTGGGGAGGGTGGGAAAGTGGAGACACAGGAATAATTAGATCGAGGCAGTAACCCAGTGAGCGATGGACTAGGGAAGGAGAAATAGGGATGGAAAAGAAAATAAATTCCCGAAGCATTAGTGAAGGAGAATCAGAGCCTCAGGAAGCAGTCTAATAAGGGGAGGGAGGAGTGGGCAGTGGTGAAATAGAAGTAAAGGTCAAGGATGATTCCCCAAAAATATCTGCCCTGGGAGTTTGCACAGGGAACTTAAGTCTTTATCATGCATGCAAAGTGCTCAGTAAATATTTATTGAATCAAATCCAATTTCTCTCCCTTCTCTGCCCTTCTACTGAGCTTTTACTTTGTCCCAGACTAAATATAGAGTTCTCTGATGCCCAAACTTGGATTACATCCCCTCTTTGTCACTCCTAGTCTTGCTGAGTGGAACCGGACATCTCCCTTGACCCACAACATAACAGGTGAAGTTAGGACTAAATCCCAAGGCATCAGCCACCTTTGTAGCCTGAGACTGGGTCTTTCTGAGCCCAGATCAGCAGTGTTAAGATGGGTACCTTCTCCTGACTGCTCAACAGACACTTCTTTATACCCAACAGTAACCAAAAAAAATACAAACACCCGGCCTTGCTAGTAAGGTCTCCCAGGCCAGGCAAGCAGTGATAAAAGCTGAACCCAACCAAGTGGGCCATCCCAATGGTGCCCACCTGGTGCCATGAGCCATTCTGGCTGTCCTCACCTCTGTTTCACTGCCCAACCCTTTCTATGCTCATCAGAAGTTCTCGTCAGCTCTAGCAACAGGAAGTCACCAAACTTCCAAGTACAGCCAGCAAACTGGACACCCTGCACCTCCAGCAAGCATCCTTCCCAGTACGTCCCATTGGCCTCCATTAATATTTGGGGACTGACAGCTAAGATTGACTGCCTCATTAGCAGGCGTTGTGTGGAACTCTGACAATAATTAACAACTCAACAGTCTCATTTGCTGGCCTATCAGAGAAGTATTCAATCAAAAATGTAATTTGCCCGATGCCTCCATTTAGCATGAGAAGACTATTCCTTCAAAGTTTTAAATAGTCTAATTAAGAGGGAAGAAATAGAAGGGTAAAATTATTAACAGTATAGGTTTAATGTGAAATTGCTGGAGCGAATTAATAATGCAATAACCATTTTTAGCAGCTGTCTATCAGTTTGTGGGCCAGAGTAATTCAATTAGTCAGCAAAGGGCTGTTCTGATTATACGGTGGGGAACAAGTGCCATTTCATCTTCTGAAGGTGCTGTGGAATTTATTTCCCTGGGTTTAGGAGAGATCCCTACAAGACACTTCAAGACTCTGCACAGAGGCAGTGTCTGGGGAGCAAGGTGCCTAGTGGTTGGAGCAAGTGGACTTGCTTTCTCAGGGTCCTCAGGGTTGACCTCCTGCAGACTCAATTCCACAGTGTCAAGACCCTTGATTCAAAGCAGACAGTCTGCCCAGGTCAAGAATTCTGGCTAGGCCTAACAGGATCCCATCCACATCCCCTTCCAGCAAGCTGATACTGCAGTTACACTGGCCAGTGGCTTTTTCTTTTCTCCAGTGTATACGGTACTGCCACATTGTCATGCCTGTGCTCATGAAGACCTTTCTTTCGAAAATGCCTTCCTGGCGTCTGTGCACTAAATCATGTCAGTCCATCGAGGTCCAGCTCAAATCTCATTAGCATATAGGTTTCTTTCCCTCAAACGAGCATTCCAGTTGCAAGGTTCTGCACTTCCTCTTTACCTGTAAACCTGGACAATAGGGCGAATCCAACTGGAGCGTGAAGAAGCTCAGGTGATGGCTGTCAGAAAGGCAGGCAGTGGATCTAGAAAGAACACAACCTTTGGACCTAGACTGACTTGGATTGTAATTTTGGTTCAGCCACTTAATGGCTGTGTACCCTTAGGTAATTTCTTCCACCTTTCTGTGCCTTAATTTCTTCATTTGTGAAATAGAGATAAAAATTCCTACTTTGCGTGAGGATGATGGAGAATGTATGAAAAGTCCACAGTACATAGTAGGTACTTTAAAATGGTCACTGGTGTTTTAACGCACTTACTACAGTGCCAGGCTTACAGTAAATGTTGGCTTCTTTACCCTTTCTGTCCTGTTCCTTTGCATCTCCACAAGTCTTTGTCTCTAGGAGTTGTCTAGTAGTCAACTCTTTGAATGTAGTTTTCTTTTTCTTTTCTTTCCTTCTTTTTTTCCTCATCTCCCTGTTCCTTTGTAAACTCATGGAAAGTATGATATGTATCATATACACTTTGCACCCCGAGTAGTGCCCAGCTTTCTGCCTCGCCCATGGGAGGCTTGAGTATCTGCTGTGGAACCTGGAAGTATGTATAAGGTTAAAGGAGGAAGAGCTGTTCCCATGAAGATTTGTGAGTGAATGTGAGTTCAGGGGTTTGTGACTGCCCTAAATCATAGGACATGCCCTAACCCGTAGGGTATTCAAATCCATATGTACAATTTTTCTTGAGTATCTGAAAAAGTTAATCAGTGTTTCTATGTGAAGATACAATATGGTGTAATGGTTAACCTGCTGTTAGTTACAGCTGAGTGTGCATTTCAGCTATTTCTCTTAGGCTTGTAAAGACCCCTCTCTGAGTCTCAGTTTTCTCATCTAAAATAGGTGGTAATACACCTACTTACTGAGCTGTTATGAGGATCCAGTGAGGTTTTGTACATAAAGCATCTGCCACATAGTAGGTACTCAGTAAGTGGTAGCTTTGTAGCATTATGTGGAAGAGAGATTCCAAATAATGGAGTCCAGGGAGACCAGGGACAGTGATGGGGAGGGAAGCTGAGACGGGCTGCGGAGCATCCTGGGAAATGCCCACCTGCAGCAAGTTGAAAGCAAGGAGGTGATTTGGTGGGTGGTTGCACAAGCATGAAAGGGTGTGTGGAAAGAACTGTGGCCAAAGCTAAATTGATGTAGTTTTCCAGGGAGGAAATACACATTACAGGGGCTGTTGGCACTAACGGCGAGTTGTATATGTGGCAAAGGGCAGGAGTATGGTTCCCCCAATGGCCCACTCATTGATTCCAAGAACACACCCTATGCATGTGCCATGGACACGATCCTGGAGTAGAGGTTACATGGGAAACAAAGGTGCTTCAGAGGAGACCCCCACCCTGAGATGCTTATGTTCAGAGAAGGAGATAGCATTGGGGTCAACACGGAGTTGACAGAACCCAGGCATCTTTCCTTGGGAGCCTGCAGTGTCAAAGGGAAGGCTATCTGGTACAGATTTCTTTCTTTCTTTTTTTTCTTTTTGTAGAGATTGGCACCTGAGCTAACAACTGTTGCTAATCTTCTTTTTTGTTTGTTTGTTTTCTCCCCAAATCCCCCCAGTATATAGTTGTGTATTTTAGTCATGGGTCCTTTTAGTTGTGGCATGTGGGATGCTGCCTCAACATGGCCCAATGAATGGTGCCATGTCCGTGCCCAGGATCCGAACAGGCAAAATCCTGGGCCACTGAAGCAGAGTGCGCAAACTTAACCACTCAGCCATGGGGCCAGCCCCTGGTAAAGATTTCTGTCATAACCATATATTCACCATGGCCAAGACAATTCTAATGGAGGGAGCTGATCAATCCAAAGCAGTGTGCTCTATGAATACTCATGAGTGTGTTCTTACTCAAGTGAGTTCCTGGAGCTGGCTGAGGAAGGAACCTGAACGCCAGGAAAACAAAACCCATCAGGTTCCTGTTGGTAACAATAAATATAAAAATAACAAGAAGCCCCATGATTCTAAGGCTTAACACAACTCTACATTTATTTCTGTCTGACCATATGACAGGTTCCCGAGCTAAGGGCACCACATGCCTTGTCCTTTAACCATAGAAATCAATATTTTGGGAGATAAGCTGTACACCCTAAAGAGAGGTTCTGATGAAGGAAGTGATGGAGACCTGGCCCAATGAAAGCAGAGATGCTGACGGAAGGAGACAGACACTTGGCAACCACACTTCTCAGCTAAATGCTCCAGGTTTTCTGACCTATCCACAGACAATGAAAGTGAGTTTCTTTGGTACCTGTGTTCAGCCTGCTTGAGGATAGACTATCCAGGCTGGCTTCTTTGCTATATTCCAACTGATTACTTTACCCCAAACTTGTAAACCACAATTCATTGTTCTCAGATCACCTGCTCAGACTGCTCTCTTTTCTTCCCACTCTCCTACTAGTCCTGTTTTTGCTTTTTTTCCCTAAGAAATGGTCTCATGGCTGTCTCCCTCTTATACGGTAAACTGCAGGTAACTAACTAAATATCTCTGGGTTATTGTCTGATGAAAAGCTTGGGCTTTGGTGTCAGCTGCACGTGGGTTCAAATCCCAGGTCTGTTTCTCTGTGGGTGACCTTGCATGAGTGAGTTAACTTCTCCAAGTCTTGATTTTCTCATCTGTAAAATGGGAATAGAAAAGGGTACCAAGGTCATCAGTCCTGTGAAGCATTTGAATAAGGCAATGCATAGAAAGGCTTTAGGATAGTGATTGGAGCTCAGTAATCAAATGCCTTATTTAACTTACTGTTACCAGCATGGCCAAGCATGTCATTATGAGAGTTGGTCAGACATTTCTTATAACACCAATGAAAAATAATAGCAATGCCAAATTACCTACACTTGTTTTATGAAGGCAAAGGTGTTGACGTGAGACCTGATGACACTAAGGCAGGGAACAAAAAGAGGAAGGAAGGAACAGAGGTTCCTGCAAGAGCAGGTGAAGCTGCCACGGCTATAGGATGGATGTACCAAGAGAAATGTGCACTAAAAAGCATCTCCGAGTTGGAGGGTGGGGTAGGGGTGAAAACAATTCAGACACCTGCATAAATTCTTGGGATCAATATGTGTTTTGAGGCAATTTTTAAAAATAATCTTAAGAGCTCTGATGAGAGATAGATCTTTTACAGCAGGAGTCCTAGGAGGATCGTTACTGGTTTTATGGATATTGTGGTACTTGAATTAGGCCTTGGAGTTGGGACAGGGGATGGCATTCCCCCCAAGGGACAAAGGACAGTAGACCACTTTGGGTGGAGAATGACGAAGAATGGAGGAAGTAAGTTGTGGAAGATGGAATGGAACTTAATCATAAAGGACCTTATTTCCAGGCTTGGGTGTTTTTACTTGACTCCACGGGCAATGAGAGGACATTGGACACTTTTGAATATGCCTGAGTGTGTGCAGCCATGTGAGTGTGTGTGTGGGCGGTGTGTATGTATCCCTGTGTATGGAGGGAGAAAAGAAGGTGGTGCAGGGAAAGAGAAGAACACATGATCCAAGCTGGGTATCTGGAAGCTAGGTCGTTCTTAATCCTTATTGGTCTACATGATCTAGGATATATACAAAACCATAGGAACAGCAAGGCCAGGTCTGAGTGTGTTTGAGAAACTGGAAGAAGTGCTCAGGGACAGTAGATAATTCCAAATGAGAAGGCAGTTCCTGGAGCCAGCCCTAAGCTCCCTTTAATGTGTCTGTGTATCAGGGAGGCTGTATGAGCACGTGTGTTTCTGTGTACACATGCACCTCTGCATTTCCTTTTATACATAGGAAACGTAGTCCAACTTTTCTATTGCTCTGAGACCACAAGCCCCAGATGTTGAGATCTGGCAGGAAGAAGCTCATCTTCTGCTTCGTTAAAATGCTACTTGAAAGACAACTGTCATGGTCAGTGGGCTTTCCTCTTCTCACTGGGAGATTCCTCATCCCTCCCTACAAGGTTCTTAAGAAGCAGCTATTAAGTGTAAAACACTTAACAGAATGCCTAACATACAGTAGGAATTCAGTGTATAAACATTATTACTGTGATGAAGATAATGGCGTTGGTGGTAACGGTGGTGACAGTGGTGATGGTGGTGATGGTGGTGATTAAGCAGGAGCTGTGGCTCTGAGCAGAGTTCCTAAAAAGAAATGTCTGATATTTTGATAATTGGGATTGAGAAATTGATTCTTTTTTTTTAATTTTTAGGAAGCAAATATGGGCATATTCTTTTAGCATTTAACTAAGGGTCAAGAGACTCAGATTTTGATAAAACTCCTACTCTCTGGACCTCATTTTCCCTCTCTGTAAAATGAGGGATTAGATTCTAAGGATCCTAAATACTTTGGGCAACTTGTCCTGAGTCATTTGCTAGTCAGGGGCAAAGCTTCCAGTCCTTTCACCTCAGAGTCCTGTGGTTGAGTAGGGGAGGCAGGTCTCGGCAACACCAGCAAGTATATGCTCCTAGTGAGAGCCATTCAACAATGGAGCATGCTCCTTTGTGAGGTGATGAGCTCCCTGTCACTGGAGCAGAGCCTGGTGGCCACTCTGCAGGGATGATCCAGAGAGATTCCTCACTTGGCTCCAAAGTTGGATTAAATCACTTCTGCTAAAGTTCCTCCAAAGTCTGAGATTTAAGGATTCTAGTTTGAATTCTTGGTTCCCACCTTCTGGCTCCTTTTAAGATTGCCCCACCCCCAGGGCAGACCAACCACACTTCTGAAGCAATCGCCCTCCCCAGGGGTGAAAACTGGTCAATGGCTCTGCTAGACCTCATCAATGAACACTGGGTCAATCACAAAACAGGAGCTGTTCCCTACAACTCCTTCCTGCTCGCTCAGCGCTTCTCAAAAAGTGCAGGTGGCACCGTTCTTCCCTAGGCACAAGACTGATTTTGCAATGACAACTCCAAGTCTAGAAACACAAGGGCCAAGAGAAGCCATGTTAGTGCTGATTTGGGCTGTCAAGGCGTGAAGGTCTCATTATGGGTACATGAGCCCAGACCTGGGGGCAAAGAAAGAAAATGCAAAGACCCTGCTCTTCAAAGAACCAGTTGGCTGGTGGAGATGAGGACCTCCAGATGTGAGAAGCAATTAGAGGGAGATACAGCCCAGGAGAGAGCTTCCTGGCTGTTGACCTCCAGATGCGTGAGCCTGCACAGGTCGCTGCATCTTCAACCACAAATGGACTTTGATTAGAATCGCATTGCTGGGCTCTTGAAGCGGACGAGCTTGAGATTGAGACAGGCTGCGTTTGAGTCTGCACTTTAATGTCCCCAGCTATAAAGTGGCACTGCTGATCCTTACCTCTCCGGCTTTGTTATGAGGTGTAAGTGAGGAATATGTGCAAGGAACTGAACCTCATCTCTGGCAGACGATGAATGCTCAGTGACATAAACCCCTTCCTGTGCCACCTCTGCACCTGTAAGGTCCCATCTGGTCTTCATGTCCTATGAGTCTATTGTTTGAAGTCACCAATTTCTTTGAAAGAAGCATTTTTAGAGTACAAAGGCAAAAATCCTTGACTCCTCAAACTTACAGCCCACACCCAAAAGTACCCACTGCTTGGCAATTTGATGCACACACTTCCAGAACTGTTGGCATGCGTTTACATAGATGAATTTTAATCCAAATGGGATCACACTGTATATTTTTTTTGGAAACTTGCTTTTTCAACTTAATACAAAGGATTAAAGATATCTCCAAGTGAGTTGACACAAATCTAGAATATTCTTTGTCACTGCTGAGTGATATTCCATAGTAGAGCTGTATCATGATCTGCTTAACCACCCACCACCAATGGGCCTCTAAATTGTTGAGTTGTTTTACTATTATAAATAATGTTTCAGAAAACAGCCTCATGCAGGTGTTTTGTTCCCACGTTTGAATATTTTTAAGTTCCTTAACGTGGAATTATATGGTAAAAGGAAAGTTACTGTAAATTTTGATAGGCGCTGCCTAATTGCTCCCTGAAACTATGATTCCAAGGGTTAAACTAGTCATTATTGAGCATTTATTGACTTAAAACCCACTATAAGTCAGGCATTCTGGCAATATGCAAAATGAATCAGGCACAGGGCCTCCCTTGAGAAGCTGATAATTTGTTAGGGGCACATACTTTGTAAATGGTAACAATTCCAGGGATAATGTCCTGAGCTCAGGGTCGATAATAAGGGGCCTTCTGAGGAATGTGGCTTTGAACTTGGTGAAGGACAGGAGGATTTTGGGTTATGTCATTCTTAGGGGAGTCCTACGTTCCAAAGATGTGATCAAGGAAGACTTCCAGAAGGAGATGGTCCTAGAGTGGCAATATAAGAGAGGAAGGAGACTCGGGGCCGGCCCAGTGATGCAGGGGTTAAGTTCACATGTTCCGCTTTGGCAGCTTGGGGTTTGCCGGTTCGGATCCCGTTTGTGGACCTAGCACCACTTGTCAAGCCATGCTGTCACAGACATCCTACATATAAAGTAGAGGAAGATGGGCACAGATGTTAGCTCAGGGCCAGTCTTCCTCAGCAAAAAGAGGAGGATTGGTGGCAGATGTTAGCTCAGGGCTAATCTTCCTCAAAAAGCAAAAGAGGAAGGAGACTTGAATAGGAAAGTCGAGAGGGGCGGGCATTGTCCATGAGCACAGGATCTCAAAGAAGGC
Organism: Equus przewalskii; assembly: GCF_037783145.1. Lineage (NCBI taxonomy): Eukaryota > Metazoa > Chordata > Mammalia > Perissodactyla > Equidae > Equus > Equus przewalskii. The sequence goes on along the minus strand of NC_091856.1, from coordinate 21,121,308 downwards.
AGGCTTTGTGATCAGATAGACCTGAATCTTGGATTAACTTCCTACTAACTGCATGACCCTGGGCGAGTAACTTAACCTCCAAGAACTCCCATTTTCATCTATAAAATGGAGGTAATAGTCCTAGTGACCTCAGAGAGTTGCTGTTCATCATATCACTAAATACATCACGAGCACATACAAGGGGCCTTAGCATTGTTCTAGAAAATGGGGGCGCAACAGTGAACAAACCACATAACCCCCCCTCCTCACATGGAGCGGACATTCTAGTTGAGGGCAGAATGAGGCAATCTATGGTCAAGAGCTTAACACAGTGCCTAGAACATACTAAAGCGTTTTAATTTAAGCCATTAGGGGAAGAAGGCCTCGTAAACGTGCAGAGGGCATGCAAGACAGGTGGGATGTTGACCCAGGACTTTTTAAGAGGTCCTGAAAGTTCGTTGTTCTCATTCTTCCCTTTCTTTTTATCTTCCAGTCTGCCTCATCCATGTTCTCCCCTTTAAATTAGTCCCTGTTAATGTTGCCTCTTACAGCAGCTGAAGAACAACTTTTTGGCTTTTATGCTATTAAAATTATTTAGAGCTTCCACGTAGAGCAGAACCACCTGGCCTGGCTTCTCTGAGCCTGGCAGATCTGCTGGGGGGACGGGGAGAGGGGCTGCTTCTGAGACAGGAGCTACTGCTCAGCAAAAAGGTCCTCCTTCGTCCAGCAAAGCAGCTGCTGTCCCAGGGAGGAAGATGCTCTTGGAGCTCACGTCCTCTTTAGAGAGCACCTGATCCAACCCCGACCTTCGCTGTGCAGTGTTGGGAGGAATAGGAGTCAATATTTGAAAGAAGACTTGTCCATTTTAAGAACTGAATTGCAAAGAGCAAGGAGGGTTGTGCTTGCCAGCCATGAACTGAGGACCACCACACCCTAACGTCTAACATATCAAATGGCTTTTTTTTTAACAACCGACACAATCTAAGAAACTGCAAGAATTGTTCTGTGGTCAGCAGAGGAGGAGGGGCCTTGTAGCTCTTAGAAAACAAGTACGAGACCTCCTGACCTTAACAGAGATGGACCTTTATTCCCAGGTCAACACATCTCAGAGGGCGAAGAGGCGTTTGAAAGAGGTCAAGGTCCTGTCCAGTAGAATTTTGAGGACATTTAAGGCATTCACAGTATGAAGTCCAGGAGAGTTGAGATATTATCTTTTAGACCTGTGTCAGGAAGTTCAGTTGACCGTGGAGGCTGTGTTCCTCTTCAACGTTAGGGTAAACAAAAGCCCAGAGACGAGACAAGACTTATCAAGGTCACACAGCCAGTTAGGAGCAAAATTAATTCCAAAGTTGAGCGCTTGTAACCAGTGTCTCCAACCTCCATCCCAACCATATCAAACTTGTCCCGTTCTTTAATACAAACCTGCACCGAACAGGTCAGCTGGAGCTGATCACCAACAATGGTCATAACTGCTATGGGATCAGCCTTGATTCTCACGTCAGGCTGTATGCCAAGCAGTCAATGGACACAACATCAGAACATCCTATATGGGAAGCACAGTCTTGGCCCCATTTTAGAGATGAGAAAACCAAGCCTCAGGGAAATTTACAAACTTGCCCAAAATGACATATGTAAGTAAATGGCAGCAGTTTTTAACTTGTGGTATTTATTTTACCATTAATAGAAGAAATCGCTACTCATTAAAAACTGGAAAATAGATAAATTTTAAATAAGTATATTTTTAAAGCCTCATACAACATAAATGTTGGTCGATCCATATTCTGGAGTTTTGTTTTGGTTCCTGTTTTTTTTTAACCCGACCTTGTGGTTTTATTTTTATAAGACTGTAATCATAGTGCACTCCACTTCTGGTTCTAACCTAAGAGAGCTCCATATTATTACGCCATCTTTGTAAACATCATTTCTAATGGCTGCATAATAGTCCACATAATGGATGTGCCAGAGAGACACCCAGAAAAGGGAAGAAAACACAGAGGGAGACAAGAAGGTGGCGGAAAATTGACATTTGGAGGCAGAATGTAAATAAAAAAAGCACCAGGGAGACTGGGCGAAGCCCATGGGATTTGGCCATTATGTGATTCACAGGGTAATTTAGGCAGGTTTTGTAGGAAGGGTCTCCATGCAGGAGAGAGTAGGAGAGACTGCAGAACTGCTTGCATTTCGACCCTGGCTGATCGCAGCAACCTCCTGACCCATCCACCAGCCTCTAGCCTGGCGACAGGTGACAAGAAGTTCCCCTGAGTATGAGGCTGTCCCTCTCTACGCACCAGTCCCAGTCACCACCTGCAGGAAGCCCTCCCTGCCTCTCAGGCCCAGGAGCATACCCTCCCTCTTCTCCGGTAGCTCTGGGTGCCTTGCCCATCCAAGCAGGTAGGGGGCGCTCCCCTAAGGCAGGCACTGTATCTACTGTGTTCACACCACAGTCTCAGGGCCCAACGCAGTACCAAGAACGTAGTTGGTGCTCAGATAATTTTACCGAATGAATTGGTTAACCAGTTAACTGATTAATCAGCATAGGCTACCTCACACTTCCCTTCCACCTTCCCTGCTCCTTTGTGGTGCTGGTCAGTCATTAATGTGCATTGGAATCATCTGGGGACCATGTTAAAATGCAGATTCTGATTCAGAGGGTTTGGGATGGAGCCTGAGATACTGCATTTCTAACAAGCTCCAAGGAGAAAGCTATGCGTCTTTAAAGCACAAGTTAGGAAATTCTATTTTTTTCAGACCCAGGCGTTTTAGCATCCTGTACTTTAATGCATTCATTCATCATTCATTCATTCATTCAATAAATACTGGCCAAGCATCTACGATGTTCTAATTTAGGCCCTGTGCTTGGAACTGAGGGCTCAATCGCAATCCCAGGAGATGGGGTCCCTGCCCTCTTAGAGCCAGTAGTCTAGTGGGAGAGCCTGGCATTAATGCAAAAATTCGCCAATTAATCAATACTTGCAAACTGAGCTATGTGTCAGAGGACAGTAGTGTAATGAGAGTTAGCTGGGATGGGGTGGATTGCCTCAACAGGGGATCAGAGCAGCTACTGTAAGAAAATCACAATTGATCTGAGCTCTAAAGGGTGAGCAGAGTTAAAGAGGGAAAGGAATGAGGGAAAAGCATTTCAGACAGAGGGAACAGTATGTGCAAAGACTCTGTGGGTAGCAAGAACATAGTCAATATCACTGGGGTCTTTGCAATCCACAGGAGAGCACAAGAATTCCTTGTGACTTGAGCAAAAAAAATGGCAGGAAAAATCTCCCTAGAGAAATGAGCACTTTTATTGCCCAAATGGCTGGAACAATAATGTTTCCTAAAGTATTGAGCAATCTTGGATCAGTGAGAAAGGTGAGGATGGAGTTGAAACAGGGGGAACCAAATCTACTTTTCCCTAGTATAGGAGGAGATGTGGTATAGCCAAAAAGGGTACTGGTTTTTGATGTCAGAAAGAGCAAGACCTACATTCAAATCTTGCTTCTATGTATCTTGCTAACCATGTATCTTGGGCAAGTCATTTAAATCTTTCTAAACTTAGTTTCCTTATCTGTAAATTGGGGATAATAATGCAGTACCTACCTTGTAGGGCTGTGATTGGTCTTTTTTGAGCTAATTTGTATAAAGCAGCCACTCAGTTAATTTCCCTTCCTTCCTCCCAGCCTTTCAACCTCAGACAACCCAAAGGTCTTCACCAGCACTTTCCATTGATGGTGGGCCATCGGTTGTGAAGGGAGGCAACAGTTGGAAACCCCAACATGTGCAAATAAGGTGACCCTCTGAAGAGTAAATGGTGAAAAATTGGCTTCTAAAGCTTGTGTACGTGCTGGTCTGCTGGTCCAAAGCTTTTTCCAAAAGATAAGGTGGGTCACAGCCACAGGAACTCCTTGGCCCTTTAGCAAGTCTAAGGCTGCTGCTACAGACATGTTAAGACATGAGCCCAGGTAATCACCCTGTAATGATGACATTGACGTGTCTGTGCGGATGGTGCTCCCCACAGCAGGAGAAGGCAGCCTGGAAGTTTGGCAAAATGAAGCCTCCGGGGGCTGGCCCCGTGGCCAAGTGGTTAAGTTCGCGCACTCCGCTGCAGGTGGCCCAGTGTTTCGTTGATTCGAATCCTGGGCGCGGACATGGCACTGCTCGTCAAACCACGCTGAGGCAGCGTCCCACATGCCACAACTAGAAGGATCCACAACGAAGAATATACAACTATGTACCGGGGGGCTTTGGGGAGAAAAAGGAAAAAATAAACTGAAGCCTCCGTAAGAAGAAAATTTGCAAAGAACATCCTATAATTTGAGGGAAGTGGTTGTGGGGCTGCCCTCAAACGTGGGCTCCACCTGTGTGAATCTGAGCACAGAAATATGCCAAGGCAGCATCTGAAGCTTTGAGACCAAGCAGATCTGAGTCCACAGCCCAGATGGGTCAAGTGCTGATTTTATAACTCTGGGCTGCTGATTTCTCCTCTTAGAACCTTCATTTACTCATCTATAAAATTGGGATCCCAGGATCTACCTTGATGGTCATTGGAAAGGATTAAATCAGTCAGTGGACATTAAGCACCTCCAGCGTGCTCAGCCTTAGGAGGCACCATTATTGCTGTGGCAAGGGGACCAGTGAAAAGAGGGCAGCTGCTAATGAAGGCAGGCATGACTCTTGGCCCTGCCACTCAGCGCTGGGCGACACAAGCACATCCTCTTACCTCTCTGAGCCTCGGATGTAAAGGGAGTGACAATCTCTGCATGACAGGTTTCTGATGATGATGCTCAAGATAAAGATATGTCAATAAGGCACTTTACAGTGCCTGGACAAAGTAGGCCCGCAGTAAAGGGCAGCTATATTATTATGATATTACTAGCATTATTATTATTAATCAAACAACAGGGACTAGGATAAGCTTTGTTTAAACTTGACCTGCGTGGCCGGAAGAGAAAAAAGACTCACGAATTAGATGTGTTCTGCTGAAGTGCAAAGCTATTGTCCTTGAAGCTACTAAAGATTTACTTGGATTATCAATTTCATTCCCATTTTACAGATGAAGAACTGAGGCCCAGGAAGGAGAAGCATTTTCCCATGTTCACATAGCTAGTTAGTAACAGCCTGGACTGAACCTGACTCACAGCATCCAATGCTCTTTCTACCACCGCATAGCAACTCTCATTCAACAGCTTTCTTGGCGTTCAAGAACCTCGTCAACATGGCCCAAGTTCTTCTTCCAGCTGTGTCCCCCACTGTTCCCCTAACAAGAACTCTGCCCCAGCCAGGCTGCTCAACTTACTGTTAATTGGAAGCACCCTATATTTTCCAGACTCTATACCTTTGCCCTTGCTGTTCTTCCTGTCCAGAATGCCCACCCCACCCTTTCTTTACCTAAGAAAACATTTCCACTAATCTGCTCCTTTTCTTGTCTTTGGGGCTCTGGAGCAAGAGATGCACCCACCGCGGTATGCCATGAGAGAATGTGAATTTTCAGATCTTACCAAAGCATGAGTCCCCCATAATTTCCACAAGGAAGGGATGTGAAGAAACTTGGTCCACGTGGCTCCACTCACCTTCTCACACACGCCCGAGAGTTACGAGCAGTATAGATTATTTTAATGACAGTATTACTTCCAACTGCGTGTCTCCCATCTGTTCTTCCCCAATTACCAATGCAGAAACCCAGCATGCGTCTCCATTCTGGCAGTAGAGAATGAAATATAAGTGCTATAAAAGGGAGTACATTCTTTGAACAATACAGTTGGCACCTGTGAAGATTGCCTTGCGTTTCAGACTCTCCTGCATCTTCGAGAGGGAGCCAAAGCCTCCTTCAAGAAAATGCCACAGCACGCTCAAATCGTCCTTCCCCTTCCCCCAAGCCAAGGGCTACTGAGAAATGGCAAAGCCAGTGGAGTTTTGTCCAAGGAAGATCCTGGGGTGCTTGTGGAAGTGGCCCAAACTAAGGTGGGAAGAAAAGAGAGTAAATGAGAGTCCATTTGCCACATCAAATGCACAAAGTAGGGGACGAGGCTGGGAGAGATGACATAAAGCTGGTTCCATGCATACTGGTAGATTTTAAAGATCCAGAATCATGTCATGCAAAGTAAACTTGAGAGTGTTATCATTGCTTTTTTTTTTCTATGAGGAAGATTGGCCCTGAGCTAAGACCTGTTGCCAATCCTCCTCTTTTTGCTTAAGGAAGATTGTTGCTGAGCAAACATCTGTGCCAATCTCCCTCTATTTTATGTGGGATGCTGCCACAGCATGGCTTGATGAGCAGTGCTAGGTCCATGCCTGGGATCCGAACCTCTGAATCCCAGACCACGGAATGGGAGCATGGGAACTTAACCACTACACTACCAGTCCAGCCACCATGATTCCTATTTTTGTACACAAGGAAACAAAGGCTTAGAAAGTTTAGGTCACTTGTATAAGCTCACACAGCAAGGAAGTGGCAGACCCGAGTTCAAACGCTGCTCCCATAAGGAAGCCAATGTTCTTCACCACCATGCAGATCCTAAAAAAGTGAACCCACCTGCCATACCCCAACCACAGATGAGTTGACGTCCCTCTTTGCACGCCCAGACCTACCAAGCAAAACCCCAGCTGGCGTCAGTCATCCTTGTTGCGGCAATAGACAAAATTAGACGCAGAAAGGAAAAGAAGGAAGACCAGCCAAGTCCTAGGTTTCAGAAAAAAATCATTCTTCAGGCAAAATACACTTTGAAGGGGGAAGAAAGCCCTAAATGTTTTATTAGAAATTCAACAACTACAAATATTAACAGCAAGGTTATGAATTATTTAAAATTCAACTACCTAAACCAGCTTATAAATTAAACATGAAAGGTTGTTGTCAGAAAGAAAGAGTCCAGGTTTGCTCTTGGCTCTTACGAAGAAAGAAGGCTGACTTCCTGTTTACTGATCACCTACTGTGTGCAAGTGCTCTGCATTTCTCTGTTTCCGTTTGGACGCTTACACGGAGCCTGGGAGAGGGAGAGGTGATCGGTTGCGTCTTACAGATGCAGGAAACCCAAGGTTTGAGCCAGAAAGTGATTTCTATACAGACTCACAGTTAGTTAATAGGGGAGCTGAGACTCAATCAACATTTGCCTGGATTCAAAGCTCTCTCTTTCCACTGTAGCAGGCTGCCTCTCAGCTGAGAACACATGCAGGTGTACAAGCAGAAAGTAGAGGCCTTAGAAAGGTCGCATTGAATACAGATAATGACCTACAGGTCCCAGTGCCCTGAGCATCTCAGAGAAGCGAGGCTCCAGGAGGTAGAATGCTGGGGGCTTAGTCACACTGCTGTTTTTATTGCCGCTGCTGCTGCTACTGCTGTCTTGTTTCTAGGTAGGTTTTTATTTTGAACTCGTTTTAGATTTACAGAAAAATTGCAAAGATAATGCAGAGAGTTTCCATAGTGACCTCACCTGTTTTCCTCTATTGTTAACATCTTACCTTACCAGGGGGCACGTTTGTCAGAACTAAGAACCAACATTGGTACATTACGGTTACCTAAACTGTAGACTTCATGTGAATTTCACCAACTTTCCCAGTCATATCTTCTTTTTGTTCCAGAATCCAATCCGAGATACAGCATTGCATTTAGTTGCCACTTCTCCCCAGTCTCTTCTGGTTGTGAGATGGTTTTTCAATCTTTGCTTAGTTTTCACGACTTTGACAGTTATGAGGAATACTGCTCAGGCATTTTGTAGAAAATTCCTCAGTTTGGGTCATACCATTTCTACAAGCTGTGTGACAATGGATAAGTGACTTAAACTTTCCTAAATTATCTTATCTTGTTGTAAAGTATTAAATAAGAGGAAGCACAGGAAGTCCCCACCCAAGGCCAATGCTCTCAACCATCATAAGGATAATTCTGTGAGACTGATCTTACTTCTGTATGGTGTACTCTAGGGCATCAGGTTGCTTTGCTGTAAAAATCACAGAATCCCAGACCAGAAGGACTAGTAGGATCATAGTCTCACCTGCCTTTGCTGCTTGAAATGCCTATTCCAGGGCAGATTGCTCCAGCAAGGAGGCGTCCACTGTTTTATAAGGCACCCATGCCATCCTCGAACCACCGGTTCTTTCTCTGCCCCACTTCTGGTCCATTGTGAGGCTCAGACCAATCCTAGTCCACTCAGCCTTACTCTATAGAACACTAGTTCATTGCTTCCCTCCCAGCAAAACTCTAACACAGCCTCACTGTATGACCCTCTCAATGGATTCCCTTGCTTTTTATTGCACTGAGAAACATAAGCAATGAGAAGATTTAAGTCTATGAGTTCACTGGTATCTGTACCCCATAGTCCACCTTCTCTTTTTTATGACAGATGCTCTCCCTGCTCCAGTCTAAGTGCAAGCACTCAACTTGGTCAGAGGTGGATTTATCAGAAGCAAAGGGAGCCTGAGCTTCAGAGCCCTTCACTTGGCTGACCCCTGTCAGTGCTGGTGATTTCTGGGGCATGTAGAATGTTTGAGGTGGGGTTGCAACCAGGAAGGTTTGTATGTAAGCATTTCCAGTAAATTACCTAAGGCACGGTCCTCAAGGTGAGGGTGAGCAATTTCTCAAGGCATTTATGGTTTTCACAATTAGGGGGATGAGTGCTACAGGCATCTAGTGGGTAAATGCCAGGGATTCTGCCACACATCCTGCAATGCACAGGACAGCCTGTCACAACAAAGAATTTTCTGACCCAAAAGGTCAATCTTGCAGAGACTGAGAGATCCTGGCCTAAAGAAATCTCAGAAGAAAGATACGTGTATCTATAAAGTGTTGTTGATTTGTTGTAATTTCTTTTCTTGTGCTAAGTAAATATTCATTTCCAAACCTAATTTTGAATTCATGACTTTGAATTCTTTTTCCAGAGAAGGCTACCCAACTTGCATTAGCTCAGACCCCACAAAATCGGGACTGCCCTTGCACAGGGACACTGGACTCCTTTTCCCCATCACAGTCTTTGTTCTTGCAATTTCTCCCCCTCCATGCCCATCAATATAAAAATGGTTTAAGATCTCTCATCTTACAGAACAAAACACTTTCCTTGACCCTTCTAAATGGATTGGCCTCCATTCCAATTCACTGTCCTCCTTTATAGCATAATCCCTCCAAAGACTTACCTGCATTCACCTCCTCCAATCCCTCACCTTCCTTCTCTCTTGAATCCGCTTCCACCAGGCTCTCACCCCGCCTCCCAGTAACACACTCAAATCTCATTGTCAGTGTCCCCCTTGACCTCCATCTTACCAAGTCTAGTGACTGATTCTCAATCTCCATTTGGTGGACCCTTTCTCATATGTAACAAAGCTAGTCATTCCTTCCTACTAGAAACATTTTCTTTGTTTGGCTTCTAAGATAACACTCTTTCCTGATTCTCTGCCTCCTGTGTAGGCTGCTCTCAATCGCTCTCCCCTGCTGGGTCCTCCCTACTGCCTGACCTCTAAATTTTAGAGGGCACCAAGGCACAGTCCTCAGACCTCTCACTCCTACAGTGATGTCATGCAGCGCCGTGGATTTAAATGCCAAATAGCTCCATCCCCAACTTCCTAAATGCCTCCATTTGAATGGCTAATGGGCATCTCAAATGTTCTGTGTCTGAAACCGAACTCATTATTCTCTCAACCTGCTCCTCCCACAGTCTGTCCCATCCTGAAAATGGCACCAACGTACACCCTATCACTCAGGCCAAAACACTTGGAGCTATCCTTGACTAGTTTTGCCTCTCACGTCCACATCCAAACTGTCAGCAAATCCTGTCTGCTCCCCCTTGAAAATGTATCCATTATTCAAAAACATCTCGGGGTGAGCTGGTGGTGTAGTGGTTAGGTTCATGTGCTCCGCTTCAGTGGCCTGGGATTCACGGGTTTGGATCCTGAGTGTGGACCTACACACCGTTCATCAAGTCCTACTGTAGTGGCATCCCACATAGAAGAACTTGAAGGACTTACAACTAGGATATACAACTACGTACTGAGGCTTTGGGGAGAGAAAATTAAAAAACAAGAGGAAGATTGGCAACAGATGTTAGTTCAGGGCCAATCTTCCTCACCAAAAACAAAACAAAACAAACAAACAGAAAGTCTCAACACCCTCAATTGACTCCCTAGTTCAAGCTGGTACCATCCCTCACCTGGGAGATGGCAATGGCCTCAAGACTGGTCTCTGCTTCCCATCTTACTCACCCCCACCACAGTCTATTCTCCACACAACAGCTGGAATTATCATTTTTAAAAATAAAAATCAGATCATGTCACACCCTGCCCAAATGCCACCCCCAGTGGCTCTTCCAGCATACTTAGAAGGAATCCAACATCTTCTCCACCACTTAGACCCTTTCTGATCTGGCCCTGCCTACTTCTACCACTTCCTACCTCCCTCTCATTGACTCCCCTACAACCCCTGGCCTATTTCTTGTCCTCCTAGCTCTCCAAGCCCCGTTCTGCTGCAGGGCCTTTGCTCTCACTGTTCCCTCTTCAGGGAGTGCACTCCTCCCAGATGTTTAAGTGGCTGGTTCCATCACTTCACCTGGGTCCCTTGAATCCACTTCATACCTGCATATTCTATTAATGTATAATGTATATGTTATTATAATATTACATGTTATATATTTATGCACTTCCATATACAAAGCCCCTAAAACAATAAACAGTGGCTGCTTTTTTTTCTTTTTAATTGCAGGGAAAGATTTGCCCTGAGCTAACATCTGTTACGAGTCTTCCTCTTTTTTTTCCTTTTTCTCCCCAAAGCCCCAGTACATATTTGTATATCATAGATGCAAGTCCTTATGTTCTTCTATGTGAGCCACTGCCACAGCATGGCAACTGACAGATGAGTGGTATAGTTCTGCTCCTGGGAATCAAACCCAGGATGAAGAGTTGAGAGAGCAGAACTTTAACCACTAAACCCTCAGGGCTGGCTCAACAGTGCCTCCTTTGAATGAACAAAAACTATGTGCCAAATGCATGCTGCTTGTCATCCTGCTTCTTCCCCACCTCCTCTCTACACTTTATGCCTCTTGATCCCAGCTTCCCTTTGAGGCCACACAGAACAGGGCTCTCCTGCTGTGTGAGAGCCTTTGGAGGAATGAAACAACCAAAAAGCAAAGGGAAAGCTTCCTTATCCAGGCTGAAGATGGCCATGATGGTGATGGTGATGATGATGATGATGATGATGATGATGAGTTTGATGGTGGAGGGAAGTATGTACATGGTAGCCTCTATTTATTGAGTCTATCATATGCTAGGCTCTGTGCTAAGAATTTGCAAAACATTATTCCCTTTAATACTCAGTAGCTTGATGAGGTGGGTCTTTATCTCCCTTTTACAGATGAGGATAAAGCCTGGCTCAGAGAAGAGCTGTCACTTTCCTGAGTTTACTGAGTAAGCAAGTGACAGAGCGGGTACTCCTGCCCTGATCTGTTTAACCCCGAAGTCTGTTTTTGTCTGATCCTAGGTCCTGTCATCTTTCTTTCCCTTTCTGAAAATGTTGGCTCCAAATTAATTAATGTTTAGGATCAGTAGAAGCTTGGGACAAAGGTCCATCCAGTCTCATAGCCTGTGTGCTTTTCATTAACCCACCTGCCTCGGCCTTTACGCTTCAGTTTTGGGGTTCCACGCCCAGAGACCCCGTCTCTCAAAATGTGTGTGTGTGTGTGTGTGTGTGTGTGTGTGTGTTAGGGCTGCAGGGAAGAGGGGGCAGATGCCCTCAGCACTTGGCTAAATACTCAGTTCCAGGTACTCTCAGAGGCTGATCTAGTCTTGTTGTTGGGTGTGGTTACCTCTAAATGGTGCCTCTTGTAACCCTGGGTATCTGAAGAAGACAAGACCTCCAAGGCTATTAGCATCTTATTGAGCGGGATCCTGAGGCCCAGGGAGGGGGGCCACTTCTCCCAGCCTTCTCTGTCAGTTAGTGGCAGAACTGGGTCTTAGGACCTAGTCCTGTGCTTCCGGGGGGAGGGGGCTAAGCTCCTCCTCCAATGCAGCATTTCCTGCAGTGCCTGACTTCTGCACCTCTGTGTCACCCTCTTCCCCTCCCCTCCTCTCTGCTCCCATTCTTCACCACATTTTGTTTTCTAGTTCAAATGGTAATGATCTTGCTCTTACATAGCCCCTTTCTGCCAAATAGTTCCCTGTGCACGGTACAGGTGTTGGTAACGGATATTACCCGCCATCTGTCTTTCTTAATCACACTCTGCTCCTGAAATGCAGCCACTTCTAGGGTGAAATATGGCCCCCATTTAGCCATGCATAACACCAATGGGAGAGCCCATGAAGGCAGGCCTGCTTTTTCCAGAAGGTGCAGCATGCTCCAAAACAGAGGTTGGCAGATTTTCCTGTGTCTGGGATTTGGGTGAGCTGTCGCTTCTTGGACCCTGCTCAAAGATGTTTCTATGGGGCTGCAGTTCCCTGTCTGGTCCCCTTCGAGACCCAGACTGAAGACAGAGGTGTCTTGGCCCCAGGGAGAGCCTGGAGCTGAGGTAACCCCAACTTCCAGGCTTCTAAGCTGCAGTGAGGGAAGTACATTACCTTGCTCTATGACCACAGGCCAAGAGAAAAGGCAACTGGTCCTCCAAATTACTGAATCCATCACTTACTCTTGTTAATAATCAGTAAATACATACTGTGGGTTCCAGTGCACATTTCACGGCTTCATGGCTGAGTGATCTTGGACAAGTCTCTAACCTCTCTGAGTTGTCAATTTTCTCATTTGTGTAAATGGTATCATAGTCCTAGCTGAAAGGGTTATTCTGAGTGTTAAACGAGAAAATGCCAGCAATGCTCTGAGTAAGGAATAAATAATAGTTTCTCAATAAATGTTAACAATTGTTACTGTAAGTCAGTGAGAGGATTAATGGAGAAGTGCTAATAGAGAAATTAAATTGAAAAATACTAAACAGAAATTTTTAAAGTTTATGCTTGTTATAATTTATAATAATATAAATATTATAGTTACTGATATAATAATAATATAAGGCTCTTACTTCAAGGTATTTTTTTGCTTCCTCCTGAAACTTTTTTCTCTCTGTCTTTCGGAGACATCTCACCCTTATTTATTTATTTATTTATTTACTCCTTAAAGAAGGATTTCAAGCATCCCACTAACTAAATGACCTCACATAAGTCCCTGCACATCCTGATTCTAGGCTGGCATCTCTCCTTTGATCTATTTCGACTCACACTCCCTAAGTGGCACCATGTGTATGTAGGGAATCAGAATTGGCCACCCGAAAATGTGTCTCTTCGGGATGAGGATTATTTTGGGCTGGTTACTTTTAAAAACTGCAGACATGGGAAAAGCTCTGAAAACCAAGTAAAAGTAGAAGTTACCCTTTTTAAGAGACGTTTACATTTGCAAGGGACATCTCCATCTGTTAAAGGGGTCTCCCTCTCTGTACCAGGGAGAAGGGGGTATGGCTTTATCTCTAGAAACTCTTATCAATGTGAAAGACAAGGACTTAAGTCTGCATAATAACCTTACTCTTGTTTATTGTGCTTTTCTGGGAATCTCCCATAACTGACTCCCCTAACCCCCAACATCCTTGTTTGTCTTTAGCTGAAGATGGTATTTAAGATGAAAGCCTTCACAATTTTGGCAAGTTACTCAGTTTTCCTGAGGGTCTCCCATGTATACATGTTATAAAGCTTTGTTTGATTTTCTCCTGTTATTATGTCTCCTGTGAATTTAATTCATAGCCCAGCCAGAAGGACCCAGGGGGTAGAAGAAATGCTGTTCCTCCCCTACATGTACAAAAAGGAACGAGGTCCAGACTGGATCTCCTGGAAGCTGACAGTCTATAGGGGCTGGTGGGCACGTAAGCAAATCATTCTCCCTCTAAAGGAAGAGGTTGGGCTGGAGCAACAGTATTAAAAATGGGGCTGCCCAGACACCTGGCATTCCATCAGGGATGGGTCCTCTGCCCATGGGAGGGAGAATGGAGAGATGACTCTGGATGGCTGGAGCTCCATGCCTCACCCCTACCTGCTTCTACCCAAGAGAGCAGCTTTGCTTTCTTCACTTTCCTGTGCCCAGACCCCACAGAAAGTACATTTGAATAGAAGGTCCTGCTGCTATTTTTTTCTTACGTTGAACAAAAAGTTTCCTCTGGTCCCTTTCTGTGCTGACATCCCAGAATTTGCTCCCCAGATGTGTCTGCTTTCTGCATCATCCAATTTGATGCTTATCATATGTGTTATTTATTGAGCTTATTTGACCTGCCTGTCATGTTTCCCCCATTAGGCTGTGAGCTCCCTGGGGGCAGGGTCCCTGCAGCCTTCTCTGGTTATCTCCAGCTCCCAATGCAGAGCTTGGCATGCAGGAGGTCTCTCCGTGGACTTAGACAGAAATCTGAGGCTTGGCTAGTCAGTGGAGACCAAAGATCTGCTTCTTCTCTGTGGCTGTGAAGGACAGGAGTGAAAAGAGGAAAAGGGTGAAAGAAAGTTCTAGAAAGAAAGGTTTGGGTTCAAGAATAGAAAGCATTTCCTCCATGACTCGTGAGGATGTGTGGTTCTTAGACTCTTAAAGCTAAAAAATTGTGGATTCATTTCGTCCTATGCTTCCCATGCCCATGCACTGTGAATGTTGGGGGCCCACTGAGGCTACCTACGCTTCCAAGGGAATCCAAGGAAGCGAAACTTGAGCCTCACCTTTCAGGTTGTTATGAAGGTATAGTCAATTTAGGAGGATAAAACATATTGATTGAAGGTCTTATTACTTTTACATATAGCATTTTAATACTTGGTCTTATTATATTACTTCTATTTGTATTAGATCTGTTGTATTTGTATCTATTTGTGCTCTTGCTCTGGGCACTGTGAGTGGGAGGGGCGAGCCTGTCCACTTAGCAAGACAAAGGCAAGCCCCTAAGTGGGAGGCCCAGAAGGAAGACAGACCTGGACTTTCGCGCCTGCGTTTGTTCAGACGCTCCCTTCCACGGCGGCAGAGCCTGTGGCATCTTTGAGAGGAGAGGGACCGTGTGCTGGGTGCAGTGATGGGCCGTCCTGCATTCAGAGCACGTTGCTTTCCCGGCGGATTCGTGAAGCCCTGTGTCTCCTTTTATGTCCTGTGCATGTCTTGGTAAAGTGCTAAGTGTTTTGTGCCGTTACAAATGCCTCTTTTGTATCACACCAACTCCTGCTGGTGGCTCCTCGCAGCCTACAATAGGTTGTACATTTATTTCCGCTAGGACTTTTCGAAAGGAACATGCGCTCTTCTGTACAGGAAAATCTGCCTTCCCCACCCCAGAGTGAAGCCCAAGATTAGCACCCTGGGTGGTCTTTTCCCTTTCCTGAAATAGCCAAGACTCCAAGGAAGGAGGTGGTGGCAGGAGGCTTCCAAGATGGGGAGGGTTTCCAAAGGCTGGGCTTCTTCCTGATTCTCTGCAAAAGAGAGGACCATGGAGGAGCCTTTAGAGGGCTTGAGGGAGAGTTCATGTGTGGGGAGGGGCGCTGGAAGCATTTGCCCAGAGCCTCATAGTCACAGCCTGCAAACACAGAGCTTGGACATGACCACCAAATGAAGTTCTGGAGCATGCAGTCACAGAAATGCAGTGGAGGACTGAAAGATGTCCATCACTTAGCCTTAATCTTGAGGTTATTTTTGTAATCTTGTTTGTTATGTGAATTTTAGAAGAAACGGAAGTGGCCCAGGCCTTTCTGCTGTAGATACAGATCTAGATCCTATTCAACAGATGGATTAATAGACACTTCTGTGGGAGTCAAACTGTGCCAAATGCTGTTGTTAGTGCTTGATGCATAGTTTAATTCTTAGTGCTTGACACATTCATTTAATGCCTGCAATTCCAACCCTTTGGGATAGGTGATGTCATTATTCCCATTTTACAGATGAGGGAACTGAGGCCCAGAGGGCGTAAGTAAATTGTTGGAGGTCCTACAGCTAGTCAGCGACACAACCAAGATTGGAGAGCAAGCAGCCTGGCTCTCAGAATGGGGTCTTATCCACAACATCGTACAGCCTTTTGGGTGTGAACAGCCTGGCCAGACTCTGAGTAGAGTCTTACAGTCTTGCCTGTCACCTCATGGTTGTACTCTAAACTGACTGGGTACTGAGAATAAACACCATGCGGACTTATGAGAGTGTCTGCCCCTATGACACAGGAGCGTCCTACAGCCTTAACCCTTGATGCCTCTGCATCCTGGAGAGATGCATTTCCCAGAGTTATTCACATTGACTGTATGCCAGGCCCTGTGGTGAGCACTTGAGCTGCAAAAAGCCAGAGTTCCTGCTCCTGTCCTCACCACGCTCAAGCAACTGAGAGAGACATACAATATATTCAGCACGATGCTGGCCAAGATGGCAGAAGGACGGGTGCCCTGGGGCACACAGCAGAAATCCCAAGCATAGGAAGCTGACACAGGCTTCTAGATACAAGTAATAATGAATCTGAGGTTCAAACAATTAGCCGGCCCTAGTGAAGTCAAAAGTGGAGGGAGGGGGGTGCACAGTGTTCCTGGCAGAGACCTGAGGCAAGTGAGAGCTGGTCCCTTCTCAAATGCCAGCTGCGCTAGTCTCTGTGAGCACATCCCTAGGGGTGTCTGCCTGGTCGTGGAGGTAAAGAGGTCTTTCTAGGTGTGTTTCCTCTGGACCCCAGGCCTCTGCGTGGAAGGAAAAGAACATCAAATTCTAGTCTCATGACTGTCACATACCACTCCCTGGGCTAATCTCTTTACCTGTGTCATCTCATTTAATCCTTCTCACAAGGAACCTGAGACCCAGCGAGGGAATTTGTCCCATGTCCAGAAAGAGGAGGAGGTGGGTTCAGCACTGGGCTAGGGATGTTTCCAAGCCTGGCCCTCTCCCATCAGAGCCCTGACATCAAACCTGCCTATAGAGAATGATTTAAATGCTGCCAGCAAAGCCCTGACCATGGAGTTCCAATTTAGGCCTAGAGTCTGGCTGAGGCAACACCATTCAACTGAACATTTACTTTGTTCACAAATCTACAATTTGGGTCAAGTTTGCAGGAGTTCAACATGAATGGTTCATCTCAGTTCTATGCAAGTCAGCTAGACTGGCTTACCTGGGGTTGGAGGTCAACTTTCAAGATGGCACACTCAAAATGGCTGGTCTAGCTGCTGACTGGGAACTCAGGTTGGGCTGAAGGCCCATTAACTTTCCAAATGGTCATCTCTATGGACTGCTTGGGCTCCCACACGGTCGGATGGCTGAGTTCTAAGAGAGGGTGGATGTGGCTGGCATTTTTATGACCTAGCCTTGGAAGCCACAGAGCATCCCTTCCACTGCACGCTATTGATTGAAGCACTCATATACATCAAGTCAGTTTCAAGGAAAAGGGACAGAGACCCTAACACTCAATAGGAAGAGTGTCAGGGTCACATTGTAAGAGGTGCATGTGAGATGGGAGATATTGTTGTGGCTATCTTTGGAAAATGCAATCTATTGTGAATATCTACCATGTGCTAGGCAACATTCTGGGTGCGAAGGATACTTCAGAAAATAAAGTAAAGACCCCTGCCAGCATGGAGATTATGTTCTGGGGGAGGGGGACAGACAAGAACCTGATAAATAAGTAAATTATGTAGTAAGTTAAAGATGATAAGTACTGTAAAAAAAAACAAGGCAAAGTAAGGAGGTCTGGAGTCCTGAGGGTGAGTAAGACTTGAAATTTTAAATAAGATAATCAGGAGAGATTTCCCCAAGAATGTGGCATTTAAGCAAAGACAATGAAAAATAGTGAGCAAAGAATGAACATGTGCCTATCTGGGAAAAGAGCACTGCAAGAAGGAACCACCTACAAAGGCCTTGAGGCACAGAATGCCTGGGGTGTTTAAAGAATGGTGAGATCAGTGTTCCTGAGGAGGGAAGTGGGGAGAGTAACAAGAGGTGGCCCAAGCTTGGAAGAGCTTTAGTTTTTACTTTGAAGGAAATTGGAAGTTATTGGAGGCCTCTGAAAAAAAGAGAAAAATAACCTAACCTAAGTTTCAGGATGAACACTGGCTGCTTTGTTGAGAACAGATTGTAGGGGAGCAAGGATAGAAACAAGAACAGGCAAGAGAGTATTGCCGTGATCCAGGTGAGAGATGATGGTGGCCTGGATCGGGGTGGGCGAAGTGGAGGGGAGGGGAAGGGTTTAGATTTGGGAAGCTCAGGTCTCCTTAGAGATTAAAGAGAATACGCTAAGTGTCAAACATCACTCCATCATGTACCCTCCTCTGTCCTGGGAAATTGACTGGTCTTCTTGGAGGAAAGAAGATGAGCTTCTTATCTTGGCTGTACCCTGGGTCCTCTTCGCTGAGAAACAGTTCTTACTTATTCTTTTAAAGAAGTTCACCAGACTCTTTATTTTTCCCCTGCCTTGGACTTTAAGCCCCCAGATCGACTGCCTTGTCCATTTCCTGTGAAAGGGTAGCCCTCTGCAATGTTCTGGGACTACAGTTTCTCTGATCATAGAAATGGGGAAAATGACCCATTCAGTTTTTCCCTTTTGCATATTTACAATGTGCACTTGCTCAGAAAAGTCCTGAAGTAAAGGACTTTGCTTAACTTAGCTCGACACAGCATTTCTCATATATAGTTGACTCCAGAACTTTTTTCACCAGCATACGTCATCAGAAAAGTCTGGAAAAGACTCACCTAATTTCAGTGACCTTCTTCCCAGTAGGAGATCATGAAAGTGACCGTGTGTCAGTCATCTACATGATTTGGAGCCTCCTACATCAACCTGTTTGGGGAGGCTGCTCTGGCCTTCCTGGCCTCCTAGACACAATCTCTTTGCCTTTAAGGTCCTGCAGATCCTTGGACAACGCTGCCCCATCCACACAACTGTGTGCACTGAGACGTCATCTGAAGGAAAGCTCAGGGGTTGGCACACCACGTTGTCCCTGGCTCTCTCATTTGTTCCATAATCATTTACTGGCACTCATTCTATGTCTGGCAAAATACTAAGTCTCCTAGAAGATATAGAGGTGAATCCATGTTGGGTCCTGCTCTTGTTACCACACCAGGTTCGTTTTTGCTCACCTCCCAGAAAGCCGAACACTAAGATGATGAGATGTCAGCTGAGAGAGGGTTTTAATCACAAAACAGCCATGTGAGGAAGCAAGAGAATGAGTCTCAAATCTGCTACCCTGAAAATGGGGACTCAGGGATGTTTATGGGGTCAGGGGGTAAGGTGGTCTGAAATGTGGAGATAGATGATTGGAGGTGAGGAGAGGTGAGGTAATTGATGATCTGTGCAAGCGTAGTCAGAGTCCATGCCTCTTCATAGGATGCATGTTCACAAAATGACAGTGTTAGCATGATCTGAGGGTGGAGATTTTAGCCTCTTAACGTCAAAAGGTGGCTTATTGGACATATGTGTGGGCCCAGATGATGGGTTGGTGGTCTCAACTTGCCCGAAGTGGACAAAGGGTTCTAATTCCTGAAAAACAGCCAAACCCTCATTACCATGATGACCCAGGCTCCAGGGAGATGCTATCTATAGGAACCTAGTGAGAGTCAGATAGCATATTGCCTAAACAGCACAGTTAACAATGGGCGGAGGAACAACTAAAAGCTATAATCAGTAATTGCAAGAGGGAAAAAGAACTTTAGTTCCTAGCTACTTAATCATCAATGGCTAAGTGTTTGCCAGTTTCAATTCTCCCTATTCTTTGGTCATTCCTCGTTCTTGAGGGGTTTGGCGCAACAAACAGTCTAGCTCCTTCCTGCTGAATTGGGGCATAGATCTGGGTTAGAGGAATGAAACTGCTTAGCACTCATTTGGAAATATTATCTTGTTCCCAGCTTCAGGCTGATATTTTACATTTTTAGAATTTTGTACCTTGCTCAACAGTTTTGGAACAACATCTAAAGGCACATCTTATAATCAAGTTTTGGACCAGAAGGATAGAAGTATAGACAACCCAAATTTTAACAGTCCCCGAAAAATAGATCTAATCCTAGTGGGGCCTCCATCTGATCTCCAGGTGGGGGTGGACATCTGGTCTCAGTTCCTGAGAGTCTTTTGCTTTACTGGATATGCGTCAGAGACTGGAGCACCACCCTCTACCCTGATCTTTCAGCTGTCACTGATGATGGATGTCAGCATAGACTCTCTGCCTGGGGTCATCACCTTCCTAAGAAACTCAAAAGAACAAAGTTCTCAACTTGTAGCAGCTGAGAGGGGCCATAAAATCTACAGAGCATGTCTGGGTGAGTGAATCAGAGGTCATTCAAAGTTACAATATGGTTTCTTTTGTACAATATGGCTTCTCCTATGTCAGCCTTGAGCCAGCATCACTCTCAATGTGTTTCATGCACATAAATATGGTCACTGAAGGGGAGATAAAGTAAAAATTGCATAAGGATAATGAAACTCTAAACACACCCACACATGCATATGTACACTCACTATCAGTAGCCAGAAGAGAGTTTTGGATATAGAACTCTGTTCAAATTGCAGCCGTGGCCACTATATTTGACACTGGACACATTTCTTCACACTTCTGTTTTGGTTTTCAAGAAGTCTGGTAAAAAACAAAAATCTTTGTTTGATACGATAAATCGTTTTACCTCCTGGCAAGCCAGGAGCAAACCTAAGGCAAAGTGAACCTTAAGATCCAGGCCGCTGGTTGCCTCACAAAGTAAATGTATTGTCCCCTCTGACTTAATTCCTGGGGAGCCTGGGAAGGAGAGAGGGGGATAGAGAAGAGAAGAGGGAGCGGGTGAGGAGCTGCTTAGGCTGGCGGTGGAAGACCTTTCCCACTGGAGAACTCACCCAGGCAGACAAACGGCCCCTTGGGACTTCGTGATGGAAACTGTTCTGGAAACTGCCACCTGGTAGGATGGACCACTGGAGGCTCCTGCTCTCCCCTGCTGGGTGTAGCCTGAGAAGTTGCCTTGGTGACCAGATATTTGGTCTTCCTCCTCATCCATCTTGTAGGATTGCCTAGTATGAATGGTGAGCTTCCTGCCTTGAAGAATGGACTTTCCTCTGGATCATTTCACAGGGCTCTATTTGTTCACTATGAGATGTTCTTTAACTTTAAAACTTTCTGTTTCTGAGGGTTAAGCCCAAGTTTTTAAGCCCTCAAAAAGGAAGATCTCTGAAAATGATTTCTCTCTGCAAATCATGTAACACGTAAATCACATAACACATGCACGTGATAAGGGGGAGAAAGTGTCCAAAAGCAGAGCCCCTGGAAAATATCAATCATTCAAGACCTTATACACTTACTGAGCCTTGGTTTCTTCATCTGTAAAATGGGAATATGATGCTTAGTTCTCAGGGTTGCTATGAGGGTTAGATGAGAACACAGCATGGTCCCTGGTACCTAAAGTTGCTCTCTATAAATGGTAGCTGTTATCATCATCATGATCCTTATTATACAGGGCAGGGGTAAGGGGTTATCCATGAAGGCTACATAGAGAAAACGATGTAAAGAAAAATAGGATGTGGGCATGTGAACACCGGGGTAGAAGATAGAATTCCATGTGGACGACTAGCCTAGTAAAAGCATGAGGTCCCAAAAGCTTATAGCACTGTTCCAGAAGATGCTCCTCTGCCCTGACAGCTCCTCAGACCGTCCAGTGAGACTTTGACTTGGATGTCACCCCCTAGTGTTGTCATTGTGCGTGGCTCCTCCTTCATTCTCATTGATACCCACAAAGCAAGGCAAAGGGGCACATTCAAGTTCAGCCAAAACCTTGCTCTGTTTCAACACTGACTGACGCTGTGACAATTAAGAAAACATTATTAAAAACCTCGTTAATTCTGAGTCCATTAAATCAGATTCCTGATTACATGGAGATTAGACAGGAACCTCACCTTTCAACTCAATAAAGGAAGGATTTTTTTTTTTAAGTATAGGAAACACGGCAAGACAATGCATGTGCTGGTTTGGAAAGGGCAGGAAGCAAACAGGTGAATGCAAATCATGTCCCAGATAGAAGACACCACAGGTCACTTTGTTGGCATTCAGCTTCGTGAAGTCCATATCTGTTTCTATTTTGCAAGTGGGGAGTCAGACACTGTCAGCAGAGAAGTTATTGCTAGGATTGCTAGATCTGATTCCGTTTTCTGAAATCTTTCCACATTATCATGTAGTCTTCTGTGATACCTGGCTGTGTACCAGACATATCTTATTTTTCGAGTTTACTTAAGAATGCATGAATCAATTCTGCTTTTATAAATTAGAACAATACCACTAAAGCTAAAATCACTCTGACTTTCCCACCGGCATCCATCCTTGCTAGCCTATCCTTCCCATATCTCTTTCTCCTCCACAAAATTAGCCTCTCATGAAAACATAGTTTTCATCTGTCCAGATCTTTCCAAAATAACTTTAAATGAGTTTTTGTTGCCACTTTTCAGTCCTTTAAAAATACTTTTCCATATATGTAACTTACCTCAGGAAAACTATAACGTGCGCATGTTTTCTTAAATGGTGTCATGCTGTATAGAACATTCTGCATCTTGCTTTTTTCCCTCAGAAACATTTTTTGAGCTCTACCCGTGTTGACACATATAGATTCTGTTCATTCTCTTTAACTGCAGGAGAACATTCCAGCCTATGAATATACCAATGTTATTCAGTCATGCCCTGATTGAAGGGTATTTAAGCTGTTACCAATCTTTTGCTATTACGAACAATGCAGTGATCACCTTGTACCTATATATGTCTGTGTGTATGTTCGCGCACTTGAAATGCTCCCACTTAAAAGCTAACAAGTGGAATGCTCATTATAGACCATTTTTATCTGTTTGAGAAGCAATTTCCTGAAGGGTCTCTAATTCTCAGTTCTGTGTTCAACCATCTGGTTTACAGAGTTGCTGACACTCAGTCTTGGAGGGAATGTGAAGATCAAACCTCACTTTATTTAGAGTTAGATGGTGATGCCCAGAGAGGCAAAGGGACTTGACCGAGGTCACAGTGTCCAGAGCTCCTCCTCGCAGTCCCTCGGCTATCATTACCCCTTGCCTGTGTCCTTCCCACCTCCACTTGGCTCTTGGCAGAGGTCACCTGCAGCTTCAGGAGTGGGCAGCACTTGAATCTTTCTGCCTTAAGGTTTAAAAAAAAATTGGGGGGGGGGGGGTAGAGGTAATACCCTCAACAAATGCCCCAACCCTCAACTGATGACAGACAGTTGGTGGAAAAATACCCCAGGTTCCTTGCACCTTGGTAGAAAAATTCTGGGTGCATCTCGCCACCTGTTTCCAATATGGTGGTCCATTCATGAATACACCCTTGGCCTTCCTTCCTTCCTTGTCCCATTTCTCAGTCCCTCTCATGCTTGGGATCACCTCCCAAATCAACTACCTATTGGTACCCAAATGCTTGACTCAAGGCCTGCTCTTCACAGGACTCAGACTCCATCTGCGTGGCAGGGCCTGTGCTACACAAAGGGACACAGAAAAAGAATAATATATGATTTTGTGCTCTTAACAAGTCACAGGCCAGTGACACAGGTCTTCTGACTCCCAGTGCACTGCTCTTTCTGCCGTATCATCTCTGTGCATTTTCATGCAATGACATCCTTTTAACAAAAAACCTCAATCGATCTTCCCCGCAATCAGTATGACTAAATGAAGGTTTATTGTAATAACTTAATTCCACTGCTTGTTTTTTTTTTGTAAAGACCTGACTAAAATATTAATCCTCAAACACAAACCTTAACTGGAAACCAAGCAGCTGCTTTAATGTTCTATTGGCATCTCTATTTTTCTGATATATGTATTTCTCCTCCCTCTGCTCTTAGTAAATGTTGATGTTCCGTTCACCCTGATCAGTATTTAGCTCTTCTGGTCAATTTATCTCATTTATTGACCTGAGCAGAAAATCAATACAATCTTCATTTGCCGTCCTGTTTAATTCGGGAGAATTTGATTCTGTGGAAACTCTGCCCAAGTTCATAAGGCCTCCGTTGCATATCACCGACTCCAGAAAGCCTTCCAGCATCCAGTGGTAACTGACCTCCCTCCTTGCTTCTGCTCCCACCTCTTTAAGAATAGAGGCAGCCAAGACACGATTCTCGTGCTTAGTAAGCACAAATAATATATTAAGGTTGCTTTCAGAACGTGCTGGGTCTCCAAGAGCTCTGCTCAAACCCTCCCCCTCAAAGGGCCACTTTCATAAATGCACAGGGAGGTAACATGCCTTTGCAATAAATAAATAACGTGACCAAGGATACTTCTAAAAAGCCAGTTGCTTTCACGTCCTAGCAACTGCCAGAGGACCTCAAGTCTGTATTTGCCTCGGGAGTTTTCCTGTCAAACAGGCCTCAGATTCTGATTCTAGCTCCTCCTGGATTAATTGAGACCTTGGGCAAATTACCTACCCTCTCTGAACTTCTGTTTACTCACCTGTAAAATGAGGATTCAGGGTTGTTGTCAGAATTACAGATAATGCCAGTGAAACTCTCTGCAGGGTGCCTGGCTCCTATTGTTATGTGATTGCTACCACTTGGCTTTCTTCTTTTCTTTTTTTAATTGTAATGGAATTCATTGTATTTTTAAAAAGAGCTATTTACAGTTCTTTTGGTCACCTTCAAATATCAGTTATCATTCATCCTGTCTCTTTACCTACCACTTCCTTTTGAAGATAGAGTATAAAACCCGATTTTAGCCCAGGTCCTCGGCAGAAAGGCGGTCCACGTGCTTTCTGTCAAGAACTGCTAGGTAAATAAATGGCCGTTTTGGTGTTGGCAACCCGTGTAGCCTGCCTCTGAGCAGAGCCAGCATGGAAGATGCTCTTGGTCAGCATCTCCTGGAAGGGAAGGAGGGATGAAATGAATGATTGCAATGTTGGGCGCATGTTTATACTAAAAACTATTTGCCGTTTATCTGAAATTCAAATTTAATTGTGTGTCCTTTATTTTTATTTGTTAAATCTGGCAAACTAATATCAGGCAGCCATCCAGTGACATTGGTCAGGTGACATTTGAGCCTTGAGGCTGTCTGGGGAAAGAGCATTGTTCTTGGGTCAAAGAGCAAACTAACAATTGCAGCTCTGCCTGGGCAGTGCAGTGCGTGAATTTGTTTTTCTTTCTACTTTTTGTTGTCTAAATATCTTACAACAGCAACGCCTGACTTCCCCAATAAAGAAAAATAGATTAAAAGTCGGTGAGCTGGACATGGTGAAGTGTGGTCGGACCAGGACTGACATTTACCTTCCTTCCTCTTCTCTCTTTTGCTTCTAGCAAACCAGGCTCCCAACCACCCCACCCAGTCTAACCAGCCCCTTCCCCTTTGGCTCAGTAACAAGTCATTCACCCTCTGACCACGTAGCCGTAAATGTTGGTGTAGAAGGGCAGCTTTTACTTTGCAAAGCTACCGCTCAGAAAAGAGGCTGTCACCTTGAGTACGGCTTTCTCCCACATGAAGAGTATTCTCTCAACTAATTTATTTTAAACACCAACTGTTTGGGGAAGATACATGAGACTAGATCAAGAAGTATAGGTAAAGAGTTGGAATAAAGTAGTTTTACTCCAACAAAAGAGTGGGCAAGAGCAGTATTTCTAAATGTATTTATTGTTGTGTGAATATTATTGCGTGAGGTGTTACTAGAGTAATAAATGAAATACTGCAAGCAGATCTGTGGCTGGTTCATTTACATTTTTAAGCAAAATTTATACATTCAGGCAGATCAAATCACTCTTAAAATCTTCTCAGGAAAATGGAGAGTGGGTTGCCTTATATTCAGGAATATGTGGGGCAGGGCATGCTAGACAGAGCACTGTGGGCTTTTCCATCTCAGCTGTTAGAATAAATAACAGCTCACATGTCTTGAATATTTACCATGGCCCCAGTTCTAAGTGCTTTGTCTGCATTAATTCATTTTCTCTTCACAGCAACCCCATGTCCACGGCGGTAGTGTTACTCCTGTTTCACAGCTAAGACCTTGGGCAGTCTGGCTCCAGACGCTGTACTTTTAAAAGATATATTATTTTTTATAATGGAAAATGTCAAACATGTACAAAAGTAGAAAGAGTAGTGCCGTGGATCCCCATGTACCCATCCCCCAGCTGTAGTAACCTCACTTCAAGGCTCAGAGCCCGACTGTCAATCAAAAGACATCATCTGGCTCATCACATCCCACATTCAAATCCTAGATCTTCCACTTGCAGGCTGTGGGTCCTTGTGCATGTCCCTCTGCTTTGCTATGCCTCAGTTTCCTCATTTATTAAATGGGCGTAGGTAACACAGTTGCTGCTGCGCGGGTTTGTGGAAGATAGCCCGCATTAAGTGCCCTGCTCGCTATTTGACACAAAGGAAACATAGTATTATCCGATTAATTTCATCTTTCCCGCACTACCAGAAGCTGCGAAAGGGCCAGGGTGACTGAACACCACAGAGCAGGAGGTATTCAGTAAACGTCTGTGAGTAAATGAAAGTGAAATGTCTTGTGCTTCAGCCCCAAAGCTCCACCACTTATGGCTCATTGTCTTTCAACAGAGAAATTTTCCTGCCCAAGTTAATAGTTAGCACTACACAAAACCTTTTCAAAATAGAAACAGTCTTTAAGAGAAATTGTATACGAATGCAAATGTCAAGGTACCTCTGGCTACTGTTAGCAAAATAAACTGAACAATGAATACATTAGCTACATCCATTCCAGGTGTTTAGCTTCTAAGAAGTTTGCCTGAATGACTCTTGGAGCCGGCAGAATTACTTCTAGTTGGACTGGAGTTGCTTTGTTTATGTGAAGGCTAGCACAGAGCTGTTCTTCCTATGCTAAACTCAAGGCCACTGGCACCACATGGAATTTTAGGCCAAACATAGGAGTAAAATCACTAACAAGATTAATGATAGGGGGCCAGCCTGATGGCACAGCAGTTAAGTTTGCATGCTCTACTTCTGTGGCCCAGGGTTCGCCAGTTCGGATCCTGGGCATGGAACTACACACCGCTTGTCAAGCCATGCTGTGGTGGCATCCCACATAGGAGAACTAGCAGGACTTATAACTAGGTACTGGGGCTTTGGGGAGAAAAAACAAAAATAGGGAGATTCTCAACAGATGTTAGCTCAGGGCCAATCTTCCTCACCAAAAAAAATAATAATAATAATAATAACAATAAAATAAAACCCAAAAGAATAAATTGTCTTTCTGTGAGTGGCTGCTTCAGGCAGAGCTGGGTTTGTGTCATTGTATCACACCTACGCCACTTACCAGCCTGCAACCAGGTGACCTCCCTTCTTGGAGTTGCTGTTTGCTTGTCTGTAAAATGGAGATAGCAATCCTGAGACTCATTATGAAACTTAATGAGATATTACAAGTTTCTTTCCTCTCTACAGAGCTTTAAACTTGTTCACTTCTGTTACCTTATGTCTTGCTATCAACAGTGCCATTTGCAATGTATCCACCTTTTTTTAGGCAAGAAAACCGAAGCTCAGAGAGGTTAAGTGACTTACTCAGAATCACACAGCTTTTGCAGGGGACTTAATTTCAAGTTCCACATGCCAACAAACCATTTTATTTTATTTTTCATTACTTATTTTTTTTGCAAGGAAAGATCTGCCCTGAGCTAACATCTGTTGCCAATCTTGCTCTTTTTTTTTTTTCCTCCCCAAAGCCCCACTACATGGTTGTATATTCTACTTGTAAGTCCTTCTAGTTCTTCTATGTGAGCCGCTGCCACAGCATGGCAACTGACAGATGGGTGGTGTGGTTCTGTGCCTGGGAAAGGAACCCAGGCTGCCAAAGCAGTGAGAGCACCGAACTTTAACCACTAGGCCATCAGGGCTGGCTCAACAAAACATTTTCTAGCTAAATGCTCGAGTCTTATTCATTTAAAGGTGGTGGGGGGCAATGAATGAAATCCTCTTTGGTTCTGGGCACGGAATTGTGCTGTCTGGGGTGCCAGGGAAAGTGGGTTTTCTCGATTATATCATACAGTCACTGGAAGAATTCCTTTAACTACCATGTTGAGCTATCGCTAGCAATTCGAAATGTTTATGCGAGTCTCGAGAAGCCAATCATCTGGGTGGCAGGTGCAGTTAGAAACGTGGAATAAAAAGGGAGTTTATTTATAAAGGGCCTGATGAATCCTCAAGATGAACTTGTCAGTCAACCCAAGAAATGTAACTGTGAAGAAACAGGAAATTAATGATCGTCCCTTTTGGCACAGACAGACACTCCAATACCAGGGGTATGATTTGCTGGCTGTCAGCACATTTCTCTCTCCCCCAGCCTCGTTGGTAGTTATTTCTGTCAATAGAAACTCAGTTCGATACGTCAGAAATGTGGATCAATGAACTCTGCACTTGCTGGTTGAAGTGAGCTTTAGCATTACCTGGAAAAGGAGGAGGAAACCCTCCTTCCCTCCTTCCCTTCCCCTCTTCTTCTCTTCCTTTCTTTCTTCTGCAAATGTTTATTACACCAGCTGTGCCTCAGATGCTGTGCTGATCACTGAGGATATGCAAATAAATAAGAACGAAGGTCATGAGCAAACAGCACACTCGTGTGCCCCTCAATGGGCCTCAGGAGAGATGGATCCAGGATCCAGAAAGGTGGACAGGCAGGTGACAGCAGTTCAGCCTGCGTGGTGCAGTGGAGGGAGGACTTCTGGCTTCAGGAAGGAGGGGACAAGTGAGCTGGGCTCCGGAACGTGAATAGGAGTCCACCAGATAGCCGTATGAGAGGAAGGTCATATCCCCGCTGTCTCTTGCATTATTTCCTCCTCCTTTTTTTTCCCTTCCTTTTGCTGCCTTTGGTGGATTTTAACATTGTCACTTTGAGAGCAAGAGAGATAAAAATACGAATGTTGTGTTATTCATATATTATTTTATATCAAGTGATAATTTATTGAATACTGACACTTTGCCAGTAAAACCATCAGAAGGTCCCTGAGGGCTAGAAGGAGTGACTGTCTCCATCTACACTGCTGTATCTAGCACCCTACACATAGTAGGCATGTAATGAATATATTTATTTTAGAATGAGTGTCAGACACTTTGCATATATTACCGCTGAGTTTATGATACATTGAAGATGAACAAGATGATATATGCTGTTACCTACCCAGAATGATCAGAGTTATGCTTTTAAACCGTAAATCAGATCATTGTACTCCTTGCTCTAAACCCTCCAGTGCCTTTTCTTTATACCTATAATAAAACCTAGGTATTATTCCAAGACTCTGGCCCCTGCTGCTCCTTGCAGGGCCAACCCCATCCCTGCCTCTGGGCCGTTGTACCTGCGGTTCCCTTGCTTGTAACAAGTTTTCCCCAGCCTGGTTCTCTGCAGCGCTTCCTTCATGCATCTGCTCAAAGGTCATCACTTCAGGCCTTGGGGATCCTGTCCTCTCCCCCTAGGAATCTTAACTCAGCCCCTGCCTACTTTTTCTTCCTTCATTTATCACTTGGACTTCACACTATGTATTATATGTTTGTTTATGCCTATCTTCCCTGGAACATAGCTGACTTTCAAAGATGGCTTCTTAAATTTGTCTTGAAAAATGTATTTCTGTGTATTTCCAAATTTAGTCTCTTCGGTAATTCTATGAGATAGGCATTAATGTCCCCGTGTTTGGATATGGAATTCAGAACATAATTAACGATAACAGCATCAGCAGCCATGTATTGAGCACTTGCTTTGCCCCAGATGCTGTGTTAATCACTCTGCATTCATGATCCCATTTGATTGTCCCAATGACCCCACAGACCTTCCGTGACCACCTTGCTAAACAGGCACACCGTCCCTAGCCCACCCCTACACTCCCTAGCCCCTTTCTGGCCTCGTAACTGTTTAACTCTTAAGCCATTGAACTCCTTTTTTTTTTTCTTTCCTGAGGAAGATTAGCCCTGAGCTAACATCTACCAATCCTCCTCTTTTTGCTGAGGAAGACTGGCCCTGAGCTAACATCTGTGCCCATCTTCCTCTACTTTATATGTGGGACGCCTGCCACATCATGGCTTGCCACGCGGTGCCATGTCCACACCTGGGATCTGAACTGGAGAATCCCGGGCTGCCGAAGCAGAACGTGCAAACTTAACCTCTGTGCCACTGGGCTGGCCCTGCCATTGAACTCTTTAATCCTTGTCATTTGTTTGAAGTTTCTTTCCCCACTAGAATATAAACACCATGGAGGAAGGGACTCTTTTTTATACACAGCCATCTTTGCTATACCAAGAATAACGTCTGGCGTGTAATAGATGCTCAGTAAATATCTTTGAATATTTCTAAAATGTTAAATTCTTTCCCCCACCAAAAAAAAAAAAAACCATTTGCAAAAGAGGTCAGTTCTCCCACGCTGCTTGTGCACAGTCAGCACTTGGGTACTTCACAGACCATGTGACTGGCCCATAAGCAGTGTCTCCACCCATTTGCTCCCTGACACTCTTTCTTTTCCAACCCTCCAGCAGGCCAGATAGTGGCCTTGTCTAGAACACTAGGGCAGAGCAGGCCTGTGGGTAGAAAATTGCGTCTTCCTCTGTGCTGTGGATCTCTGACAGCCAGTCTGTGGCCAGGGCCAGACTCTGCTGCCTGTCATTGCAGGTCCTCCCAGATCCTTAAGAGATGGGGACAAGGGGTTACCCCAGAAGTGAGGAGCCCGTAGCCGCCCCCCCCCCCCCAATCCTTGCTGGATAGGACCACAGAGAACCTCTCTACTCTTTTGACATAAAGAAAGAACCAATTTTCCTTCTTTTCAGGCATAAGGCTAAACTAGCAGTAAATGGCAGTGGACACTCAATAAACATTTGTTAAGTGAATGAATGAATGAATGAATGAATGTGACTGAGTAAATACCTCTGTTGAAAATAGGGTACCTGAGGCTTAGAAAGGAGAAGCGATTCTCCAAGATCTCTCCCTTTAGCAGCAAAGCAGGGACTTAACCAACTTCTCCTGGCTTCCAGCATCAATGGCTTTCTCCCGGCCTCCATGGCCTCCCCAGGTCCCCAAGCTTAGGTTCTAAGAGACAGGCCTTCTAGATAAAGCCTGCCTGCCTGACTGGCTGTGAGATTGAATTTATCCAGCAACTCTAGTATTAACATGAGCCTTAAAGTACATTCTCTGCTTTGTCTCCTTCTCTCCTACTTGTTCCAGGCTCTTCCATGGAGACAGGGCCATGATGGAGGTCTCTTTCCTCTTGCCTTCTACCCAATGCTGGTTTCTCTCAGAAGGCATGATACAGGCAACTCTCCTGGTCATGAGTGCCTGAAACTCAGTATTCTCTTTCAACACCCTTTCTAAAAACCCTGAATTTTCATCTCACTCTTCTGCTGGCAAAACTCAGAACACACTGACCCAAACTCAGAAACTCTGAGCTGAAGAGTCCCTTGACTACTTGGAGACGTGGCTGTATTGATGTCACTTCCCAATTCAGAAACTCCCAGTGGCTGGCCATTGCTTATGATAATACTCGGCAAACCAAAGTAGACCTACCACACAGGGGTACCTTGAAGAACTTCCAACGGTCCACAAGCATGGATCGTTTATGAGCAACTGCTTTCCACATCCTCATCCTTCATGTCATTCTGCTTAAGGTTCAGATTCCCAAGAGCAAAAAAATGATTGGCCTAGCTGTCAGTTCACTGTTCACCTATAGGCCAGAGGAATACAGGGCACCTTAACCGATAAATCTACAAGGCTGTATCCAATGTGTGTGTGTGTGTTTGGGGAGAGCAGTGGTGATTTCCACAAAGCCAAAGGGGATGCTGTTACCAGAAGGGGACAGGGATATTGTATAAAGAAATCTAAGTCTCACCCTCATCGCCACACATCCAAACCAGTAAAATACCACCTTCTCTTGAAGTCTTTTTTTTTCTATTGTACATTCATGTGTGTTTGTGTATATGTAATTTTTCCTTGCTTTTTGAAAAGAACTTAATATTATAAAAATTTTCCATGTAATTAGCTGTATCTGAAAATCATAATTTTTAATTTTCATGTAAGATCCTATTATATAAATGAACCATGATGTTTATCCCCATATTGTCGCTGTTGGATATTTAGATCATGTCCACTTTTAACCCTTTTATAGACGATGCTGTGATGAACATTTTTGTGCCTGCATCTTTACCTGCTTTGCTTATTTTTTCCTTTAGAATGTGCTACTATGATCACCGTATCAAACTGCATGAACATTTCAGGAATTTTGATATATTTTGCTAAATGGATTTCCATAAATTTTGGCAATTTATACCAGCACAAGTAGAATCGGAAAAATAGCATTTCACTCCACCCTCATCTGCACTGAGAATTATCACTTGACAAAAATATTTGCCAACTTGATTGGTGGAAACTACCACCTTCTTGTCAAATAAATGCACATGAAGCCATAGGCAAGCTTCTGGAGAGTAGTTGACACTTAAGGTTTTCATTCCTTCCCCTCCACTTTCTTTGGATCCAGTCCTCTTACTTTTTGCTTTTTGCCTTATCACCCGTGATGCAAGCTCAATTATAATGGCCGATTTTCGGTTCATAATCTCCTCCTCTTCTTTTTTCCTCTGCTTCCTCTGTCTCCAGTGCCATCATTGATTTTTTTAAACAAAATATGTATGTATATTTGAATTAGCAATGTATGTACACAGCTCAAAATTCCAAAGATACAAGAAGGTTGAAGTTTTTCTTGATCCACACACCCAACTCCCATCCACTCCGCTAATCCCAAATTGGAAGTAACTTCCTCCCTTTCTGACCTCCCAAAGACCTTGCGCCATGTCTTCTCTTCTCTTCATGGTTGCTGGATTTGTGAGGGGCAGAGATCATGGCTTAAGACTTATTTGTATTTCTGACAATTCATAGCACACGGATGGGCATAGCAGGTGCTCAGTAAGTTTCTTTGTAATGGATGCAGAGATGGAATGATGGATGGATGAATGAATGGATGGATGGATGGGTAGATAGACGGATAGATAATTATTTTGTTGTTCCTAACAAAATTACGAATCATCGGTTCAGCCTTTGAATACCTAACAGTCTTGCAGTTATTGATGATCAGGGAGCAATTATCTGGTGATTTTCACAACATAAAAACCCTGTTCATTAAATTGTGCTACATAACCCTGATGCTTGAAAGTAGCAATAGTTCTTTTCAGTAAATGAATTAACTAGTGTTTAATTACCATAACTCACTATCCACTACTATATTTTTTTGCAAGTGGCTGATAGACTGGACACAGGCTTTTCTTTTCTGGAATTTCCATTTTATGGAGTAAAGTAACTCTTTGTAGGCAGGTAGGGGTGCCTTGTGTTCTACGTAAGCTGGAATCTCTTGGGAAATTATGTTTCCTTCCAGTCTGTCAACACCATGCAAGGACAGCAGCCAGCCCTAGTGCTGCTGAGAAGTACCATAAAAGGGAATTTACACTGACTGGACTCTTGCTCCGTGCTGGGCAATGGGAGTGCTTTTTAGATGGCTTATCTCATTTTGTTTTCGTATCTGTCCTGAGAGGTAGGTGCTGTAATCTCCATTTGACAAATAAGGAAGCTGAGATCAGAGAGACCAAGTGATTCTCTTGAAGTCACACGGTGAGGTTCCAGGCAGAGCTGGGATTCCAACTCAGATTCCTCTCACTGGGATCCTGAATGCTTTCCAGTTTTCAGTTC
Source organism: Equus przewalskii (assembly GCF_037783145.1). Lineage (NCBI taxonomy): Eukaryota > Metazoa > Chordata > Mammalia > Perissodactyla > Equidae > Equus > Equus przewalskii. The sequence continues at coordinate 21,087,831 of NC_091856.1, read as the reverse complement.
TCTCTCCGGGGTAATTTTTTCAAGAGTAGTTGTAACCTAGTCGTGTTCGTGGGAGGAGGTGAGTTCAGAGTCCGCCTACATTGCCATCTTGACGAGATCTCCTGAATGCTTTCCCATGTTCCAGAATGTGCTGTTTTCACATTTCTTTCTTTCCTTTAGTCTAACCACACTTAGGGTTTTGTCTCCTCCCTACACCTATATTACAGAATAGATTTCCCTACATTCTGGAATAGAATTCCATTCTCCATGGTTCCTTCTCCTTTGCTGGCATGTGGTCTCCTCCCTCCCCATACACACTACCCTAGATGCATTCATTTCATCCTTCAGCCACACTCAAAACCTGTCTCCTCCGGGGAGCCCTCCCAGATCATTGCAGACCATGGACAATGCCCAAAAAATCAGGGGTATGATTTTAAGCAAACCATTTTACCTCTCAGGGGCTCAGTTTGTTCATCTGTAAAATGGAAATAGCAAGACCAGGGAAAACTGGGACAGCCCAATGAAATGATGTGTGTGACATCTCCTTGAAAATGATGCAGCACTGCGCACACACAAAGGATCCTTAAAGCAAGCAGTGCTGTGCTTGCTGACACTAATTTTGCAGCTCCTCATGGGCTGTTCTGCCCTCCGTTCATTTTTGGGTATGTCTGAATTGCAAGGTCTTTGGGGCCAAGGGCCAGCCCTGCACACCTCCACAGGCCTCGTACAGTGCCTGGGATATAGTGGGTGCTCCACAGACGTGGCCTGAGTGAAGGGGTATGGGGGCAGGGGTGGGGCCAGCGGAGTTGTGGGAGGGAGGCCTCTGCCGCCTGGACACCTCCCCAGAAACCTTCCAGCGCCTGGTTCTGAGGCAGCAGGAATCGTCCACTAGCCTGAAGAATTGGGACACTGCCCCCAGGCGCTACAGAAGTACAGGGCACCCGGGCGCGACAGCCCCCTGACCCTCCTCACTCAGGGAGCTCTAGTGACTTCTGAAGCAGTTCACATTGAAAGCTATCTGAGGGAGCATTAAGTCCAGCCCTCTCTTCACAGATGGGGAAACTGAGGCCCAGAGAGTAAAAGAGACTTGCCCATAATCACAGTGAGCGAGGGGCAGAACCACTCTGGAATCCAAGTCTCTAGACTCTCCATTCAGTGCTCTTCCCACTGCTCCAGCTCTTGGCCTGCTTGGTCAGGAAGCATTTAAAGGTTATAAAGGATTGTCTGGTTCTGAGGGAGTCCCTGGTACCCCACATTTCACACAGGACTTCAACCCACTTCCTTCTTGAAACTTTGATGGATTTCTCTCTGTGCCCCTGCCCACCACATGGAACCTGGCCATGTCCAGAGGCCTATAGAGCACAGGGCTATGACTATCTACTACGGTCAGTAGACAATGGATGATACAAGGAAGTCACTGTAAAGGACACATGTGGAGAGAGAATTTCCAGGCTGGGGGCTGCTGTTGTCTGGGGAACACCGTGACCTTTTCAGTGGCTTGGGATTCCAAGGGATCTTTTTATTTTAATGATTAACAGCTGTATTGAGGTAAAATTAATATACAAAAAAACTGCACTGATTTAATGTGTACAATTGGATGAGTTTGGACATATGCATATACTCATGAAAACCAGCACCACAGTCAAGGTAATAAACACATCCATCACCTCCAAAAGTTTCCTCCTGACCCTTGGCTTTTTTGTTTGTTGGTTTGTTTGTGGTAAGAACACTTAATGTAAGATCTACTCCCTTAACACATTTGTTAAGAGCACAATACCATTTTGTTAACTATATATATAGCACATAACTATGTCATACAGCACATCTCTAGAACAAACGCATCTTGCATAACCGAAATTTTATACCCGTTGAACAACAACTCCACATTTCATGGGATCTTAGAGGGCAAAGTTTCACATTGATTTTCATTTTTATCTTCTTATCCTTCCCTAAAACTGCATTACTGTAATTCCCAGGAAGGGAGGCATCAAGAATATGGGGCCTCAGCTCTTGGAAGCTCAAATTCATTTAAAGACTAATTTACCAGGAAATTGGGCCTGCGGCATTCACTCTTTCATTAATTCCTCAGTGATTTCTCTTGTTTGTTTATGCATCCCTCCACTCATTTAAATATTCGATAAAGACGTGCCACCCCCTATTCAATGTCATTGTGCTCCACCATGGAGGGGCAGATTCCTGCCTTTAGAAGCTCACAATCTAGTGGGGAAAATCAACTTCTTGCTGCTCCTTGCTTCCTCTCTCTCCTCAAGCCCTCCTTTCCTTCTTCCTTTCTTCTTTGTTCAAACATCCACCGTACCCTTCTCCAGGCCAAGTCTTGGGCTGCCCATCAGGTGCTCACAGAGGCAGTGGCCCATAAATACCACATGAAAGGGGTTGAAATGGATGGTAAGATGGCTTGGAAGTTTCAAAGGCCTCCAATTTTGAAGTCAGACAGAGCTAGATTTGAAATTGATTAGCGATGTGACCTGAATCAAATCTCTGCAGCTGCCTGAGCCTCAGTTGTTGCATCTTTACAGTGGGTTTGCAAATGCCTTTTACGGAGTTGCTACGAGTGTGGCATGAGATAATGCAGGTGGAGAACTCAGTGTCTTGGCTATCACTCTATATTTAGTAATAATGAAACATACTCAGCATTCAATGAGGCCGTGGAGAATGGGATTAATTTGGCTTGGATCAATGAAGAAAGTCTTCAAAGACAGTGGAGATTTGTCAGCAGAGTGAGTCTGATATTCACTGGCTAAGAAGCAGCTTGTGAGGTTAGAAAATAAAGTTACTGCTTGCCTCTGTTTCTCCAAACACTTCCAGAAACTTCTTTCCATGTTTTGGCCATAACTGGCAAGTCTTATGCTCTAGGATTCACTACAGGCCACTGGCCAGGCTCCTGGGAGGGAGGCAGGGGCTGACTCACCCCAACCCCTGTGCTGGCCTAGGAAGTGCCAGCCTGCATGTGGCAGAGGCTGGCCTGGCTGGGATAGGAGCCAGAAGCAGAGGCCCCTGGCAGTGTGGGGAGAAAGGAGAGGGGCAGAGAGAAGCCCCCAGGGCCCAACTCAGCCTGGTTACTGGATGACAGCTGTCTGGAGAGCAGGCCAGAGTCACTGTTGTCACCACACACTCCTTAATGTTCACAATCACCCAGGCTGGTGGCTGGAACTGCTAGGATCAGAGGAGGAGGAGATGGAATGTGCAAGGCAAGGAAAAGGGGATGAGGGCTGCCTTTGGGGGGAAAAAGCAGCACTTCCCAGATCGCCAAAGTCCCGTTCCTAAAGCTTTTTGCTTCCTGATTCTGACTTTGGGTGGGATTACACAGGGCACAATCTTCTACAAGTGGCCTTCAGTGCCACGCTGCGGGGAGAATGTTGACTTCCTTCCAGTTGGATTCCTGTTACGGCTCTGCTTTTAAGAAACTGCAGTATCGTATCTTATGTCGCCACTCTGAGCCTCAGTTTTCTCATCTCTAAAATGGGTAATAAGATCTGCCTTATGGGATCGAAGTAGAAAATGGTCTATAGCACGCATACAGCAGACCCCAGTGAGCTTCCTTTTCTCCTGCCACCTCTCCCTGTTATAACTGGCTCACTCCTGTTTCTCCAGCACTGCTCGCTCCTCCCGCTCTTCCCTATTTTAGCTACTCCGTTAGTGCTGTCCTCTAACACCTGTCCTCCCTTTCTTCCCCTCCTGTCCTCCTCTGCCTCATCATATTGTCCTCGTCTTCCTTCAAGAGTCATTGTAGTGCTACCTCCTCTGGGAAGCTTTCCCCAACCAGCCCAGGAGGAATTCATTGCTTCCTCTTGAGGATCTCATGATGTTTTTTATGCATCTGTGCTACAAGTGTTTGCCCTGCTTCATATTATACGTCTTTATTTGTTATCTCTGACCCAAGCCTGTACACTTTTCATTTTTAAAGATTGGCGCCTGAGCTAGCAACTGTTGCCAATCTTTTTCTTTTTCTTTTTACTTCTTCTTCTCCCCAAAGCACCCCAATACATAGTTGTATATTCTAGTTGTGAGAGCCTCTGGTTGTGCTATGTGGGATGCCACCTCAGCATGACCTGATGAGCGGTGCCATGTCCGTGCCCAGGATCCGAACTGGCGAAGCCCTGGGCCGCCGAAGCGGAGCTTGTGAACTTAATCACTCAGCCACGGGGCTGGCCCCGACCTGTGAGCTTCTGGAATGCAGGGCCTTTGTCTGGGTGCTAAGTATCTAGCAGACAGCCTGGTACCCAGGAGATGCTAAGGAATGTGGAAATGCCTCCCGCCATGGTACATTCCACAGCTCTAAGTGTGGCTGCAATAAACCTTTCTCACCCTAGAAGGAACAGAAGGGGAGACAGCGAGGCGCTAGCCTTTGCATAATTGTACAAGGTGCATTGCTTCGTTTATTTCACCCTATCCCCAGCCACTCTCCCAGGAAACATCACAACGATGCATTTACTGATAAAAAACTGGACTTCAGAGAGGGGGTCACTTGTGCAAGGACACACCCTTAAGAGCTTTTAAAATCCTTTTTCTGAAGCCAGTCTGTCCTCCTTTCACCACACCTCATGCGCCCCTTCAGGAACGAATTATTTGAGTGTGATCATAGCTGAGTTTTAATTTCCTGTCTCTTCTTGTCTAGACCCAAGCTTCTGATTATATTTACAGATATTCAGAAAGAAGCTTTCTCCATCCAAGCGTCAGTCCAGGCAGAGGCTGTCAACCTAGGGTCCATGCTGGAGCCCAGAAATTATGTGGTCCCTGAAATTACGTGGGAGGTGGGAGTGCAAAGTGGTGCAGCCACTATGGAAAACAGTATGGAATTTCCTCAGAAAATTAAGAGTAGATCTACCATATGATCCAGCTATTCCACTGCTGGGTATCTATCCAAAGAAATTGAAAACACAAATGCATAAAGACACATGTAGGGGTCGGCCCTGTGGCCAAGTGGTTAAGTTTGCATTCCGCTTCGGCGGCCCAGGGTTTCGCAGGTTCGGATCCTGGGCGCAGACATGGCACCACTCATCAGGTCATGTTGAGGCGTCGTCCCACATAGCACACCCAGAAGGACCTACAACTAGAATATACAACTATGTACTGAGGGGGCTTTGGGGAGAAGAAGAAAAAAACCAATTGGCAACAGATGTTAGCGCAGGTGCCAATCTTAAAAAAAAAAATAGGATACAGGCACCCCTATGTTCATCACAGCCTTATTCACAATAGCCAAGACTTGGAAGCAACCTAGGTGCCCATCAAGGGACGAATGGATAAAGAAGATGTGGCATATATACACAGTGGAATATTACTCAGCCATAAGAAATCCAGCCATTTGTGACAACATGGATGGACCTTGAGGGTATTATGCTAAGCAAAATAAGTCAGAGGGAGAAAGGCAAATACCATATGATCTCCCTCATAAATAGAAGATAAAAACGACAACAAACAAACACATAGCAACAGAGATCAGATTGTTGGTCACAAGAGGGAAAGGGGGGAGGGAGGAGGGTGAAAGGGGTGATTAGGTACATGTGTGGTAATGGATTGTAATTAGTCTTTGGGTGGTGAACATGATGTAATCTACACAGAATTAGAAATATATTACAGTGTACACCTGAAAGTTATACAATGTTATAATCCAATGTTACTGCAATAAAAAAGATAGCCTTTGATAGACACAAAAAAAAGAAAGAAATTACATGGGAAAATAATATGTTTTTACTTTCGCCAACCTCTCATTGAAATTTAGCGTTTGCTTCTGTGACAAACGCGAGTGTGTTAGCGACTCCTGTGAGTTTGTCACTGATAGAAATCGCATGTAGTTTTATATCATATTTCATTTGTTGTTTCATTTGGTGCAGATGTCTTAAAATATAGTTTATGTTCTTCCCTGCTTCAAATTTATGGTCGTTATTACATCTGTTACCAGATCTTTTTAGTTAATGTGTCAATAAAGAAACATATATTATTACATTACAGTTGGCTTTTTAAAAAATATTGTCATAAATGGTTTCTTTTGTAATGCTTTTTGCATCTGATTTTATGCATTTAAAAATATTATTCTAAGATGTGGCCCAGATGCTTCTGCAGACTGACAGAGGGGTCCTGGGCACTGAGTTAAGAACCTCTGTTCTCCAGGCTTGAATAATTTTCAAGATTGATGGAAAGCAGGTTATTGTTAGTGACAACAACCAGAACAATAAAAGCGAGTGTAATGGTCTTTGCTGTGTACTTTGTGCTTGGTGGAGCAGGTCACATAAGTTTGCATTCATTCATTCATGCATGCATTCATTCATTCATCCATCCATCCATGGAATAAAAATCTGGGTGCCTGGACATCTCAGGCACTGCTCAAGGCACTGGACTCCAGTGAGCATGACAGAGGTCCTGCCTTCATGGAGCTTTTGTTATCTCATGTGATCCTCATGGTGACCTGCGAGTTAGGGCTTTTTATCCTTGATTATGCAGGAGGACACTGATGCTCAGAGAAGTTGAATGAGTTTCAAGTTTTCTCAGCTGCTAAGTGGCAGGGGCTGGGTTTGAGCCCAGAGTTCCTCGTGGTAACACAGTGATATTTATTTCTGATATCTCTGCTGATTGTATAAGTCCCTTGATTTCCCCAGGTGCAAAATAATGGAAATAAAATGGATTGTCTCTCTTTCTCTCTTTTTTCTCTCCATCCCCTCCATACTTACATTTCCACCTTACTAGTATTAGAAATCTGAGCCAGAACGACCCTACGGATCATCCTATCTGTATAAATGAGGCCTGAGGTCCCGAGAGGGTAGAGGGTCACCCAGGGACACACAGCAGAGCGAGGCAAAGCTGGACCCAGATTCCATGCATGGAGCTGCCAGGCCAGTGCCCTTCCTGCTAGAGGACACAGCCCCACTTACTCTCTAACAGTGGGCTATCCTGGCTCCAGGTGACCCCCTCTGCCACCCTAGATTACCAGGGTGCCCCACTCTCCCTGGCAGCAAGGAGCACTCCCAGCCGGGCTTTCTGAGCAACTGCTCCGGAGAACCCAGTGCCCTCCCACCTCTGGAGCCCATCTTAATGAGCTTCTCTCCGAGATAAGAGCTGTGAGGAGCTCTCAATAACTCCATGTGGGACTTTCATGAATAAATAATCCTTAAGACTTAGCATTTGTCACTGAACCTTTTTTTGTTTCCTTTTTAATATAATGATGGGATTTGCAAGGGGCAGGAGAAAGGGGAGTGGGCACGGAGGAGAATTCTATCACCGAGCAGTCAGAATAAGTCCAGAGGAAGGATGGCCTCGGAGATCAGACGGACACCACAGTCATTGTGCATGTGGGGTGGCGCTGAGGGGACATGCATTATCCCAACACTCCTGGGGAGGACCCTGGTGTGACAGAACTTCTCCAGGCCCAACTTTCACCCCCACTCCCTAGATTAGATTGGCCCCTCTGCCATATGCTCTCAGTCCCCTGTGTTTTTTTAAGCATCTATCATAGTCTGTAATTATAGGTACAGATATAGATATAGATAGATATAGACATAGAGGTGTATACATAGATATAGATACAGATATAGATATAGACATAGTTATAGATATGGATATATAGACATAGATTGAGATATAGACATAGGTATACATACGGATAGAGATATAGACACAGAGATCTAGATGTAGATATAGATATAGACATAGGTATAGGTATAGACATGGATATGTACATGTAGATATAGATACAGATATAGATATAGACATAGGCGTAGATATAGAGACAGGGACTTGCTGGGTGACCCTCTTCTATTAACTGGACTCTAAGTTCCGGGAGAACCAAGGCGTCATCCATTTTGCTCTTTTCCATATACCTATCCTCCAGTCCCCATGGTGAGTGCTGGGCAAATATCTGTGAAATGAATAAAGGTATTTCCAAAACACGGCACCCCTTCTTGAGCGCCCAGTTTGAGCCTGGTGACGATGAGGGGTTTTGGGATCTTTTATCACATTACGTCCTAACCACGACCCTGTGTGTTGAGTACTATTGTTCCCATTTCACAGACGGGCAATGGACACTCACAATCATTTTCTCTTTGTCCCCAAGACCACACAGCTGCTGGGCCTCGTTGGTCCCTCATCCTCTTCCCTCCCTGCCTGTGCTCATTCAGTGAACAGCTGCCTCAGGCCCAGCGGGCTGGGGGAAGTGGCAGGGGAAGGATCTCATTGTGCAGGAAGCTTACAAGCTCCTCAAAGGCATAGACACCCGCAGGAAGCTGTGAGCCCACTCAGCACAGCAATATATATTCTTGACCTAAATTAGTGCAAACTGTAATTGCTGGAGGCAGGGGAATGACAAGTGTCAGCTGGAACAGCAGTCCCAGAATCTCTGGGTGGGAAGGGATCTTAAGGAGGAAGACAGACAGGAAAAAATTGGGATTGGAGCCAGACACAACCGCCTGCTCTGTGCTCTGACTTACTGTGTGACACAGGGGAAGCCCCCTCACCCCTGTAAGTGCCAGGTCCTGTGTGTGAGTGTGTGCATTTTTTAAATCAACAAAATGGCAGTAAGAACAGCACCATCCCATAGGGCTATGGCAATCAAAGTTCCCATGTCGGAAGTTCTCAGTGGATATTAGCCATTGTTGTTGTTCCTGTCGCCATGATATTGTACAGCTCTCTCCTGGAAGCTTGGCTGTCCTCCACAGCCACCCCAGCTCATGGCCATCCCTCCTCAGTTTGCATTCCTGCGGTGGCCAGCGGCAGCAGGACCCTGGGAGAGAACGGGCCATTGCTCAATAGCTGTGACTTTAGAAAAGCCCAAATCTGCCTCCCTGTGGCTTGTGCCAGCTCCCCCGCCCAGAAACCTTTTTCTAACTCATCTTTGTAAAGCAGTTGCCATGTGCCAGCCACTGGCCTAACACTCTACCTACATTACCTTCAGCTGGTCTCAAAACAGCCTAATCCTCAAAATGGTACCTCAGTTTCTTCTTCTATAAAATGGGAATGATCATAGCATTTACATCATTGTGTTTTTATGAGGATTAAGTAGGTTGACACATGCAATGCTTGAAACATTCTGTGGCATATCCTGAATGCTCTGTAAGTATTAACCATTGTTGTTGTTGTTGTTATTGTTATTGCCATAATCATTTTTATAAAATACTACTTTATGTTATTAGTCTAAATAAAAGCAGGATCTGCTTTTAGAACTCACTGGTGGTGCCTGCAGCTCTCAAGGGAAAATTCAGAATTGCCAAGGCCTGGTGCACAGGCTTGGTCTAACCTGGCTCCCAACAGCCTCTGCTGCTGCATCTTTTGCCACCTCCACCTCCTTCTCAACACGCCAGCTTTCTCGCATTGCTTGAAGTCCCCCCGATCGGAGTATAGTTTCTCCTACCTCCAGGCCTTAACATATTCTGTTCCCTCTGCCATAGTACACTTATCTCACACCACTCTCTTGCATTTGGCTAATTCCTGCTCATCCTTTATGCCTCAGATTCAATATTGCCTCCTCCCAAAAGCCTTGTCTGACCCCTTACTTCCAAAGTTTGGGTTGGGGGCCTCTTCTTTATGGTCTTATAGCCCCAGTTATGTTGCTAGGTTAATTTTTATTGTTGTTTTTTTCTCTCTCCCTAGCACATGCTATGTCACATGTATTCCTATGTCCCTCAGGAAGCAGCCCAGGGCCCCGAACAAATTAGCCATCAATGGAGAAACTTAAATGAGTCAGTGGACAATAGGGGTCCCAGCTCCTCCTTCCCTTCTCCTGCAGTGAGCTCCGTACATTCTGAGTTTACAGTTCTTGCAAATTCAAGGGACACTCAGATGGTACTAATTACTATCAGTTGTTGGGCACTTTCTATGTGCAGGACATTTTACATCTGTTATCTACTTTATTTCTCAGGCAAACTCTCCAGCTAAATATTAATAGCCCCATTTTTCAGATGAGAAAGTCGAGGCTCAGAGTTTAAGGGAACTTGCCCAAGGTCTCACCGTGAGTGAAGCCAGGAGACAAACCTCCCTTGTATCCACTCTCCTACACTGCTGCTCATGCTCTGGGGGCCGAGAAGGCTCGCTAAACCCCATGGCGGGTGGGGCGGGTGGGCAGCTAGATTGCTGTCAAGTGGCTGTCCTAGGTTCCTCTCTTCCCGGGAGCTCAGGAGACGAGGCTGCCTGTTGTTATCAGAAAATGATTAGTCTCCACCCGTAGGGGGCTTGTCACTGTCGGGGCCCTGAGTCATCCATTCACACCTCTCACTGAGTGACACAGACCTTTCCTGGTATTTATTAACAGCGGGCCCGTGTCAACATCTGTTCCCAGCCGCCCTGCCTAATGCTCACTGTGCATGGGGCTCAGCGGACTTGGCCGATGGACCCCTGGTGATGCATTTACACTTGAGCAATCAGGTAGTGAGGGGATGGCAGCCTCACCCAGCCGGGTAGGGTCTGGCTGATGCAGTTTTGAAACCAGTATTATTGGATTTAGGATGTCAGTGCCAAAGAGACGCTTTGAAACATCTTGGACTGTGTCTGGAGTTAAAAGGTGAAGAAACAGAGGCATAGAGAGGCCAAAAGAGAGCCGTAATGATAATCAGCTCAGTACCTGGCATGCAGTAGGTGCTCAGATATTTGTTGAATGAATGAATGAATGCCGAATAGATTTGCATTGGGTTTTAGAGTTTGGAAAACATGTTTCTATGTGTCATGTCATTGCATTCTCTCAATAATCCTACATGGTTGGGAGCCAGACAGATGCTGTTCCCATTTTACAGATGAAAAGATCGAGGTTTGGGAGAAACTACATGTAGGAGAAGTATGGGTTCTTGAGTTGGGCATACCTGAGTTCAAATCCTACCACCCACACTGACCTGCAGGTTTTCCCTTGTAAAATGGGAGATAGCCATCCAGCCTGATGTGTCCTTTGGTAAATACAGTTTTATTGAAACACAGCCATGGTTATTCATTTGCATGTTGCATATTGTCTATGGCTGCTTGTGCCCTACAACAGCAGAGTTGAGTAGTTGGCCAGGGACTAGGGCTTGCAAAGCCTCAGATATTTACCATGGATTCCTGTATAGAGAAGTTTGCCGACCCCTGTTCTGTAGGGTGGTTGAGAGAATGTATGTGAAATGCCATCTGCACAATGCCTGGCAGGTTGGCTTTTTCTCCTCTCAGGTGAAGGTGCAGATCATGTGAAAGTGGCTTCAATGTGGTCTTTTTTCTAAGACTTTGAAGGCCTTGTAAATATCACACTGTAACATGCAGAGTCTGGAGCTGGAAGAGCTGATGTGGGGTTAAGAGCACTGGAGTAAGAGCCAAGGACCAGGGTGTTCCAGTCCTGGCTCTGCCCTACTGTGTGAGCTTGAGGACTTCCCTCCGAGCCATAAGTAGTGGATTGAGTAGTGTCCCCCACAAATTCACATCCATGCAGAACCTCAGAATGTGACTTTATTTACAAATAAAGTCTTCGCAGGTATAAGCAAGATAAAGTCATAATGATTAGGGTGGGTCCTAAATCCAATGGGTGATATCCTTATAACACGAGGAAATGACAGACACAAGGAGGAAGGCTATGTGATGATAAAGGCAGAGATTGGAGTGATGCAGCCATAAGTCAAGGAATGCCAAGGGTTGCCAAGAGCCATGGGGAGCTATGAAGAGGCAAGGAAGGATTCTCCCCTTAGAACCTAGAGAGGGAGAAGGGCCCTGCTGACAGGTTGGTTTTGGACTTCCACCCTCCAGAATGCTGACAGAGTAGACTTCTGCTGTTTTGAGTCACCTAGTTTGTGTACTTGTTATGACAGCTCTAGGAAACAAATACACTGTTTCCCCCTTTGGTTCCAATGTGGATTGAGGCTGCTGTGGCAGGTGCACAGCCTAGGAGACAGCGCTGGCTGGTTGACAAAGGCTGTGCAGGCTCTGCCCTTCCAGTTCTTCCTCCCCTAACACACAGAGGCACTGGCTACAGACTTCTACCCACTTTACTGTAATGAGAGCTCTGACTTGCCCAAGGGCATAGAGCAAACTGGGCAAGCTTAACTGTGGCGTGGAGGAGACTCAGGACCTGACATCACTTGGACTCACATGCACACCTTGGCCTTGGTGTTTCGTACCCATGGGAAGTAGGACAAGTGACATATCTTCCCCAAGACCCAGTTTCTCCAGCTGCACAATGGGAGTGAAAAGGTGTACGTCTTGTGGTGGAACTCAAAGGAGAGAGCTCAGCAAAGGAACCCAGCACAGATCTTGGCACGTAGCAGGTGCTCAGGAAATCACAGGTGATGAAGAGGATGTTGGTGATGATGGGGATTTCTGGCAAAGCTGGCACCCTCACCCAGATCTCCTGATTGCCCTGTGCAGCACCTGTCACTCCAGCCCACCTCCACCCGCAGTGCTATTCCCTTGTCCATTTGCCCCCTGCTCCTGGGGCAGCTCTAAGCTCCAAAAGACCCCAGACTCTGGACTCAGCACCTGAGATGAAGAATTGAGTCCTGAGTTAAGAAAGTGTCAGCATCTGCCTTGAGCTCCTTCTCTCACTTGCGCCCACATTCTTCATATTCCCAACGTGACACCATCACTCTCTAAACTCAGTAACAGCCCCGGTGTCAGGTCTTTGTGTTTTAAATAATCAGTTCCCCTCATGGAACTGTGTTTATGCAGGATACATCCTTTTAAAAGCTAACAGCTGCCTTATTTGTCTAGCTTGAGCTGTCTCTAGGTTCCTTGGGAAGGTGACAGTTTTTGCTTGTTTTGCTCTTCTCTTTCTTTGTTTCTCTCTGTTGTTCTGTCTCTGCTCTCCATGTCTCCCTGTGTGTTCCTTTCCACCCATGCAGTGTCTTTCTCTTCACTCTCATTGCTGTCTTTCGGAGTCTGTCTCCTTCCCTTTCCCTCCCCTCTCCGCCTTCTCTCCTCCTCTCCCTCTCTTCTTCTCCTTCATACACTGAATATTTGTCGTGTGCACCTTGGTGTTTTCTCCTTGTTGAATCTCTGTGTTTCTCACTCCTCTTTTTACCTCTCTGTCCTTCTCCTAATCTAGCTCTTCATTTTTATCTCTCTTTGCACACATTTTGTCTGTCTCCCTCTTATTCTCTCTATATGACACTCTTCTGGGTCTCTCTCTTTCTGTGTCTCTCTCTGTCTTTCTAACTTTCTGTCTATCCATTCATATCTGTCTATCTGTTTGTCTCTCTCTCTCTCTCTCTCTCTCTCTATCAGCTCCCTATCATCTGTCTAGGTATCTATCCTTCCATCCATCCATCCATTTTCTTCTGGATGACTGTGTTTCTGCCTCTCAGTTTCTCTTCTTTCTTTCTAGTAGTTTCTCTACATGTTTATCTCTCTTCTTATTCTCACGCTTTCTCAGATTGTCTCTCCCTCTGTCTTTATCTCTTCCTCTCACTGCCCACTTCTTCTTCTCCCTCTAAAGATATTAATATTTTAATACCCTTAAGGTCCTCCCAGGATCTTAAACCCTTTCCATGATTCAAAAGTGGCAAGTCTCAGGAACTGTTCATTCTCTTCCTCTATCTACCTGTCACTCTGACCTCACTCTACACAAGTTAGGAAGTGAAGGATAGTCTGGCAGCTTTCCTTGCATCATCTCCTTTGTTCTGAGCATGAGGATTTGGAATGGAAACACATGGTTGGGGGTGGGCAAGGGAGTGTCCTGTTGGAGAGACTCTTGGTAAAACTACTTTTTGGTGGATGCTGCATCCATGCCTTCTGGTGTTTGCTTCATTTGCAAAACATTTACTTAGCTCAAGTTTTTTCCAGGCTTTGTGCTGGGGGCTAAAGAGGGATGAATAAATCTTGGGCCCCTTACTCAAAAAGTTTACCGTCTCTCTGGGAAACCACAGAGCTGATAGTTTAGATCAATAAGATAATAGATTTAAACAATTCACTCAGAGGGAGAAGGAATTAATTCTGGTTGGGGGAAGTAAGTAAAGTTTCACAGAGGAGGTCACAGTAAGCTCTGTGGAGGTGAGGACTTTGTCCAGTGTCACTGTTGCATCCCCAGTACCTAGAATAGTGCCAGGTACATTGTAAGGTCTCAATAAGCAGTGCACTGAATGAATGAATGAATTTGAACAGTTTTGAAGGGTTTTTAGGATTTTCTCAGGCAGAAAAGTTAGAGATGTGCATCCCACACAGAAGCAAGAGCAATGATTAAGGATTTGGAGAAGTGAAGGTATATACTGCACCCAGATCCCCTCTTCAGGGCTGACCCACTCATCCCCCAGACAGTGGCTGGTGGGTCACAGCTGCATCCCTCACAGGCATGACCTGTAGTCACAGGGAGCTGCATCACCCAAGGATACTCCCTTCCAAGTGACGGCCCTTGGCCAATGACTGGCTGATGTGGTGATGCAGAAGCCTGGATCCCTTGCCTCCATTCAGGACGTCCCTAAACGGCCATCCCAGCTCCAGAGCTCCCCTCAGGACCAATGAGGTTTCAGATCCACATGGGATCGACTGCATTACAGGTCAGCCTCTCCTTTTGCCCAGTCCTGCCTTGCTCACTTCCTACAAGTGTATCCTAAGAGGGCTCTTCAATAACCCCTCTGTCTGCAACTTTCCACTTCAGAGGCTGTTTTCAGGGAGCCTGATCTAAGATTGTGTATTTAGGGAGTGAGAAGAGACCTGTGGCTAGCAGATAGAGAATATGAAACAGGGTAAAAGTAGCTGGACAGGTCGGAAGGAACCAGATTATGAAGAGCCTTGAATGCCAAGAAAACTAATTTAGATTTTCTTGTATAAGTAATGGAGAGCTGTTGATCAATGGGGTATCTAATTAGAGCTGGGATTTACCAAGTTCACTGGTAGTCGATGTGAAAGACGGGACGGAAGGGGATAAGACTGGAGACAGGGAATAAGCTAGGAGACCCAAATCTGGAGTTCCAGGTCTGGGAGGGAAAGATTAGGAGAAGAGATGAAGGAGGGTCCAGAGATGTCACCAGTAGTGCTTATTGGCCTCTTCTTGCTACATGTGCATACACATGTGCCTCCCTTCTTTCACAGTTCTGGATTCCATGAGTTAGATATCATGAAAGAATATGGTCCCTCTTCTCACTGCCTGTGGTGCCCTTTTAATATCTCCTGCAACCGTGGGCATCACAGATACTCTAATGCTAGGATTCCTTATTGGGGGCCCTTTCTCCAAAAAACAGCATCCAGAAACTTCCATGTGTATCTCTCATCTTATAAAATTTTGGCACATCAATAGATTGTGGAATCTTGTCCGGTCTCATCTCTTGGGACCCTCATTTGGGAGGAATTGTGCATTTACCTAGAATCCCATGATCTTTTTAACAGCTATTGCTACCAGTCTTGATGGTGTGTCTTGTATGCAATGGTCTGCAAAATGAAGTTCTAGGGAGCTAGGCTCAGACAGTCCTGTTTGATGTCTGGCTCTGCTGTTTATAGGCTGTATGATTTAGAGTAAGTCTCACACTTGTCGTAGTTTCAATTTATATCCATAAAGTTGGAGTCACAGGAATGTGCCCATTTTGCAGATTTGCTATGGGGAACTCTGGAATCTGTGGAAATGTGTATGATGCAAGTTAAGAGTTGTGTAGTGGGAAGAGCCTTCTCTTTGGACTCAGGTGGAGCTTGGCACAAACTTCCGTTCTGCCACTTTACAATCTGGGTGGCCGACAGCAAGACACTTCACCCTTTTGAGCCACAGTTTACATTTTGGTAAAATGGAAATCTCATACCTACCTTCTAAAACTATGAGGATTAAAGAAATAGAGGGTACAAAGTTCCAAGTACATTCTTCTTCTTCATAACTAGACAAATACTATGTCATATGACGATATGCCTATTGGGTTTTTTCTTTTTGTTTTTCTTTGCTTCTTATTTTCTCTTTAAATATGTATTTATATTATTTTCTTGATTGCAAATATAATAAATGATGGTCTCAAATGTAATGTATTCACATTAAAATTTTTTTAACCTAATGGTGCAGATGTCTCTGGGGTTTAATCATCCCCTTTTTCTCCAAGGGAAGAAGCGATGCTGTCTACTTATTTTGAAACCATCAATGACCTGCTGTCCTCCTTTGGGCCGGTTCGTGACTGCTCTCGGAACAACGGTGGCTGCACTCGAAACTTCAAGTGCGTGTCTGACCGCCAGGTGGACTCCTCAGGATGTGTGGTAAGTGCCCATTGACTCTGCAACATGGCACTGGACCAAGGGCCAAGGCTACTTGCTGGAGGCCCCTCCCTGTGAGGGGGAGATGGTCAAGGAGGACTACACTACTGATAGCTCCTACTGCTGTGGCCTTCGGCACAACCAGGCTGCCTTGGTTTCCTCATCTGTTAAGTGGAATAATTAAACCTACCTCATGGAATTGTTGGAAGAATGAAACGAGATATTAGAACTTTAGTACCCGACTACAGTGGGTCCTCGAGAGCTCCTGGCCTCAGGGTGCTTGCAATCCATTTGGGAGTGCGGTAGGGCATGTCTTATCTCTGTGCACACAATGGGGGGCATGTCAATGAAGTGTCCAGAAGAGAAAGTTCCAGCCGAAACCTCAAGTTTGTAGAGGCTTCCTGGAGAAGTTGGTGTTGGAACTGGCTTCCACAGATGGGTCAACTCACATTAGGAAAAGAGAAGGGATGTCCAAGGCAAAGGCATGGAGGGAAAGGTGGTCTTATTTACAAGGAGCTTTAGCACCTAATGTGGGATATGGACATAGAAGGAGATACATGAGGATCTTTGTTGCCTGTAGAAGAGGGTCGCAATCTGAGTGAGGTGTTTGATAGGAATGACCTAGGGTGCTTGTTTAAAATGCAGGTTCCAGGGTTCCACACCAGAAATTTTGATTCTACAGAGGGGGTTAGGTCCCAGCAACCTGAGTTTGTAACAATTTAACGAGTGTGTATATACGGGGGGAGTGGGGAAGGCATCTTGGATACTTGGGGAACATTGCCCTAAAGGCTAAACTCCTCAGTATGGCACTAAGTGCCCTCCTTGAGTTGGCCCCTTTCTAACTCCTCCATCACTTTACTTCATTCTACACTAGAGCTGAATAGATAGATGTAGTTCCCTGAACATCCTTGCCTGTTTAATGCCTTAGATAGTTTGCTTGTGCCGTTTTGTTGCCTAGAGTGAATTGCTCCTCCAGCCCATGTAGCGAACAAGTGGACCTCTTTCCAGATTCATTTTGTTTATGAAGCCCTTCCTCTCCCACCCCGCCTTGAAGAAATGAGTGCTTTATAAGGATCCTTACTCTTTTCTGTACCTACCTCTGTTGTATCACCTGTGATAATTTATCACACAGCCTGGCTTTTTTCAAGTTTACTTCACCCAATAAGCTGAGAGAGAACCCATGGAATCTGTTGATTTAGCTTACTATCCCCACAGTACCCATCTCAGTAAATAAGGAAGAAAGAAAGAAAGAAGGGCTGGAAGGGAGAGATGGGGCCAGGGATGGAAATCCTTACTCTGGACTAGGCTCTCTGGAAGAGACCAAGAGAATTAGAATACAGTTGGCTCTTGATGCACCTACACAACAGGTGGGGAAATAGACAATGGCCAGAAGACTAATACAAAGAAGAAGCTTCTAGAGAATGAGATGATGCAATGAAACTGTATTTTAGACTCAAAGATCAACAGATCTTCAGAGGTGGATGGGCAATTGGAGCTTTTATTGGTTAGAATTCTTAGGATTATAAGTGACGGAAGCTCAGTTCAAACTAGTTAGGCCAAAAGAGAAAATATATTGGCTCAAATGGAAGTCTAGGCACAACAGGATTGAGGGGCTCAGATAATGTCATTGGGATCCCTGTCTTTCTCTTAGCTCTGCACTCCTCAGTACCATGCCATTCTCGGGCCAGCTACATCTTCTGCACTCAGTGAGTCCTGCAGGACAAGAACATCTCTCTCCTAGTCCCTCCAACTAAAGTCAGAGGATTCCATTTCATTGCGCCAACTTGGTTCTCATGCTCATCCATGTCCCAATCACTGTGGTCGGGGGAGGGACTGGGCTCGTCCCAGAACCAGTCATACCAGGGACTTGGGCCAAGTGACAGCTGCACCGAAAATATGTGGTAGTGAATTGGGGGCAGGCGTAGAGTCTTAGGTTGGGTTGTGGATGCTAGGTCAGTGTGCATCAGCTGCTGTCTACTTCAGAGCATTACAACCCAACCTTTCATTTTGCCTATTGGAAAAGTGAGGCCCAGTGAGGGAGAGGATGCTTTGCTCCAGTCTTAGAGCTGTCAGTGGACAAACAACTCAAGAGGAGGTCTCAAATTATCCGTGTTGTCTCCAAAACATGAGGCTGACATTTCTGAAAAGATTAAGCTATCTACCTCTTCCTCTTTTCCCCATCAGTTCTCTTTCCTGAACTAATTAAGCTCCTTCTCCTTGAGGATTGATGTCCCAGAAGAATGAAGCCTCAGAATGCAGAGATGTGTGAGTGTGTGTCTCTTTCCTTCTCGTTAATGTAAACTGGAAAAACAAAAAGAGAGAAAGAACATTCGTTCCCTGGAGGTTAAGAGAAAATTCAACAGTGTGATGAGGTTGTCAGAGACCTTTCTCTCTAGATTAAAGATCTCATGTTAAAGCTTCAACTTCAGGGCTCGATGGATGTAAGGCAAACTGTTCTCTGTTCTTTCAGAATAGACAGGGAAATACTCACTTTTACGCTGGAATTTAAAATCCCTCTCACGTCTCTATAGACCCTCTGTCATGCCTGCAAAGAGAAACTTTTTCTTACAGCCCTTCATCTAAAAAGCTCCATATGGCAAAAAATAATAGTACCTTATATTTTTAGAACATTTTGGAGTTCTCAAAGTATACCTAAGTCCAATACTTCATCCTCACAGTAATCCTGGGCGGTAGGCTCCCTTCCTACGTGGAAACAAGGCTTAGGAAGCAGAGTGACTTTCCACGGTTCCACCACCAGGTGGCAGAATGGAGGCCTAAGACCATGTCTTCAATATTATTCTTGTGCCAGGGCCGCTTTGGGTTTCTGGAGCTGAAAGGATATGGCAGCAAAGAACCTTGGCAAGAAGGCTGGTCTGAGAAAATTTGGCTTAAGCCCTGACTTGGTCATTGGCGACCTTCAGGATCTATGTTGACCTCATTAGCCTCAGTTTCTTGATCTTTCAAAAGGGAGCAACAGCTCTTGAATTCAGGTTTTCTGAAAACTCAAAGAATGTAACTGGCAATGAATTTGGGATTTACAAAGTGCCATTTATGTGTAGGATGATGAGACCACAACTACTGATGTTTTTATATACCAAATATGATATTTCGGGCCAGACAAATTCAGGGGCACAGCATATCTAATTTTCTATAATGTTTCTGTAACTGAATTTCATTTCTGTTCTACTCCATCCATTGGTAGTGGAAACTTCATTCTAGTCAGTTTAGGTTTTCTGCCTCCCACCTCTGACATCTAAGTTCAAGGGGGCTGATGGACTCCTAAGGCATGGGGGCTGATGGACTCCTAAGGCATGGGGGCTGATGGACTCCTAAGGCATGGGGGTAAAGGGATGTTTGGTGTTGAACCATCACCTCTTAATTCTGGTAACTGCTTTCTCATCCAGCCCTTGTTCATCACTCTCTTTCCTATCTGGTATATACCAGGACCTGTCTCTTCCCACCTGATTTACAAGTGTGTTGTCTATCTTGGCATCTGTCTTGCACCATTTATCCTTACCACAGGGTCATTTGAGGCCAGCTGGTTCTATCCATTGGGTAGCTTTCCCACCCCACTCAGGGCATGAGGAATGTCCAACAGCTCTTTTATACCACCCTGAGGCCATGAGGATCTGAGGGGGGCTGGCTCACACCCTCTTGATCTAGACATATCATGAATGCTTTTGCTTCCTTGCCAAGAAGGAGCACTTGGCCATGCTTGCCGTCCACCAGACGCTATCTGGAAAGTGAAGCAGAGACCCTCTTTGCCTTCAGATCCCTCAAGCCCACCGGATCTTCTGTAGCCCCTCATCCTTTTCAACCACACCATGCAATTAACCTGGTGGGAATAGAGCACAGAATCTCTTTTGAGGACTTTCCTTAGCATTGGCAAGGCCATCTTGTTACATTTCCAACATCCCTCTTTTCCGGAGCTCAAATGATCTTTACTTCCTTGTGGGTTGGAGGGAGGTTAATTTTCTAACAGATCACAGATTCTTCCACTGTTTATTATTATTATTATTATTATTATCATTAGTATTATTTTTACCTTCTATCCAGACCTCAACTTCTGAAACCCAAAGTAAAATTTTGACTTCATTTTGCTTGGTTTTCTGGTTCTGCTCTGGTAATCTTCTCCTGGGATAATATAGTCCTCAGGAATGTGGTTGCCTATAGTGGGGACAGTATAGGGTGTGTCGTAGGCAGAATAGTGCCTCACCCCCACCCAAGGATGACAACAGGAGAATTAAATTCACATATGGAATTAAGGTTGCTAATAAACTGACTTTTAAAGAGAGTGATTATCCTGAATTATCTGAGTCAGCCCAATGAAATCAGAGTCCTTAAGGCTGCAAGAGGGAGGCAGCAGAGGAATTCAGAGTGAGGCAGCAGTGCCAGCTTTGAAGATGGAGGAAGGGGGTGTCAAGCTAAGGAAAATCTCTAGAAGTTGGAAAGGGCAGGGGAATGGATTCACCCATGGAGCCTGCAAAAAAGAAGGCAGCCCTGCGGGCACCTTGAATTAAGCCCAGTGGGACCTTTGTTGGACTTCTAACCCGTAGAATTATAAGACAATAAATTCATGTTGTCTTAACCCACCAAGGTCGTGGTCATTTGTTACAACGGAATGGAAAACTAATACAAGGTGAACAATAATATGGAGAGGGCGGGTGATCCAGGAGATGCTGTGGCAAGAATTATCCTGTAATTTTGATTTTTAATTATTTCCAAGGAAACCCTCACCTCATGACCAGGGCTGGAGGAAGTAACAATGAACGAAGCATCAGAAGAGAGAAGGAGCCTCAGGTTCCCCTTCACTGTGCTGGAGAGTAAAATAATTGTTATCTATTAGAAATGGTATAAATCTGGTGAACATAATTATGTCAGCAAGGCACAGTTTGAAAAGTAAGCTATGGCTCCATTTATTCTGTGTGGCAGCATAAACATTGCAACATTTTAATCAAGATAGAGGACAAAACCAAAGAAATCTGTAGGCACTTAATCATGATATTGTATGGAGGACACTTCCGCCATCTCTGAGTCACTGCTGCCCCCTGAAGCATTTCCCTCCTGCTGGTCCTTTGTGTCATCCTGGGTTTCCCAGCACGGGAAGGGGTCCTTTGATGGACTCAACCCTAGACAATCTATGATCAAAATCCATCCCCTCAGCCCCTTTTGAAATATCAATTCACCTTTATTTTTGAAATGACCTAATATTGCATAACAAACTGCCCACAACTCAGGAGCTTGGAACAACTATTTTGTTTAGCTCCTAATTTTGCGGGTCAGGAATATGGGAAGGGCTCACTGGGTGATTTGTCTCTGATCCATGACAGGTGAGGTTTCTGGTCCTGGAAGATTCACTTTCAATAGGACCCCTTCACTTACCTATCTGGTGCTGGGGTTGGAATAGCTGGCAGTTGATCCTGGCTATGTTGGACCTCAGCTGGGACTGTCAACTAGGGCATTTGACCATGGCCTCTCCATTTAGCTTGGGCTTTTCAGACCATGAAGGCTGGATTTACAAAGGGAACATCCCAAGATCAAACATTCCAAGAGCGTAGGCAAGAAGCCACAGGTTCCTTAGCATCTAGGCTCAGAAGTCCCAAACATCATTTCTATCACATTCTGTGTGTCAAGCAGGTCATTAAGGTCAGTGCAGATTCAAGGGGAGGGAACTTCACCTGTCACTGAGAGGAGCAGCAAAGAATGTGTGGCCACTTTACCCATTTACCTACAACCTGAACTTGCAGACCAGGGCTACCAGGGCAGGAAGGGACCCTGGAAATCTTCTAACCAGGCCAGCACCTTCCCATTATACAGACAGAAAAATAAAGGCCTAGAAATGTGCAGGAATCGCTCAAGTTCATGTAGGGAAGCAGTGATAGAATCAAGATTTGATTCCCAACTCCTTCCTCCCAGTTGCATCTTCCTGCAATAATGACCTTGTGGCATCAGCTCTGCCACTGTGGCAGTCCAAATATGTATTTAGCATCACTCCTGTAGCCAGCACTGTGAGTGGAACAGGAGATCTGAAACAAGAACCCCACTTTGTTTTTATAGGCTAGTTCAGAAGACAAGTTGGGCGTCAGGGGGGCTGCAGTGTGACCTTGAACAAGTCACTTTGTATCTTTACACGAGAATATCTAACAGGGCTGATGTGAGTACTGGAGAGAAGGGAGGTGGTGCTTGGAGAGACCTGACACTCACAAATCACCTACTGTGTGCTGGTGCATGGCAGTTAATGCTTATAGTATCCCCCTAGATGGGTATTATTATGACCATTTTAAGAAAGAAAAAAGCTCATAATAGAAGAGCAGCCATCCACACAGTGACTGTGTGGTGGGCATGATTCTAAGTGCTTTGCTTATTTTAACCAATTTAATTCTCACAGTCATGCTGTGGGCTAGGTTGTATGATGATCTCCGCTTTACACTTGAGAAAAATGGAACTGTCTGGTGGGAAACAGGCATATGTGGAGAAGCATAGACGGAGGAGGGTGGGAAGTAGGGAAGTAGAAAGTTGGGACTGAGGGATCTGCATGCTCGCTGGATCCTAGCCAGTGATGCTATTTTTTTAGGAGGTGTGTCTAGTGTCTGTTACCAGCCCTGCCTCTGAATTCCAGACCAATCCCAAACCAATCCCACTCAGCCCCACCCCCTACAAATCTCCAGCCACATTCTCACCTCCTCTTCTCTCTCTTTTTCTTTTTCCATTTTGACCTAAAATGTCATCTGGGCTCCCAGGTATCAGGAAAGACGATCGGACCCCTGATTGCCCTGAGATGCTGAGAGGCAACAAAAAAGGCTGCCTTTTTAAAAGTCAGGATGAATGGAGATACAAATTTTCATTTATCACAAGTCAGGTACCTCTTTGGCACCACTCAGAGGGAGGCAAAAACTGGACTCTGGTTTAGTTAGGGAAAGAGAGGCTGTTTCTCTCCATTCCTCATCCTGTCTCCCATAAATGACTCAATTGGACTGTAATTAAAGGAAACAACACTCAAGAAGGGCGGGGAAGATATGCAGGGAGAATCAGCAGAGTGAGAAATCACTTTGGAGCACGGCCCAGGCACTGCTGACCAGGGAAGCCTGACCCCTGTCTGTCTGCCTGGCGACCGGGCATCCCGCCCTCCTGGACCATTGGAGCAGGGCTGAGCCTCAGTGGGGTCTGGCCCTTTGGAAGTGGTTCTTCCTCCCCAGAAATGGACTCTCGAGGCTTAGTCTATCCCTGCAGATCAGTGATGGGGGCCAGAGTCCAAAATAGAAGGAATGATGCTTGCCACATTTTTCTTCTTAAAAATCTTTAGAAAGATGCGAAGTCAGAAGGCAAAGCATCTTTATGGAAACTCTTTCAGAGACTCTTGGTTAGCAAACAGTATTTAAAGGGTGGAGCATCTTCTATATGGTGTCTTCATCAAAGTGCCCTCTCATCAGACAGGTACATAGACAGAGAATTCTCTATCTGTACCTTCATCAGTATTGTTATTGATAGCATTAATTAGTTGATGCTATTGATAAACAAATTAAGGCTGTCAATGATTTCAGTGCAGTAATAGTTTTACTGATTGAAATACACATAGAGAGTTTCTGAATGCTGGTTGTGTGCCAGATCCTGGGATGAATGCTTGAAATACATCATCACATTGAATCCTCACAGCTACCGTATGAGGTGGCCACCATTATTACTCCTATTTTGTCCATAAGGAAACAGATTCAGAAAGCACGAGAAACTTACCCAAGTCCAACCAACCAGGTAAAGGCAGAGCAGAAATTCAAAGCCACCTGTCTAACTCTAAAGCTGGTTTTCTTAACTTATCAGATGGCAACTTCCAGAGGCTGAGGATAGTTTTCCAGGGATAAAGTGAATGTCCCGAAAATCACAGAGCATAAAGGGAGGGGCATGTCCTTCTCCCCTCCCTCCTTCAATGTCCAGAGTTCCTTCTTCCTCCTCTGCATCCAAGAGATCTGGAGGAAGATGAAAGAGAATGAGTATTGAGAAGGGCTGGGAATGATCAGAAAAGAAGGAAATTAGCACTGTGCTTATTGACTCAACGCCTGCCCACAAGGCTCAAACTTTGGGGGGTGAAAAGGAAGGAATTGCCCCCCATTTGAGATCTGTGCATTTGCACCTTTCCTTGGTGAATTTCCAGTAGAGTAGAGCCCTGCTCCCTCTAGATGGGGGTCGGTGAGGTATGGAGTTTCCAAGGTTATAATGTGTGGCATTCTCATAAAACCTATGCACCCTTTTATGACATTAAATATTTTATTCTTCCCGTGACATTTGAAGGCTTCTCTGTTCTTTCCCCTCATTTTATTTCTTTGGGACCAGGATTTGCTAGGTCTGATGGTATTTCTGGTAAGCTGGTTTTATTGTGTGGAAGTTATTATCTGTTCAAGTCAGGAAACAGCCTCCACCCTTCCAGAGTGATGGGTTTTACCTTTGATTCCTGGAAGAGTGGCGTGGGGGAAAGGAGCCCCAAGCTGGAGGCAGGGATGAGGAGCTGCAGCCCTGGTTCTGCCACCTGTTGGCTGCAAGCATGGAATAAATCACTTCAGGGAAGGCAATGAGCATTTGCTTAGACTGTACCATGGAACCTGGAGAGGGAGCTTGGGACTAGCCTGTGGAGGGCCCGATGAATTGCTAAGATTCATTTCAATTGCCAAAATCTATGACCTTATGATATATGTTTTCAGAGGGCAGTGGTTCTAACATTGGAAGGACCTGAGGGTAGAAAAAGCAGCATGGGTGGAAGGCGGGGCTTAATTCGTTGGTTACTGGAAAAGTAAATATACAGGGGGAAAATCTCCATCGCTTTGCCTCCCTTTTGTGAGCATCTCTGGAGTGATCGATGACATTTTAATTGTGTGTTTCATGCACCTGCCTCAAATACCTTTTCGGCTTCGGAAGGGTGCCCCTGTGAGAGAATGTATTTTCTCCGACCATCACCCCCACCTTCAGGAGTTCAGTATAGTGCTTAAGAGCACAGTTTCTGGCATCAGAGAAACCAGGCCGAAAACTCGCTCTGTCTCTCACTAGCCATGTGACCTTGGGACAAATCACTTAAGGCCTCTGAGTCTCAGGTTCCTGTTGAGTAAAATGGGGATAATAATACCTCACAAAGCTGTTCTGAGGACTCACTGAGATAATGCACACACAATGGGCCAGCACCTGGCTCTAAGCAGGCAGGAAACATGGTCGCTATTATTACGATGATGTTTCATGCAGGGATGATGGTGGTGGCGGAGGTGGTGATGATGAGAGCTAAAATTGTCTGAGTGCCTGCTATGTTCCTAAGCCTCTGAGATGGTCTCATTATTATCCCTTTTCTTACAGATGGGAAAACTGAGTCAGAGAGCACTTAAGTAACTGACTCAGGTTCACAAAGCTCTTGAGTTCTAGATCAGGGAATGTCAGCCAAGCAGCCTTATGCCAGAATCTTCATCCTTAACCAGGTCAAAGTCTTCATAAGCATCATTTGTACTGATTGTCTGATATTCCATGGAGGGGAATATACCATCATTGACTTTGTCTTGTTGGGGGACATTTTGAGTGTTTCCAACTTTAGTCTATTATAAACAACGTTGCCGTGAGCATCTTTGGGCAGAAGCCTCCTTCTGTGCCTTGAGTTATTTCTTTAGAATAGATTCCCAGGAATCTGTAAGTACAGTTTTCAAATTGCATTAGTGTTCCATGGTTTGGGTGAAGGCATGGGATGGATTAAAATTAAAAAAAAAAAAAAAATGCAACACTTCTGGTTTTCTGGACTCTCCCTGTTTAGGGGGCTGGTTTTCTCTCAGGATGCAGTTCAAGGGCAGGCTGGGGTGTTTGGCTAAAGGGTCTCTGAGCAGGGGAGTGATAAAACAAAACTAGTACTTTAGGGAGTAGAGCCTGGTGCCCTGTGCAAGATGCGTGTGGGAGAGAGTCCAACTGCAGAGGAATGTGCAGAGAAAGGCAACTGAGGCAGTCGGGCTGTGGTCTCCTTGAGGACATGAGGGGGTCAGAGGCAGTGGCTGGAAAGTTCTTAGTGGCTATGCTGAGTGCCTGTGAAGACAGACTCCATAGCTGTTGGGATCCTGATAATTAGACCGCTTTTTCTTAGCTCTGAAATGAAAACCTGGAATAGCTGTGTTCATCTTAATTATAGTAAGAGAATTTTTGCATTTATAAGGTACTTTCCCCATCCAGTCTTCCATCTTCTTTTTCCTTAGTGTCTTTTTTTAAGTAGCTCATGCTCGTTGTAAAATAAAATAAAACAAATTCAAACACTGCAGAAATGTATAAAGAAAAAAAAATCAATGTCCTCTTTCTCTATCACTCATTCACTTTAGAGACAACTGTACCACAATTTGGTCTCTCTATATATATCTATCTTTCTATACATATTTTCCCTATGCATATGCAAATATAAATTAAGAATTAAATGGAAGCATCAAAAAGTACAGAGTTGTGCTTCTTTGGGGCAACTTTCTATGTCAGAACTACGTGTCTTTACACACGCTTTTCAAAGAGCATTTTCCTTTTCTTCTTTTTAAGACAACTGGCTCCTTGAGTTGATCCTAACCATACGTTAACCTTTTTCTTTATGTCAAAAACAAAGATAAGCAAATTGAGGCCCAAAAGCACAAGAGCTCTGCTTAGCTTGAGCCCCGGTGTCCTAAATTGCAACCTAGGACTCTCTCTTCCATACAGTGTAGCCTCTTTCTTTTATCCTCTATCATGGGTTTTGAGGCTAAGTGGATGAGAAATGACATCATCATTATTATTGTGATTCATTTTAAAAGTTATCGTTTTCCCTGCATTCTCTAGCTTCTCATGGAATCCTGCCTTAAGAAGCCTTCACCCACCAGCCTAGATATTCTTGAAGACCCTGGAAGTTGTCCAGGAGTTTGGAGCACAGGGAAAAGAATAACGGGGCTCCCACCACCAGCCACAATCTTGAAACTTTAAAAGCTTTGAGGTAGCAAACCTTGAGAAGGTTTCATGAAACACTCCTTAGCCTTTCTCCTCACTGAGAAGATAGTACCTGGAGAGAGTCATATGCGTTCCTAGGGAGGAGAGCTAATTAATCAGAATTCTGGGCCAGTGGAAAGAGCAGACTTGGCTGGGATAGAGTTGAGGTCAAATCCCACCCGTCTCCCTGGAAAGCTGTGTGGCTTTGGGCAAATTGCTGAACGTATCAGAGCCTCTGTTATGTTGTCCATAAACTGGGAACGATCCCTGCACCTTATAATGCTGTTGGCCCAGCCCAGTGTGAATAGCCAGGTGCCAGCTGGACTCAGTTCCATAACCTCCCTTTCCAGGGCCAGTTCCTATTGGATAGAAAGGAGCTTGGTGACCTAGGAAACAACCTACATTTTTTTCTCAACACCATCAAGCAATTCTCAGTAAATGGTGACTGTGTGTCCTATTAGCCAACTCAATTCTGACACTATTCACTTGCAGATAGTGTCAGGTCACACAAGTTAAGGGCTCAGTCCTACAAGACTTCATCTACCCTGCAAGGTGCTGATCACAAGTTCAAGACTCCAGTGCTATAGATCAGAAGTTCCCATGACTCCCTTCTTGGGTTCCATTCATTTCCTAGAATGGCTCACAGAGCACAGGGAAACATTGACTTTTGTTGACCAGTTTATTATAAAGGATATAGAAAGGATACAGATGAGCAGCCAGATGAAGAGGCACGTACAGTGAGGTCTGGGGAAAGGAGCACACAGCTTCCATGCCCTCTCCACTCCTCCGTGTGTTCACCAACCCACAACTCTCCAAATCCCATCTTTTGGGGTGTTTATGGAGGCTTCATTACATAGGCATGATTGGTTAAATCATTGGCCGTTTGTGACTGATTCAACTTCCAGCTCCTCTCCTCTTCCTAGAGGTCAGGGGATGGGACTGGAAGTTCCAGCCCTCGAATCACAAGTTTCCCCTGGCAGCCAACCTCCATCCTCCAGTGCCTTCCAAAAGTCACCTCATTAACGTAAACTCAGGTGTGGTTGAAAGGGGTTTGTTATAAATATCAAGACACGTTATTTGCTCTTATCACTTAGGAAACCCCAAGAGTTTTAGGAGCTCTATCTGGAAATGAGGATGAAGACAGAATATCTATTTCTTATTAGAAATCACAATATCACACATGGGATGCTTTTCTAGCTTTCATTGATCTTTAAGAATTTTTCTCACTATCATTGAAAGGAAAGATGATTTTGGAAGACCACTGTCAGGGGGATGATATAGACCTAGGTAGTAAAATAACCCTGTTTCCCAACATGGCTCTTTTTTTTTTTTTTTTTTTTTTGTGGAAGATTAGCCCTGAGCTAACATCTGCTGCCAAGCCTCCTCTTTTTGCTGAGGAAGCCTGGCCCTGAGCTCACGTCCATGCCCATCTTCCTCTACTTTATATGTGGGACACCTACCACAGCATGGCTTACCAAGCAGTGCCATGTCCACACCCGGGATCCGAACCGGTGAATCCTGGGCTGCCGAAGCGGAACATGTACACTTAACTGCTGCACCAGTAGGCCAGCCCCTACATGGCTCTTCTTATTGTGCATCCTTAGCTAAGCCCCTTATCCTTTCTACAAATTCAGAGAGTTGAACTTGATTCTCTCTGGGGCTCCTTCCTTCCTTCTAATAGTCCATAAGTCAAAGCTGTACCTGGGTCTGAAGAAGGAAGACCCTAAAGATCAACTTATATGAAAGCCAGCGGGACTTGTACCATCGCCTCCCAAATTCCCTGGAGAGCTGTCCTTTCATGCACAGTAAACCTTAGGGAGAAGACAGGGGTCTCCATATGGTGGAATTTCAGGCAGGAGTATTGTAACCAGCCTCCAAGATTTTGTTGTCGCTTTGTTTAGATAATGAGGCGTTTCTACTAAAAACTTATTTGTTTCAACTATAAAATTATGACATGCACATATGAGGATGTTTAGAAACGAGAGAGAAGAATGAAGAAAAATATCACCCACAACTATACCACCTCCAGTAACCACCGTTAACATTTTGATATCTCATTTTAGTAGTTTTTATACATGATATAGATTTAGCAGTTTTGTTGTGAAATATAATGTACATATTGAAAAAGGTATAAAACATTACATACAGTTTCATCAATAGTAATTAAGCGATACCCATCTAGCCATGACCCAAGTCAAGAATTAGAATATTGCCTGCATTCTGGAAGCTTCCCCCAACACAGCCACCGTGCCTCCATTTGCCATTTTAGCCCTTTCTTCCCCTGTAGAAGCAGCCACGGCCCTGACTTTTATGCTAATCTTGTCTCTTATCTTTTCTTTATGATTTCCCTACCTCTGTATACATAGAACAATCTTATTTTTTTGATTGTTGGTGATGGGTTTCCAGAATTCAGCCCATCTCACTAAGCTAGGTAAAACTGATCTCCTCCTTTGGTTAAAGTAAAAATTGGTTATCGGCCAGTCCACAGTTTGATTCCAATTTTAGCTGCATTCAGAATGCAACCCTTAAGTATCTACTATTTGTCAGACACTCTGCTAGGTCCCAGAGTCAGAGCAATGCACTGTGTCCTGGCTAGTGTAGGGGAGCAGAATTTGCCACCCCAAAGTGTATGTGTTTGACTTGATTATTTTTAAGAACAAAAGACTCAGAAAGAAACTTTGACCTTCCCCTTAACTGCCTAAAAGACATTAAGATAGCGGGGCTGACCCGTGGCCAAGTGGTTAAGTTCTCACGCTGCGCTTCAGTGGCCCAGGGTTTCGCTGGTTCAGATCCTGGGCGTGGACATGGCACTGCTCATCAGGCCATGTTGAGGCAGCATCCCACATGCCACAACTGGAAGGACCCATAACTGAAATATATAAGTATGTACTGGGGGGATTTGGGGAGGAAAAGTGGGAGAAAAAAAGATTGGCAACTGTTGTTAGCTCAGGTGCCAACCTTTAAAAATAAAAAAGTTAAGATAGAAGGCCCATTCCAGGAAGGAGCTGTCACCATAGGTAACTATAGTATAATGTGAACCAGGTGTGGTAGACAAGGGGGAACCTAGCAAGGGCCATTTGATCAGAGTCCCCTCTGTGACCCATTGTCTCTGTAAGGTATGGCAAACATTTCTTCACCAAACGTTTGCTTTTCCTTCTCCGTGTAAATTGCCTTCCTCCTTTTTAAAGTCCCAAACCACTATCCCCAACATCCTTCTTTGTCTTTAGCTAAAGATGATATTTAAGGTGGTGGCTTCAGCCATTTTGGTGAGCTACTCGGTTTTCCTGGGTTTCTCCCATATATACATGCTATTAAATTTGTTTGATTTTCTCCCATTGTTCTGTCTCATGTTAATTTAACTCTTAGACTAGCCAGAAGAAACTAGAAGTGTAAAGTAAAATTTATTTCTCCCCTACATCAGCAAAAAGTCTATTTACCTAACCAAAAACCAATGCTTCAACCTACCACCATGAATCACATGCAGATGCCCCCTTTCAGCACATAACCTGGATAAACTTTCTCCTCTCCTAATGATTCCCTCTGGTCTAGACTCTGGCCTGGGATGCTGCTTCCTGTCCTTTGAATCTTTGGCACCCACACGAGTGTATTATTATTTTTTTTTCCCAGCTGGTCCAAAACCTTGTGGGCTTTTTCTAAGGCATATTTTTAAATGTTACATCCTGAGTTCATCCTGGGTGAGTGGAAAACCTTTTCGACAGGGGGTGGGAGTAGAGAGAGAAAGAGAACAAATGTCTCTTGGGCTGCTTTTAAGTATAACTTTGGATCTTAGAATCCTCACCGTACCCCAGCCAAATGGAGTCTGTATCCCCATTCTGCGAGTGTGAAGGGAAGTGGTGTGCCCAAGTGTCACTCAGATTGGGATTGGCAGCATCAGCACCGGAACCCAAATCTGAAGGACTCCAGTAACCTTGATGGCAAAGTTGAGAGCACTCATATCGGGGCAGGCTCTCTGTTGCACTCCTTGATGGCATTGGGCAGCGATGAATCAGTGTTCTCGTGTGCACAAGAGCACCTCAACCCGGGGTTGCTTTGACAGTTAAGTGGGATGGTGGCACTTAGCCCAGGGTTTGGCCAATAGTTAGTACCCAGTAAATAGCAGCTAGAGGACAGAGTCAGATAGGCTGATGGGAGGGAGCCTTGAAGATAAAGACTTGCACCCTGCCCTGGGGCTGGATGATTAGTGCCCTCCTGTGGTGGCAGCAATGTGAGTATCAGAGCTGGTGCTTGATTCCCAGTGCTTGTGAATTTCCTTCTGCCCACCTCTATTCCTAAAACACTGGACTTGGGGACCCTCAGGGTCCAACATATATGAAATCTGTCTCCATTCGGGGGTGGATTTTTTTTTCTTTTTCTTCTTTCTCTTAAATTGCTCTCTGCGACAAAAAATAAAATATGCAAACCGCCCAAAATTACACTCAACATACGCTGAATAAATATATACCCACAGAAGCATATGTTCAATGGCTGCTGCTCCACGCTTTTCAAAGCCAACTAGCTTATAAAATCATTTCTCACGCAGAGTCCGGGTGATCAATGAGAAGGTGCGGCGTGAGGACGCAGCTTCGAGCTGCAAATTGAGTTTTTAGTTACAAAGAATGGGGAGGGGACACCAGCCAGTGAAACCCAGCAGGCACTGAAAAGTCTGCTTCTTCAGCCTGTCCTGATAAAGGCCTGCCTCTGCTCCCTGGAGGTCTAGCTCCTGACTGGGAACAGTAGTAGATGAGGGGGGTCCTTTGGAATCAAGCAGTGTCGGTTCAAATCCTGGCTCTGCCACTTACTGTGGAATATCGGCGCAGTTTGCCTTCAACCACTTTCTGTCTTAGTCTCCCAGTATCAAAAAGGGGATAAAATAGTAGTACCCACCTTACATCATTGGTGTGTGAAGAAGCATAGATGAAGGATTAAGGAAACAGACTCCGGCTCTGCCGCTTACTGGCTGTGTGACTCTGGGCATGTTCATGAACCGCTCTGTGCCTCAGATTCCCCATTGTTAAGTGGGCATGAAAATAGTACCTGCCGCCTAGGGCTGCTGTGAGGAAGGGGTGAGTGAATGCACGTTCAGTGCTTAGAATGGGACCTGGCTTCGTAGTAAGTGCTTGGATAATGTCAGAAAGTCATGTTCCCCGACCGCTTCCTGGCACACAGGTCCACATGCAGACCGTGTCAAAATGCCCTTGGCCCTGTGCCACTCACAGAGGGAGTAGGGACACGAGGCTTCTGAAAACTGTAAGAGATCCAAGCATCTGGAGTGTTGACCTGAAGCAAGTCATCTCCCCTTTCCAAGCCTCAGTTGCCCATCTGTAAATGGTGAAAATAATAGTACCCCCTTTGCTGAGCAGTTGGGAGGATCGAATTCAATAATGTAGCCTAGCAATGGGTCTGGTATACACACAGCCAAAGTTTATTTCCCTCCCAGCACCCTGAAACCGCGAAGTTCCTGAACCCAGGGGGAAGGTTGTTAGACCCCCTTGGCAGCAGAGGGCTCCTTCATTGAGTCTTGCCGGCAGCCCAGAGGGCACAGCTTCGGGGCGATACAGACCTGAGCTGAGCCTCAGCTCCACCCGACCCCTACTTGCTGTGTGACTTTAGGAAGTCCCCTCACATCTCTGCACCTCAGGGTCCTCTTCTGCCAACTGGGATCCGAGTCTCTATCTTGCAGTCACATGAAGCTGGAACAACAGAATGGATGGAGAAGTCCTTTGGAAGCCTTAACACGCAAGTGAAAGGCAGCATAGCATGACTTGATGGCCCAGCTCTGCCCCTTACCCTGTGGCCTTGGGCCAAGTCACTAAAGCTGTCTATGCCTCAGTTTCCTTCTCCGAAAAATGAAGAGAATAGTCATGCCTATGTCATCAGGCTGTGGATAATATTGAGTAAATATTCATAACGCATTTAGAACAGTGCCTGGCACAGGGTAAGCACTATTAAGTGTTAGCTATTATTATTATTAATGAGCTATACAAAGGCTATTTATTATCATCACCAGACAGTTATTGAATAGACATTCTTCAGGGCTCCTGGCAGCTTTTCTTGGGAAAGTGTTCCCTGGCCTCCCTTTTCCCGGCCCTCGGTGCTTATTTGTACCATATAAAAAACCTCAAGGACTACAAGAATGTGCGTACTTATTTTTCTCCCCACGCAACCCCCCGTTGGGAATAGATGCTCCTTGAAGGCCGGGGCTAAGTCTTCAGATACTTGGTGGCCTGGAGGATGGTAAGCAAGGCAATTGCTGACTAACACCCACTCCATGCAGGGCCCTGGGGAGCTCCAGAGAGAGTTGTGGAAGGCTTGATGACTCCCACCAGAAGGGTGACCAGCCATCTGAAGAGGCTGTGGGGGTGAGCTGCAAGCCATGTTCTCAGGCCACTCCACTCGAACAACCCTTCTCCATGGTTCCCCAGCTCGGGTGACACCTGCCACCAGAACCTACCACCTGACCTCCCTTGGAATTCCTGTCAGCCCCTTGCAGAGAACCATAGGATGTCCAAGCTGGAAGCCCCTTGGACACCAGCTGCCACCTTTCTCATTGAACAGATGGGACAACTGAGGACTAGAGAAGGGAAGGAAGTGCCCAACGCAGGGATGGTAACCGGTGTCTCCTAATGGGACACTTCCTGGTCCTCTAATGGGAAGGACAGGCCACCATATGTTCAGATAGCTAGCGGTGATCGACATGTGTGCAAGCAGACCCAGCCACACACTTCAGCACTGTTGCCATTTCAGCACGATTCTTGAGCATAAGCCATCTTGAACCATGACCTACTTCCCTCTCAGGGTTTACCCAGCCCCTCCACTTGGTCTAGATTCTCCCGGAGGTCAGGAAGCACCACACCTTCTACTTCTTTGTGTCTCCATAGCAAAGGGGCAGTGTGGTGCGGTGGCGAGAGCACGGGTTTGGAGCCAGACATGCCTGTGTTTGCATCGGGCTCTCCTCCTCGAAAGCCGAGTAACACAGAAAGACACTTTCGGCCTCAAAGACTTCTTCCTCTTCTGCAAAATCGGACGAATCCTAGCAAGCTCAGAGAATGATGGGCCTTCAGCAGCAGAGCATAAGGAAGACACCTAGTTTATGCCTGGCCCGCTGTGGGTGCTGAGAGCATTTGAATTTCCCTTCTCGTGTCTTCAGTAGGTGTGTGTTGAAGGCTGCGCAGATGGCTGGCATGTATGCAGAATGGCCTGTTGGTATTTCACTGGAACTCAAGCCAAAGCGAAGCAACGTAACCAGACACTACGTTACATTTCAAAAATCTTGATCAAGCATCAACTGTTGAGTAATAATAATCCTAGTAACTGAACTTTATAAGAGTTCACATTTTGCCATGTATGGGGCACTATGCTAGGGACATCAAATACCTAACTTTTTTTTCCTTCCCACAGCAATTCTACTCAGTAGGCAAAATTTGGCTCATTTTACACTGGGAAATTTGAGGCTTAAAGTATTAATGAAGTGATGGGCTCACGTTACACAACTAGTAAGTGGCAAAGCCAGGTGGCATTCAAACCCAGGCCTGCTTGACTCCAAAGGCCACACTGGGTGCCTCCCTCCCCTGTGCTGGGCACTAGGATGTGCTGAGAAGAGAAAGCTGTGTGTGCTACACTCTCTTTCCTCCAATAGCCTATGGACTCATGAGGAGACAGCTGTGAACATGAAACATCTGCCTGGCAGAACAAAGTTTGTGCTAGAAGAATAATTAACATGGGAGAGAAGGAAAAATTATTCTTGCTGACTCCTGGCCTCAAAAGGGAAATTGGAACTTTCACACAAGGATTCTTTGCCTATGATGCCACAGAATGTTCCCAACAACCCCAGGAGGCGGTTATTTATTATCAAGTTCATTTTAAAATGGGGAAACCAAGATCAGAAAGGTGCGGTGACTTGCCCAAAGTCACACAGCTAGGAAGTAGCAGCATCTGGATTAGACCTCTTTTCTTTCTGTCTCCTCAGCATCCCTCTGGTTCTGGAGGTGAGGAGGGGCTCCATGGAGGGGGCTGTTCAACCTATGACTTATAGGATACATAAGATTCCTTAGGAAGAGGAGGGCAGGGCCGGCTGAGGTCAGAGCATGAACAAAGGTACTGAGGTTAGAGCCTGGTGCTGAGTGTTTGCCTAGGTGGTTTCCAGACCCAGGTGGAAGGACAGATAAGCAGAGTGGTTTGGGCTGGGAGCATGGGACCCCTCCTAGGGGCTGTGGACAGGCCCTGCGGTCTCCACTCTGAGGTCCAAGGCCCTGTGGTGGTGCCTGCAGCTACAGTCCTACATTGCCCGCCACTATTGATCCCCGTAATCCTTTTTTGCATGCCCACCCCTCCCCTCCCTGTCAGCATCGCAGCCCAGCACAAATTGAGCAGCAGCTGAATTGGCAGGAGTTGATTAAAACTCCCAGTAATTATGGACTCTTGACTGGCCTGGTTGTCCAAATCAATGTTGGCAGTAATAGACGAGCTAGCTGGCCTTGTTGACAGATTGAGGCTGAGGAGCGAGAGTGGTGGGGGATGGGGGGCTGGCAGGGCCTTCCCCACTCACTCATATTCTAGGCAGAACTCACTCCAGAGGCCTCCTGGGACAAGGAGGGCCAGGTCCACTCAGCAACCAAAGTAACATTCATACTGAAGGACTCCACAGCCCTCACTTAGCTTGTGTGATCTTCAATAACCTTGCCTACAAAATGGATGTATCTTAGAGGTGCCTTTAAGTTTTGCTGTCAGAATTCAAAGAGAAAGCATATGGGAAAATGTCCAGCACATAGTAGGTACTCAAGAAATACCCGTTTCATTTCCTTCCTTTCTTCCTTCTCTCCCTCTTCTCCCCAGGATGCTGTACATCCAAGACTATGCTGGCAGCAACCTCTCTGAGTCTCCTCATTACCAATCATAGTGACCTTCCCACGAGTTTCTCAGAATCCTTGTATAGCCCTAGCCAGTCTGAGCCACTTGTGACATCACAGACAGGCCACCTCCATGTGGATCAGGAAAAAGATCACCTCATTTGCTATCAGGGTACCTTCGATGGTGGGCACAATCTGTCTCTCGTGTGCTGTGTGACCTCAATCAAGTCACTTGGCCTCTCTGGACTTTAGTTCCTCATCTGCAAAGTGAGCAGAATGATGCTGGTCCTGCCTTAGCATTGCTAGGCAGAGCAAAGCTGCCTGGGGCGGTATTCTGCCTACCTTCTGCATGTATGCAGTCTCCTTTCATTGTTCCCTTAATGTATTCCTATTGGGGGCAAAAGGAACAAGGTATCCATAATAGCAAGGGCCATTTTTTGAGCACCTGCCATTGTGTCAGGCATGTGTAGGGACATGATCTGGTTGGGTTCTCTCATAAGCCCAGAGAGGTAGGAATTACTCTCTCTAGTGTAGAGATGTGGAAACTGAGGCTCAGAGGAGCAGGGACACACAAGAGAGCAAGTGGGCAGACTTCACTCATGGTTGTGGGATCCTCTGTGGCTGACAGTGTGCTTGGTCTTTCATTTACGATTGATCTCATTGTTGCTGCATTGTCTCACGAATCTTTACCGTGTTCGGAGGCAGTTCTTTTCCTAGGGAGGAGTGCTACTATTAATATGCTGGCAGTGGATGTGGGAGAGAAATGCGAGACTTGCTGAGCCCTTGGAGGAAGACAAGGCTTTGCCCATAGTTAACTGGGTTTGGCAGCATCCTTGTGATTTCTCAAGACTTGCTCAGTCCATTCAAAGGAAAGTCTCC
The DNA here is from genome assembly GCF_037783145.1 of Equus przewalskii. Lineage (NCBI taxonomy): Eukaryota > Metazoa > Chordata > Mammalia > Perissodactyla > Equidae > Equus > Equus przewalskii. Next base: position 21,051,067 of record NC_091856.1, on the reverse strand, counting down.
CGTTTCTTCTGAAATACTATAGAGCTAGTTCTGCCTTTTGCACAGTTCATAGTTGTTTTGATAAAACCCAGGCAGCTCAGAGCTAAAAGACTTCTCCGATTTCCTGTTGTCCAATTCCTTCCTTTTATAGTAGAGGAAACACACTCAGAAGCGGGATGTGCTGGCCCAAAGCCACCCAGCCAGTTAGAGAAGAGGCCAGCCAAACTGGAGCTTGGCTCTCTGGAGAGCCATTCACGTGCATTTTATCGAGGGCTTCCCAGGATCTGGCTTCTACCTCCAGCATCCCATTTACCTCCCACACCTTCTGGGAGGATGGTTTCATCATTATCAGAGTCTTCCAGATGAAGAAACTGAGTCTCCCAGAGAAGCATGATTAGCTCAGGGGAGAGCCAGCAGGAGGCTGGTCCAAGGCTGGAGTTCTTTCCATTACCTGACCTTTCCCTCAGGCCCAAGGTGGTAGAAAAGAAGGCAGGGGCCACACTAATGTCTTCCAGGGCCTGAGGGAGGGCCAGCACCACCGGGAAATCCCCCCAGGCTTATTTACTATGTGAGTCACTCAGGCCTCAGGGGAAGTTATTCTGTTTTGTAAGTTGGTTGTTTTTCCTTCTGCTCAGAACAGCTGGTCTACCTTCTAGACCTGGGGGTGGGGTGGTGGAGCTGCTCATTACAAATTTTGCACTCGGAGCAATTTGCATTCCATAATTAATGAACATTAAAATGCGTAATTACACACAGAAACAAATGCCTTGGTGCTGATGAAAAGTCAGCCTGGGAAGGAGCAAGAGCAGGCACAGGGGTTGGAGGAGGAGGCTGGGAGCAGCAGGGCAGGGCCAGCCTGTGATGGGAAAAGCTGGGAAGCGCCCAGGGGCCCCCCTCCCCCACTCAGATCCTCAAGGCCTTAAGGCTCAGGGACCCAGGCCCAGGGTCTTCCTGTGGGTTCTTGTCTGAGGCCGAGCAGCCTGGAGGCGGGAAGCTGTGGAGCGCAGCTGACCTGGGCAGACCCCCTAGCTCTTCATCTACTTTCTGTAAAACCTCAGGCAAAGGAGTAGCCCTCCAAGGAACGGGGTCTTCATCAGATGGATCTGCCTCCTTTCTCCTGCCCACTCCTAGTCCCACAGAGCCTGCCTCCCAAGGCTCCCTTCGGGAGCTCTAAGAAAGTGCTTACAGCTCACTGAATTCACTAACTTCAGTAATCTCTTCAAAGTGGCAAATCAGATCACTCCACTCCTCTGCCAGCAACAGTCTAATGACTTCCCCTTGGACTTAGAATCACCTCCGCTTGCCTTCCCATGGCTGAACTCAGGGATCAGCAGCTCTTTTGTATAAAAGACCATGTAATAAATATTTTAGGCTTTGCAAGTCACATGTGATCTTTTTTCTTTTCTTTTTTCTTTTTGGTCTTATAGACTTCATTAAAAAACAAAACAAAACAAAAACAACAAAAAAATACAACCGTTTAAAAATGTAAAACACATTCTTATCTCTAGGTCTGTGCAAAAACAGGCTGTGGGGGAGTAGATGTCTTTTCTCTATTCTTCCCACTAGATACAACTGAAAACCCTGGTGGTTATATAGAAAACAAACACAGGACTGTGAAAGGTGGAAGAAAGGCAGATGAGCTAGGGACTTTGGGACCCGAGGAAAGACATGGTGGTCATTTCCCTGGGCTTTCTTTTCTTTTTCTATTTTTTTATGAGCAATAGTCACCCTGAGATAACATCTGTTGCCAATTTCCTCCTTTTTCACTTGAGGAAGATTAGCCCCTAGCATCTGTGCCTATCTTCCTCTACTTTGTATGTGTGATGCCTCCACAGCATGACTGATGAGTGGAGTAGGTCCACACCCGGGATCCAAACCCGTGAACCCCAGGCCACTGGAGCAGAGTGCACAGAACTTTAACCACTCGACCATGGGGCCGGCCCCATCATGGGCTTTCTTTCTGCCTCATATGTCCCAAGCTTGGAGCTCAAGGAGCCAGCGACTCCGAAACTCCAATAGGCAAAGACCAAAACCAAATCCCCCAAAATCCCCAAAGCCTGCTCTCTTCAGCGAAAATACCAGGAGAAGGGAAGCTTAATAAGACAGAAGATTTTAGACACTAACCATTCTATTCCAGCCAAACTTAAAAAAAAAAAAAAAAAACATAGCCACCCCTCCCCCACCTATGCTAACCAAGGCCAAGTAGAGAACTAGACTTCTATGCTTTCTAGGCTATAATGAGACAATCTGACAATCCAGTCCTCCTCTCTGCCTGTTGGAGTGGTGTCAGAGAAGCCCAAGTAAGGAGCCAGGACTTAAATCTCCACTGAGAGATAATGAATAACCCTCCCAACTTCTCTCCAGGCCCAGCAATACATTAAAAAGATCATATACCATGATCAAGTGGGATTTATATCAGGGACACAGGGATGGTTCAACATCTGAAAATCAATCAATGTGATACACCACATTAACAAAATGAGGAATAAAAACTATGTGACCATGTCAATAGATGGAGAGAAAGCATTTGACAAGATCCAATAGCCATTTCTGATAAAAATTCTTAACAAAATGGGGATAGAAGGAAATTACCTCAACGTAATAAAGGCCATATATGACAAAGCCACAGCCAACATCATACTCAATGGGCAAAATCTGAACGCTACCCCTCTGAGAACAGGAACAAGGCAAGGATGCCCTCTATCACCACTCTTATTAAACATAGTACTGGAGGTTTTAGCCAGAGCAATTAGGCAAGAGAAAGGAATAAAAGGAATCCAAATAGGGAGGGAAGAAGTGAAACTCTCGCTGTTTGCAGATGACGTGATCTTATGTATAGAAAACGCTAAAGAATCCATCGGAAAAGCTATTAGAAACAATTACCAACTACAGCACAGTTGCAGGCAACAAAATCAACTTACAAAAATCGGTTGCATTTCTATACTCTAATAACAAACTTACAGAAAGAGAATACAATTCCATTTACAATTGCATCAAAAAAAAAGAATAAAGTGCCTAGGAATAAATCTAACCAAGGAGGTGAAGGACTTATACAATGAAAAATATTAGGCATTATTGAAAGAAAGAGATGATGACATAAAGAAATGGAAAGAGATTCCGTGCTCGTGGATGGGAAGAATAAACATAGTTAAAATGTCCATACTACCCAAAGCAATCTACAGATTCAATGCAATCCCAATCAGAATCCCAGTGACATTCTTCACGGAAATAGAACAAAGAATCCTAAAATTCATGTGGGGCAACCAAAGACCCCGAATTGCTAAAGCAATACTGAGAAAAAAGAACAAAGCTGGAGGCATCACAATCCCTGACTTCAAAATGTACTACAAAGCCATAGTGATCAAAACAGCATGGTACTGGGACAAAAACAGACACACAGATCAATGGAACAGAACTGAAAGCCCAGAAATCAAACTGCACATCTACAGACAGCTAATCTTCGACAAAGGTGCCAAGAACATACAATGGAGAAAGGATAGTCTCTTCAATAAACGGTGTTGAGAAAACTGGACAGCCATATGCAGAAGAATGAAAGTAGACCATTATCTCACGCCATACACAAATATACACTCAAAATGGATCAAAGACTTGAAGATAAGTCCTGAAACATAAAACTCCTGGAAGATAATATAGATAGTACACTCTTTGACATCGAACATAAAAGGATCTTTTCAAATACCATGTCTTCTCAGGCAAGGGGAACAAAAGAAAAAATAAACAAGTGGGGCTTCATGAGACTAAAGAGCTTCTGCAAGGCAAAAGAAGCTAGGATCAAAACAAAAAGACAACCCACCAACTGGGAGAAAATATTTGCAAATCGTATATCCACCAAGGGGTTAATCTCTGTAATATATAAGGAATTCACACAATTGAACAACAAAAAAACAAACAGCCCAAGCAAAAATGGGCAGAGGATATGAAGAGACATGTTTCCAAAGAAGATATACAGATGGCCAATAAACACAAGAAAAGATGTTCAATATCACTAATTATCAGGGAACTGCAAATCAAAACTACACTAAAATACCACCTTACACCTGTCAAAATGGCTATAATCACTAAGACTAAAAATAACAAGTGTTGGAGAACGTGTGAAGAAAAGTGAACCATCATACACTGCTGGTGGGAATGCAAACTGGTGCATTCCCACTATGGGAAACAGTATGGAGATTCCTCAAAAAACTAAAAATAGAAATACTATATGACCCAGCTATCCCAGTACTGGGTATCTACCCAGACAACTTGAAATCAACAATCCAAAGTAGCATATGCACCCTTATGTTCATTGCAGCACTATTCACTATAGCCAAGACATGGAAGCAACCCAAGCGTCCATTGACTGATGATTGGATAAAGAAGATGTGGTATATATATACCATGGAATACTATACAGCCACAAAAAAGACAAATTCATCCCATTTGCAACAACATGGATAGACCTGGAGGGAATTATGCTAAGTGAAATAAGCCAGACTGAGAAAGATAAATACCGTATGATTTCACTCATATGTGGAATAAAACAAACACATGGACAAAGAAATCAGTTTAGTGGTTACCAGGCGAAGGGGAATGGGGGTGGGCACAAGGGGTGAAAGGGAACACTTATGCAGTGACAGGCAAGAAATAATGTATAACTAAAATTTCATAATGATGTAAACTATTTATGAACTCAATTTAAAAAAAGAAGCATAAAAAAATTAAAGAAACTGTTTTCTTACAAAAAAAGAAAAGAGAAAAAGAACCAGGGACATCTCAAACAGAATGGAAAAAGACAACCAATAAATGTCACCACCAAGATAGGAGAGAGATTAGAATTATCTGCCAAATATGTTAAAGTAGCCGTCATAAAGATGCTTCAATAAGCAATTATAAGCACAAATGAAAAGATAGAAAACCTCAGCACAGAAGCAGAAGATATAAAGAAGAAACAAATGGAAATTTTAGAACTGAAAGATGCGATAATTGAAATTAAAAAACAAACCTCAGTGGATTGACTCAAAGCAGAATGGAGAGGACAGAGGAAATAATCAGTGAACTTAAACACAGAACGATAAAAATTACCCGCTCTGAACATCAAGAGCAAATGGACTGAAAAAGCAAATGAACACTGTTTCAAGATCCTATGGAACTGTAAAAAAAAGACCTAGTATTTGTGTCACTGGAGTCCAAGAAGGAGAGAAGAAAGAGAGTGGGACTCAGAAAGTACTCAAAGAAATAATGGCTAAAAACTTCTCAAATTTGGCAAAATGCGTAAACCTACAGATTCAAAAAGCAGGGTAAATCCCAACCAGGATAATCATGAAGAAATACACACCAATATATCATAGTCAAATTTCTGAAACTAGTTTTTCATGAAAAAAATCTTGAAAGCAAGGAGAGAGAAATGACATCTTATCTATAGGGGAAACACAATTTGAATGATGGTGGAATTATCATGAGAAACCATGGAGGCAAGAAGGAAGTGGCACCACATTTTTCAACTATTGAATAAAAAAGAACTGTCAACCCAGAATCCTATGTCCAATGAAATATTTATTGTTGGAATGAAGGAGAAATCAACACTCTCATATGAAGGAAAACTAAGAGAATTTGGCACCAGCAAACTTACTCTTAAAAAAACAAAAACAAACAAAAACCTTAAAAGAGTTCTCCAAACAGAAAAGAAATAATATTTTGGAACATTTGGAAGAAAGAAGAAACACAGTAAAAATATAGGGAAATGCAATGAACCTTTCTTCTCCTCTTGAGTTTTCTACATTATGTTTGATGGTTAAAACCAAAATGATTGCACTGTCTGATGTGATTGTAAATGTATTTTGAGGATTATTTAAGAAAATTATATAAACGGGAGAAGATAAAGGGACATAAACAGAAATAAGGTTTCTATACATCACTTAAACTGGGAAAATGATGATACCAGTGGACTGTGATAAGTTATACATACCTAGAGAAACCACTGAAAACTATATAAAGAGATGTACTCAAAAACGCTATAGATAAGTCAAAATGTAATTCTAAAAACTGTTCGAGTAACCCACAGGAAGACAAACAAAAAGAAAGCAGAAAAATGAAAAACAGAGATCAGAAAATAAAACAGCAGACTTAAGCTCCAAAATATCAATAATCACATTAGGGTAAATGATCTAAATACAAAAATTAAAAGACAGAAATTGGCAGAGTGGATTAAAAGCATGACCTAATTATTTGCTGTCTACAAGAAATTCACTTAGCATATAATCATTTAGGCAAGTTGAAAGTAAACACAGCAAAAGACATATGCAAATCAAACAAAAGCAAGAGTAGCTATATTAATATTGGATCAAGTAGGCCTTCGAGAAAAGAAAATTTCAAGAGAGTGACGTCATATAATAATGAAAGGGTCATCCACCAAAAAGACGTAGCAATTCTAAATATTTATGCATCAAACAATAGAGCTGCAACGTGAGTGAAGCAAAAATTAATAGAACTGAAAGGAAAAATAGCCAAATCCATAATTATAGTTGGATAGGTTAACACTTCTCCTTCAACAACTGATAGAGCAATTAGACAAAAAATAGCAATGTTATAGAATAACTCAATAACCTTATCAACCAAAAAGATCTAGTTAATGTTTATAGAACACACTGGACAGCAACAACACAATATGTATTCTTTTAAAGAACTTATGGAACACATACCAAGATAGACCATATCCTGGGCCATGAAAAAAGTCTTAACAAATTTAAAGAATTTAAACCATACAGAGTGTGTTCTCCTGACACAACAGAATCAAACAAGAAAGCAATAAGAGGTAAGAGAAAAATCTCTAAATACTTGGAAACTATACAATACACTTCTAAATAATCCATGGGTCAAAGAGGAAGTCTCAAGAGAAATAAAAAAATACACTGAACTGGCACCAGCCCAGTGGCATAGTAGTTAAGTTCGTGCACTCTGCTTTGGCTGCCCAGGGTTTGCAGGCTTGGATCCTGGGCATGGACCTACACACAGCTCATCAAGCCCAAGCCATGCTGTGGTGCATCCCACATGCAAAATAGAGGAGGACTGCCACAGATGTTAGCTCAAGGCCAATCTTCCCCACAAAAAAGAGAAAAAACCCACCAAACTGAATGAAATAAAATTCCAGTATTTCCAAATTTGTGGGACACAGCTAGCACAGTGATGTATCTTTTTATTTGTAATTTATCTGTCTTTACATTTAATGAGAAGAAAATTTATACCCATAAATGCATCCCTTCAAAAAGAAAATGTTTCAAATCGATAACATAAGCTCCCACCTTAAAAACCCAAGAAAAAAGAGCAAAATGAACCCAAAGCAAGCAGAAGAAAAGAAATTAATGCAATTGAAAACAGAAAAACAATAGATAAAAATCAAGGAAACAAAAGACTGATTCTTTGACAACTTCAAGAAAGTTGAAAAAAAAAAAAGACTCTAGCAAGACTGATAAAGAAAAAAGGAGAGAAGACACAGGTAACCAATGTCAGGCATGAAACAGGTCATATCACTACAGGCCCTGGACATGTAAACGATTAATAAAGCGCTGTTACAAGTAACTCTACACACATATATTTGACAACCTAGATGAAGTGGACCAATTCCTTGAAAAATGCAAAATACCACAACTCTTTCAAAATGCAATAGATATTTGAATAGTCCTATAACCATTATGGAAATTGAAATTGTAACCTTAAAACTCTCCCCAAAGAAATCTAGAGGCCTGGATAGTTTCACTGGAGAAGTATATCAAATGTTTAATGAAGATTTAACACCAATTCTACAAAATATCTTCCAGAAAATCAAAGAGGAGGAAATACTTCCCAATTCATTTTATGACAGTAGCATTACCCTGCTACCCAAACGAGACAAAGAGAGTAAAAAACCAGAAAACTACAGAGTAAGACCAATAACCCTCATGTATATAGTTACAAAAATCCTTAACAAAATATTAGCAGACAGAATTCAACAAAATATAAAAAAGAACCACGAGGGGCCGGCCCCAGGGCCTAGTGGGTAAGTTCAGCGCACTCTGCTTCATTGGCCTGAGTTCAGTTCCTGGGCACAGACCTACACCACTCGGCATCAGCCAGGCTGTGGCAGTGACCCACATACAAACTAGGGGAGGACTGGCACAGATGTTACCTCAGGGACAGTCTTCATCAATGACAACAACAAAAAGAACTATAACGAAGTCAAGTTTATTCCAGGGATCCAAGACCGGTTCAGTAGTTGAAAATCTATCAATGTATTAACAGGCAGAAGAAGAAAAATCACACGATCATATCAGTTGATACAGGAAAAGGATTTGACAAAATTCAGCGCTCATTAATGATAAAAACTCTCAGAAAAATTGGAATAGAAGAGAACTTTCCCAACTTGATGAAGAACATCAATAAAAAATCTACAGTGAATGTAATTATGGAGAAAGACTGAATGGTTTCTCCCTACAATCAGGAATAAGGCAGGATGTCCATTCTCATCACTCTTGTTCAACATAGTGCTGGCAGTTCTAGCCAGTGCAATAAGGCAAGAAAAGGAAATACAAGGCATACAGATGAGAAATGGAGAAATAAAACTGCACCTATTGGCAGATCACATGATTCTCTACTTAGACAATCCCAAAGAATTTACATAAAAACTCCTAGAAGTAGTGAGTGAGTTCAGCAAGGTCTCAGAATACAAGAAAAATATGCAATATCAATTGTATTCCTATATACCAGCAATGAACATGGGGACACTGAAATAAATCATACAATTCCATTTGCAGTCCCTGAAAGATAATGAAATATTTAGAAGTAAATCTAACAAAACATGTACAGGACAAGTATGCTGGAAACTACAAAATGCCGGTGAGAGAAATCAATAAAGATCTAAATAAATGGAGAGACATACTGTATTCATGGATTGCAAGACTCAACATAGTAAAGATCTCCGTTCTCTTCAAACTGGTATAAAGGTTTAATATAATTCCTATCAAAACCACAGTGTGTTTTTTTATAGATATAGACAAGATTTTCTGAAATTTATATGGAAGGGCAAAGAAACTAGAATAAGCCAAACTTCTTCTGACAAAGAAGAACACAGTGGAAGAAGTCAGTCTACCCTATTTCTAGACTTATAAAGCTCCAGTAATCAAGACTCTGTGCTGTCAGTGTAAAGACAGACATATAGATTAATGGAACAGAATAGAAAACCCAGAAATGACCCACACAAATAAGCTCAATTTGTTTTTTGCTTTTTGGGTTTTTTTTGGTGAGGAAGATTGGCCCTGAGCTAAAATCTGTTGCCAAATCTTCCTCTTTTTACTTGAGGAAGATTAGCCCTGAGCTAACATCTGTGCCAGTCTTCCTCTACTTTGTATATGGGACACTGCCACAGCATGGCTTGATGAGTGGTGTGTAGGTCTGCACCCGGGGTCCAAACCTGTGAACCTCGGCCCACTGAAGTGGAGTGTGCAAACTTAGCCGCTGTGCCACTGGGCCAGCCCCTCAATTTGTTCTATTACAAAGGAACAAAAGGAGTTCAATGGAGGAAAGGGAGCCTTTTCAACAAAGGGTGCTATAGTAATTGCACATTCATAGTCAAAAAAACCAAACCTTGATATAAGTCTCACACCTTATACAAAAATTAACTCGAAATGCATCCCAGAATTAATTGTAAAACATAAAGCTGTAACACTTGTAGAAAACACACACAAGGAGAAAATCTTTGAGATTCGGGCTTGGCACAGAGTTCTTAGATTCCAAAAGTCTAATCTATAAAAGAGAAAATGATAACTTGGATTTCATCAAAATTAAAAACATTTGCTCTGTGAAAGCTCATTTGAAGATGAGAAGACAAGTTACAGAGTAAGAAAGAAAATATTTGCAAACCATATATCTGACAAAAGTCTAGAGTCTAGAATATATAAAGAACTCTCAAACCTTAACAGTAAAAAACCCAAACAATCCAGTTAGAAAATGGGCAAAAGACATCAAGAGATATCGCACTGAAAAGCGTATACAGATGGAAAATAAACACAAAAGATGTTCAGCATCATTAACTATTAGGGAAATGCAAATTAAAACCACAGCGAGATATTATGACATACCCATCAGCTAAAATAAAAAATACTGACAACTTCAAACACTGATGAGGATGTGAAGAAGCTGGACCACTCATATATTGCTGGTGGAGATGTAGAGTAGTACAACCAGGCTGGAAAAGTTTGGCAGCTTCCTAAAAAAAGTTAAACATGCAACTACCATAGGACCCAGAAATTGCACTCCTTGGCATTTTTCCCAGAGAAATGAAAACTTACATTCACGCAAAAACGCGTAAACAAATAGCAGCTTTATTCATAATAGCCAAGTACTGGAAGCCACCCACATGCCCTCAACAGGCAAATGGTTAAATAAACTATGGTACATCCATACCAGGGAATATTACTCTGCAATGAAAAAGGAACTAAATATGGTTACCTGTAGTGACCTGGATGAATATAAGAATTATGCTGAGTGGGGGAAAAAAAAGCCAGTCCCCTAAAGGTCACAACTCTATGATTTTATTTATGGAACATTCTTGGAATGACAAACCTTATAGAAATGGAGAATGTATTAGCGGTTGCCAGGCATTAAGGAAGGGAGTCAGGTGGGGAATGGTGTGGCTTAAAAAAGGCCACAGGAGGAATCTTTGTCATGGTGGAAATGTTCTGCATCTTGATTATCCATGTATATATCCTGGTTGTGATATTTTTACTATAGTTTTGCAAGGCATTACCATTGGGGGAAGCTGGTCATAGGGTACACAGGATCTCTCTGAATTTATTATTTCTTACAAATGCATATGAATCTATAATTATATCAAAATTTAAAAAATAATTTTAAAAAAACAGGCCTTGGACTGGATTTGGCCTGCAGACCATAGTGTGCCAACTCCTGGCTTAAGTGGTTTCGTCCCTTCTCCCTCTCACATCTTGCCTTATGCTAACCTTGTTTTCCCGTGTCTCACGGAGCTTCAACTGCATTGGCCTCCTCTGTTCCAGGGATAGGCCAACACTGTTCCTTCCTCAGGACTTTCATACTTGCTGTTCCCTCTTGGATAACCCTTCCCACTCATATTCACCCAGGAGGGTCTACTTATCATTCAGGCTTGGCTCAAATACTCATTTTATGCCTCTTCACTCCATCCCCCTTCACGTTTTATCACATACATTTTTTTTTTCCTTCATCGCACCTTTTACTCTATGAAATAATCATTTTATTTGTCTACTTCTTAATCATTTGTCTCCTCTCTCAAATTTAAGCTCCACGAGAGCAGGGTCTCGTCTGTGTTGTTTACCACCTCATTTCCAGTACCCAGCTCATTTGCTTAGCACTGAGTAGATGTTCAATAAATCTTCGTTAAATGATCCAATGAAGGACTTATCCAATGAAGGACGGATGAGAAAGAAAAAATAAGCTAATAGTTCCAGTTAGGCTTTACTGGGGGGGAGGCATTCATCTATCAATTTCTCATTTATCCTTCATTTCTTTCTTTTCTTTTTTTTTTTTTCTTTTTGAGGCAGATTAGCCCTCAGCTAACATTGGCTGCCAATCCTCCTCTTTTTGCTGAGGAAGACTGGCCCTGAGCTACTATTCGTGCTCATATTCCTCTATTTGATATGTGGCACACCACTTCAGTATGGCTTGATGAGCAGTGCTATGTCTGCGCCCAGGATCCAAACCAGTGAACCCTGGGCCACCGAAGCAAGCGCGGGAACTTAACCACTGTGCCACTGGGCCGGCCCCTATCCTTCATTTATTTAGTGCGTATTATGTGGAGGTTCTGAGCCAGGCAGGTTGTTTTCTCGTTGAGTCTCCAGAAATGCCTCCCAGAGAAGCGTTATTATTTCCATTTTACAGATGAGAAAACCGAGGTTCTCTCTGCTGCAAAACCCATGCCTAGAGCTCAGTGTCACAAAGTCTGGATGGAAGCAGGACTGACTTTGGTCCCATATTCTTGTCTCCAAGCTGCCTCCCCCATTTAAAGAAAGGAAACTGAGGCTCAGTTACGTTCAAGGGCTTGCTCACGGTCACAAGGCAGGAGTCATGATCTTCCTTTCTAGTGCACCAGGATGTCTCCCTTTTGCTCCAATGACATCTCCTCCCTCTGAGAAGACTTTCCTGACCAGGGCATTGCTATGCCAGGATTCCCCAGTCGCTCACCTTTGCAGAGTTTTCATTTTCCCGTTCAAGTTATACTGCACTTCTTCGTGTTTTTCTGTAACTAGTTCTCCGTCTGACAGATAGGTATATTTCTTATCTCTCAAATTGGATCCTCAGCTCCTTAAACACACCCATCCCAGCAGCTACCATTTACTGAGCGCCGTCTAAACACTCGATAGATTTATCTCACTGTATTAGTTATCTGTTCCTGCGTCACAAATGATCCCCAAATCGAGCGGCTCAAAACAAAAAGCATTTATTATCTCACGCAATTTTTTAAGGGTTAGGAATTCAAGAGCGGCTTAGCAAACCCAGAGGCTTAAGGAAACAGCAATTTATTCCCTCACCGCTCTGGAGGCCAGAAGTCTGAAATCAAGATGTTAGCAGGTCCGGGCTCCAATCAAGGCCTCTTGAGAGGAATCCGTCCTTGTCTCTACAGCTTCTGGTGGCTGTAGCATTTGTGGGCTTGTGGCCACATCGCTCCAGTCTTTGCTGCACCTCCATGTGGCCTTCTCTGGGTGTAATCTCTCTGTGCCTCTCTCTTTTGAGGACATTTGTGACAGCATTTAAACCTACCTGGATAATGCAGGCTAGTCTCCGTGTCTCAAGAGCTTCAATTTAGTCCATCTGCAAAAACTTTTCCTATAGAAGGTGACACTTACAGGTTCCAAGGGTTAGGATGGGGACATATTTCTGGGAGCCATTCTCAGCCTACAACACTATCTCCTCGGTTTGCTGGATGGATTAACTAAGTAAAAACAGGTAAAGTGTTTAGATTCTGCCTGGATCATAGAACATACTCTTGTAAAGAGCAAAAGTGGGGAGCCAGCCCGGTGGCGCAGTGGTTAAGTTCGCATGTTCCGCTTCTCAGAGGCCCAGGGTTCCCCGGTTCTGATCCCGGGTGCGGACATGGCACCGCTTGGCAAAAGCCATGCTGTGGTAGGCATCCTACATATAACGTAGAGGAAGATGGACATGGATGTTAGCTCAGGGCCAGTCTTCATCAGCAAAAAGAGGAGGATTGGCAGTAGTTAGCTCAGGGCTAATCTTCCTCAAAAAAAAACCAAAAAGAACAACAGTGGTAAGGAATCAGCAGGTGATAGAAAGAACTGTGAGTAACCCCCTGGCCCAGATATCTACAGTTTCCTGATGAAAAGGTCAGGCATTCTTTTTAAGGCTCCTCCCTGTGGCTCTGCAGATGGGCAGACCAGCGCCCACGACCAGCAAATGGCTCCAAATCACCCCATGACCAGGGGTCCTCTTGTCTGACAGTGAATGTTCAGAGACAAGCAGGGGCCTCCTCTGAGCTTGTATTAATATGTACAACACTTCACTCACATGGAAAATTGATTTTTCTTTTTAAGCACAAAATGTAGCCAGTTTTATAACCTTTCTGCCGCTTGACAAAGGCCATTTATAACCTACTCTCTCCGTCACCCTTCCTGGCGCCAGTCTCCAACGTCTCGAAGAACTCTCTCATGCATTTGTAATTATGAATTCTTCTGAGGCAAAATTTAATTTCTAAGAGGGCTGACCTTTTTTTTGTTGTTATTGTGGTTTTTTTGTAAATTAATTTTTTTGTGTGTGTTTTGTTATTGATGTTGTTTTGGATGACGGCTTGGCGAGGGGACCAGGGAGCTGGTTGGGAGGGGAGGTACACTGGGAGGGCATTTTAATCAGTGATGTCCTATGATGGATGAGGAAGGCTGAGCTCTGGGTGTTAATCTTTGTGGATAGCAAATGCCAGCAGGGCGACCGGAATTAAAACCTAGTACCTCATTTTCTCTCTGGAACGAAGGAGAGTTGGAACTGCTTCTCCATCTGCTGGACTGGGGAAGATGAGCTCAGCCTCATCAAATGGAGGAAAACTAAATTAGATAAATAGTCATTCGCCCCTGCCGTAGATCTTCCACTCACGGAGCACTTAGCAGGTGCCAGGCACACTCACAAGAGCGTTTGGCTGAGGTCACTGGAGGTTGGAATCGTTGGGGTTTTTGGGGAGCCAGAGGCAGCCCATTGGGTTCCTGGAGGGAGGTGCACATGGCTGGGCAGAGGATTTGAAATTATCTATGGAAGACCTTGACTATCAGCTTAAGGAAGATTCAAGGTGTTGCTGTTAAAAATGCATTTATTTATTTAACCCGGGAAGTGAATTTAGAAGTATCGCTCTGGTGACCATTAGGAGGATGGGTAGAGGAGGCCAGACTGGAGGCCAGCAGACAGGTCGTGGGATGCAGGAATCTTATTCACGACTCCAGGCACAAGGATGGGGAAGAAGAGACAAATTCAAGACAGGAAGGAAGAGCACTCACCTTGATGAGTACCAAATTGTATGCTGAATTCTGAAGGAAAGGATGCACCCCCATGATCCAACTGAAGCGTCACAACAAATCCATAGGTGTAGGTGCTAGGCCTGTTTAACAGATAAGGAAGTCGAGGCTCAGAGAGGGTGAGTAACTTTCCCCGGATCGCACCGTAAGAAGAGCTGGTATTTAACTCAAATTGGTAGAGCTCTTTACCATATATCTGGCTGCCTCCCAAAGTGACCTTTATAGCAGCAGACCCTATTGGACAATAATAATAAACACAATAATGGTGATGATCCCAGCAATGTCAATATTAATAGCAGCTAACATTTGCTGTGTGATGTTGTGTGAGCCACAATGTTCTCAGCACATTGAGTCATCATTTCCCTTCGTTCTCACAACTCTGCAAGGTAGTTACTGACAAAAGTCCCATTTTACAGATGGGCACACTGACGTTCAGAGAGGTAAAGGCACTTGTCCAAGGCCACACAGCTATTGGTTGGCCAAAGGAAACTTTGAACCTGTTTCATCGGTACCCAACACATGCACCTTTTCAGAAGGTGGAAGGAGAGGGCTTGGTGGGACCCGCCACCTCCTCAGCCATAACTCCCCTCTTGCTCTCTCTCCGAGCAGTGCCCCGAGGAGCTGAGGCCCATGAAGGACGGCTCTGGCTGCTACGACCACTCCAAAGGCATTGACTGCTCGGACGGCTTCAACGGCGGCTGTGAGCAGCTCTGCCTGCAGCAGACACTGCCGCTGCCCTACGACGCCACCTCCAGCACCATCTTCATGTTCTGCGGGTGAGTCTCTGTCCCCAAGGAGGCCCAGCCACTCCCTTCACGGCAGCGGGGGATGCAGAAAAACGGTCAGGAGCTACAGCCCGGCCAGGCTGGGCCTGACTTTGGACAAAATGGCCTTTCTGCCTCTACTTTGTCAGCCCAAGAGGCAAAAAGGCAAGATTATAACCTTCTCTTGGGTATTGGGAAGAAGAATGGAAGAAGAGAAACAAATAACTGATTAATAATTATAATAATGGAATCCATGCTCAGGCTGCGTCCGGGTCAGGATTTTTTCCACATAAGCCTCCTGTCCCTTCTGCATCTTCCCTGCCGTCCTGGTCACTGTCATTTGGAGACAAAAGCAGACACCTTGAAGGTGTCACCAAGAAACCAGCAGATGTGATGCTTAAGAACGCAGACTTAGCCCAGGCTTTTGCCCCTGTTTCTGCAGGAATTTAGCAGTGCAAATTCAGAGGCTAGCCCCTCTAAGTCCTAATGCCCTTATTTGTGAGGATAATTCACTGGGAGAGGGGAGGTGTAAAGAAAACCACACAGGCCAAGCTCAAAGGGCTCACTCATGCTAAGAACTCAACCGAGTTTTACAATTAGTCTGAGACTGAAGAAGGGGCACACATTGGGTCCAACTTGCTGAGTGGCCTAGGACAAGTCACTTTCCCTCTCTGGGCTGCAGTTGGACCACTTGTGAAATAAGCTCTTTGGACAACGATGCCTAACGTATCTCCGTTTCCTTGTTTTCCATGTTAAGGACCGCATCGGGAGTCCCCTCTGTCACAGAGAGTATCTAGCATAGTGTTTGGGCCTCAGCACTAAAAAAAGTGGCAGCCGTTTTTCTTCTCCTCTTCATTCCCTGTCTGATGACGTCTTCGTATTAGAAAATGTGCTCATCTTTTGACATTCTGCGACTTGGAAAAATCATCCTGTGCTTGTGTAAGAATGTCAGTCGCTGAAGTGTGCTCAGTGCTTTCCTAAGAGAGACAAGCAGAATAAGGCATTTAACAACCTTTTCAGTCCTACGTATTATGAAAAAGGGGGCAGGGGAATGTAAGTGGGTTTAATCTCAGTTTAACCGAAAATTAATTTTACCTGCCTGGCTCTAGTCCGTGGGGTCCAGTGTTCCTTCTGGGGCTTATTTCAGGGTCTCCGCCTTCCCCAGTGATACTTGGGGCTGCAGGTGCCTCTGAGCAGATGTTGGAGCAGCTCCTGGAAGCCCTAGATGTGTGTCTGTAAAATAAATAAGACATAAATTAGCGTATGCAGACCTGAATTTATAGGTCTCTCCTCAGCTTAAGCGACTGCAGGGCCGTGTTGAGTAAATTATGCATGGGCTGAGATCTGAGGCTTGAATACAGAATCAGCTGTGTTCTTATCATTGTTATTTTTCTCCCCTTGTACGGGAGCGGGGGAGGGGGTCCTTCCCTTGCAAATAACCACAGTGACAGCAGCAGCAACGGCAGTAATGGATTTTGACATAGAAACTATCACCACTTTCCTTTCCTTCCATCAAGGGGCATCGATAGACGTGGGTTCTAATCCTAGCTCCCCCTCTGACTCTCTCTTAGACGTCAGGCAAGCCTCTTGGGACCCTTGACCTTCAGTTTCCTCATCTCCAAAATTTTAATAATATCGACCTCAATATCATGATGTTTGTGAAGAGTACAAAGAACTTAATGTGTATTCCTCCATTAAAGTTAAGTAATGTGCCCAAGGTCATATGGCTGGTAGTGCAACTCACTGCTTCCTTGCTGTGCGACCTTGAGCAAGTTACTTAACATCTCTGTGCCTCAGTTTCTTCATCTGTAAAATAGGGATAATAATAGTATCTCTCTGTGGAGTTGTTATGAGGGCTAAATGCATTACATTAGTTACATCAAAATATGCTTTAATAATTGTAAAATGCTTGGAACAGTGCCTTGCACAAGAATTACCACTATATGTATTTCTTAAAGAAAATAACTAAAGTGAAGCATAGTAATGACAATGGCCCCTCCATTGCTCAGTGCCCTGAGGTGCTCAGCCTTTTGGTTTTGGGTCTATGAGACAGGACAGCAACCTTCCCCTACTGGAATAGGTCTCTGAAAGTCCTCAATAAGATTGAAAGGGCGGCAATGTGCTGGGGGCTGTTGAAGTGCATGCGACTGCTGATAAACAGGCCAAAAAAGAAAAGAAAACCCGGGTCTCCTAAAACCAACTGCAGCGTCCACACGCTTTGAAAATTGTCTATTAAGGATGCAAATAAGAAATTACCCACACTTGTTGGAAGCTCTATAAACAAAACAATAACAGCCATTAGCAGGTAGAGAAGTGGCAAGCCATTGAATTAAGCAAGGAAAACAAACCCGTGCTCAGGGGGACCTTCCCGACTGGCTCAAAGCTCTGTGGCCTTTCTAGAGTTTTCTGGGTAGGTGTGGGTTTAATAACCCATTTCCTGCCAGGTTAATAATAGCAGCTCACATGTATTAAGGACTTCCTATATGCCATGATGGTGATAAATGCTTTGTGCATATTATCCCATCGACTTCTCATGACAACGCTACAAGGAAGATACTCTTGTGATCCCCATTTACTGTTGAGAAAACCAGGCACAGAGTGGCTCAGTGACTTGCCCAAGGTCACCCAGCTGGTTAAGTGGGGGCATCAGGACTCAAACCCATGCCATGGGGCTCTAGTCTCAGTTCAGACAGATCTGATGTCATTCCTGGCCTCTGGCCACTTCTAGCTATGTGGTTTTGGGGAGTCATTAAACTTCACTAAGCCTCTTCTTTCCCATAGAATCAGGTGTGACTGTAGCACCATTATGGGGGTTAAATAAAATTATACATGCACAGCGGCTGGCACTCAGTAAATGGGAGTTAAGTTAGTCTAACAGGTATAAAGCCGTCTCATTTACTCATTCAATGACTAAATTGTAGGTCTTGTTTACAGCTCTATCCTTAGCACCTAAGACAGCACCTAGGTACTCAATTAATAATTGTTAAATGAAGTTCCTCTGTTAACTTGGTTAAGGAAGTTGGTCCCAGTCCAGCCTTTCCGCTGCATTTCCAGCTACATCTCTCTTCCTGAATTAGGCCCCTTGGCTTCAGCCTCTGGAGCTTTGACGGCATTGTTTTGTCTGCCTCTTCATTCCTCCTCTGCTGTACCCCCGCCACCCTCCACTTGCCGGTGGCTCTTTAGCTGGGACAGCTCCGTTTCATGCTCAAGTCTTGGTGCTGACATTATCTTCTCCAGCAAGTCTTCTCTGAGCCCCACAGGGGTGCAGGAGTGGGATGTGCAGTTACCATGGAGCTGGGTAATATAATACCTCATCCTTTCAAGCGGATACTATTTGCATATTGGCTCAATATTTATCTAGTGGGGTTAGGACATGCATAGAAAGGACTCTTTTCGTGTCTTATTTTGATTTGTATTTTTTCTACCCTAAGATCTTCTTACAAGGAAGACGGCCTTTTACATTTAGCCTCAGATTCTAATTTATCCTAGTGAAATCTTGACACCTCTTGCAGACGGGACCTCTGGCTGGCTGCCCTGGTTGTCACCCCTTAGTCAGGTCAAGTTCCCCAAAACTGAGTAAAGCATCCTTTCGCTGGGGAAACACAGCCCCCTGGTGTTTCTTCCTGTGGTGGCCCCATAGCTCTGTTGACTTACCTGCTTTTCTGTCTTGTCACCGTATGAACAACGGGGACTGGGGTCTTAGTCACCTGTGTGTCCCTACTGTCATTCCCCACTGCTTGCTCAAAATCATAATTGTTGAATTAAGGGATTCAGCTACCTAAAAGTTGTGGTGCCTACTGTGTGCCTGGTCTTTTGTAGGATGCTGAGAATGCAAAGAGCATTGAGTAAAAGTCCTTTCTCATCATGGGCAAAAGAGGACACTGAGGACGGGTGGCTGAGCCTCGGTGGGTCCTGATTGACATTGCTAGAACTCAGGTACCAGTAGGGTAGAGAGAAGCAGGTAAGTTGGAGATAGGCTGAGAAGGTCACCTGATACTAAGATGAAGCATTTAGAATGAAGCTTACAGATGAGGGAGCATTGCCTCCCTGGAAGACCTTGGCACGTTACCTAGCAACCAAGTTTGTTTCATTTCTGTGCATGTGTGTTTACAATCTGTACTGTGCATTCTTCCAAGAGAACTTAATATTATCCACATAAATCCAACCCATAAAAAAATGGATAATATAAAGATAGGACCGATCAGAGCCATTTGTAAGGACAGAAAGGGAAAACATGGTTTCTGGAGCCTGAAATGGAAGAGTTACTCAACACGAGATAAATTTAAAGCTCTGTGCTTCTTATCAACAAAAGAAACAGAAAAAAACATAAGAGGTTATAGAGTTGTCCTTCTTTGAGAAAAGGAAGGCTGTAGTTTTGGGAGTCTTTTTGGCTTTGTTCTGTTTTCTAGAGGATATACACTTTTTGCTGACATAATTCACTAAGAGAGGTGGTTCCTATATAAGAAATAATGAGCAGTGTCATCAACGTTTTTGAAGTTTTGGTATTTCTCAGATTATGTAGAGGAGGAAACTGAATCCCGAAAGGATCTCACAGCCAGTCAGGAGGTGAAATTGGGAGAGGAGAAACCCCAAGCTTCTCTCTCCTAATTTGAATATATTTAAATATAATTTAATTTAAAATGCACTGGAAATGTGTTTAAAAATATGGGCTCAAAGAGCACATCCAGCCTCAAATAGTCCTTACTAGCCTATCTGTTTAATGTCATTTTAATGTGATTTTAGGAGGGAGAGGAGAGAAATACATGTGTTTAATATCTGTCGTTAACTGGAAGCCTCTTGTTTGCATCGTTGAAGCTGAAATCTGCTCCAGCAGTAGAAAACACTGACCCAGAGAATGCAGACGGAGGTGTTAATTTTGACTGTCAGTAAATACGAAGAGGTATCGGGCAGGGGACATTCATTCAAGCACTTGTTTTGTTACAATTTCCAACTTTTAGGCTGGGCCTGAGCTCTCCCCGCTCTGACTTCTGATGGAAGGAAGTGGAATTTATGTGTCGTAGTTAACATAGGACATTCACACGCCAGCTTCTTGTCAAACATCACACCTTGTGCTCTCTGCTGTTTGAAACATTTGAAAAAGCTCAGGTGTAAGACATATTCACAGACAACTGATGGAAGCACACAAAGTCCATCCATTTGTTCAGGTAGATATTTTCAGGTTCCGTGTTTTCTATCGAACACGAGTTCTATGAGATTCTCATAGACAAAAGAGGGAAGCTCTTTGGTCAAGCCCACATGGGAAATTCTGCACTCAACTGCCTTTGAAGGTCATAGGACACCTGGGGTTAGTAAAGGCTCTGATAAGTCCTGCAGTGGTGAAACATATCATATTTCATTGGTTCCAAAGTGCCCATATTTTCCATACTTTAATATTCCTGAATTTAGGATGCATTTCACTATCAATGGTTTGACAGAGTTTAATTCTTTTTTCTTAATGTTAGGTGAAATGATAGTCTTTCTTACAAGTGTTGGGGGTCTTAGAGTAGATACAATATGTTATATCATTAAGCCCAGAGTTCCCCATGGAATTCTGTTTCCTTTCCTTTTCTTCCTTTCTCCGTTTTCTTTTGGTGAGGAAGACTGGCCCTGAGCTAACATCTGTTGCCAATCTTCCTCTTTTTGCTTGAGGAAGATTGTCCCTGAGCTAACATACATGCGCATCTTTCTCTATTTTTTTGAGTGTGGGATGCAACCACAGCATGGCTTGATGTTCAATGTATAGGTCTGCACCCAGGATCCAAATCTGCAAACCCCAGGCTGCCAAAGCGGAGTGCATGAACTTAATCACTATGCCACAGGGCCGGCCCCTTCCTTCCTTCCTTCCTTTCTAAAGAATATCCTTGAGTATATTACCTTCAAAATGGCTTTTCTAGAAACACTCCATTCTCCCCTTGAGTGAAACCTTCAGATGGAGAGCACTCTGAGAGTAGTTTTACCAGTCTTCATTTTGGTTAATGTTGGGATAATTATGAGGACCTTCACGAGAAAGACTCCCATGACATTGGTTAGTGGGGTCATGCGGCCAAGAGCCTTTGCTGCTAGGTCACTGTGGGTCCCGCCCTGATGACCCCAGGGTGGGAGTTCCTGCAGGTGTCAGGATCAGGAAAGCTGAGCCAGCACCTGTTTCTCTCTCGCCTTGGAGCAGGATGCTCAGCTTCATCCCTGACATTGGTCCAAGTCTATATGATGTGCAGTTCCTTGAGTTCTTCTTCTCCTTAACTTTTCTCTATTCTTAAGTTTTTTCTAGGATTTGAGTCCCATTCCTATTTTAAAAAATAGTTTCTAGGGGCCAGCTCCATGGCACAGCGGTTAATTTTGCACATTCCGCTTCAGCAGCCTGGGGTTCGCTGGTCGAGATCCTGGGTACAGACCTATGCAGCGCTTGTCAAGCCATGCTGTGGCAGGCGTCCTACATATAAAGTAGAGGAAGATGGGCATGGAGGTTAGCTCAGGGCCAGTCTTCCTCAGCAAAAAAAGAGATTTGGTGGCTGATGTTAGCTCAGGGCTAATCTTCCTCAAAAAAAAGAAAACTAGTTTCTAGTCTCCGCATTTCAATAAATAACTTTATTGATTCCATAAACCATTCAGGAACGCATGAATGACTGAGAGAATAAATACGTGAATAAATAAGTAAGTACTCTGCTTGGAAAATTTGTATACATGCCATTTCTCTTAGGTCCCAGTTTCCTCTTTTGAAAAGCAAGCAGGTTGGAAGAAGTCAGTGTGCTCGACTGGAATGAGCACTAGATTTAGAGCAAGAAGGTCAAGGTCAAGGTCCTGGCTTTTCCAAAGTGCTTGTGGGATCTTGGTCAAGGAATTTAAAATGCAAACCTCAAGGTCCTCGGTGGCAGTGGTGGAATGAAAGTACCCATCTCCTAATGTTGCTATAACAATTAAATAGAATATGCTCTTGGCTAAACGCATATAAGGTTTTATGGCACGATCTCCTAAGTTCCATCTAGTTCTAGTATTCTCTAGAATGTGATGGGTGTGTTAAGGGTAACACATTTCTTGCCTTCAGCTAAAACGCCCAGTTTGTATCTTTGTACTTATTTTGTTTTTCATTTTGGCATATGTATAAATATAGTTTCATGCAGATCTTGGCTGCTTTCCTGTGAGCCTACACTCTTTAGAATTTCTGTAAGAAAATCTCCCAGACGACAGAATGTTCTAAAGGAGCTGTATAATTATGTCGCATGGTACAAAAATAAAATTTTTTTTAAAAAAAGAAACCAACAACTAAACAGACCTTTGCATAAATCATCCTGTGCCCGGAGGTGGCTTGGGGGAGAGAGTTGCTCACGTTTCGAAACTCAAAGGACCATTTGCCTTCATGAGTCCTTATCTCTTTTTTTCTCCCTGGGTCTCTAAGGGTCTCACTAATCATACCCAGGCCTTTTATCTCCCTTTCTTCCTCTCCTGCTAAGCCTCAATCCTTTGCCACCCCCAGGCAAAAGAAAATCGCCATGAACCTGCAGCTGTAATATGGCTAAAATCACACACACACAGAGTTGCACACACTCATGTACACGCTCCTTGAAATATGACCTCCTAGCTTTATTTCCTGGCACCACTATTGACAAGGTGTATCTCCATGAGCAAGTCGCTTAACTTCTTTAAACCTCAGTTTTCTCATCTGAAAATGGGAGCAATACCTCCCTGTGAGGGTTATGCATTTGTTTCAAGTGCTTCTGTAATGAATTACCCAAACTTAGTGGCTTAAAACAACACAGATTTATTATTTTACAGTTGTGGACATCAGAATCTCTGAAATCGAGGCACTGGCAAGACTTAAGGCCAGAAGCACAGCCTCTCTCTGTCTCTGTCTCTGTCTCTGTCTCTGTCTCTTTCTCTCACCAATCTGTTTCTAAGTTGTATCTCCTTCTCTGACTCTGATACTCTTGTCTACCTCTTAGACTCTTATAAGGACCCTTATGATTACATTGAGCCCACCTAGATGATCCAGAATAATCTCCCCATCTCCAAATTCTCCATTTAATCACATCTGCAAAGTCCCTTTTGCCATGTAAGGTAAACACATTCACAGGTCCTGGGGATGAGGATGTGAACATTTGGGGCTGGGGGAGGACATTATTGTACCTACTACAGGTTGTAATAAGGAGTGAATTAGGTCAAATATAGAAAAAAAAGCTCCAGTAGACTGTGGAATCTTGAATGCAGGATTGAGCTTTGCATATATGTGTCTATGTGTGTGTATACAACATATATGCATTACGTACATAAATGCGTGTGTACATACATATATGCATCACATACATATATATGTAATGTATATATTTAACTTATATGTTATAATTACATATGTATAAATGGATACATTTACATATTTAAAATATATGCATAATGTACAAATGCATAATTTATTTCCAATGAACGGCACATAGAAGTTCCCAGTTATGTGTACTTTGAAGCAAAAAAAAAAGAGTCAAAGAAGTGCAATTTTGTTGACGTTAAGAAATCTAGATCTAGAAAGAAGCCAGCAACTAAGATCTGAGAACCACTGAAGTATATTTACATTCCCTGGGAAGAGCAAATGGGCTAATAGATCAAATAGCAATCATAGATAATAATAGCATAGTCATAATAACATTAATAATCATTATAACAATAGCTGACGCAGTAATTGGTTACTACATAATAGATACTCTTTTGTCCTTTATGTAAATTATCTCTAATTCTCACATCAGCCCTATGATGAGGATTATTATTATCCCATTTAATAGATTAGGACACTGAGGCCTAGGGAAGTTAACAGACTTGATAAGGGTCATGTAGCTGGTAGATGATACAGCGTCTATTTGAATCAGGTTAAATTAGATCCAAAATCTGAACTTGCCACCTTGTGTCTCCTTTAAGTAGGAGGGTATGAAATCTCAATAAATTCCCCAAAGTAGAAATTATACAAGCTACATTCTCAGAGTAGATGCAATAATATTAGATATTAACAACAATCTGTCTAGCAAATGAATCTATCTACTTGAGAATTACAAACAAAAAAACAACCTAAGTAACTCTTGGGTAGGAAAAAATCAAACTCAAATCACCACCTCTTTAGAAATGATCAGGAGCAGGAAGGCTGCGTGTCAAACTCATGGAATATGGGCAAAGCAGGTGTCAGAACTCCATGGCATTGATTCAAAAACAAGAGAGATTGAAAATAAACAAATGAAGCATTCAACTCAAGAAGCCAGAAAAAGAATTATGAAACAAAGTCAAAGAAAGCAGCAAGAAGGAATTAATCCAAATAAAAGCTGAAATAAACGAAATAGGAAAAAAAAGGGAACCCCATCAATAAAATGCAAAACGCTCTTCAAAGGAGAGAGAGAGAAAACACAAATAAACACATTAGGAATGAGCTAGAGACATAACCACAGAAGCACAGAAGATAAAACAAATTTAATGAGAATACTGTGTACAACTTTATACCAATAAATTCACAAGTCTTGATAAAATGCATTATTTTCTTAGAAAATATAAATGACCAAGTTTGAGTCATGATGCTGTAGAAAAATCTAAAGAGGCAGATAACATAAAATCAAATGATAAGAGAGCTAAATATCTACCATTGAAAAGACATCAAGACTCGGGGATTTATAGCTAGGTCCTATCAAATTATCAGGGAATGGATAACCTCTATCTTATGTAAACCAACCCAGAGAAAGAAAATAAAAGGACAGTTCTCTAATTTATTCCATAATCCTAGCATATCCCTAATACTCAAACTAGGCAAATATATTCTCATCCATCTAGAAAAATCTGGTAGACGTATTAGAACTGATGAGCTCCTTATGTGGTAGGATGAAAAATCAACTTACAAAAATCCATAATAGCTTTCCTCAATATCAGCAATAGCTAACTAGAAAAATATAAGGGAAAACATAAGTGGAAAATTGATCCTATTCCTGAAATGGAAAAGACTAATAATAGAAGCTATCACTTTCCTGTATGTCTGGGCATCCTATATTCGAGTCATAACTCATTTAATCCTCACAGTGGCTCCATGAGGTGGGAACATCTATAGATAAGCAAAGGAAGTGCAGAGAGGTTAAGCATTTTGTGCAAGGTCACACAGCTAGTAAGAGGTGAAATCTGGATTTGGACTTTGGTGGTCTGGATCCAAAACTCATGCCTGTATCCTCTAGAATGTAGTGTACCCCGTAAATACCTATGAATATACCCCCACAAGATACAAGCAGACTTTTGTGACCAAAAGTCTAAAGTCTCAGGGAAGGTTTTAAAACAACATTTGATAAATGGAGATGCAAACTATATTTCTGAGTTAGAGGACTCCCAGCTGTAAAGATGCTGTATCAGTCAGCCAGGATGAGATCATCTGTGTTGCTGTAACAAAGGAAGCCTCCCAAATCAAAAGCTGGCACACAGATGTTTATTTCTTGATCATGTAAGGTCCACTGTGATCGAGGCAGTCCTCTTCCATCCTGCAGTATGTTTCTGGAACAGGTGGTCCCCAAGCTTGCCATAGCAAGAGAAGAGAGGGCTTAAGAATCACAGGATGTTTGGAATGGCTGGGTGTGGCAGTGACTTATATCAGGTCAATACAGATTCCATCCTTCAGAATCCCATCATGTGGTCCTTCTAACCCAGCTGCAAGGGAAGCTTGGACCCATCATCCACAGTGTGTGTCCAGAAAGAGGACCCAGTGTGATGAGCAGAAGACATCATCTGCCACAGTTCCAGCAGTGCCCAGC
The DNA here is from genome assembly GCF_037783145.1 of Equus przewalskii. NCBI lineage: Eukaryota > Metazoa > Chordata > Mammalia > Perissodactyla > Equidae > Equus > Equus przewalskii. Next base: position 21,025,039 of record NC_091856.1, on the reverse strand, counting down.
ACAGCATTGACTCTCAATCCATATTTCTTAAAGGGAAAAAAAAGTTAAACTTCCCCCCAATTTAATCTACAAATTCAATGCCATACCACCCAAAGTTTCACTAGGGTTTTGCATGAAATTCCAACTCTAAAATTCATCTGAAGGGAAAAATGACTAAGAATAGTGAGGGATCTTTGAAAGAAAATTAGCATTCATGATGGGGAGGAGACTTACTTTATATCTGAAATATGGTATAAACCTTTAGTAATTAAGGTAGTACAGAATTACTGCAGGAATATACAGATAACTAAATAAAAACTCCAACCATATGTACATGGTATACATAGGGATTTAGTATATGACAAAATGGCATTTTGAATTAGTTAGTGAAAGGATGGACCCTTCATATAATTGTCCACTCATTTTAAAAATAATTAAGTTAAAATAAACACTCCCAATATGCACAAAAATAAATTCCATACTGATTAAATAATCAACGATAAAAAACTAAAAAAAAATCTAGAATAATATACAGAAATATGTTTTATCATCTTGTGACTTCCTAAACATCCCACGAAATTCAGAAGCAATGAAGGACCAAGATAGAGAGGTTATAAGACATCAAAAGCAAGATTAAATACAAGTACAGACGAGAAGAAAATGTTAGTATATAGGGAAAGTGAAGGACAACTCTTCAGAAAATATGCAAAGCACGTACAAGCCAATAAAGAAAGAGATAACCATAGAAAAATGGTCAAAGAACACGGCTAGACCATCTGCAGAAGGAGAAACACAAATGACCACAATGTGACAAGATGGCGAACGCCACCAGGCATCAGGGAAATGCAGATTCCAACAAAAATAAGGTATTTTTTCACATCCAGATTGGCAATAATGAAAATGAAAGATGTGGGAAATGGGCTCTCTCATTCGTCAATGACAGGACTGTAAACTGGTAAAGGCTCTACAGACAGCCATTTAGTAGATCTATCAAGATTTAAAAATTCATAAAACATTGACCCAGCAATCCCTCTTCTAAGAATCGGTTTTATAGGAACACACATGTGCACAGTGATATATGTACAAAGATCTTCATTATGGCACCATTTGTAATCACAAACAGCTATAAACAACCAAAAGGCCATCAATAAAGATTAGCTAAAAGCATTATGGTGCATTTATACTGTGTGATACCAAATAACCATTAAAAAGATAGAGCTATGTGAATACTGATTTGAAAAGATCTCTAAGAAATAATATTAGGTACAAATGCATATTTCACAACAATGTATAGTGTAATTCTGTTTATAAGTTTATTATGGAAAAAATATATATACATAATAGTTAGCAGTGACGACCACCAGAACAGGAAGTAAGAATATGTGTGGAGTGGGAAATGAGGAATGTCCACATTTTACTCTATAGACTTTGATGATGTTAAAAATGTTTAATGATTTATAACAAAAATGTGTTTATTCACAGGAGCGTGTGTGTGTGTGTGTGGAGAGAGCAAGAGTGAGAAAGAGAGAACAAGCAAGTGCTCTACTCAATAATAAATTCTTTGTCCATATATTCTGGGAAACTGCTGATAGATGGATGGAACTAGCCTTCATCAAGTACTTACCACATACGCTGCACATTCATCTGCTCACTTCATCTGGACTGCAACTTTATTAAGGCAGAGTTACTTCTATTTAGCAGATGCAAAAAGAAAGGGGAATAGACTTGACCAAGGCTGCATGACAGGCCTCCTTCTGAGAAACTTTCCACCGTACTTTGGGCAGAAACATGTAAATATTAGAAAGACAAGCAGTGCATCAGCTCAGGACACCGGGGGTTGGAGGAAGAGTGACAGCTTGCTTCATGCAGGATACGTTCTTAGCCTTTCAGTGGAGTAATCTTGGATCAAGTTTTAAGCTCTGCCTGTCTACTTCCTGCCTATAGGTGGATTCTATATCTCTAGCATCAACTACTGGTTCCTGCAACCTGGGTACATTTTTCTTCCCAAACCATCTCACAATCTTTGTCCTTCTCCCATATGAGTCTCTGAGTCTCTTTGTGGTCAGATTCAACAAATTTTCGCTCCACCCCATGGAGGAAAGGCAAATAAGAGACTGCCTGATTTCTACTGCCTCCAACTGGCACAGCCTAACCAGGGTCATATCATGCAAAAAGGAACAACTGGATTTGGAGGAGACAAGAGTAGAAAAAGATGCCTTTGTTGCCAAATAGACCTGAATTTGAATGCCAGCTTTGCCGTTTATTCACAGGGTGACATGCTTTATTTCTTGGCTCCTCATTTTGCTTCTGTATCAAGCAGGAATGATGAAGATATTACCTTTTATTCGTGGTTAGAAAATAAATATACGAAGTGCCCACTGGATGGTTATATGCTCAATAAATAGAAACACCACCGTTACTACCATTAATATAGTTATTTTGTTAAGTACCTTGCAATTCCTGGTTCACAGCCAATGTATCACGGGACCTCATAGCAGCCTAGTGAATTAAGGTAGAATAGGAGCATCTACCCCATTTTACAGATGAGGAAACTGGAGATCAAAGAAGTGAAATGACTTCACATAGGTCCAAAGGAGCAAAGACGACATTTATACACGTCCCTCCAATTGTGCAGCCTATTCTTTTGTCTGTCTTATTTATCATGTGCACTCTATCCCCAGTGCCTAGCAATGGACCATGAACAGGTAGACCCTCAAAAAATTCAGTTTCTTTGATTGATTTTTCAGGAGCTGAGACCTCTGCTTCCACCCACCATGCCTCTCTGTGAGATTCCTTTCCCACTGCTAACATCCCCAAACTGCAAATATTATTTCCACAACCCCTTGTATACTTGTTTGGTCCATAGAGGAGCCCGTTCCTGCCTCAAAAGCATATCAAGGGCCCTTCTGCTGTCAGGATTAGGTACTTAGAGGCCAACCGAGGCTGCTAACATTGCTAATTGAACAGAAGCAGTGGCTGCTGCTCCGTGTGTTGTCCGTGGTTCTGGAAGCATCACCTCTGAGCTACAAGGGCAATAAAAACCTTGTTTTTGCTACCGTCCTCAACCTGAGTCGACAGATACACTGGGAATAGATTCTGGTTTGAGGAACTAGTTGATAATTCCCTGTGAATTGGTCTGTCATGCTTTTTAAAGTCTGTGTGTTCACAGAAAACACTTTTTAAATTTGCTTTGTGAGTGGATGTGCACTCTGGTTTCCCCCTCGATTCCTCCAAAATGTCACAAATGACTTTCCTTGAATTTACCAATTTGCAGGATTAATGTGCTTCTCTCTAGACACCTGTGCCCTAGATAGATTCCAGCCAGAATAGCTGTCTCCCTTCCTAAACTCTGACCTGTTTTGCAGGCAAAGGAGGCCTTGGTTTTAGGTCACCCCCAGTGGGGGCATCCAGCATGCGGAGCTAACTCTCGGCTCTGTTTTATCATGCAGTTGTGTGGAGGAGTACAAGCTGGCTCCTGATGGAAAATCCTGCCTAATGCTCTCAGATGTCTGCGAGGGCCCCAAGTGCCTCAAACCTGACTCCAAATTCAACGACACCCTCTTTGGAGAGATGCTACATGGTTACAACAACCGGACCCAGCATGTCAACCAAGGCCAAGTCTTCCAGATGACCTTTAGGTATGGGGCAGACCCTTGCACTTCACTGACTGAGTCACTTACCCAAAATCTGGACATGGGGAGGAAGCCATGGGCACCATGGAATAGAGCCTGTTATATTGGCCAGCATTTCTCTAAGTTCACTGATGCCTATCCATGAAGTGTTACAAGTCAGTGAAAGTCGTTCCCTGAGGTTCCTTTTCCACTAACCTAGCCCTTATTTATCCTGCTTTCCCATTTTCTAAACTCTATCCACATATTTTAAATTCAATCTTTTAAATCATCCTGTAAGTACAGTTAATGGAATTTTAAAAATTTTTAATTAATCTTTCAGTCTATTAAAAAATAAGTAGCTATGTAGGCTATTCAGGCAGTTCAAAAATAAAGACATTTAATGAAGTAGAAAATAAAATTCCCACCACCCAGAAATAGCCAGAATTAACATTTTCTTGAACATTCTTAAAACACCTCTCTCTCTCCATCTATCTATCTGACACACACACACACACACACACCCCTCCACATCTCAGTAAATCTGTTTAGAAATTGCTTTTTTGCTCAACACTATGTCAAAGACTTCTTTCTCTGTTTGTAAATACAGAGGTACATGAGAAATTAAAAGATGAGACTACTTGTATATGAGAGCGGAAAGAACAGGAACTGGGTTGGCCAAATTATATAAAGATTAGACATGCAGTCTAATTGTGAAAGGCTGCCTGGGAGAGTTGAAGGAACGAGGGCTATTCTATCTGGAGAAGAGAGGCCTTGGGTGGGATTTATTCATGCCTCAAAATCTGTATAACCCTAAGATGGTGTAGTGAGAAGAATTCTTCCATGTATAGTAATAATTATCTTTGAGAACACAAAACTATACTTTTAGACAGTTTTGCATGAAAATGTAATAGGATATTATCACAAAACAGGGTTCTCCCGTTTGAGGTCATGTCAACAAAAGTCAGAACTGGTAAGAAACATCATTGTTATAACCATCATCATCCCCATCCCATCGTCTAATTAATAATAGTGGTGATTGTAGTAGGAGTGGTAACAATGGCTACTATTTATTAAGAACTACTCTATGTCAAGTTCTTTACTAAGTATTTTTAATAATAATAATAATAATAGCCACTAACATTAATTCAGCACATGCTGAGGGCATGCTAACCACTTTCCATCCATTAGTTTATGTAATCCCCTCAATGGCCATGTGAAGCAGGGACTATTATGAGAAATGGAAATGTTAAATGACTTTCCCAAATCCCCCTTCCAGGAATTGAGAGAGCCAGGATAGTGCCATTTTATCTTCATTGTTAAAAGTCTTTGAGAGGCCAGCCCAGTGGCATAGTAGTTAAGTTTGCACACTCCGCTTCAGTGGTCCAGGATTTGCCGGTTCAGATCCTGGGCACTGACCTAAACACTGCTCATCAAGCCATGCTGTGGTGGTATCCCACATACAAAATAGAGGAAGATTAGCACAGATGTTAGCTCAGCAACAATCTTCCTCAAGCAAAAAGGGGAAGATTGGCAACAGATGTTACCTTGGGGCCAATCTTCCTCACTAAAAAAATGAAAAGAAAAAAACCCTTCAAGGCAGCATGGCTTCCATTTTACAATTGGAAAAGTCAACACCAGAGAGGTAAAGTGACTTCCCCAAGATCACTGTCTAGTGAGAGGGAGAGTGAGAATTCAGATGTAAGTCTGGCTGGCTCTAAATCCTTGCTCTTGTCTTCTAATCCAACATACCTCATCACTTCCCATTTTATAGAACGAGAATTGAAATGTGAATTTGCTAAAACCATTCACCTATGTAGTTATCACATGCTCTTTGAGCACCTACTATGTCCCAGGTGCCTTGATGGTTAGTAGGGATACAATGGAAAATGAGATAAAAATGGCCCCAGACCCTGTGGTGCTTAGGTATTGTGTGTGTGATCTTATGTATTTACTAAATTTGTGGTAGGTATTATGAATTAAAGATACAGGGCTCCAGGAAAGCAATTAACAGTGGGATCTAATTTAGTCGGAGCAGAGTGGTAGGGGTGCGTCTGTTAGATTGGAAAGCAATAATAAGTCTTCGGAGTTGACTTTTCAGATGAAGTGTTATTTAATACCTGAAAGATGAGTGGGAGTTAGCATTGGAAAACGTTTCAAGCAGAGACAGATGTTCTAAGAAGGAGAAGAACTTGGTTGGCTTCAGGAAATGAAGAAGTCTAGTGTGGCTGAAGTTGAATAAGTAAGGGAAGAATGGGGGGAGGTGAAGCTGGGACAGTAAGCAGTGGCAGATCATAGGGGTCTTGAAGGTCAAGGCTTTTATCTTTTACTGCTTGCCTTCCCAATGCCAACAGACTGGTCTGTAGGAGAGAACATGGTGCCTTAAAGGCTGGCCTGGGAGTCTCCAGACTCAGACATAATTTTAACTCCATCAGGAATCCTCATTCTGCCTCAAACCCTCTATTCGTTCTTCCCAACCCTTAAATCTTGGGTTGTCTCTAAGTAGCCAGGATCTGTGTCTGCCCTGATTTGCTCGTGGAGGGGAGTGTAGTGAACAGACCACACTTTCTCATTTGACAACAGCCTCAAGATTTGGGAAACTCCCCAGACTGCCGTTATATCAGAGTAGCCCGTTTCACTTAAACTCTCTCATCCTTGGCTTCAGTTAAACTTTCTTTGAAATTATTTCCATCCCCAGACCATGTCACCTCTTGAAGCCACATGTTAAGGCAGTTGACTTCCCACTGAGGGAAGGAGAGCATCTTCTGATGAGTCTAAATTTATCTCTTTCAAGTCTCCCTGCCTGGGCCTCAGACAGGAGAGAGGCTGTGGCTCCTCTGTCCTCTAAGTTCCAGAAGGCAGGCCTGCAAATTTTTCAGCATCAAAAGCAGTTGTCATTTCTTGCCTCCTCCTCCTTCCTTCCCTCCCTCCTCCAAGTAATTTCCAGTCCAGCCTTCCAGAGTAGCCAGCAGGCACCCCACCAGCTATCCTGCCACATGCCTCATTTCCTGACAACTGCCTGGCCTGGGATTTCAAACGCTCTACCAGCTACACTCTCCTGTGTGACAGCTGCGACTCTGCTTTGTTCTCTTTGCTGCCCCTGCCCAGATCCCCACACCTAGCACCTGCTGATAGAAGACAGGTCTGAATTCTCAAGTTCTCTCTTGAATCTCTAAAAGATAAACCTGGATTTCTGCTTTACAAAGCACTTCCCATTTCAAGTCTCTGAACCGGACAAGCTCTTAATGATTAAGTAGTGCAGACGTCACCCTTGCTGTAAAGGTGGAGAAACCGAGGCCCAGGAAAAGATATAATTTGCCCAGTGCTCACCATGATTTGGGACCCTTCTGAGACTGAAAGTTAGAGTTTGCGACTTGCAAACCAGTGATCTCCTGGCTTCTGGTTCTGTTGCAAGGGACATAGGTAACTTCTGTGTATCCCCTACTAGCATGTAGTGAGAAGAGCTGCCTGTCCCATCCCTGCTCTCAGCAGAGAGGGAAGACCTGGTGCCATAGGAGGATGCCAAATTCATAAGTAAGAAGAGATCTGAGGCATAAAAGTACCCCTGTGTGCATGATTCTGCAGGAGCTTGATCCCATTCCTGGCCGCATCTGCAGGTTGCCACATGTAGGCTGCAGCCTGTCTCTGGGAGATGAGCATGTGGTGATGCTTAGGACTCCTGACAAGTCCAAGAGTTATCTACCATGTGTGAAGATTAAGTATGGCACACACTGAGACTCATGTAGAAAGATAGAGACAGGATGGGAGTGATAGAGGGAAGTGGTCAGAGAGACAAAGAAGAGACGTGGAGAGAGAGACAAAGATGGAGGGGACATTAAGGAGAGTCTAAATGACAGAAGGAGGGAAGGACAGCATGGAAAGAATTAAAGAGATGTAGAGCAGTGACAAGGATTAAAGAGATAAGGAGACAGATGGCGAAAGGTGGGGGAGTTGAGAAGGAGTGAAAGGTGGAGAACTAAAGTGATAGAGAAAGAAGGACACAGAGTTCATCCTAAAGTCACCATAGAATTTACTCCCAGGTGGGAATAAGGGTTGTTTTAAGAGACTGAGTGGTACCCAGAGAGGGCTCTGGATTAGGAATCAGGTTCGGATGGACATGAATGGACATTAAAACCTTTGGTAAAGTCCCAAGTTTTATGGAAACATGGAGTCAAAGATCTCACTTCTAAATTGCCCCAGAACCCAGTAAATGATGTCAAGCTTTCCTGTTTCTTTTTTTTTTTTATGCTTTTTGGTGAGGAAGATTGGCCCTGAGCTAACATCTGTCACCAATCTCCTTTTTGTTTTCTCTTTTTTTTTTTAATCCCCAAAGCCCCAGTACATAGTTGTATATCCTAGTTGCAAGTCATTCTAGTTCTTCTATGTGAGATGCCACCACAGCATGGCTTGATGAGTGGTACATAGGTGTACACCTGGGATCCAAACCAGTGAACCCCGGGCCGTCCAAGTGGAGCGTGCAGACTTAACCACTAGGCCATGGGGCCGGCCCCAAGCTTTGCTATTTCTAATCCTTTTCAGTGAACTGTGTTGGTTTTATTGACCCAAGCAGGGTCACTATCTGAATTCCTTCCCTTAGCTCTCGATCAGTGAGAGAATTGGCAAAGACTGCTGGAGTGAGATAAACTCATCAAAGGTTGCTGGTATTTGATGGTTCCTTTCTTTGTATTTTACTTCCCTCCCTCTCCCATCCTCATCCATCCTGCCTCATTCTTATAAGAAAGAAAGGTCAACCTTGGTTATAGATTGCAGGGATTTAGATAAACATCAGTCAAGAACTATTAGAGAGCCTGGAGTCTCAGAAATTGCAGCGAGGAGAAGTTGCTTGAGAACGGACGCTGAGCAAATTACAATGGTCGATTTTGCAAAAGTCTCATAAAAAATAAGATAGTTCTGCCAGCAGCAGACATTTGCTCAGAGGCCTTCAAGAATGACCTACAAAGAGAGTGAGGAGCTTATGAGAGAGTTGCTAGAAAGGCACTGATTTTCAATCTGGTCTGCTTATCAGATATGCATACTGTACAGCATAAGAGGACAGTTTGGGGTCAGATGTGGGATTTCAGAGTGAGGCGGCACCAGCCCACGCCTGGCAAGACAGAGGTAGTCTCTTTAGAGATTTCAGAAAGACTGGCTTTACCCACTTTTCCCCCAGCTGAGGGTCCTGAGTTGTAGCTTATTAAGTGGCCTCCAAAGCTATGGGTTTTCCTAGTGCCTTCCTGCGAGATGGTTAATTGCGCATGCTGCTTCTGGATCCTTCTTTTTCCTCTTCCTCCTCTTTCCCTTTTTCCCCCTTTAACCACGTGTGTATTTTTTTATGTGCTAGGTCCTGTACTACATACTGTATGTATTTTCTCATTTAATCTTTCCAATGCCTATTGCAACGTAGCCCTTAACAACTTGGTTTTACAAAAAAGAAAATGACTGTATCAAGGGGATGCATTAGGTTGTATCCTGATAAAAAACAACTTCAAAACCTCAGTGGCTTCACAGGAAATGTGAGTATGGGTTGCTCATACCACATGCCCCACACAGAATTGCCGGGGTCTGCTCATTCTGGTTTTTGGGAATCAGGGCTGAGAGAAGAATCATCTTTATGTGCTTCCATGAATGCTCTACAGGAAAGAAGCTTGGCTCTCATTACTTCCTCCTAGAGCTGAAAGTCTGCTCACATTGCATTGGCCAAATCAAGCCCCATGGTCATGGCACCCCCTCAAAAGGCTGAGCAGGAACATGCAACCCTGTTATGTGCTGAGAATCAGAGACCCAGAAATATGTGTGACATCAATACTGTTTACTACACGGAGGCACAGAGATGTTAGACTAACCAGCCTCACAGTCATACAGCTAAAAACTGATAGCACGTAGCCCAAGAACAAAGCCCATTTAGCAATAGTGCCCCCCAGGCTTCTAGCATTCTCCCACTTCATATCCCCACCTCTGACAACTGAAATAGACCTTCTAGTCTCTTCTTGTCAATTTTCTTCATTCATTTCCCAAAGAACCATAGACTTTATAGATGGAAGAACCTTGAAGCACACTTTGTACAACACCCTCCCCTCCATTTTGTAGATGGAGGCCCAAGACTCACAGTATTTAAGTGAATTCCTAAAATCATATAACTCATAAATGAATAAGCCAGGATTCAAACCTTCAGTCTGTTGAGCTGCACCAATACCCACTCTGAAGGCTCAAAGACATAGGATCCAACCCCCACACTGTAAAGATGGTAACACCAAGGCCAAGGTTCCATAAGGAATTAATAGCGGAGCCAGGCCTGGAAGCTGTTTTTCGGCATTTTCAGGCCTGAATGTTTTGTAATATACCATGATCTTATGGTAATGAGAGAAATCAAGAGAGATTGTTAGAGATTGATGGGGAGATTATTAATTGAAAGTGCCATTAGCTTTTGATTTTCAAGGCAATTCCCAATTCTTCCTATGCAGAAATATTCCCGATCTTGGCAAAATCCTCAGCTTGCTACCCAGAGACACAGCTGCGTGCTACCTTTTGTGGGGATCATTGGTGAGATCTTGGAAGTAGACTGAGGACAGAAATGGGAGGCTGGATCACAAGAGTTAAGGGGTAACTTGCCCTGAGGTCCTGACTCTTGGGCTGGCTACAGAGGAATCTCTCTTCTGGGTCTCTGTTTTTCCGAGGTTTCCTGACATCTTCTGCAGGAAGGCGGATGGGTCCAATAGGCCCTGGAAACAGAAAGCTGAGTTTCCGTTCTTGTTCTGCCACTTCCTACTGTATCATCCCTGGTCATTCTCTGCCTTTGGGTATCTGTTGCCTTTTCCGTAAATTACGGTTAGGGCAGAACTCAGATGAAGACTGAGGGCTTCTACCCAGGATGCCACACTCTTTCTACTCAACCCCATGTCCAGGGGCTTAGTAGAAGCCCTTTCTACTTACCTGATCATAAGAATCACCTAAGGCTGCCCCAAGACCTACCAATCATTTTTTCTAAGATAAGGGGCCTGGGAAAGTGAATTTTCACCGCATCCCCAGATGGTTCAAATATCCAGCCATTTGGGGATATATTGGCCTGATGTCTAAGATGGCAGACTCCATAATCTGAGTCCTAACTTGCCACTTGTCAATTGTGTGACCTTAGGCACTTGCGTTCATTAAGCCTCAGTTTCCTCCTCTCTAAATTAGGAATAATAACAACAATACCCAATTCCTGGTGGTGTTGTGATGATTAAATGAGATTGGCGCCTATTCTATCCCTGTTCTCAGCAGATAGGAAGGACCCAGGTGCCACAGAGGGCTGCCAAATCAATAACTAAGGAGGAATCTTAGGCAAAACCCATCCCCCTGTGCACGATTCTGCAAGAACTTGATCCCTTTCCTGGCTGGGACCCAGCTCAGGGTGTCAGGATGCTGCCGTGAGAAGTTATAGGGTCCAAGTCCCACACCTGCCATTTCCTAGCTGTGTGGCTTTGAACAAATCTCTTCACCTCTATGAACCTCAAGATCTTCAACTGTAAAATGGGGTTTTACCTCAAAATATCCTCAACAGTCTGTGGTGAAAATTTAACAGGCTAATAAGCAAAGGTCCTAGACACAGTAGGCTCTCAGTAAACATTGTTTTCTATTCCTTCAATTGTCTTTCTTTCCTCCCCATCCGGAAGCCATAAAGCAGATGAACATGGTTTTTGTTGCAGTCCCCCAAATCTTATCTCTGGACTGGAGCCATGGTCATTCTCCCAATTTCCTCCAAGCAACACATGTTTTGGTGAACCTATGGCTTTGGTGAAATGCCCAGGGTTGGGGCAGAAATGCAGCCCTTCATGCGCTGTGGGTGTGTGGGTGTGTGGGAGGTAGAGAGCCCAGCCAGCAGTGTGGGATGGGCAGCAGCCCAGGGTCACCTTCTTGTGGGGTGTTTATCCCAGCCTTTGGAAAGACATAATCTCAATAAAGTGTTGCATCACCTGTGTCCTAAAGGGTAGCCCCCTTGTTTCTGTCTGAAAAGCCTATAGTGAAATACATCTAATAGGAATGTGGGATTTAGATGCTCATGTGTGCTGTGTGGAATTTGATAGTGGGCCTGGGTCCATGTCCAAAAGTTCCGGAAGTGTGTTAATTTCGCACCTCTGGGATGATATTCAAAACATTTAAGCATTGGCTTAGAAGTGGCGTCAACCCATCAGAAAGGATGCCCATCCAAACAGACAGAGTGAAGGTTAACCAGTAAGCCCTACGGATCTGCATGTCAGTCTTGCTCACCTCCTACCTTTCTCTCTTATCGACTTATCACATCCTCTGGTGCATTTCTCAATATACTTATGCATGATAGATGTTGTAAAACTATTTTTTCTTTACTCTTCAAAGCCTGTCTTTTTTTTTTTTTTTTTTTTTTAAAGATTTTATTTTTTCCTTTTTCTCCCCAAAGCCCCCCGGTACATAGCCGTGTATTCTTCGTTGTGGGTTCTTCTAGTTGTGGCATGTGGGATGCTGCCCCAGCGTGGTCTGACGAGCAGTGCCATGTCCGCACCCAGGATTCGAACCAACGAAACACTGGGCCACCCGCAGCGGAGCGCGCGAACTTAACCACTCGGCCACGGGGCCAGCCCCCAAAGCCTGTCTTTGAGGGGCAGAGGCAGGTGTTTCTCCCACGACACGTGGACAGTGCAGGGTGACTATCATACTTTTTACATGAGAAAACTGAAGCTCAGAGAGGTGACGTATAGCATCCAAGGTCATACAGCTGGTAAGTAATGGAGCCAGGAGTCAAGGCCTGCCCTCTCCACCACTACAGGTAATGTGTGCACATGCACGTGTGTATGGTCTCAAACCATAGGATCCTCAAAGAGCAGAAAAGCAGATAATAGTTCATCATCATTCTTAGGCAGGAAAACCCTATCTAAAGGTAGGAATTTTCCATATGTCTGCTTATAGCCAGAACGCAATATACATGAAATACACCACTGCTTGTTAAACTCTAATGTGCATACAAGTCATAAAGGGATTTAAAATACAGGCTCTGGGTCAGTGGGTTGTGGGCAAGGCCTGAGACTCTGCATTTCAAATAAGCTCCTGGGTCTGAGGATCAGCTTTGAATAGCAAGGTGTTAAAATGAACTGTATGTTAGATGTGAGCCCAGGTTATGCTTGACAATGAAGAATGGTTGTTGTTCTTCCATTTGCCTGTTTGAAAGCAGGAACCAAATCCCAAGGCCAATAGCACTAGACGGCCATGGAGTCCCAAAGGAGTCTCCCTCCAGAGTGACCAAGGGCAGAGACTGTGTTTTGGATTTGCAGCAGCCCAGGCAGAGAGTCCTGTCCTGTAATCCAACAGGCCCTCCGTGCATTACATAGCACAATTTATTCTCCACATTCTTCTGACTGTCTGCTCTGCTCACTGATGGGTACAGGGACCCTCTGAGCATCCAATGGAAGGGGCACTTACCTGACCCCAGTGTCCTGAAGCCACTGTTGGGTGCCCAGATAAGAACCTCCGTAGGTGCCCATGTTGCAGTCTCAGCCATCATGGGATGCAGCAGGAAATACTTTGCAGCAGAGAGCTGGGCTGCAGTCGGCTTCTGGTCAAAGATGGAAGACAGACTCCTGGAAGAGTAGGGAGAAATCCATTTGGGAGGGGTCATTGGCCTGGGGGAAGCTTTGTTATTCTTATGTGCTGAGACAAAAATCTCATACCATCAACACTCATTAGTCTAACTGAGGACAGAAAGAAAGTAATAAAATTAAGACCTAGCAAAAGATGCCTTTTCTTTCTTTCTTCCTTTCTGGCTTTCCTTCTTTCCTTCTTTCTTCCTTCCTTTCTTTCTTTCTTTCTTAGCAGGAAATCACAATCTATTTTAAAACAAGACCTCTCTAAGCTTTCTCCCTAATTATAGTAAGAGAAAAAAGAATAGCCTCTTTATTTTTTGAAAAAATTTATTCTCAATGTTCACATCTCTAAACATACCAAACATGGTCATTTTATAAATTAAACAAATTATACGTAGCATATTTTGAATGTTCTCCCAACTAACCTAAAAATGTGTCTCCAGTCTGCAAAAGGTGCTAAGACGACAGAAGCGACCAGGTCCATTTCACTTCTCTTCCCAGTTCTCCTCCCCTTCTTTGTGGTTTGTTTTTAATTTTCTGGCTTCAAAATCCCTGACAATGTCCTTTTTCTAGGAAGGGGAAGCCTCTCGGAATCACTGAGGCTTCTGAAGCAGACACAGTATTTAAAGAACCACCATTTCATTACACTCAAAGGCAGGCAGTAACTCAGGCTGGTCAAAGCACTCAGAAGGGAAAGTCTGTAGGGAACCTACCGAACAGATAAGGATAGATTGTAATTAGCACAGTCATTGTAATTAGCAGAGCAATTGTAATTAGCACAGTGATTGTTTGTTCATAATGGGTGCTTCCAAAGTGACTCCAGGCAGTTTGTTCTCTTAAGTATCTTCTGCCATGCCCCCCTGATCTTGTTTACACTGCTAATGTACTAATGTGCTTAGCAATCTCTTTTATAAATAAACACTCCAAAGGTACAAGCCAGCCCAGCCCCTGGCCAAGTATTATGCATCCTTAATTGATGGAGTCCATAGCGCAGAAATTTTACCATATTTGCATTACGCTAAGTCAACTAAGCATATATTTCTGGTTTATTACTCTCAGAAGAAATCACACCTCAGAAATCATTTGTTATTGTTATCTTTGCTTTGTTAATTACAGGAGAGAGTGGTATGACATCAAAGGGCTGCACTTGAGGTCAGAGATTCCAGTCCCGGCTTTACCACTCGTTCTCATTTGTTATTTGACAGGCTTTTGTTGGGCACCTGTGATGTATGGGGCTGTATTTAGCAATGGGGATGAAAAGATGTAGGAGATAGTCAAGGTCCCCATTCTTATGCACCTGGGCCACTGGCCCTGCTTTTGTGTGGGTGAGCACAGGGAAGACTTTCTGAAAGATGCTGGCTGGAATATGGAGGATATGATTAACAGTGAGCTAGGTGGGAATGCTCCAGGCAAGTGAGAGCACAAAGCATCTGCAAACATGAACATCAAGGTGGATCTTGAAGAGGGTGAGGAGATGGGATTGTAGAGATAAAGCACAGTGAAGGATGGGCATTCAGTCAGGAATGCTATTTAAGCAACAGACGTGGGACCATTACTGGCCATCAGACTTTGCCCATATAACCTTTCTGAGCCCAGTTTGTTCAACCCTAAATCAGGGAACATAATAACACCAACCCCACAAAATTATGGTGAGGAGGCAGAGGTGATGAGAAAGTCAGGTTAAAATGCTTTGTAAAGTGTAAAGACATGTGCAAACGTTAGTGACATTTTCCTAACATGAATCTGAGATCTGTGAGACACCACTTACTCCGAAATTTTGTGCTGGAGTGTACGCATCCTGGCACACTTGGGTTCACGTGAGATGCAAATTCACCAGCATGACTTTCTCTGTATTCCTTCCAGAGAAATGAAAAAAGTTAGTCTATTCTAAGCTCACATTAATAAGCCTACGCATGTGTATCAAGAAAATTAATTTTTAGGGAAATATTTCCATTTCAGGGAGATGCTCTGAATAGAAATGTATTTAGTAACAATTCTAATGAAAGATATGATCCAGTTTATTGGATGTGAATTAATACAGAAAGCTCCAAGGGCAATGGCTGGGGTTTTATGTAACATTGCCACTGAATAATTGCTATTAATGATAATCTAGTGGAATACCTCAAAGGTGGCTTTTAAGAGTCCAAAATGAGCATTTATTTTTATGTCTCATAAGATCCTCAGAGGAGCCCATTAAGTGGGCAGTTAATTAGCAGGTACAAGCCAGGAGCCGAAGCTGCAAGTATTTGAGTAGCCCAGGCCTGGTTAATTCAGTGTATTCCTGACCACTTTGAAAGAACCTTAACCCCTGAATAAGACAACCACCTCTCCATTCTCCATGAGGGCCTTGGTTCTCCCTGTGACCTTAAAGTTTCTTCAGCTTGTTTTGGATGCTTTCTAGAGTAGGAAGAAAGAAATAGGATAAAGGGATTGGTCTTCCTTACCATCTCATAGTTCAGCGAACTAAAGTTACACCGAGGGATACCCTCCAGATTTCTGTTAATTTTCAAACTACTTCTAAGGAGTTAATGAGGACCCAGCCAATGGGAATTTTCAAGCCAGAGGCCATAGAAGCATCTTGCACCTGTATTTGCAAGGGAAGTAAAAACCTAGCTTAAAAATTAAACTAAATTGCAATTAAATCATCCTTCAGTCTTGTGATTCAACCAATAAATATACATTCAGTGCTTATTATGTGCCAGGTTCTGGAAATACAAGCTGAATAAGACTCATAGAGTCGAACATTGGTGTAAAGGGGAAAAGAATGACTTCTTTTTGGTATTATCTAAGTCTATGTTTCATAACTTTTTTTCATTATCACCCTCTCCCCCAGGAGAAAATTAAATGAAGGTTTACATCTCCTTAATTAGAGAAATTAAATAATATGGTAGACAATGTTATTGAGAACGGTTAAACTTTGGTGGGCCAAATGCCATTGTAATGTTTAAGACGTTTTCGCCATTGTAATGTCTAATTCTTTTTGGTGGAACAATTTTTGCCGCCAGTGAGAATGCATGATGTAAGTGGATTGACAAGTGTCATTTTATGGATGAGGACATAAGCTCAGAGATGTCCAATGACTTGCCTGCAGTCACACAGCTGGCGTCAGAGCCCTGCTTATCTGGGTCTACCTGACACTTGGATGGCATGTATGTCTGTATGTCACAACAAATGCCCTTTCCACACCCCACTCTGATCCATCAGTTACAAGAAAACACCCTGGCTGAGAACTGTGCTCACTTTGGTTCGGTGCTTGAAAGTGTCAACTTAAAAAGCAAATCCACTGGTTATTTTATCTCAAAATGAGTTTATTTGGGAATAGCTAAAAGAATTGCAACTTGGGATGCTCATGCCATGGCAAACCATAGGCACATCCAACAAACAAAGGAGGGGAGTTGCCTTTATAGAGAAAAGGGTGGAGTAGGAAGGGCTATTCTAAATGAAAATCCATTGGGGGAAAGTAGCAGTGCAGGGCAGCAACAACTTCTCATTGGCTGAGAGTTTGCTATTTGGAGATTATCTCTAAAACTTTGCAGTGTTTCTCATTGGCTGGGCTGTTGCCAAGTGGGGAGAGAAATCTTCCTTCAGTAGCAAAGTAGTTTTACTTCTGTCCAAGATGCGAGCCATTGTGTCTTCCTGTTTGAGGTAATTGAGGATGTGTGATAAGGCAAGAGAGCTCCCCCTACAGGCCTTCCAAATCCAATTTAGTTGAGATTTATTTTATTAATTTCCACAAAAGTGACAGCAGGTGTTTTCTGGCTGGGGATAAGGACTCATGTGGCCATACACGGTGGGGGAGAGAGAACTGGAGGTAGATACTTATTTGTTCTTTCTCCCTCCCAAGTGGGGCTTCTCTACCTATGATAGGATTATTTTTAAATAATGCTTTTATTTAAAACAGTTTTAGATTTATAAATGAATTGCAAGGATAGTAGAGAGAGTTCCCATATAGCCTACCCTCATTTCCCTTAGTATCCTCTTACATGAGTACAGTACATTTGTTATAATTACTGAAGCAATATTGCTACATGATTATTAACTCAAGTTCATACTTTATTCAGATTATATTAGTTTTATCTAATTTTTTTTTTTCTGATCCAGGATCTTATCCAGTGCTATGACTGTCAAAGCAAAAATTGCACAAGACAATGTCAAACAGGCAAGGAAGACTTTATTTGAGGCTACTGCAATCGAGGCGAGAGGTCTGAACTCAATGCCATTGAAATACAGGCAGGAGGGTTTTTAAGGCTGGAGTGAGCAAGTGGAAAAGTACCAGAGGACTTCAGGGGGAGGTTGACCGATGGGATATGTCCCTCACACTGTAGTTATTCCTGAGTTTGCAAATGTCTTTCTCTGCTTTCTTCCTTGTTGATTACATTTCAAAGAGATGGTTCCCAGGTCCTTGAGAAAGACATTCCTGGGTTCTAAGACTGGCAGGAAGCTTTTAGAAGGTTTACATGTTAAAGGGTCAGAGAAAGAATGTATAGTGACAAGCTGCCTAAAGGAAATGCTCTAAGAAAAGGGAGGTGAGGAACCAAGAATCTGGAAGAAGCCTGTCTGAGGTTTGGTCAAGCTGAGGGAAGCTTAAGGTCAGCTGGTCAGTGCCTTACATTTAGTGGCCTGTCTCCTTGGGCTCCTCTTGGCTGTGACAGTCTGGTAGGCTTATTTTTTCATTGACGTTTTGTAGACATTAAAGTCACAAAGTTCAAGAACAGAAAACAATATAAAAGACATCCAATGAGGAGTGTTATGCCTTTCTCCCACCCCCCGCCACACACACACTTTTATTAGTTTCTTAGATATCTTTCCAGTGTTTATATAATTCCAAAGAAATAAGATTAAATATTATTCCCCCTTTCTTTCACAAAAGGTCCATAAAATATATCGCTTTTCACTTTTTTCTCCAACTTAGTGACATCCTTGCATAGACGATGAACTTTTTAACAATGACACAGAGAACATTCTAATACAGGGATGCCATAGGTGAATACCGTGCCAACATGGAGAACGTAGGGAGCCCAGGGAAGAGAAGAGAGCTGGGTTTTGAAGACTGGTGATTCTGCCTCCTGAGCTGTTGGGCCTCACACAGGTGATTTCACCTTTCTCAGCCTAGTCTCCTCATATGTAAAATAAGCGTCCTTCCATCTCCTTGTATTGTCGTGAGAAAACTAAGATAAGAAATATAAGGAGCCTAGTCCCAGTAAAAGTAACAATCATAGTTGTAGCAACAATAGTAATAATCACAATGACAAACATGTAGTACTTTATTACCCCCCCACCAGGTACCATTGTATCCTCATTCCATCACAAATATTTATTGAGCACCTATTATACACCACTCACTGTTCTAGGACACCAAGAATACAACAGCAAACAAAACTCATAAAATCCTGCCTTCATGAGTTATAGTCTAGTGTGGGAGACCATCAACCGATAAATATATACTGTGTCAAGTGTACACCATGGAGGAAAGCAGCATAAGGGGGCCAGGGTGTGCTAGGCAGGGGATCCTATTTAATACAGGCTGGACAGGGAAGGCCTCTTTGATAAGGTGAGATTTGTGCAAAGATCTTAACAGGTGGGGCAGTGAGCCTTGCAGAGATCCAAGGAAGAGCTTCCAGGCAGAGGGCACAGCAAGTTCACAGACTCTGGGGATGTTCTATGAACAAAAAGGAGCCCAGGGGGATGGCACCTAGTGAAAGAGGGAGTGAGTGGTAGGAGAAAAGGCTATAAATAAAAAGGTCGTGGATGTTGAGTGGGGCAGTGTGGCAATTTGTGTAGAGTCCTGGGAGTCACATAAGTATAGTCCTTTGGGTTTTACTCTGAGAGAGAAGAGATAGAAGCCAGTGCATGGTTTGAGCAGAAGGGGGCTGTGATCTCACTCGTACTTTTAAAAGACCACTCCATCTGGGGTGTGAAGAAGAGACTTGAGTGGGCAGAGTGGAAGCAGGGAAAGCAATTCCAAAGCTTTTCCAGTGACCCAGGTGAAAGACAATTGAGCCTGGTTGTAGGCATCCACCATGGTGAGAGGTGGGCAGATTCTGGCTTATTCTCAAGGTAAAGCAATAGAATTTACTGATGAGGGAGCAGAAGGAGGGAGGCAAGGCTGGCTCCATGCTTTTAGCCTGAGCAGTTCGACAGATGGAAATGCCATTGACAGACAGGGAAGACCATAGGAGGAGTAGGCATAGGGAGGGGAGTAGAAATAGAAATTCAGTTGTGACCATGTTAAAAAATGAACTTGAAATGAACTTTGATAAAAGTTGACAATAGTGTAATAAAACCCCAGGTACTCATCACCTTGCTTCAGTAACCATCATCTGGCCATGTCTAAAATATATCTTCATGGAGATGTCAGGGAGCTGGTTGGATATACAATCCAGGAGAGACCAGACTTGAAATGCAAATTTCAGATTATTTAGCATATAGATGGTATAAGAGAAATGAGAAGCAGTAAACTCACCAGAGAGTGAGAAGAAGAGAGCTCACGCCCCAAGCCCAGGTGCTCCTATACTTATAGGCCAGAGAGATGAACAGCCACCAGCAAAGGAGGCTGAGAAGGAGCTCCCAGGGACATAAGAGGAGAACCCTGGGAGTAGCTCCACCTGTCTGAACCCATTCAACTCTTAAGACAATTTTGATGGAGAGGTGTGATGCTACTTTTCTCAGTGTCATTCAGCTTGTAAATGATGGGGCCAGGACTGGAATGTGGGCAGTCTGGCTGCAAACCCAAACTCCCCTCATCCCTTCCACCACACAACATTCTACTCTGTTCCTACCATGGTGCTAGGCTGAGGGACTTGAGGGTGGTGGCAGTAGGGGAGTGGAGGAATGTTATAAAAATAGCCCACGTTAAAAGTTAACTAACATCACAGGACATTAGGCATATGATGGACCACCAAATTATCTTAGACAATAATTCAATGCTACCTAATAATATTAATGATGTTAATAATTGCTACTTACTGAGCACGTACGATGGGTCAGGCACTTTGCAAAGTGCTTCAAATGCTGTATGTTCTTTAATCCTCACAACAAGCTTATGGAGATGAGCCAACATTACATCCATTCTGCATATAAAGGTATTGAGATTACAGAGCTCAGAAAGTGGTGGCGAGGGATTTCCTCTGTTCCACAGATGGCTTTATGATCACATTATTCAGAAGGAAAGGAGGGGAAGGAAGAGCAAGGCTTTGGGTTCAACTAGATGTGTGTTGAAATCCTAGCTCTCTACAGTGTGACCTTGATCATTTATCTATCCAGCCTTAGCTTCCTTATCTCTGAATATAATGATGAAAAAAAAAAAAACAACTATGTCTGGTCCTCATACTATTTCTCCTCTGAAATACTTGTAAAAACCTAAATTAAATTAATATCTCTGTGATTCTTTATTGAATGTCTACTTCCCTCCTGGAATGCGACCCGGGACCATCTTTGACTGTGCATTATTGTAAATCCCCAAGACCTAGCCAAGTGTCTACCCTCGATAAATGGGAGCGCTAAGTTAGGCATTGATTTTTGTTTTCAAAGTCTTTGGATAAAGTGTATGAGATTTGTGGGTCTGAGAACGTTTTGTGCCCACTCACCCACTGGGCATGCCCCTCAGTCACAGCCTTTACACCCTCTGCTACTTTATACTCAATTTCCCTCTGTGAAGGTGAGGCAGCAGCATAGTTTAATGAGACCATGGCTTTGGACTCAGGCAGACTTGGAATTGAATTCAACCTCTGCTGCTATTAGCTGTGTGCCCTTGCTCAAGTCACCTGACCTCTCTGCACTTCATTTCCTCATTTGTACAAGGTGGATATATTAACTACCTCATTGATCAGGTGGATAAATAGTATGCAGTGTTTAAATCACCTGACCCATGGTAGATGGTCAGCACATGCTACTTATTTCCCCTTCTCACTCTCAAGGCAGAAACTGTGTTTATTTGTATGCCCAGTGATAAAAATAAACAGGGCTTGATGAATAGCAGGTGATTAATAAGTTAGAAGGCAGGAGGAAAGAAATGAAAGGAAGGAAGACAGAGAGAGAGGGAGGGAGGGAGGGACAGAGGAGAGGAGAGGAAGGAAGGAAGTCAGAAAAGGTTCTGTGAGCTTGTCTTTAGGACTAGCTAAAAGAAAGAAACTATGTCATTCATTCATTGAACAAACATCCTGCATTTACCAAATTTTGATCATTGCAAAGTGATGGAGATGCAAAGAGAGCCAGACAGTTGCAGGATATGCCACTATTTGCAGAGTGGACCATACATTGCAGTTTGACTAGGACAGTTCTAGTTTATGCCTGTTGTCCCAGAGTCCTGTCTACTTCAGCATTTATCTCAGACAAAAGTTACCTGGATTAGGTGATAAATTATATAGTCACTTCACCTTTTGAGCTCCTAGATAACCAAGAAAGAGGGTTATTCAAGTGAAATTCAATCAAGTGAGCTGTGTGGTGTGACATGTGGAAGTCATGGTGCTCTGGGAGCAAACATCAGGGACCCATATGGGGGTTAGGAGTTCAGGTGGGTGATCCTGAGGAAGTAATCTGTAAGCTATGTGAAGGGTGAGTAAGAGGCTATTAGGTGAAGGGAAAGGGTACAGACTATGGTGGGCTGATAAGAGTTGATACAGAGAGCATGTTGCTCCAAATATAAAGACTAAAGGGAGCTCCAGTCGGTTCTCAGAAAGTGACAAGTATATGGGGTTCTCTTTCCTGATCTCCATTCATTCAGTAGGTCCCTAAGGCAGAGAAGCACCTCCCTGATTGACTTTCCCATCCCACCCTGGGTGGCAATCCCCAGGGATGTGGAAGAGGTGCAGAAGTTTATGAAACATGGGTTGGCCCAAAGGGACCTGTCATAGAGGTGCCAAAAAAAGGCAGAGAGAAGAATGCCTGTCTCCCCAAAATTAGCTTCTCTTGAAAAGACAAAGGGGAAGTTTTTGTTCCGACAAAGTTATGTTAATATTGTCAAGTTGGTGCACTGGGTCGCTGAACTGGCACTTGCGGACTGTCACAATATTGATGGGGAGTTTGGCAAGTTAATTTTAAATCTGTCACTTTGCTCTTCTACGACTCTTGCTCCTTAATAAAACTCCACAGTGATCGCAGGCTCAGCTGACAGCTGGAGAGTGATCTTTGAGTCTAAAACTGGTGTGGAATGACTCCTTCTCCTCTCCCTATCTCCTCCTGCCCCCTCTTCTTCTCCCTTCCCCAAATCTTAGGTTGCTACCCTGAAGTGAGAAACCCTTCCTCTTACAAAAGTGGTCCCATTGTTGGGGCCAGCATGGGATCCTGAAAACAGGGTATAGACTTTTCAGTTAGACCAACTAGGGTTTGCCTGCCGATTCTGCCATTAAATAGCTGTGTGACCTTGTGAAAGCCACTTGAGATATCTCATCCTCTGGTTCCGCTGGTCGCTGTAATGTAAAATAATACATGTCAAAGCACCTGCTACAATTCGCCACCTGCCAGGTTCCTGTCTTCCTTTCAACACTCTGTGGACATGAACTGCAGGTCTCTGGCTCTGGACTCAAACGAGAAGTGAGCCGGAAGCTATCCCTCCCCACACACCTTTAATAGATCTGATGCTCAGACAGCATCAAGAAACCATGGAGGAATCAGAAGAAATATAATTATAAAAAGTACGCAACACTTTTGAGAGCCCCAGTGAGTTTCTAATGAGCTTTTTGCACAACAGACTAATAACCGTTTTAATAAAACCCACACCGCTGAAGCCAAAACCTTCATTTTCTCCACACCCATAAGACTGTTTTCTTTTCTGGGGCTCTTGAACCAATGCAAATTGCCAGGAAACTGAGCAAATATCCGAACAATATGGGCATGTGACATTTGCTCCCTGGATCTCTTTTCTATGGCCACTGTCCTGCCTACTCTAAGACAATCTTACACACCTACTTAAGTCCCTAACTTTGACCCTGCCACCTGCTTATGCATGAATTCAATTTTACCCTCTATTTGAATTTAT
The DNA here is from genome assembly GCF_037783145.1 of Equus przewalskii. Taxonomy (NCBI): domain Eukaryota; kingdom Metazoa; phylum Chordata; class Mammalia; order Perissodactyla; family Equidae; genus Equus; species Equus przewalskii. Next base: position 21,001,886 of record NC_091856.1, on the reverse strand, counting down.
ATTTTCCTTATCGACTTTGACTTCACTTATTGTTCTGGCTATCACAGTCACTCCCCCTGTATCACCAGCCTTCAGGATCCAACTGGTTACACTGACTGCTTGGTGGGCAGCCCCATTCAGCTGACCTACTCTCTATAAAAGTGCAATCCTGGGCAATGTGTGAATCCATTTCAGAACATTTGACATTCATTCTACAGGTATTACTTTAGCAACTACTTTATGGCAGGCTCTGTGCTAAGTCCTAGTATCTACAGAAGTAAATAAAACAGCTCACAGTCATGGTGGGGGCGACAGGAATGACGGCACCCAAGGGAAGAGAATGGAAGAACTCTGCAATGATGGACATGCTTGTCCTTACTCATGAAATTCTTCTGATGCCCTGCCTAGGATTCAATCCTAAGACTCTTTTCAGTTACGACCTTCTCTCTCCTCCCCTTGAAGAGCACACTCCTTGACAGAAACTTACAGTTTCCACTTCCTCACTTTCCAATTGCTTCTCACACCTTTATAACTCGATTTCTCCCACATCACTCCCCAGAAGTGCTGGTCTAAACTAAGGTCACCGAATACTACCAGTGTGTATAGCAGAGTGGTTAAGAGCTTAGGGAGTGGAAAGAGAATGCCTGGGCTCAGATCTCAACTGAGTCTATCTACTAAGTAAATTTGGTTTCATCATCAATTAAAAGGAAGGCAGCATTTAAATCAGAGAAGGCATGTAAAGTACTGGGGCACAGTTGGCATTAGTTATTATTACTTACTTTTCAACTTCCTGCCCTCCTCTGTTCCCCACCAACCACAGAGCATTTGCAATTATATGTTTGTTTCTTTGTCTTCTTGACTGGCTTGCGGATTTCTCAAGAGCAGAGGCCACACCTTCCAGGAATCGGCATCTAAGGCAGATCCTCACCAAGTGAGCACCCAGTGAGCAGTGCGGATGTTCACTGAATGAATGAGTGAATGAATGAATATCTAAATGAGAAAACTGATGTGATTAAAAAATGGAATGAATTACTCGGTGGATAAATATATACATGAGTATATATTCATATATGATTAATATATAGATGAATGTATATATGTGAATAAACGCATGAGTGAAGGAGCCTATGAATGGACTAGTGCAGTGATAAAGGAATGAATGGTGGGCTAGGTGAAGGAATGGCTGAGGGCAGGAATGTTGAGAGAATGAAAAAATGACTGAACAAAGAGGTAAATGAATGAACAAACTAATTACTGACCCCAGGTGGACTTGGAAGGAACCTGGACCTGAAGTTGGCCAAGGAGAACCCTAAAAGGCACATGGCTGTGGGGGAAATTTGTGTTACTCAGGGAAAATGGAAAAAAGAGGTTGGGAGATAAGGAAAACTAGTGATATCTTTCCTGGATTTTGAGGAACACTGAGAAATAAATCAATGTTTAGAATTTGCTGTTGTTAGGCACCCTGGTCAGGGGATGCTGGAGGAATCATAAGAAGTATGCAGGGAGGGCACATAGAGATTATGGGGAGAATGGGGCAGGAATGAACTGAGGCTGGGAAATTGTGTGGGGTGAGGGTCTATTTCTTACAAGGTCCTTAAATGCCAAGCTTAAAATACAACTTTTTTAGTGCATAATAATGGCAATCTTAAGATTAGCTAGCCATTTCATTCCTACTGTGCCGAACAGTCTACCACGGTCCCTCTTCGATTTCTCTCTACTGAGCTTCCCAAACGCCTCAAGGGAAGGCTGAGAAAGAGCCCTTGCTCCTTCCATTTGCATTCACTTAATCAGTAGTTTAGATTTAGGCCCTTTCTGCTCCCCTAAAGGACTTCATACAAGTGGCAATAAGTTTTATACATATATTGAGATATTTAAAGCAGAGGCGTGTATTTTACTTTAATTTTGATAATGGAATGACTCTAGAATTCTAATAAAATCACTAGAAACAGGTCCAGGGAAAAGTTCAACAACAGGGAGTACACTGAGTTCTGCTTCTGTGTGGAAGGAAGTGGAATCAGTCATCAGGGGAGAGAAACAAGTTGGCAGTGCATGCTGAGAACAGTTTTATTCATGGCTCCCCACGCAAGAATGTTGGGCAATACCATGGAGCGCGTCTTCAGCAGTTGTTTTGAGAAGTCCCCAAATATTTCTCTAAGGACATTTTTTTAATTGTCAAATAAAAGTCTTGACATTAAAGAATGATAATCATTATAAGGAGAATAAGTATTACTTTTAAAATAAGGAAATTGATGCCTAAAGAAGTTCAAGAAATTCCTCCCATCATGAAGCAAATAAAAGGAAGGCAAAGCCAAATTTTGAACTCAGATCTTCTAAATGATGTCCTTTCTACAGCCCATTTTTCTCTACGATTTAAGACCTATTTCCTTTTCTTTGGATTCCAGAGTAGGTTCTTAAGTCGTGGTGCTTTCTTTCTAGATTTCTCATTTCCCAACATCACGGCATAGGTGTTTGCTGCTCAAGGTGTGGTCAAAAACCAGCAGCATGGCTATCACCTGGGAGTTTATTAGAAAAGAAGACTCCCCCATTCCCCAGAAGATCCACTGAGTCAGAATCTGCATTTTAACAAGATCTCCAGGTGAGTCATATGCAAATTAATATCAGAGAAGAACTGGAGTAGAGCAATGGTTCTTGAAGCGTGGTCCTTGGACTAGCAACATCAGCATCACCTGGGAACGTGGTGGAAATGCCAGTTCTCAGGCCGCACTCCAGACCTGTTGAATCAGAAACCCTGGGAGTGGGCTGAGTGATGTGTGCTGTAAAACTTCTCCCCCATCCCACCCCCACCCCTGGAGATTCTGATGCATGAAAAGTTTGAGAACAACTGGGTATAGAACGACTGGGCATACTTTCCTCTGAAAGTATACCAGTCATTAGAATCAGAAATACCTGGTTGGAACCCAAGTGCCTCCACTTCCTAGCTATGTGGTCAGCCACTCCCTCTCTGACCCTCTGTTCCTTATAAGAAAAATTACGATGAGGATTGATGAAGATGGCGATGGTAATGACACCTGCCCCATAGGGAGACTGTGATAATCAAATTATCTATAAAACATCCCTTCCCTCCCAATGCCCCAGGAAGGGGTCTTCCCCAGGGTCTTCCACCACTTTAAGGATGTCTGCATTTCTTGCCTGGAATCCAATGGCACTTCTGCACTTGCTCTTAGCCAAAATGCCAAGAAGCGATCCAATGGCACTTCTGACCCTCCCTTCCAGATCACAGATGGCAGTGAGAAGTTCTCTGGCCCTGGGCCATGGAACAGTACCATATATTAGAACCTGATGGCCCTGTTCTTCAACCAGATTCAATAATAGCACTAATAATCCACATAACGCAGCTTGAATCGGAGACAATTTGGCAAGTTGAACATCACATGTGACACTATTCGATATTTTGCTGGAGCTCAGATCCATAACCTTTTCTACATCTCCTTCATCCACTAATTTCGTAATTTTGTCAGGAAAAGCTATCAAGTTGTCCAGGATGATTTGTTCTGCATGAACCTCCAGTGCTCCTTATCGCTCACTATTCCATTATCTCTCGAATGCTTACAGATTTTCTCTGGGCACATTCATCCAATTATTCTACTAAATATTGACACCAGGCTTACGGACAGTGATTTTCAGGATTACCTCTCATTAACCTCCTTGGAAGACCAGTTCTGTGTCTGGGCAGATTCACTGCCGCTGCTCCCCAACCTCCTGCCTCCTTCTGCACAGACCCATTAACTCCTGTCGGGTGATGTTCCCTGTTGTTTGATGTGGGTAACAACAGTATTCCTGAGTCTCCTGCCCCAAGATGCTCCAATAACCAAGGCCATTTTACATATAGAACCGCAGAAGACGAGAGGTGGAAATGGCCTTAAAAAGGAGGGATGCTGTGGGAAAGAGCCCAGGCGTACATAGATTGCAAACTTGGCTTCTCCACTCAAGTGCTCTGTGACTTGGGCAGGTGACCACATCACTCTGATCCTTGCCCCTCCCGCTTTTAATTTCCCCATCTGTAAAGTGGGGCTAGGTAAACCTCAAGAGAGATTACTGAAAGGATTAAATAAGAGAAATGCGCCATGCTCTCAGCACTGTGCCTGCCAGGAAGTTGGTGCCTTATTAAGTAGCGCCCTTCATCTTTACCTCATCTACCTAACACCCTCCCTTTACGAAGGAAGAACAGATCTAACAAGGAGATAGATGAAAGATTACATTGAACATGAACCCCACGGAAGGCACATCTCTGAGTCCTTGTTCAGCATAACTCTCTAGATCTGCCTCTGGCTCCTTGCTGTTAATTATATAGAGGTGGATGCAACCCCAACGCAAGGATCAGTTTACCCAGTAGAACATGAGCTACATCTCAGTCCCCGCTCATTGCATCACAGTGCACCCATGTACAGTGCACAACCTGCACAAGTGTACATAGAGACCCTGCATCTTCCCCTATGCCATGAAAGATGAGATTTTAAAGCCTCTTCCATCCTGCGGATTCTCTGATCTGTCCCCCTTCTTCGAGATGTCATGGACAAATATGCCTGAAGCCCTGGCTTTCTTTTTTACTTTGCTCTTCTGGATAAAGACAGTGGGTGGAGGAAAGATGAGCAGGTCTGTAGGGGTATCTCATACCACTGCCGTAGCACAACGCATAAAGAATAGGTCCACGTTAAATTAATTTCATTGATTTTTTTTTTTCTGCCTCTCCTTTGAAACCTCAGAGTGTGGAGGTTATAATTGGGCCGTTTATTATCCCCTGCTGAGGGACTCGGCAGAACCGGCATCTCGGGGGCCTGGAGCTCCTTGTTTACATATCACCCTTCAGGACCCGGTAACAGATAGTCCTCCTTTCCGGCCTGAGTCCCATTCCATTTCTTTTATTACGTGTCCCCGCAATTCTATTACCTGCTCCCGGTCTCAGTGACTCAGCCACACTGGCTGCAGTAATGATGGCTTTCAGAGCTCAGCTAATGACGCAGGCACTGAGGTGTCTCCAGACCCAAGAGCCCGCTGAATCTCAATTTAGCGGGATTTGAGCCCGCTGCGTCATGCATTATGCATGAGCGCACGCCCGCGTGTGTGTACGTTCGTCGGAGGGAGGGTAGGGGTGCGCATTTATACCCAAGACCCTGCATACTGCCGGTCGCAGTGAGGAAAATGAGATGTCTGGTCGTGCAGAGCGTTTGCTGGGAGATTGGCAGGAGGGGAAGGAAGGCTAGTTGGTACATAGGAACGAGCTTCTAGCCTTCACTAGGAAGACAGCACAGCAGACTGGTTAGGAGCTAGGCTCTGGAGCGGGATGACTGGGGTCTGAACCCTACTGCAGCTGTTTACTAGCTGGGCAGCCTAGTCGTCAGGAGTTAAGACTCAGTTTCTTTATCTCCATAATAGGATCATAATCGGCTGAGGGGACCAAGTGGAGTAATGCAAGCAAAGCTCTTGGCCCTGTTCCTAGCACCACAGAAGGTGCTCAATTAATGTTGACCACTATTATTATTACCACCCCCAACCCACCCACCCATCCCCTGTCAGAAGGAAATTTCTATCTGGATCCCACTCCCACACAGGCTGCCTGCATAGACCAGGACACCTGCTCCACTCTGTGTGATATGACTTGGCCACTGTGTAGACCAGAGAGCACTGGAAGCATCAGTTGTAGATTCTTGTCTCAAGGTCATTGGGTAACCTTGGGCCAGCCCCTTCGTGACCTTGGTCCCCAGCCGCCTCAGCCACAAATGAGGGGTCAGAGTGGATCAGACGGTGTCTCTTGGAAGGGCCTTCAGAAGAGCCTGGGAGTCGCTTGCGGAGGGGCATAGATGAGGGCCTGGAGAGTTCTCCATCTAATATTTGTTTCATGTATGAGAGTTCCAAATGTAGATTCTGCTACAAATAAAGAAAAAAGTTCAAAAGCCACTGCTCCAACGATCACTAATGTGCTTCTAGTTTTGATGGCCCAAGATTCTACAGCTTTCTGGTGGAAGGAGCCAGACAAGCAGAGGAGACAGTGATCGCTCTCTTAACTTATAAAAGATAGTTATACTGGGGACGTAGAGCTAGTCTGGGGACAAGGCATGTCTTAAAAGTATGGGGATGTCCTTTATCTATCTATCTAGGCTAGAGATCTCGTTCTGTAGGAGGGAGAAATGGTTGTATAGTCAGACAGAGCTGATTCAATTCCAGGCTGTACACCTTACTTGCTTGGTGGTATTGAGCAAGATTCTTAACCTCTCTGAACCTGAGTTTTGTCATCTGTAAAATGGGGGCAATGGCTCCTACTGCAAGGGGTGATAAGGACGTTAAGTGAGATGATATATGTAATCTCACAGGGCTTGGTCCGTGGTATCTACTCTGTGCATATTTTCTCTCCCCCCGTCCCCACCTGAATTCTGAATTCTGTGTTTATTCCTATTCTTCGAGGCCTGTCCTTGACTGAAGTACTCCCTTATGAAGGAGACGTTGTCCCACCTACCTTCCCTGTCATTAGCTATCTTCTCTGTGACCCCTGTTGTTCCTCATGATCTCACTCAGTACAGCATTTCCTCTCTCGAATCTATGGACCTCTGGGGCAAAGCCTTGGCAGGAGACTCTTAAAAGGGAGGAATTTCACTGAAGCAGGTTGGAAAGTCCAATACAGGGCCCCTTGGGCAGCACAAGTATATATTGGCTCAGAGTTGGGGCCCAGGACTTTGCAATGCGAACTAGAAATGTTCCAAAGATTAAAGGCCCCTGATATGGGGCAGGAATTTAGGGACTGAGTTCTGTCTTCTAGAGGGAAAGCATTAAGGATGAAAAGAACACGGCTCGTTGGGCAGGTTATCAAGACAGGTATTGGGGAAATATGACGGAGGCCCAGTGTCTAAAACTGATTCCTAAAACGTGAGTAAAACCAGAATCCAGCCTAATTTCTTCCCCTTCCATTCCTTTCTTTATTTCACTCTCGCTCTCTTTTTTCTTTAAGTCTTACTGCTTCTAGGAAAGCCTCAAGCTAGCAGGAAAGACACATCTGTAAAGAAATAATGACTGTACCACTCGGTGCATGCTTAACAGATGTGAGCACCAAGTGCTAATGTGAAGTTCAGTCTCCTGAGCTCTGACCTAGAGGTTCATAAATTTCCTTTGAGTAGAATCAGGTGCTGGTGATTGCAGCCAAGATAAGGCTGCTGGTTGGAGTCACATGGTTCTGGCGCAGGGAGAAGAGAGCAGGGGGATGGTGAATCAGGAGGAAGGCAGTCCTGGGAATGGGGTTGACCATTTTAACCCATAGTGAACCTCTGGCTGACAGAGACTTCTAAGGGGTAGTTTACATGGCAGGGTTCAGATTACTAATTCCTTGACTCAACTAGATGGCTGGCCTTTCCCTGACATGAACTCCGCTTCTTTGCTATTCACTTATGGCCACTTGAAATCTAGTCTTTGGGTTTGCAATCCTCTAATTGTGTTCTTCATCACTTTCCCCAACTCTACTGGGAAGCTAGAATGCCAATGTTTCAAAGAAAGGGTAACATTTAATATATCTTGTAAATGTAATGGTATGGTATGGACTCCAAATAATCCATCACCGTGGAGCTATCAGATTGAGTGTCAGCCATAGGCAACAAGAAAGGTCTCATGCATGAGTGCCAGGGGTGTATTAGCCACTATGCAGAGCCCCATCACTCCATGTGACTTAGATCTTCTCTTGCCTGCTGGGAAGGGAAGCCCTTTTGGCTGGCAGGTCTCTTGGTCTTTACCACTTCCACATAGAAAAGACTATATTCCAGTTGGGCATGGGCATGGCCACCACGAGTGTCCATGGTCCTGTATGGAGCCTGGCAGTGGACCCATAAATCTCCCCACCATCCGGTCAGTCATTGGGGAGGCCTCCTGCCCTTCAGATTAAGAAGATATATCTTATCCCTCATCTTCTCTCAAAACATATGAAAACAAAATAGGTAATTACACATAATGTGATTACAAAGACAATCTATACTGAGGTGACTTGGACTCATCCATCCATTTATTCATGAGCTCCTACTGTGTGCTAGACTCTGAGCAAGGTGCTGGAGATGGAAACATGAATCAGATGCTATCCCTGCCATCTTGTTACTCATGGGCTGGTAGGGAATATATAAATATGAACTAAATATAGTACTGTTTGACAAGTATTACAGGAATAACTATTATTTATCATGTACTGAGCACCATGCCAAGTACTTTAAGTGGATAAGCTCATTTCTTCTTCACAACAACCATATGAGATAGGTATACGCTATCCTCATTCTATAGCTGAGGAAATGGGGACATCGAAAGGCTAAGTGACATAAGTAGTAAGTGCCTTGAACCAGGTCTTGTCTAGTTTGACTGATAAGCCTGCTAGCCCACTCACTTAATCTGTCCTCCTCTTGTTTGTATTCTGATAGAAGAAGAAGAAAACCAGGGGGCACCTGATATAGCCAGGCCACCCAAGAAGGTTTCTAAGAAGTGATGCCTAAGTTGAATGTTGAAGGGCAGGTGGTTGTTAGGAAAGGACAGGTGAATGGCTATTTCAGGCAGAGAGAGCAGCAGGTGAGGAAGCACTCATTGTGAGAAGTAAGCCCATAAGACTCCAAATGGTTTGGTCTTTCTGGATCATGGAGGTCAGTCTTTGGAGGGAGAGGAAGAGAGGTGATCAAGGCCATAGAATGCTGGGCTCTGTACCCTTGGATCCTTGAAGGACATCCTAGTTGGCAAATCGGTTTAGGGAGGAAACTAGACTGAAGTGTGTGAAAGTGTCCTTGGCGAAAACACTCCAGAGACTCCTTCTCAAGAACTTCTTACTGAGGACTCTTGGCTTTCCCATTGGGAACTCATTACCACTGTGAAAAATGTGCATGTGAGTACCCATGTGTCTGAGAATGGGAAACTAAGAAACTGGAAGGGAAGATGGGAGAGTGAGGGGACTGGAAACAAGGTCTCATAAGGAAGTGTGGAGTTGTTTATCCTAGAGAAGTAGTACTCAGGGAGAAAATGAGAGCCAAAGTCAAGTCTCAAAGGTTGTGTCAGGGTATATGGAAGAGGAAAGAGTTGGGGCTTTGGAGTCAGAAAGACCTGGGAAACCTTAGGAAAATGACATCATCCCTCTGGGACCTGAGTTCCTCAGAGTGAAAGAAGGGATACTTAGTTTTGTGGCAGTATGCTGAAAATTAGAAATACTGTCTATAAGGTACCTTGCACATAACCAAAATGGTAGCTACTGTCGCTGTATTTGTTATCCTGTAGAAGATTCAGGCGAGGGAAGGACTAGTCTTATCTAGATCCTAGCTCTGAATCCACCCAATCAGCCCTCTTCCTTCCACCCTGGGGACAGCACATGTAGTGTGCATAATCCACACCACAATGCGTATTGACACCGATATCCACCCATAGTCTCCCATGTCAGCTGGGTCCTCAGCACTCTTAAAAACTTCTCTTGCTTTTTGCCTCCTTCTCCCCATCCCTGCAGTGGCCTTTGAGTCCTTGTTTAAGCCTCTCTTCAAAGCCCTTGTTTAAGGTTCCAACATATCCTCAGGACAGTCTTCCTTTCTCTTCTACTATTTCAAAAAAAAGATGTGAGATCATCAGGAAAGAAAGGGCATAACTTCCAAACGTCCTTCACACGTACCTACGTACACCTCCACTCCTGTCTTGGGGAAGAGGTGTTTCTTCTACTGCCTGACTTATGTTACCCCCTCCAATCTTTTTAGAAACTTGCTATCAGTAACACCCCCTTTTTTCTTAAATGTCTCCCTCTCTCCTGATCCTTTCCCCTCAGCCTCAGCCCATAAACGTGCTTATTTCTCCCATCTCTTCCCCTCCCCACCCTTGGAGCTGCCTTCAACTACCACCGTATGTCTTCCATTCACAGCCAGCTTTCTAGAAACAGAAGTATATGCAAATGGTCTCCACTTCCACACTTCCCAGTTGCCTCCCCACCCACCACGGCTTGGCTTCTGCACCTACCACCCACAGGAACTACTTCCCTGGAGGCCAAAAGTGCACCCATCCATGATTATATCCAATACATGTGTTTCACTTTTCACCTCACACCAACTCTTCTCTTTATTTAGCACCATGGTTCACTGTCTCTTGAATATTTCTTCCCTGGCTTCTGTGTACATCACACCCCTGGTTTTCTCCTCACCTCCAGACACTTCCCAGCCTTCTTGGGCTTGATCATCAGGACTTTCGTCTTCTCTCTTATACATTTTCCATGGATGCTATCTTCCAAATCTGTACCCTGCCTGGGTCTTTCTTCAGAGTTAAAGTCAGTTATATCCAACCACCCCAGTATAACTCTACATGTTGAGCAAACATACCTCAAAGCTGAGTTCTAAACTAACCCTTTTGGTAGTCACCAACATGTAGATAATCAAAAAAGAAAAAACATTTTAGATGAGATTGTCCAGAGAGAGCACAGATAAGAAAGCCAGGGCAGAATATTTAGGGATGAAGACAAGAGAAGGGACCAGCCAAGATGACAGAGAAGGAGTGGTTAGGGAGGCAGGAGGAGGAGGAAACAGCAGAGGGTGGGATATTGAGAAGTCTTCAGAAGGCACTTCAAGAGTTTGGTCATCTATGTCACATGCTGCTCAGAGGTCACCTAAGATGAAAATGGAGACCAGGGGGTTTGGCAATTTGGAGGGCATGGGTGAGCATAGTAAGGGTGGGGCATGTGGAATGAATGTGACAAAAGGCTGGTTGGAATGAGTTGAGTGAGGATGAAAAGTGAGAAATCAGAGTCAGCGGGATAATTCCTTTTCAAGGAGGACTTTTGCTAGAAAGAGGAAACAGAATGTTGAACTTGGGGAGCTTACAATATGGTATAATTGTCCTTTTACTTGTGCGATGCCCCTCCTAGACTGCTAAGTGCTTGAAGACAAAGTCATTGTTTTTCTGCTATGTTTTGTCATCATCAATACATAGTATTTGACACAGAGTAAGTGTTAAGTAACTTTTGTCTTTAAAAGAGAACTGGAACCATCAGCAATTGCACAGGTTGTTTATGGTAAGGAGCTCTCCTTCACTACAGATATGTTGTAGGAAATGGAGGGGTTTCTTCCTTCTCTCCCTCCCTCTCTTCCTCTTGCTTACTTCCTTTCTCCCTCTTGCCCCCCTTTCCTTCCATCTGGAGATATTTACCACATGACTCCGTTGCATTGTGCACCCCTCTGTTTTAACCCCAGAGAGCCGTGAAGGACAGATCTGACAGTGCAGGCTGCAGGGATCCCTGCTCACAGAGGGGGTCTGAGCACAATTCACCAGGAGTTTCTGTTCTTCTCCGTGATGCTTGGAGGACAGGGGATGCCAGAAGAAAGGCCCATGTGTTGCTAACGTGGCTTTGAAGCAGCCTCGCAGTCTCTGCGTCTGGAGCTGCTCAGCTCACAGACATACTCTTTATTAGTGTCTCCTTGTTACTGTGCTATTAGGAGTTGTCAGCTCCTCCGTTCCTAATGTTCTCCTCCCCTTTGAAATGTTTTGTCAGTCCTGTGTTTGCCTAAAGAACAGGGGTTCCGAGTTCAGCAGAATGTCTCTTACAGTGCATCCTCCAAGCCTGTCTCTGGGCGTCATGCTTAATTAAACCCGAACAATCGCCTTGCCTCTCCCAAGCCACCCCTCCCTCTCCTTGCAGGAGACAAGCTCTGGGAGCAGGCACAGAACCGCTAGAGTCTGTGCAGAGGGGACACTGGGTGTGAGCCTGGTGGGGGGTTGGAGGGGGTGGGTGACAGCTTGGTCAGTTCTGCAGCCTTGGTCTGCTCCATCTCCTGCCCCTCTGTGTGTGAGGGTATTTGTGTGTATATGCGTATGTGTATGTCTGCATGTGTCCTGAGTATATGTGTGTGCCTAAGTGTATGTATATTGGTGTGTGCGTTTGAATGTGTCTGTGGGTGTGAGTGTGTGTTAGTGTGTGTTTATATGTCTGTGGGTGTGAATGAGTGTTGGCATGCACGTGAATGTGTCCTTGGGTGTAAATGTGTGTTGGTGTGTGCCTAACTGTAGTGTGTGTGTGTGTGTGTGTGTTGGTGTGTGTGTGTGTATGTGTCTGTGGGTGTGAATGTGTGTTGGAGTGTGTTTATGTGTCTGTAGGTGTGAATGTGTGTTGGGGTGTATGTGTGTATGTGTATGTGCATGTGTGTTTATGTGTCTGTGGGTGTGAACGTGTGTTGGTGTGTGTTTATGTGTCTGTAGGTGTGAATGTCTGTATGTATCTATGGGTGTGAATGTGTGTTGGGGTGTATTTATATGTGAGTGTGAATGTGTATTGGTGTGTGCATGTGTATATGTTTGTGGGTGTGAATGTGTGTTAGTGTGTGTTTATGTGTCTGTGGGTGTGAACATGTGTTGGTGTGTGTTTATATGTCTGTGGATGTGAATGTGTGTTAGTGTGCATATGAATGTTTTTGGGTGTAAATGTGTGTTGGTGTGTACCTAAGTGTATGTGGGTGTGGATGTGTGTTGGTGTGTGTTAATGTGTCTGTGGGTATGAATGTGTGTGTGTATGTGCATGTGACTGTGTGTTGGTGTGTGCATTTCTGTGTATGTGAGTTTGTATGTTTGTGTATATATGAGTGTGTGCTTGTGGAGTAGGAGGGATGAATTTGGCCAGTGGGTTGACAACTCTTTTCAAAGCCCTAGGCCATTTGCCCAAGGTGTCTGCTTTATCCCTGCTTCTTTTTAATAATAATACCAGTGACCATTTATTGAGACTTGCCATGTTTTAGGTCACTTAGGTAAGTTTTTATTTCATATTTAATAGCCTTATTAAGAGGTTGTATTAATCCCCTTTTCACTAAAGATTTAAAGGGAAAATTATTTGCGCAAGGCCACACAGCCTCTATTCCCCACACCCATTAAGCTACTATAGATTTCTGTAGTAAATGCAAGCAAGATTTAAAAAAAATGAGAAGTTAAAAGTCACCTGAAATTTCTTCTGCATATGACCACCCTCACATGTTGGTGAACCTCTTTACAAAATGTCACCCTATGCTTGTAGCCACATATCATATACAGAAAAATTAATATAACCAGGATGGCACAGTATATGCTGGTCATTTTTTCACTTAAAAATATCCCCTGGAGATCTTTCTCCTCCAGTTTATGAAGACCAGCTAATGTATTTTTTTTGTTTGGTTGGTTGGTTTTTGCAGGGGAAGATTTGCCCTACACTAACATCTGTTGCCAGTCTTCCTCCTTTTTCTTCCTTCCTTCACTTCAAAGCCCCAGTACGTAGTTGTGTATAGTTGTAAGTTCTTCTGCTTCTTCTATGTGAGCCACTACCACAGCACGGCTACTGACAGGCAAGTGGTGCGGTTCCACACCTGGGAACCGAACTGCGCCACCAAAGTGGAGCACACAGAACTTTAACCACTAGACCATCAGGGTTGGCTCAGCTATTTGTTTCTTAATGCCTGTACAGTATTCCATTATCCAGACTTATAATTCATTTAATCAAACCCCTCCTGGTAGGCATTTAGATATTTTCCAGCTTTTCACTGTCATAAACTATGTTGTGATAAGCATCTTTGTAAATACAGCTGTGCACATTTGACTGATTGTCGAATGTGCACAGGATGAATCCAGGAAGGAAAACCTCTTGGGCAAGAGATGTGCACATTTAACTGGTGATATCCAATGTCACGTAGCCTCCAGAAAGGTCAAACCAGTTTACATTTCAAGTCCCTGATGTAATGGCTTAGCACGGAACTGAGCTAGCCAGAAGGGATGCAGCTGGTGTTGTCTGGGGTCCTGATCTAACTCCAAACACTGTTGTGCGGAGAGGGCTTTGCATTGCCTCAGGACCTTGGCAGATCCAGGACTAGGGGCCAGGAATCATCTATAGGTTCCTCTGCAGGGTACCTGGAAGATGAATGCAGGAGAGTGGGCTTTCTCTGCATGCAACGGTTCATTAGGCTGTTCTGCCACATCAGATGGCGCTCTCAGGTAGAACTTGGCCTCCATTCAGAAGGACCCTCTTGGGCTGAACTGAATTACCCTAATTCAGCTGCATGCTGCCTTGGTCTTCAAATCTGTCATTAGCAAGCATGCTGTTGAGGCATCTGCATTTCACACAGTATCTCTCAAAGACTCAGAGTTGTTACAGAATTAAATGAGGGGGAAAAGACAAAGCTGGAATGGTATGCAGTGGTGTGCCGGGCCTGAGTATGCAGGCACATGCAGGTACAAAGGTACAGACGGGCCTTTCAGAAGAGTTGAGGATTTGATTGATGCCTGCATTAAGCCATGATTATTTTTTAAAATTTATACTGCCTTCAACTTCCAATTAAAATTACAGGGGACAGTTAAAATGCTCAAAACTCACATAAAAGTGGGGAGATAATGATAGCAGAAGCAGTCAATGTAAGTGTATTGTACCCCAAGCTCCCTGAAGGCAGGGATTGGTGAAGGGGATCACAGTTCTTGGAAGATTCAGTGAATAGTTGAAGAAATGAATGAGCAAATGACTTTAGTTGTGGAGCTATTTACAGAAAGAGGATACAATCAAGAACGGAACAGAAGTGGTTCAAATGTTAGCTCCATGACTTACCAGGTGTTCTTGCAAGTTGGGTTTACTAAGGAAGGAGAGCCTGAATTCAACAGGTGGGATGCTTATCAGGGAGTGGCTTAGGGATTGACACGTGTGGGAGCAGGACCGGAAAGAAGAAGTCATGTTGCCCTGCAAGTTCAATGACAGACTCAGCCCACCTCATGGGGAGCTCTGGGATAAAATGGTCCTTCTGCATTGGCCCCAAGTTGAACAGAGGTGTCTAGGTCTTTATACCCTTGTAATGAGCAGTTAGGGGTGCAGGCCGCCCTGGGCCCAGGCAGGATCTTGGGCAAGGTAGCTCTCTGCAGCCAAGGCAGATCCTGAAGGGGCTAAGAGCTGGAGGCTGCATATGAACAGCATACCTGGGGTCTAGGATGACAAGTCCTTACCTGAAGGGGGATCTGAGCGGAGCATCACAGCATCTGCCACACTAGCTGTGTGACCTTGGACCAGTCACATAATTTCTCTGATTAGCTTTCTTATCCAGGTAATGAAGAAGGTACTCCTTATATACCAGGAATGATGGAAAGATTAAGGGGTTCTATAAGTGATATGCCTGGCACAATATTCTGCCCAAGGGATCCTCAGTAAAAGTTGCATTCTTGTTTCTCTTCCTCTGAGCTCCCTCTGGAGCCTCTTGCCTTGCTTGCTGCTGTGGTTATCTGGTTTATTTCTCTCCCTCACTCTCACCCCATCCCCCAATCGCAAGGGCCTGGTGTAGTACAGTGCTTTGCATGTTGTAGAAAAGGGAACTACAGTAGAACTTACTGAGTGTCTACTGTGAGTCAGACACTGCAAGGCACTTTCTCTGCTTGTTACACCCTGTTTAGTCCTCTTTATAACCCTGACAGCTGGGTTTTAGCAACCCTGCTTTACCTATAAGGAAACTGAAACTCAGAGAGATGAAGGATCTTGTCGTAGGTCACACAGCAAATCACTGCTAGAGTTGTGATGAAATCAGAATTCAGGTTCACTTGCCTGAGTCCACATCACCAAACAAACAGAGGCAGTGTTTTCCCATAGTGCTCCACCCTCGGTGGGTATTCTCTTGCCTGTTTTCAGGAAGTCTGAGTGATGAGGGTTGCCTGGAGAAGCTGAAATTCGGGGTATTTGAAGGTGACATTCAGGGGCCCTGAGCTGCCATGTAGACATGGCTGGGTATTGATCACAGGAGTTGCATGCAAGGAAACATAGCAGGCATTAAGTGCTGGGCCGCTGTCAAGAAGCTGTGAACAGAGGCTGTGCGAACATTTCCAAATTGCTACCCTCGGGGGCCAACTTACCCTCAGTTCCAAAGCAGAAAAGGAGAAAAAGAATGTATCTTATAAATGGTGGTCGATGGCTTTGAATGCTAGGGGAGGGGGGGATGTGAGAACAGAATGGCTACCCCCAGCCAGGTGTGTCCAAAGTAGCAACAGTTATTTATCAAGGACCTGCTGAGTGTCAAGCACCATGATAGACATTGCAGAGAGTGGTGAACAAGGCAGGCTTGACCTTTGCCCTCTTGTAGTTTACAGTCTGATGGAGAAGACAGCCACTGGTTGTTGGGTGTCTTCAGAGAAGGAGGAAAACTGGCACCTTATGGAGAATCAGGTTGAGGTAAAAAGAGAGTGGGCTCTGACATCAAGTAGTCGTGGAATTGAGGCAACTTTCATTCTGTCTCTCTTTGGGCAACTGATCCAGTTTCTCTGAACCTCAGTTTCTTCATCTGTAAATGGAAAGCAAAAAAAATCCCCACCTCATAGGATTGCAATGATTAAATCAGTCAATACAGCTAAAGTAGAGGCCAGCAGATTTTTCTGTAAAGGGCTAGAGAGTAAATACCTTGAGTTTTGCAGCCGTGTGATCTTTGTTTCAAATAACCAGCTCTGCTGCTGTAGTGGGAAAGCAGCCATAGACAATATGTAAATGAACCCATCCCTCCACCCATCCAGTTAGTGCATTGTGGGCGTCTTCCAATAAAACTTTATTTATGGACACTAAGTTTTGAATTTCATATTTTTACGTGTCACACAAAATAGCATTCTCTTTTTGGTTTTTCCCCCCAGCCATTTAAGAAAGTGAAAACTATTCTTAGCTCGTCTGTTCAAAACCCAGGCAGAGGGCTAGGTTTGGCAGGCAGATGGTAGTCTGCCAACCCGTAATCTAGACTGTGGAGCCCAGGGAGGGGCCCAGTGGATTTGAGTTCACATTGGCTTTCCATGCAAGTTGCTAAAGATTTATGTTTTTCAAAGCACTTGAATGTCAGCCGCCCAGAAAAGCCCTCCTGGGGGCCCCACAAAACAGGCAAGGAGAAGAATATTATCCCCATTTCAGAGATGCAGAAACTGAAGCCCAGAGACTCAGGGGACATTCCACGTTCACAGACAGTAAGTGGCAAAATGGGAAGCTTGAGGCTCCAATTTTTTTTTTTCTTAGGAAGATTTGCCCTGAGCTAACATCTGTTGCCAATCTTCCTCTCTCTCTCTCCTCTCTCTTTTCTCCCTCCCCAAAGCCCAGTACATAGGTGTATTCCAGGTTTAAGTCCTTCTGGTTCTTCCATGTGAGCCACTGCCACAGCATGGCTACTGACAGACGAGTGTGGTTCCGAGACCAGGAACCAAACCGGGGCCCCTGAAGCAAAGCATGTTGAGGTTCCAATTTTGTACCATTTTCTGTTTCTGGATGTCAGCGGTGGGAATGGAAGATGGCAGAGTGACGTAATGACTAGGCCCAATAGTAGTGTTATAGTTAAATCACTGGTAACTAGTATTTCTCAGTGCCTCAGACCTCGTGGATCACTTTGACACACTCACTATCCCGTTTGTTCTTCACTGAGACCCCATGAAAGAGGTATTAGTAGAGGCCCCTGATGCTCAGCAAAGTCACAGGTCTGCATCTGCAGGTATCTGCCAGGCCCCAGAGAACAAGCCCTTCTGAATACTGCATAAGGGCTAGGCTGTCTCCAGCTGGAATCATCAAGAGCCCCCTTCCTCACCTCCCAGTCTTCACGCTGAATCCATCCTCCATGCCACAGACAAACAATCTTCCTAAAATGTAGCTCTGATCATGTCACTCCTTTGCTCAAACTCAACAGCATTTCCCCGTTGTGCCCAGGAGAAAGTCCAGCCTCCTTAGCTTGGTGAACAAGACTCCACATGACTGGGCTCAAGCCCATCTTTCAAGCCTCCTCTGTCACTGCTCCTGGCCCTTGCCTAGCCTACTGCAGTCCATTTCTACTGAGCTCCTGTGGTTCCCTGAATGCCTCGGAATTCTTGCTTCCCAGATGTTGCACGTGCTGTGCCCTCTACCTATAATACTCTTCCAGTTTCTCTGCCTAAAATACTCTAATTCATCCTTGATTTATATCAGGGGTCTGTCACCTCCTCCAGGAGTCTTCCTTGCACACATTTTCCCCAGAAAGGTGAGGTGGTCCTCCTCCGCTGTCTTCTTTATCAGAGACCTCCTTCAGTAGGGAGCCTGTTCACCTCTATCTCTCCGACTAGACCGTGCATCCCCAGCACAAAAGTAGGTACTTCATGAATAGGCATTTAATACTTGAGAATACATGAATGAATGAGATTTTGAGGTCAAAGGGTGTCTTATTTACCTGTATTCCCTAGATCTTAGTTTCATGCCTGGCACACACTAGGATTCAGTAAATGTCTGTTGAATAGATAAGTGGCTGGGCAGGGCGGTGGACGCAGGTGCAGGTGGATAGATAGATGGGGGATGAACAGAGTGCACCCGGGACTATGCGGCAAACCCAAATGAGCAGTGGGCATAGGTTGCAGTGGGTACTTTCCTATTTGCCATTGTGCGTGTACAGCAGGCACCAGCCAGAGCTCCTAGTTCCCAGCCCCCTCCCAGCATCTCAGCACTTCTCCTGTTCCCTAAAACCGCCGAGAAGCTGCGTTTCCCCACCTCCGCATTCTGCCCTCCTCCCCAACCCCCGAGAGTAGGTTTGGGGTTCCTACAGATGTTTGTATTCTCTGCAGCTGATGAAAATATTCATTATCTTGTTAGCTGCGGCGGGGAAGGAAGCACAGATTTGCATTTTCCCAGCTAATCAGGGTGGCACAAGCTGTGCCTGTCACCCAGGCCCGTTCCCCGCCACCCCCACCCCTTTCTGCATGCGGGGAAGGGGGATCCCACCCTGCAGACTCTACCTCTCTCCCCTCCTCCTTTCCCAAGCACAGTCTAGAAGGGGAAAAAGGAGCCTTGGAGGCCCAGCCCATCTGTACACACGACCAGATTCGCTCCCCAAAGATGCTTTCTTGGTACACCTCTTCCCTGTTCCCAGTCCTCTCATGGCTCCCAACTCTCACTCAGGTCTGAACTGCCCAGCCCAGCTTTTACCCCCTAAGGTTAGGGCCTTCCATCTGTGTTAGGCTTTATACTTCACAAAGTGCTTTCAAAATCGTTAGCTCGTTCTAGCTACTCCATTCGATCAAATGTGCCTCGAACATTGGTGTTATTCTTTGGTTTTGTGTAAGAGGCAACCGAAGCGAAATGACTTTCCCAATATTATGTTGCCACTCGATGGTGCTTCCAGAAAAGCTGCCCATCACTTCCCTGTGCAAAAACAGTCTTAACTCTACCTTACACCTGCTTGTCTCCATGGATGCCCTTGCCCTGGGTGTGCCAAAAGCTGAGGCTTTGAGGATAGGCTGTGTGCATCCCAGTGCTGGAAGGTGAGGAGCCTTTGACAATCACCTAAAGTTTTCCACTTGGACCAGGCAAAAAGATCTGTGTCCATACAGTGTGTGCACAGGTGCTTAATAATGTTAATAATGTCCTCTATTTTGGCAAGCTTCCAAACTTGTCCTGGTGGGCCTTCTCATTACGTTCAGGGAGGCATCAGGGCTGATATCTGTATCTCGTCTGACTGATGAGGAAACCAGAGCCCAGCAAGGGAAAGAGAATGTCACACATTAAACAGACATTTAAATAAGGGACGCAAGGTTATCCAACCATCCTTCTAGTCATTTCATAAATACATGTCAAGCACGTTCATGTGTCAGGTGCTGTTCTGAATGTTGGTAAAATAGCACTTAGCAAGATAAGGTCATTGCCCTCATTGAGCTAACCTTCTGGGAAGGCATGGGGATGTGAAGGCAGTAAGAGAAAATTGATGTATATTTCTGGTGGTTCTAAGGGAAATGAAGAAAAATAGAGTAGAGTAAGGAACTGGAAAGTTTTAACTTTATACAAGGTGGTCATGGCAGGCTTCTTGGAGGAGGTGACAGTAAAGCAGAGGCCTGAATGAGGTGGAGGGGTGAGCACTGTGAAGTGGAGGGAAATAGTGTGTCAGACAGAGAGAATAATATGCCTCCTGATTTCTCACTAGCCAGCTCAGCAGCCCAGTAGAGAAGAGCACAGTGGTTTAAAAGGGTACTATAGGCAACCAAATGTCAGTTCTAATGTCCACGTCGCTCCTTTGGAGCCATGTGACCACAGGAAAACCCCTTAGCCTTGTCAAGCCTCACTGCTCTCATTTGTACATTACACACCATCATAGTGCCTTCCTCCTAAGGCCGTTGTGAGATTTTAGGGGATAATGCACATCCAGCTCTTTATACTATAGACAGAGCCACTGCTCAATAAATTAGCCACTGTTACTGTATAGGACTAAAGGTCTAGAATGTCATCACACGCACTGCTCCTCCAGCTGCTTTAGTCATACGTTCATCCCGTGCATGCTGAGCCCATCCCACATGGTAGGGTCTATGACGGCTATGAAGAGTATGATGGTTCATTTATTCAGCAGGTATTTGCTTCAGTGTCCACTAGGCCAGACCCTATACCAGGCACTAGAGGGATGAGTAAGAGAGACATCGGTCTGCTCTTATGGACATCTGCCCCAGTGTTCTGAGGCTTTCAGTTCTGCCCCCAAGCTGTCCAATGACCCAGAGAAAGCTCCAAGGCCACAGCTACCAACAGAGCACCTGTGTATGAATGGAAAAAAGGAGGCTTCTTTGGGCAGACACACCCCTGCATGGGCATTGAGCTTGGCTTGCCAAGCAAGGCTGGATGTCTGCCTCTGTCTGCCCTCTCAGCAATGGTACAGTCTGCAAAACTGTATGTGGGAGCCCCAGAGAACCCCCGCAATGGACAAGACCCTTCTGTCGACAGTGATCAAAGTATTCCTGGACCTTGCCTTACTTCTTAGTCTGAGTGTTCCTCAAAGCGGGGGCTCTCTCTCCCTTGTTATACCAGTGACCCCAGAGAGCTGGCACATGTCTGTCCAATGAGCCCTGGAACTCTGAGCAGGGTGCCAGTGCATGCTGCTCAGAAAGTGGCAGTGTGGGCAAAGAGGAGGAACCCTGAGTTGTAGTCCAGGATTTACAGTAATGCTATGGTTCGGACAAGGCCCTTTCCCTCACTAATAGTAAGTTCCTTCATTTCATTATTATTCCTAACAGCAGCAACAGTATTTATTGAGTGTTGACTACATTCCAGGCACTCTTCTGAAAGACCCATGTAGGATATTTCTTTTAATCCTCAAGCAACCTAGTAAGAGAGGTGATTTTATTGTTCCCATTGTACAGATGAGGAAACTGAGGCACAGTGGGAGGACTGGACTGGATTCTGATCTCGTAGGCTTCTTTCAGTCCTGACATTCAGTGGCTCTTTGATTCTGCTATTCATTCATTCATTCAACAATCTCTTATTGAACACCCATGATTATGTGAGGGACTGTGATAGGTGTTATATGTGGCTTATTTCATTTACTCCTAACAAAATTGTAGAATATACCTTTTATGATCCATTCTACAGAGGAGCAAACAAAGGCTGAGAGGCATATATTCATTCATTGGACCAATCAGCCTTCCTTTTTGGACACCTTCTGTGTTACAGGTCCTGTCCCATGTTCTGGGGAGACATGGGGTGTGCTGGGGAGACAGATATTCTGTGGAGTAACCCAGGATAGAATTTGAAGGGTGGTGAGTGACCAGAGAATGAACCCGACATTCTACCATGCAGGGAGGTCGGCCTCTTTTTGAAGATGCTTGCCAACACACACAGATGGAGGCCTTGTGACATGATGTCCCAGCCTCACTGCAACCACCATAAAAACCCCATCCTCAGCTGGTCAGATGGCCCTCTCCCTCCTCCATTTCTCAGACCCTCGACCACCCACACATCCCACTCCCTGAACCACGGGCATGCTCTGCGACCCCCAAGCCCACCACACTCCCTTCGGGCCAGGAGCTTCCCATGGCTTCAGTAATTAAGTTCACACATGCCAAAAAGAGAAACAGCATCACAGATGTGGTTGCAAATTTTAGCTAATTAACCATATGGTCTGAATTGCTGACAGAGCGGGAAGGCACCCTGGATAAGTGCTGGTCTCCTGGTTTCCTGGGGGGGAAGGAGGACAATTAGGTGTGTCACCACATTCTCCAACACCAGGGAACAGAGACTCAGGGCTTCCCACCACCTGCCTGGAGTCCTGCCATCTGTCTCCTCACTAGGAACTGCCCTGGGGAAGGAGTCCCCAAAAGATGGAAGGAAGGAATCTGGCCTTAAGGACAGGAAACACCTGCACCTAGTTCAGAAGGTGCTGTAGATGGGAGTATTCTATTTTGGGGTACAGCATTTGAAGAGATAGCACCTGGGAAACCTAGACTTAAATCCCAGAGTAGTCACTAATTAGCTGTGTGACCTTGAGTAAGTTGCTTAGCCTCTCTGGAGTTAAGCCACTCAATCTCTCTTAAGTGCCAAATAGCAGAACTGGAGTCAATGATGGCCATGCTGTTTTGATTCTAAGCATGTCACACATAGCCAGGGATACCAGTGAATGAGAGAGGAAGTATGTCATACAAATTCACGGAATTGGTGCCAGAGCTAAGTGCCAAACCTTGGTTTACAGAGTTCCTCATTGGCTTTGAGAAAAGGAAATCAGGGAGACACAGAATTACTGAGAAACCGAACACAGTTAGTGGGATAGCAATCATTGCAATTACTTATTGGGAACATTAAAAACCTACTTTTTACCAGAAAATGTGTTCTTCATTTAACCTCTATTATTTAAAATCCTCACAACAACTCTAGAGCGTTGATAATTTGATCCCCATTCACTGATTAGGAAATTGAGGTTCAGATGGGTTAAGTAATATGCCCAAGATCACATGGACTAATACGTTTTGGAGGGGGGATTCAAGTTCACTCCTGACTGATGCCAAAGAAAGATCTCCTAGAAATGTGGGTTATATCAACATGCTGCTCTTACTTGGACAGGGCAGTGGGTAAGTGGCTGCCTGGCTCCCTTGAGAGCTGTGTGGTCACGGAGGAGAAGGAGAGCTGGCAGACAAACTAAACCAAAAATGGTATTTATCTGAGAAAGTGCGTGTATTAATTTCCTGTGGCCGCTGTAACAAATATCACAAACTTAGTGTTTACAACAACATACATTTATCCCCTCAACCTTCCGGAGGCCAGAAGGGCAAACTGAGTCTTATGGGACTCAAGCAAGGTGTTTGATGATGGGAGGACTTCCTTCTAGAGGCTTCTGGGGAGAATCTCTTGCCTGTCTCTTCCAGCTGCATGCATTCCTTGGCTTGTGGCCACATCCTTCCAATCTCTCCTCATAACTTCATGTCACCTTCTGCCCCTTCTGTAGGCATATCCTCGGTTTCCTTCTTGTAGGGACACATGTGATGACACTTAGGGCCTGCCCAGATAATCCAGGATGATCTCCCATTTTAAGATCCTTAATTTAATGCAGATGGAGAGGTTAGACTAGGGGACTATTCCTCTGAGAAGTCTCCTTTGCCATCTCAGGTATATTAGTTTGCTAGGCTGCCATAACAAAATACCACAGACAGGGTGGCTTAAACAGTAGATACTTATTTTCTCACCGTTCTGGAGGCTGGAAGTCCAAGATCAAGGTGTCAGCAGGTTTGTTTTCTTTTGGGGCCTTTCTCCTTGGCTTGCAGATGGCCAGCCTCTCATTATGTCCCCATATGGGCTTCCTCGTGCATCTCTGGTGTCCTCGTGTGTCCAAAATTCCTCTTCTTATATGGATACCAGTCAGATTGGATGAAGACCCACCCTAAAGGCCCCATTTTAGCTCAATCATTTCTTTAAAAGTCCTATCTCCAAATACAGCCATAGTCTGAGGTGCCGGGGGATACTGTGAAGACTTCAGTATATGAATTTAGGAGGGAGACACAATTCAGTCCATAACCTAAGGTAACATTCACAGATTCCAAGAATTAGGACTTGGATATCTCTGGGGGCCACTATTAGCCTCCCACAGTACTTTTCAATTTAAATGGGACCAAAGGAACCAAGGCATAGCTGGGGCCCCTGGGTCTGGCATGGAAACTAACAATGAGAAGCAAGGGCTGCGGGTGCGGGTATGAACAGTAGATCAGTAACCAGGAAGTTCAGAAGCAGGATGAAATTGAGTCAGGAAGCGTGGTTCAGAACTGAGGCTCTGAGTGATGAGCACATGCCCCGGTTCTGGTATTTCTAGATCGGAGAGACTGGGCTTGGTGAATCAAAGGAATGGCAGACAGAGGAAGAGAAGCTGATTTCTAAAGTCAGAATCAGTGTGCGGAAGTCCACACTAGCCTGAGAGGTTAGACTAGGGAACTGTTCCTCCCCAGATGATATGGTAGTAAGGCTTCCAGAATTTGTTAGGTAATTGAACTGAACAACTCTAAATGCACTTCCTGGTCTAAAAGTCTATACTCTAAACAGGGTCAGCAAACTTTCTATAAAGGTCTAGATAGCAAATATTTTCAGCTTTGTGTGCCATAAAGGCTCTATCACAAGTATCACAACTACTCAACTGCGCCATTGAAATATGAAAGCAGCCGCAGACTATATATAAATCATGGACATAAAACATTATTTGCAAAAATAGATGGGAGCCATACTGACTCGAGGGCTGTTCTTTGTCGACCTCTGCTCTATAACAATAAAATTTAATGCAGCAACTATCTTGCATGTGCATGTTATTATTATTTTAATTAATAGATTATTTTTTAGATCAGTTTTAGATTTACAGAAAAATTAAGCTGCAAGTATAGAGTTTCCATTATTGTCAACATCCCCTACCATATATATGTTCCTCCTATTACTAATATCTTGCATTAGTGTGATCTATTTGTTACAGCTGATGTGCCAATATTGATACAGTATTATTAACTGAAGTCCACAGTTTACTTTGTGTTGTACAGTTCCATGGGTTTTGACAAATGCATAATGTCATGTATCCATCATTACAGTATCATACAAAATAGTTTCACTGTCCTGAAAGTCCCCTGTGGCACCGGTTCAGTCCTCCGTCTCTCTCTCTGAACTCCTAGCAACCACTGTTCTTTTCACTGTCTCCGTAGCTTTGACTTTTTCGGAATGTCATGTAGTTGCAATCATACAGTATGTAGCCTTTTCAGACTGGCTGCCTTCATGTAGCAATATGCATTTAAAGTTCTTCCATGTCTTTTCGTGGTTTGATAGCTCATTTAGTTTTATTGCTGAGGCCTCTCCCATTTTATAGATGTCCCACAGTTTCTTCATCCAATCACCTATTGAAGGATAACTTGGTTGTTCCCAAGTTTTGTCAAGTATGAATAAGGCTGCCGTAAACATTCATGGGTAGGGTTTTCCATTCATTTGGGTCAATATCAAGGAGCACAATTGCTGAATTTTGTAGTAAGGCTGTGTTCAGCTTTGTAAGAAACTGCCAAACGATCTTCCAAAGTGGCTGTGGCGTTTCGCCTTCCCACCAGCAATGAACTCTTCCTGCTGCTCCACATCCTCATCAGCATTTGGTCTTGTTAGTGTTCTGGATTTTAGCCATTCTAAGTATTGTGTAGCGGTATTTCATTGTTGTTTAATTTGCAATTCCAGAATGACATGTGTTGAGCATCTATTCATATACTTATTTACTATCTGTATATCTTTTCTACTGAAGGGTCTGTTCAACTCTTTTGCCCCTTTTTAAATCTGTTTTCTTGTTTTCTTATTGTGGAATTTTAAATGTTCTCTGTATAATTTGGATACAAGTCTTTTTTCAGATACGTGTTTTGCAAACATTTTCTCCCATTCTGTGGCTTATCTTTTCATTCTCTTAACAGTGGTTTTCACAAAGCACAAGTTTTTAATTTTAATAAAGTCCAACTTACCTTTTTTTGCCCTTAATGGATCATGCTTTTGCTATTGTATTTAAAAACACATTGCCAAACTCAAGATCACCATGATTTTCTCCTATGTTATCTTCTAGAAGTTTTATAATTTTGTGCTTTACATTTGAGTCTATGATCCCTTTTGTGTCAATTGTTATGAAAAGTGTAGTTTTTTTTGGTTTTTTTGCATGTGGATGTCTATTTTTTCCAACTCCATTTGTTGAAAAGACTCCTTTCTCCATTGAATTGCCTTTGCTTCTTTGTCAAGGATTAGTTGGCTAGATTTGTGTGGGTCTGTTTCTGGCTTCTCTGTTCCCCGGCCTATTTGTCTGTTATTTCAGGACCACACTGTCTTGATTACTGTTGCTTTATAACAGGTCTTAAAATCAGGTAACGCCAGCTCTCTGACTTTTTCTCCTTCAATTTTGTGTTGGCTATTCTGGGTCTTTGGCCTATCCTGATAAACTTTAGAATTAGTTTGTCTGTCTGTGTGAAATAACTTATTGGGGTTTTGATTGGGATTGCATTGAATCTATAGATCCACTTGGGAAGAACTGATATTGAACATGAACATGAAAGATCTTTCCATTTATTTAGATCTTTGATTTCTTTCATCGGAGCTTTGTAGTTTTCCTCATATAGATCTTAGGCATATTTTGGTAGATTTGTACCTAAGTATTTCATTTTTTTTGGTGCCAGTGTAAATGGTGCTGTGTTTTTAATTCCAAATTCCAATTGTTCATTGCTGGCATATAGGAAAGAATTTGACTTTTGTATATTAACCTTGCATCCTGTAAAATTGCTGTAATTTTTTGTTGTTGCTATTCATTCTTTGGGATTTTCTACTGTATATTATTTTTTAAAAACCCAAATCACATTCCAATCAATAATAATAATAATAACAGTAGTTATCATTACAGAGTGCACAGAATGTGTGCTATACTGCATGCATCATCTCATTTAATTCCACAACAACTTACAATCACCAGTACCATTACTTAGTCCCTATTACAAATGAGGAAACTGAAGTTTAGTTAGGTATGACAGTTTATCCAATGTTGCAAAAAGCACAGGCAAGACTTAAACCTGATCCTTCTAACTAGGAAATAAATAATAACCATAGTCACAGTAACAACCACACGGTTAAATATACACCAGGCTATTTATATTCATGCCCCTTTTGATCTTCATCACTAAGTCTATAAAGGTAGGTACTATTATGATCCTTATTTTACAAATCAGGTAACTGAAGCCCCTGAAATTAAGTAACATGCTCAGGATCACACACCCAGTAAGAGAGGAGTTGAAGATGCATTCTCAGCGCATGTGGGTAGGGTTACTACACACAAAGCTGAGGCTCAGCATGCCCATGTGATTGCTTATGACAACATGACCAGTAACTAACAAGGCTGGAAGCTAGATGCTGGGTCTTAGAAACTGGCTTAAATTACATTTTGGTGTCACATTTGAAAAGACCAAAAATTGCGTTCATTAGTTGGATTTTTGTTTTCCTAGGCCCCTTTTAAGTCTTAACATCCACCGTTTTTAAGGAACGCTTATAAACCTTTTCCAACTATCCTATAACAGTGTGCATACTTCACCTTGGTTATGATGTTAGCTGGCTAGTGTCCACACTAGCTAGGTTCTGGATTTGGCGGCAACTGATGTCAGATCTGTTGGAACTGAGAAAGAAGGGATATGAGAGATGGTCAGGGCTCCTCATTAGTCTAGTGTTGCAGAAAGCACGTGCAAAGAGTGCTGCTTTTCTACTGCCTTTGGGTGTTTTCTTCCTCCATTGCTAATGACTAATGAAAAAGAGAGAAAGAGGAGAGAGAGCGAACAAGAAAGCAATTGCTATTAGATTTTCTTCTATGGCAGCAGGTTTCTCATTTTGCAAAGCTCATTAGAGGTAGCTATATGGAAAGACTTCCACGGAGCCCCGGGGAGAATGGGAAAGACAAAAGGGAAGAAAAAACGTTCAGAGACATGACTCCAGCCACAAATTCACACCAGAATCAGCTGTCCCTAAGCCACATGCATATTCGGATTCTAAAGTGCACCCCATGGCTTGGTTTTAACTGTTAACATAAAAAAAAATTCTCCCTCTCTAATTACTACCAGGAATGAAGTTATAAATGCACTGATGCTGTGTGGTCAGTTAAAATGTGGCTTTGATTTTTCCTCTCTGTTGCTTTAAGTTAGGAGTTTTGAAGCATCTTTTTCCTTGAATTTGGAGTCCAACCTACTGGAGGTTCAGTTTCACAAAGAGTTTTGAGCATCTTCTATGTTCCTAATGCTTTGTTGGGAGCTGGAGAAGGAGAGAAAAGACACAATTAGATCCTGCTCCCAACGTGGGGGAAATAGACACTGCCACAACAACTTCAGTGCGTGCTGGGGTAGGAAGAGAGGTGTTCAATGTATGGTGCTGGGAGCATTGCCTTCAGCATTGACAACCCTCCTAGAGGTCAGGAGTAGGGTATGAGGTTAGGAAAGAATCAAATCCACCGGCAGAAAAAAGAATCCCATGATCTAAAGAAAAGAAGTGCAAATTAGTCACCACCTGTCCTAAGTTCTTGTTAAAGCTCTATCATGTGACTTGGACAAGCTGTGTATGCTGCCTGGAAAGGGGGAAAAGAAAAGATTTTGAGGTCCATTCCAGATCTAAAATTTGCGTCTTTCTTCTTCCTAGTCAAGACAGGCTTTTTGAGAATGTGGAATAAAACCACGCTAAAGCAGTGCTGTCTGCAGCAGCCATGGCTGGCATTGACCGACAGCCTGTGATTCTCAGGCTTCTGCTAAGCAATTCCTAGTATGGGCTCTTTTCATCTTTACAGCAAGTATGGGAGGCAAGGATGATGATTATTCTCATTTTTCTGATGAGCAAAGCAAAGCCCAGAAAAGGTTCAGTGATCTCTCCAACCAGAACCACACAGGGGATGGGAGGTGGAACCAGGATGCAAATCCAGGTGTGTCTGGCTGCAAAGACAGCTTCAAAAAAGGTAGGAAAGAAGACACGAGTCCCTCATGGGAAACTCCCTCCTAGCCCTCTATGCTAAAGCCATTTGGGGACACCTATACAAGACCAAGAAAAGACCCCAGGGCTGAAAAGGTCCCCAGAGATGAGAAGTGACTTGCTCAAGGCCACACAGCAAGTTAGCAGCACTGCTTTGCAAAACTGGCTCCCTGTCCATGGCAAGGCTGAGCGTGCATGTGGAATGGAGAGAGCACCCACTAGAATCTAGGGAGTCTAGAGCCTGAGTCCTTGCATGCATTTGGTAAATGCTTTTTTGCCTCTACTCTGTGTCCGCTGTTATGCTAGACCCTTGAGACGCAGACGTGGACGGCAGTATGGGATGGAGGGGCCCTGAGAACAGAGAATGTCTTGAGCACCAGAAGATGAAGATCCTAATTGAACTTGAAACATTTTTAAAGGTACAGGGGTATTGGTTTCTGCCCTTGACTGTGGTAGAGTAAGCAGCTAGACCCTTCAAGGATAGAGAGAGGTAGACTGGAGCCTGCAGTCAGGGGCTGGGGCTGGAGAGAGAGCTCCAGGCCAAGCAGTGTCCCTCGCTCAGAGGCTCAGCTGCCATTGACCAGGAAATTCTTCACTCCGACCCTGCAGAGCTGTGGAAGGAGTCGGACTTAAGGCTTGAATCTCTTTCGGCTGCATCGGGGTGTGATCTAGGTCAAGGCCATGTTTCCTCATCAAATCTCATTTATAGCATCTGAAAAACAGAGATAATGATAATACTTGGTCAGAAAAATGCAGACGTTGGACCTAGTGATGTCGAACTTTCCCCACCCCCAGCTCTAAAGTTTTATCTCAGGGTGTCAGGGCTTTGATTTCTTCCCTTGAGAACTGGAGGGAAAAGTTCAGGAAGATGCTCCAGAGGCCACAGTGACAGCAACTCGGCTTGTTCCCAGTGTTATGACAGGATGAGGAATCCTGGTGCTGACACACACAGGCGAGGAGATGGAGGGTGAAGTGAGTGCGGAGGAGATAATGTTTCTCTAGCCTGCAATTTCTTTCAATTTCAGGGATCGCAATTACCAGGGCAGGAGTTAGTAATGGCCATGCCCAGAATGCCTAAGTGAGTTTTGGTGCCACTGGTGAAAGCTGTTTTGCATTTAGAGAGGGAAGCCATGTGCATTGTGTAACCCAGGCGTCACATTGTGTGTGTGTGTTCATGCACACCTGTGTATGCATGAGGGGGAGCGGGAGAGAGAAAGACGGGTGTAAGCGTGTCAGAGAAGTGGATGGTGGAGTGGGGCGGACAGCTCTGATTCAATAGCTAGGTGACCCTAGGAAAGTAATCTTAGCTCACTGAGCCCCGGTTTCCTCATTCCCGTCATCAAGATAGCAATACCTACTTTGCAAGATTGTTAGAAGGGTTACGTAGTCTGTTCAGGTTACTGTAGCAAAATACTGCAGACTTGGGGGACTAAACAACATTTGTTTCTCACAGTTCTGGAGGCTGGAAAGTCCAAGATCAAGACTCTGGCATATCCAGTGTCTGGTGAGGATCCTCTGCCTGGTTCATAGATGGCACCTTTCCTCACTTGG
The DNA here is from genome assembly GCF_037783145.1 of Equus przewalskii. Lineage (NCBI taxonomy): Eukaryota > Metazoa > Chordata > Mammalia > Perissodactyla > Equidae > Equus > Equus przewalskii. The sequence continues at coordinate 20,971,681 of NC_091856.1, read as the reverse complement.
TGGAAGGGACAAGGAGCTCTCTGGGTCTGTTTTATAAGGGTGTTAATCCCATTCATAAGGCCCTCATGACCCAAGCACCCCACAGAGTCTGTACCTCCAGACACCATCACATTGGGGATTAGGTTTCAGCATATGAATTTTGGGGGGACACAAACATCCAATCTGCAGCAAGAAAGAAAGCCTGTGGAATGCCTAACACATGGTATGCATTCAATAATGGGCGATGAGTGTTGTTAACATGGGCGTCCATCTGGGACATTCAACCAGCACTGGTCTTTTGAATGAGTCAACCTTTAATTTTCAGCATTTCACTTAGGGGCAAAATTAAACATCTGTGGCATATTTTTGTATAGTTTTTAAGAACATTATAGTTAGACTGTTCCAAGTCCAGCTTACTAGTTCTGTGCACTTAACCTTTTTATACTTCTGCTCCCTCATTAAAAAAAGATTAGAGTACTTACCTTGCAGAGTTGTTGTGAGTGTGAAATGAGATATGTGCAAAGCCCTTAGAATAATGTCCAGCACGTTGTAAACAATCAATAGATATTAGCTTTAAAAATGATACCCGTTATTCTGTGTGCTAGATCTCTAGGGAAGAAAGGGAAAGATGAGAAGGGAGGTGGAGATGTGCAAGGCCCCCCAGGAGAGAGAAGGCAGTGCTGCAGCTGAGCAGAGTGTCTCCCCTACATTTCCGTCCAGCTAGGAAGCATTCTTTCATGCACTCAGTAAGCACTTATTGAGCCCGGAGTGTGTGCTTCAGCCACTGTGTTGGGGCTGGATGCACAGGAGTGAATAAGACAGACATGGTCCTTGCCCTCTAGTGCTCTTGGTCCAGTGCGAGAGACAGCGAGTGACTGGGCCCAAAAGTCCAGTGTGAAAATGCTAGGATAGGGAAAGGATGGGTACTATGAAAACCCAGAGAAGGGGCATTGAACCCTCAAATGAAGGGAGAGGAATCAACAAACTCCTAGAGTGTGGTAGGCAGAATAATGGCCCCCAAGATATCCATTTTAATTTTAATTGCTGGACTCTGTAAATAAATTACCTTCCCTGGCAAAAGGGGATTAAGGGTGCAGGTGGAAATTAAATTGCTAATCAGCTGAATTTGAGATAAGGAGATTATCCTGGATTATCCAGGGGGTCCCAATGTAATCCTAAGGGTCCTTAAAGTGGAAGAAGGAGGCAGGAGAGGAGGTCAGAGTGATGTGATTCGAGAAACACTTGACTTGCCTTGGCTGGCTTTGAAGATGGAGCCAAGGAATGTGAACAGCCTCGGAAAGCTGGAAAAGGCAAAGAAATGAATTCTCTAGAGCATCCAGAAAGCCTTGATTCTAGCCCAGAAACCATGTCAGACTTCTGACCCCCAGAACTATAAGATAAGCTTATGTTGTCTTAAACCACTCATTTTGCAGTGATTTGTTATGGCAGCAACAGAACACTAATACATGGAGCCAATGAAATATTTGAGTTAGGACTGTCATTTTGGGCAATCATTCTGGCTGCAGGATGGAAAACAAATTGGAGGGGCAAGGCCGAATGGAGAGAGCATGGTTAACAGGCTGTTGTTGTCCCTGGGAGAGGGGATGATGGCCTAAACCAGAACAGACAGCTGTTATGTGCTTTGTCTGCACCAGACCTAGAAATCAGAGTGTGCAGATGCGGAGGGCTCAGAGGGGAATTAGCTAAATGGATCGCTGTAACCAAGAGCTATAGAGTCTGGATGGGAGAAAGACTGCAGAGAACAGCCATACCTGACAGAGTCGGGTGATCTTGAGATCAGAGTCAAAGTCAAGTGCTGTGGAAGCAGAAGGACATTCTTTCCAAAGAAGGGGCTCAGGGATGGCTTCCTGGAGGAGACGACTTCATGAGATCTGTCCAAGAGGGCTCAGAGGAGGTTGCAAAGAAGAATCAGAGGCAGGGCCTGCTTTGAAGGAGTCCACAGTGTAGAGGCGAGGTCAGGCAGGCGAAGTGTCATTCTTACTATCTTTGAGAACATGCACACGGGAGCAGCTCTGGGTTGGAAATCAAGAATATAGATTGGTAGCCAATCCTGCAAACAAAGAAGTAAACAAAATCCAGGAGCCTTTCAATAAGTCACTTCTCTGCCCTGCCTCTGTCTCCTCTCTCAGCATTTCTGTGAGCATCGGCTGAGATAAGACTGGCCCTATATGCATGGGCCACTCTCTAGCCAATGAAGCGACTTTGCATCCATGATTCTTGAAACAGCCTGGAAGATAGGGGTCATGAGTGTCTTCTGCTGAAGAGATGGCAACCCTGAGAGCCTCTGTCTGGGAGGTGGTCGAGCTTGCATGAGATGCTAGACGTTTAGTTTGAGATCTGACCATCTTCCTGCAGGTCTCACACATAGCAGTTTAACTGAGATCGGATGACAGCTGGCAGAGGCAGAATGGAGGTCAAGGACTTCTGTGGTGGGCCAAGGCACACTGGTCTGTTCTCTGGCCATGGTCAATGAAAACAAGTGGTGTCTAGAGGTCTCTGGTGCTTAGTAATAAGGGAATCTGGGGGAGATGGGCCCCTGGAGTCAGCACTGCCCAACATACCCCAACACTCTTCCAACCCCCTCCACATGCAACTGATGATGGAGACCAGCAAGTTCTACTTCCTGAGTCTGTCTCAAATCTGTGCCTCTGCGTAGATTCGGTCACACAACCACTCCATCCTTGGTTGGGTTGCTGCCAGACCTTGTAAGTGGTTTCCTCCCTCCAGCCATGTTCCTTTTCTAGTCCATCCTCCACCCTGCAGCCAGGCAATCTTTCTAAGGCTCCAGTCAGACAGTATTGCTCTCCTGCTTAAAACCCTAGAATGAGTCGCCTTGCCCTCAGAATAAAGCCCACATTTCTCAGCATCTCTTAGAAGACTTGTGAGCTCTGATCCATACCTGCCCCTCTCCAGCCCCTCTTTGCCTCTTACTCAATGCTTTTACATCTTGAATCTTAGCTTCTTTCAATTTTCAGAATGTGCCATGTGAGTGTACTGTCTTCAATTTCTCTCTTTCTCTTTCTCACACACACACACGCACACACATACACAACACACACACACCCCTTTGGACTTTCCCACATGCTAGTCTTTCTGCCTGGACCCCACCACCACCTCTCTTCCCTGCTCTCTCCCTGGATAAACCTTCCAATAGGTCAAGACTCACCTCCTCCAGGGAGCCTTCCTGACCTTCCTAGTCTGTAAGTGCCCTCCCCGTACTCTCTTTGTCTCTGAACCTCCCTGTGGACCTTTATCACTCTAATGTGTAGCTGTTTCTTTATACAGGAAAGGTTCAAAGATCTTTACTGCAATTCAGCTATACAAAACACCATATTCTTCTTTATTTTCTACAGCTGACATAATCTTTCCCTCAAGTTTCTATTCTACTGATGGCAAAAAAAAGTATTTCAACTTGTCAATTAGGGATACAGAACAACCTCTTTAGGGTAACTATTTAGTCCATTGAAGGTGAACTCCCCACCAACCAACCCCGTCTTTCCCTTCCCTGGTAGTCTCCCCTCACCTCTACCTGGCCGCGGGGTGCCGGTGGGTGCTGACGATGTTGGAACACATGTTGTCTGCTGGATTCCTGCTGGTGACCACTGTGTGATTTCTTGTTTGAGCTTGGCTCTTGGCCCTTGCACTGGTGTTCACTGTGATATGGGTCATCTTGGGCAGGCTTTTGAGACGGGCAACAAGTCAAATCCACTGCTGAAGGCCAAAGTCACAAGGTTCCCACACTCTGAAGGTCCCTTGTTCTAATCTCAGCCCTCATTCCCCATCCATGCCTCCACGGGAGCATGGGGGATATACCAGGAAGTCTTGTCAGCTTTATTCTCTCTACCCTGTGGATGTGGGACTTGATGGGGTGACTTCCACCGACTTCTTGCTCACCTACTGCTGCCCTCTTTCCGGAGCTCCCACTGGCTTGTTGGATAAAGGGGTTCACAAGTCCCCAGACTATGCTTGATCTGGGGGAGCAAACCTCATTGTTGCTGCACGCCTGCCCTGGGAATTTCCCCAAACCCTTGCTAGTACGTAAGTATTCGTTGACACTGCCCTGGAGGTTGGGGTGAGTGGGGAGGAGGGATTGACTTCCAAAAGGCCAGAAGGAGGGTCGTTGGCTCTCGAGTGTGAACACAGCATCCAGGCCTCTCTTCTCTGCAATCCCTCCCAGAACTAGTGGCAGAAAGAAGGGTTTTCTCCTTCCTTTTCCTGTCTGGTGGGAACTCCTCTGAGGTCATAACCTGTACCATCTGTCGATTAAAATAAGACACTAAGATCTGAGTTGGGCAGGTCTGGCTTTGATATAGGAGGGAACATTCACTCCCAGCACAGACTGCCTTTCGAAACTATTGTGTAGCTCAAGACACTACAAAGTCGGCTTTGAGATGCAAAGCTGAGCGGTGACCCTCTTTCTTTTCTGGATGGTATTTGCTCTTCTACCCAAGGGATGGGTGCCTTTGATGGAGCAGGTGGGGCGCCACAGACAAATAGGATTTCTGGGAATGAAAAATGCTTCATTTAAACATTTTCAAAACCATTATTCACCTTGCACACATTGGCACACATATGTGGGAAGCATTTGTGCACATGTGTCTCCTACTAGGCTGTGGGCAACTTGAGGACAGAGAATGTCTATTTCATCACTGTATTCCCAATGCCTGGTACATAATAGTGAAAATTTGTTGAATGAATTGATGAAAGGTTGAATGAAAAGATGACTAAGTCTCAAGTGCTTGAGCGGTGGACTTAAATGGAGACCTATAAATTAAGAAACAGATTGCAGGAGGACAACGTTTCTGTTCCTCAAGAAGGGCACAGCTTGAGGGTAGGCATGGACAAGTGTCAGCATCAGTTTAATCACCACCAGACCCTATAGACTCCAGTGCCTACAAAATCTAGCCCAATGACTCTCAATCTGGGGTTAGGAGAAACACATATTTTATATCAGGTGCCCACCTCTCCCAGTTCCAGAGGTAGGGAGTGGCTTCCCCAAACCAACAGCCAGGCAGTGACAGAGCCAAGATGAGCCAAGGTCTCCCAATTCCTTGATCACAGAGGAAGCCAAAGTCACCTCTCACTTGGCAGAAAGGCTCAGTTTAGTGGGAGGCGAGGGATGGGGATGGTTTAAACCAGGGGAGATGTCCTCTTTGGTGTTGGGAATTCGACACCCTTCTTTTAGGAGGCTATGGGCAGCCCAGGAGAGTTCCCTGCAAACTCAACAGCTTGCAGACCAAGGCTCCTAGTTTTCCCTCCACTAAGAAAGGCTGCAGACAGTGCTGGCTGGCTCTGGGATGATTTACTTCCCTGAAATACCTCAATTTAAATGCTAATTTTCCCAGAACTGAGGGGTGATCGGCTGTTGCATGCTGGTGGCTGTGTATTAATGTGTCCAAAACACTCACACATATTCTTAAATGGGGATGGGATGCTGGCAGAGTGGGGTGGGGGGGGGATGCAGGGGAGAGTCGGGGAGGAAGCTAGCTTCCTTTGCTTGTTGTTCTCGTCAGCATGGCTGATCAGAGGAAAGCTGGACCAGGCACATCTTCTGTGGAAATGCTCTGTAGGTTGGCATCACTTAGAGGTCACATGCAGGTGGCATGGAGCGATGCTTCGAGGAGCTTGTACCATGAGCAGGCCTTGTGCTGTGCTCTTTGAGAGTCTCAAAGAGATTCAGAATCTGGTGTGAGATTCAGGAAAAGGAACTAGCATTAAGGATAACTTTACATGAATCCTCCTCCCTACTCTTTGAAGTTAAATTCATTACTCCCATTTTACAGATGAAGTCACTAAGGCTCATAAAATGCAAGTGACCTCCCCAAGGTCACACAGCCAGAATTTGGATCGATGTCTGTCTGGCTTCTGAACCCATGTCCTTTCTACCACCAGATCCCAAGACTGCTTCTGGAATCTAATCACAAATAAAGTGCATGAGGGAAAAGTGATGGGAAAGATTTATTACATCTGGGGAAAACTGAAACGGTTTCATGGAAGAAGGGGTTTTTTTAACTGGGCCTCTCGCTTCCTGCTGGTCTTCCTCACCCCTGCCCATTCCCCGTACCTCTACCCCAGTGTGCATGCACACACATGCACATATGCTCACCAAGAGTGGGAGGTCTGACCTACTCCTGCTTAGGGAGAAGACCTTTCCCATCTGGTTCTCACTAGCTCGGAAGGGCCCCTGGCCCCTGTCTGACCTCCACGGGAGCCAGGGTGTCTGCATACTTAGGAAGTTAGAAGAAGAAAGTAGGGTTTTGAAGCTTCTTGTGGATGAGCTGGAATTTTAGACTAGAATCCCCAACATCCCTCAGATTCTGAAGCATACTGCGACCCTGTGACAAGAGATCAGAAAGAACTCTATCAAAGGATGTAGGTTATACACACATTACCTTTGTCTCTGAGTTTTTTTCCTTTGTTTCTTCAACAAATGTTCATTGAGCACCTACTTTGCATGCAATTCATACTGTGCTAGGTGCTGGGGAGGCAGCCGTGAGTGGCATGGGCATAGTCTTGGCCCCCATGGAGCTCACAGTCTAGTGGGAGAGGTAGGGTTCACATAAAGTCCCCATGAGCACATCTTTGTTTAGGAACTGTGAAGCTCTTCATGGAAGCAAAGAGCAAGATGCTATGAGAGAGTGTAACAGGAGAGCTGATCCTGGCAAGGTTTCTCAAAGGTGGGGAAAAAATGTGTGGTCCGAATGATAAGTAGGAGTTGGCCAGGTACAGGGGGTGGGGGGCAAGAGCTTTCCAGAGAGAGGGCAAATCCTAAGTGGTATCCTTTGTAGGAAGTGAGTATGTGCCATAAGAGGAACTTAAGGCCAATCAGTGCAGCTGGAGAACAGTGGGCAGGGGCAGTGGCTCAAACAACGAGCCACTGGAGTGGCAGGGGCTGGATTGTGAAGGCCTTTAGACTTTCCTACAGCGCTTGCATTCTCTCCTGGTCTTCATGAATGGAGACACCCTCCTTGATTTCCCGCTGCGGCAGCCCTGGTATGCAGAACAGTCCTTGGAACATGGGAGACTCTGATAACTGTGGAATGAATGAGACCTCTCCTTCCCAGAGTCCTCCTGAGTCCCCAGGACCCGGGATCCACTGTTTTAAAATTTTGATTAATTGTTTCCGTGTAATGTCAATCAAGATTCAACTATTTTTCTAGATATTTGGGGGGACATGTTTGTCTAAAGAAACTGTGGCACTGTCGCTATTTGAAATACAACATCTGATTGTGCACCCGCATACAGACATGCACATGTAGCCACATCCTTGGGCCCAAAAGCACACCCCTCTCTGTCAATAAACAACAGAACTGCCTGGTCTCAGGTTGTCCCAGAGATCAAGAGGACTGGCGTTGCACTGATCCACTGAGCGTGTGCTTACCAAGTGCTGGGCACTGAGCTAGGAGCCAGATCGGCTACAGGTGGTCTTGGCCACTGCCACCTGGTTGGACAAGTTCCTTAATTTCTTTGAGCATCCATTTCTTCATCTGCAGGATGGGAATAATAATAGTAGTTGTCTCATAGAGTAGTTCTTGTGTGGTTAAAATACACACAAACACACACACACACATACACATACACTCATATATCTTGGCACACTACCTAGAACATAGCTGATGACCAACAAATATGATCAATAAATAAATATTGCTCATTCTTCTTCCTATCTTCCTAATATTAGGATTGGTTAGTTACCTGGTAGTTTTTACCACACAGGCACATGCATACGCACATGCACATGAGCACTGAGAATCTGAATTCGGTGTCTGACCAACTGAGTTTAAGCCAGCACCCCGCCAGCCTCCCCGTCATCTTTGCCAGGTGGGTGGATTCTGAAGCTGCTGTCTGGGTTCCATCTGAGGTTCTCAGCACAGCGGAACTTTCCCAGCGACTGCTGTTCCTGTAATGTTTGGCCTCCCGTGAGAGCTGATTGATGAGAAGGCCCTGGGCGCCCTCTGCTGGCAGAGGCCACGCAGAACTTGTGGCCATCACCCAGGTGGCCATCAAAGGGACCAGTCCTGAGGGACTGTCCTTGGTCCTTGGTCTTTGCTGTTGTTGTCTTGTCATTCCCTGCTTCATCCTTGGCTCCCTCCCTCCCAGCCTTCCGCACTGGCCTGCAAACTTCCACCCTCCCAACTTCTCCCTCCTTCTCATGCTCTTCCTCAAGATCCTGCCTGCTTCCTGGAAGCTCAGGGGAAAAGCTTCCTCCAAGAAAGGGGACCATGAGCCAGGCCCTTGGCCATCCTGAGGTTGCCCGCTGTGCTGCCTCCCGTGGTTCCTTCAGGGTCAGATTTGTCAGAGCCAAGCCCGGCTTAACCAGAGGACAGATGGCTTGGAGAAGACGGACGTGAATGGAAAGGGTGATCCTGTCTCTCTTCCTCTGCAATTCTAAAAACGTTGGCAGAGAAGATTCGAAATGGAGACCCCCCAGGTGGTAAAGTGAAAAAAAGATAAGCTTGCCTTCAGATCCCTTTTCCTAAGTACACCTGGTGTATAAGTCCAGGGAAGTCGCTTCACGTCTTGGAGCCTCCGTTACCCCGTTGGTTGCATAGGGAGTATACTCGTGTCCATCTCCTGGCATTGGAGTGAGGACTGGTGAGGTCACATAGAGAATAGAGTACCTGCTTGGTGGTCAAGTCATCATGAGCAGCAGAGCCCTTTTCCCAGCTCAGTGCACCCATGGGTGCAGAGGCTCTTCCAGCTTTGACAGTCCCTGCATGCCATGGGCAGGCCCTTCAGCGCTCTGCACCTGACCAATGATGACGAGTGTGGCTCTGGGGCAAGATGGCCTAGCATCTCCAGTTGCTTTGTGCTTCAGCTTTCCAATCTCTAAACTGGGGGTCTTTACGGCACCTACTTCATAGAGTTGGGTGAGGACTAATGCTAAGTCCTGGGAACAGTGCCTAGTGCACAGCAAGTGCTCAGTAAAGGCTATTATTATCATTGTGATCACCATTTCACTAAGGCAGGCTGAATAGCTTTTATGACGCCTGTTTTACAGATGAGAAAACTGAGGTTTGAATGCTTTGCTAGGATGAGGTGTGGGCAGAACTGGAGCCCAGGCTTCAGAGCCGTCATCACTTCTCAGCCTTGCCATCCCCTACCCATAAAACAAGTGCTTGGGTCTCATGGGAGAAGGGTTCCAGAAGCATCCAGCCCACCCAGAATTCCTGATGGCCGGGCCCCACTGACTCTTCTGAATGGCTAATTCGTTGTCTCCCAGTTAGTCTGGGAAGATGCAGCGGACAGGGGAGAATGCAGTCTCTCTCTGCATCCCTAGCATCCAGCTCAGGGCTCACCCCGAGTGTGTGCTCAGCACGTGATAGTCAAGTGAGCAGGGCATGGGGACACCTCTCCACCCCGCTGTATCTTTGAGAGCAGATCTGTATCACCAGAGGCCACCTTACAAGCAAGACAAGAGGAAATTTAGTTCCTTAGACTCTGGCAAGTGTTATGTGCTGCTTGGGGCACTTACATTGCCCCTGGCAGGCTGTCTTTTTCTATTCACATTGCTGTTCCACATGCCCATGTTTGCAGACACATCACAGGCCAACCACAAACACCTAGGCAGGAGCCATGATCACAGGCACACATGGAGCTGTAAACCAGTACAGCTCCATAGACAGGGGCACACTGACACAGACAAACAAAATAGCATGCTTAATTGTACAAGGGTGGACCTAGAACCTTACCATCATGGACATATGTCCCCGCGCAGACAGTCCCAGGCCCAGTGGCTCACCTCCCCAGATTCATAGTCAGACAGGCTGGGGTTCAAATCCCAACTCTTCTCAAATCCCAACTCATTTTTTCTTGTCTGTAAAATAAAGATAATCATAACTGTTTTGTGGGTTGATGTGAAGATGTAATGATAAAATGGATGTAAAGTGCTTAGCCAGATCCTAGCAAATCATAAGGCTTCAGTAAAAAAATTGTCAGAGACGACGATGATGATGATGATGATAATGACAAAGATGCTGGCGACGTTGGTGATGTTGAAGATGGGGATAATGTCTCCTCCTCTGGGCTCTGATCTTGCTCAGGGATCAGACACGGAGAAGGTGTTCACTAAATGGATGAATCAATGGTGAGCTTCGCAGGTGGCTGGGGGAGTGCGTGGGGACGTGAGGCACAGACAGGAAGTAACCCAGGCCACTGGACGCTTGTATAGCTGGTTTTGAACTGCCCGAGGCCCAGGCTTCAAAGGCATTGCTTTGGCATCACATATTTTCGTTGTCTTCTTTCTGATTTTCATTTCGAGGTTGCCCATTCCAGGTGGCAAAACAAAGCAATAAACATCCGCCTCCCCTTGTTCTCCTCCTCCCCCTCCTCCTCCCTTTCCTCCTCCTCTCCAGATTGTAATTAATGTCTCTGACTCTGAGGGGCTCTGAATACCAAGGGACCTCAAAAGTCAGATTTTAAATATAGAAATGCCCTCGATACCATCCATGCCAAGCGGTTGTCAAGTTTCCTGCTTGCAAACTCCCAGTAACAGGGAGCTCATTACCTCTCTGACAGATCTACCGTCTAGAAGATTGAAGCCTTCCTCCCTGGGATGTGCTATCACCATCCCACCCTCCTTGAGACTATCTTTGTTCAGGATTCAGTCCCCTGCGGTCACACAGAGGTCTGTCTTCTGTTTCCTGGGATGGCACTGCAGGGAAGGGCTAGAGGCACCACAGAAGTTAGGGCAGAAGAAGAGCACTAGCCTGGGAGTTAGGAGACCGAGTTTGAGTCTAACCCATTGGTTGTCTGTGAGCGAGTCACTCCCCTTCTCCAGGCCTCAGTTTCCCTATGTGTAAAAGAAAGAGTTTGAGCCAAAAGATCTCTTAAGGTCCTTCCACTTTAACAAACACACGTCCGTTCTTTCAAGGCTTCTTTCTCCAGCTTACGCTCGCTCCCTCTTTGTTTAAGCACTCGATGCTTTTCTGAGTTCCCTCCCATCCTGGCTCACCATTGTTATTGCTTCTGCAGGGGGACAGTTAGCAGCCAAATGTACGGTTTATAGAGCATCAGACTGTGTCTTAAGCAATTGGCAGCTTTATGCCATTAAGTGTTTACAGCTACCCTGAGATCTCACTTCATAGACAAGGAGACTGAGGTTCTGAGTGAACCAATAGCTTGCGCGAGACTGTGCAGCTAGGAAGTGGTGGGCCAATATGTGAGCCGCAGCCTGCCAGATTCTAGAGCCTATCATTAGCACCATGTTCTCAGAGGTAGGATTCAGGGAGCCAGAGGCATCATAGCAAGGCCACCCAACCTGTCACAGGTTTCTCTATTCTGACTACAAGCTCCCTGCGCTCCTGCCCTGCAGCCCCCAGCCGCCTCCACTTCCTCGATTTGGCAGTCTCTCTGCTCCTCTCCACAGGGAGAACAACTTCATCAAGGACTTTCCTCAGCTGGCCGACGGGCTGTTGGTGATCCCGCTGCCGGTGGAGGAGCAGTGCCGGGGGGTCCTCTCCGAGCCCCTCCCGGACCTCCAGCTGCTCACTGGTAAGACACACATGCCGGACCCCTCCCCAGCCTCCCTCACTAGGCACCTGGCCTCCAGGTGCATATCCATCCTCAGCACATCCAACGTTGGCCCGGCCAGGCTCCGACTTTGTGAGGGACGGGATGCGAGGGACCTGCCATTTCTCAGGCACCTGCTGTGGGCCCTGCAGAACCAGGAGCTTCCCTGAGACTCCAGACTCTGAGCTGAGGCCAGATTTACTCTCTTAGCAAATTTCTAGTATACAATACAGTATTATTCACTATAGTCACCACGCCCTGCAGTAGATGCCCAGAACTTAGTCATCCCGCGTAACTGAACTGAACTGTTGTACACTTTGAGCAAATCTCCCCATTTCCCGCCTCCCCACCCCATCATCCCACTCTCTGCTTTTATGAGTTCAACTTTTTCAAATCCCACAAAGAAGTGAGATTATGCAGTATTTGTCTTTCTGTGTCTGGCTTATTTCACTAGGTTTATTTTTAAATCATTCTAAAATAAAATCACTGGACCCTTCCCCCCCCCCACCCAGAAGCCTCTCTCACTTGAAAGCACTTCAGTTACACAGCTTGTTTTTGAACGTGGGTGCTGAGCCATCCTATAGAGTAGCTATTATTTTTCCCATTTTATAGATGAGGAATCTAGACTCAGAGAGGTGAAGGGGCCAGCCCAAGGTCACACAGCAAATGTGCCAGGAACCAGATGCGGTGGCTCTGGGTCTTCTGCCCTTTTCACTCCACTCTGCAGCTCCCGCCCTCCTGCCCTGTCTGTCTGTTACCGAGAAGCTATCTTTTGCAGGCTCTCCTGGGGCTCCAGATTTTCTGTCCCACTTCAGGGTGCCCTTCTGTGCCTCGGCCTCTCCCAGTTCCTCTCCCACCCTTTTCTTGGGGACTTTCCTAAGATGTAAGGCCCCTGGCTCTGCCTTTGTGATACAGTAGTCGGAGGTGTCAGCCTCTGTCCAGGGAGAATGGTCACTCTGATGGATGATGAAGCCGCTTGGATGAGAGGGAAGTTGTCCCCCTGGGAAGACCCTGTGATGTGACAGAGTTAGCTTTGACTCCCTCTCTGTCCCTTGCAAGCTCTTGAGACCCTTGTGCAAATCCTCTAACCTCGGTGAGCCTTTCCTGTAAAGGGGCATGGACAGGGTTGAGAACCCACATGTGCTGAGGGTCTTGTGCAGGTCTGGCACTGTGCATGTGTTAGACATGTGACCCTGCAAGGAGGCTATTGTCCCCTTTTAAACTGGTTCAAGGACTCATTTTAGTCCAAGGCCACAAGGCTAGTCTAGACTTGACTCAGGACTTCAGCCCAGTGGGTCTTGGCTTCAAAGCTGGTGCCATATCCACTCTCCTACCTCACCTTCCTGACCTGTCCTACTTCAAAGAGGGACCCAGATGTAAATCAAATGAAAGCACGGATGTAAAAATGCTTTGTATAATGTGTCTAAAAACTGCTGTGTCTTCTTTAATTTTCATTTTTCATGAAGTGATGAGGAAATCAGGCCTGCAATATCCCTGCTGAGTGACTCTCCTTCTTGGATACCCCCAGTGATGGGGAGTTCACTACCTCTTAAAGGAGACATTGCCATGATCCATGGGGAGGTGCTGTGCTCGAATGGAAAGGACCCTGGATCTGTCACTGACCATTGTGTGTCCTTGGGCAGATTCCCTCTCTGAGCTTCAGTTTCTCCTTCTGAAAAATGGGGTATAACAATTATTTTTCAGGGTGGTGGTGAGAATTGGAGATCATGGGTATCAAATGCTTGGTACGTTGTGGTTCTGGGTTAGTGGTATAAATTGTTAGGATTATTTGTTTTAATTTGAGCATCTTTGGAGGCATCATAATAAAAGAATGCTACATTTCAAGACTTTAAAGAAATTTTTTGATACTCAGAAAACATACCTCCTCCCACCCCAGAGCTTCATTTACCCCTAATCTGTGGGTGGGGCTCTAGGATAGAGTCAGGTAAGATGGGAGTCAGAGATCAGGTAAGGACCAGGGATGAGTTTATGATCAGGAATGAGATGGAAGCGAGGGAATGAGCCAGAAAATAGGTATTTATTGAGAGCATACTATCTGCCAGGATCTTCTAGGCCCGGCAGGAGTGGGACTAATACGGACCATGGCCTCAACCTCAGGAAGCTCACATTCCACTGGAGGAGTTTGTATTCCAGGCTGGAATCCAGGAAGGACCAGGGTTGGGGGAAAGTGTAGGATGGAATGATGACCACTTACAGGGAGGCCCAGGGATGGGGTGAAGGACAGAGAAGATGGCTTTATAAATTTCTTGATAAGCAGGAGAGGTATTATTTCTTTTTCTTCTGGACATCATGCCACCAAGTGAATGGGCTGCGTCAGAATGTTCTGCCTCCCTTTCTTAGGGATGGGCCAAGCCTGCTCTGAATTTGGACGAACACAAAAAGATGAAGCAGAGGCTGCCAGAGCCCTGGTATCTAGTCTTTCTGTGAAAACTGTTTTCTGTGCCCTGACTCGACACATGGCCCTCGTCTTCCTCCCCCACCTGCTGTCCTTCCCTCCGCGGCCTCTGCAGAGAAAGGACAGGACAGGCAGAGCGGATAAACAGAGGGGACATATTTATAACAAAACAACCTCGCTCCAGTAGACATATCTTTGGGGATCATGAATATTTTACTTTAAAATGAAAGCCTCTGAAAAACTATATTATTCCTGAAAAGGCTAAGGAGGAAGAAAAAAAAGAAGTTGACAGTAATGGACAACTTTAATACTGCAGTAATGTCCGGGAAGAAATCATTTGTCCCGATGAGATTCTCATTTTAATCTTGGTATCAAATATCTCTCTAAGTGCCTCCTCACCAGGGGACAAGAGAAGAGGAGAGAAAATGTGCCTGCCATTTGCAGAGGATACATAACAACAATAATAATAACTGCTGATGTGACTAGCATCTCTTTTTCATATATTTTTTTCCTGATTAGGAAAAACAGGGTTTGCAATGCTTAGAGCAGGAAATGTAGAAAGCGGAAAAGGATATAAATCAGAAAACAAGAATCTTTTAGACACCCACCACCCAAAGTTAACCACTTGCAAACATTGCCTTGTGTTTTTTGTCCTTTGCTTATTTTGTGCCTCTACCTGTGTTTCGCAGAGTGCATTCTATGGAACCTGAGTTCCAGTGATCTCTTTGTAAAAACAGGGTTCCTTAGTCAAAGAACTTTGAGAAATGTTGCACACCTCCTTCATGGAGCTTTAAAAAGCCTATTAATTGATTGAAGGTGCTGAGAAATTACACAGTTTTTGAAAAATCTTGTTCAACTTTGTTTAGCTAGTGTTCCTCAGTCTTACTTGAAACAAGAACCTTTTATCTATGTGTGCCTATAATTTATGTGACGCATGTAGACATCCCATGTTTCCGGGTTAGGAAGCAATGATCTACACAAGGGTAGGCAGACATAAAGGGTCAGATAGTAAATGTGTTAGGCTTTGCCCATGGTTTCTGTTGCAACTGCTCAGCTCTGCTCTTGTCGTGCAAAAGCAGTCATTGGCGATATGTGGTGACCAGGCTGGAGTTTGCTGATCCTAGTCTATGTGTACAGTATTTCTAGGTTACCAAAGGGCTTCCACTTCTATTACTTTATTTGAATCTCACACTGTGTCCATGAATTAAGATCAGCATAGGGAGTCATAGTATCAGAAGGGGAAACTGAGGCACCGAGATGCCTAGTGGCCCATGACAAGTCGCCAATAGGGTTAGATGGAGCCAAAAATCTACTCTTGCTTGTAGAATAAAGGGGCCTTGCAAGCTGTTGGGCAGAGAGAAGAAGCAGGGTTGGGCCTGAGATCAGAGGCCTGGAGGTGGGGTTTGGATAAAGCTGCTGGCCCCAGTGAGAGCACACTCACTAAGGCCCAGTCTCTGTCTACCTGGAAGAGGCAGCCTAGGGCTGGGGGTGGGGGCTGAGTGAGAGACCGCTAAGTGCTGGGCACACGTGACCTTCTTATTTCCTCCCCCAGGAGACATCAGGTATGACGAGGCCATGGGTTACCCCATGGTGCAGCAGTGGCGGGTCCGGAGCAACCTCTACCGTGTGAAACTCAGCACCATCACCCTCTCAGCAGGTGAGGCCCACCGCCCGGGCAGCCAGGGGACTTGGCGTAACTCAGCACACATTTCCAAGGACCTAGGGTGTGCCAGGCCCTGTGCTGGTACTGGGGATGTTGAGGGAATGAGGCCACACTCTTCCTGCCGTCAAGGAGCTCCCAGGGAGAAAAGGTGGACAAGCAGAGGGTGACGTCCACACATTGCATAGGTCAATGCAATAATGGGGTAGTGGTGGCCCGGAAGAGGGAGCTACCCATTCTGGGGAGTCAGAGAGGCTTCCTGGAGGAAGGGGCATCTGAATAGGAGAGAGGGGGTACATGACAATCTAAGTCACATTTATGTTCTCAAAGGTTTGTGGACTGCAAGTTCTTCTCAGGCATTGGTTCCTCTGGTCTCTCCTAGCTGGTTTCTTTTCCTGCCCATCTCCTGCACAACAACACATACCCTCCTCCAACACACACACACATGCCTTGTCCATACTTTTCCCACAAGAACCCTGCGCTGCAGCTGATGGGGACTATTTGTGGTTCTCAAAATGAGACATGTTCTTTCATGCCTCTGTGACTTTGCACATGCTGTTCCCTCTGTCTGGATCTCCTTGCCCAGGGAACATACACTGCAGTACTCAGAGATGCCTCCCACATTCTCCATTCCCCTGAGAATAACTCAAGGAATTCCCTGTGCTCAACTACCTGTATGAAAGCACTAACAGATACTTGATTCTCCTCTGAATCCTGTCTGTCTCCCCCACTGACCTGAGAACTGCGGGTGGGGCTTGGGTCCTATTTATTCCTGGATTCTCTATTCCTGTATTCTCTGTAAGAAACAGAGAATCAGTACATCGTTGGTGCTTGTGTTTGATGAAGGACTAAAAAAAAATAAATGAAAACTGAAAAATAAGGAATGAGTGGAGGACTCTGCAAAGATGGGGCCTGGCCTACGATTTTCTATCCTTACATAGCTCTGCTACTGGGTTATTGTCCGAGTGTCTCCTCATTATCCACCAGCTCTTTTCTTTTTCAATATCACTTTGTTCACAAGCAACACGGAGCTCTTCTAGCCTGGGAATCAAAGGATTTCACTCTCTGGGAAGTACAAATAGTAATTATTGCTGATCTCAACAAAACACTTTATAATGTTTTATGTCTTATGACTTACATCAGTCCTGCGAGGAAGGCATTATTTATCCCACTTTTTTCCAGATAAAGAAACGGAGAGTCAGAGAGGTTAAGTAACTTGATCAATGCCACACAGCTCGTAACTGGCGGAATAGGAGCAGAGCCGGAATTTGATTGCAGTTTTGTCTGCCTAGATGAAAAGCCACAGGGCATCTCCATAGTGCTGTTTATTTATTACTTAACAGAAACTGTCTCATCATTAACACTGCTCTATTAATTACCCACTTGCATGAGTTAACAGGCTGATGGAGAGTTGTTCTAATCAAGCACCCATCCTTTGAGCCGTGTGTGTGTTTTCTCTACCACCCCCACCCTCACACCACACTTGTGAAGCAGACTGCGATGTTCCTGTTAGAACTACAAAGGTGTATCTGCTTTAATTAATCAGTAATGATGCTCCTGAGAACCCCCTTGAAAATCAACTGTTGGCAAATTGGAGCTCATTTTTAATGTTGGAGAGGAGCTTGCTCTTTTAGATTTTACTTTGATGCGGTGCAGAATCGGTTGTTCCTGTAACAATCGTGGTTGCTGTGTCTGCCACGTCCCAGGAACTGTGCCGTGTACCTGGTTGGGTGGAAGTGAGGCAGGATGCATGGGATGCGCACGCTCAGAGACCAATAGGACAGAGCTTCTGCTTTCAAGGTGGTGCGTGTTGAAGGTGCAGAGACCAGGTGCCCCTGGCCAGGATGGTATGAAAGGCTTCTCAGGGGTGGAGTGACTTCCCAGGGCCTTGAAGCATGGATGGGGAGGCCATTTCAGGTGAAAGGTGGGGTGTCTGTGTGTGCGTGTGCACATTGCGTGTTAGGAGTTGTGCGGGCGCGGTGTAAGTGAAGAAAGGATGGTGGAAATCCCAGGTCAGAAGAAGTAAGAAAATTGACATGGCTGGAGGTAAATTCTGATGTAGGTGAGTCATGGGAATGACCTTGGAGGTCTGGGATGACCACGTAAGGTCATTGGGCTTTGTGCAGTAGCAGGAAGGAGCCCAGGAAGGTCTTAAGGCTCCTGGAGAATAACTTGGAGACTTGCCTGTTGGAGAAAGGAGAGGTAAGGGGAACATGGTTACTGAGTGACTGCTGGGCAGGCCCCATGCTAGGCACTGAGGACTTAGGTCTCTCTGGCATGGGACCAAGGACAATAGAGCAGGAAGGAGGCGCTCGGCAATGTACGGGGAGAAAACATAGAACTGTTTCAGGGAGGCAACGGCAGGGGCAGAAAGGGAAGCGGTGTTACAGGAAGCGAAGCCAGGGATCCCATCTGAGGACACAGAGTATTTGCTGAGCCTGAGCCGGTGCAGCCCCGGGACTCCAGCTGCAGACTGTTCAAGCCCTGGATTACTGGGTGCGGTGGAAAGTGCATGCACTTTGGAGTGAGGACAGAAGTGGGCTGGCATCCCAGCTGCTCTGGCTGGAGGACCAAGGCAAGTCATTTACGCCTCTGACTTAGACTTGCTCGTCTACACAGCATGGGTGGTTGTGGCTGGGGTTGCAGTGTTGGGCTAAGCTTAAATTAGACAAAGTGGGTGAAACACCTGGCGGTGTGCCTGGTACATGTTAGTTCTCAGCAGACATCACTTTGGTTTCCTGATCGTGACTTTCACGTCCTGTGGTCTAGGTCGCCAGCTTTAGGCCTTCCTCTGCTGTCAAGTCCCTCTTGGTTGTGGTGTCTTGTGTGTCCACCAGGGAGAGCAGTCTTTGCTCTGTCAGTGAGGGAATGCTGAGCATGTCTGAACTGGTGCAGCCACCAAGCTAACACTGGAAACCAAATCCACTCTGGAAAGAGCCCCTTGCCGCTTATAATTTGCCCGCCACCCCCCCTCCCAAGTCTGACCCCCTCCATGTGCTCCTTCTCCGTCCAGGCTTCACCAACGTCCTCAAGATCCTGACCAAGGAGAGCAGTCGGGAGGAGCTGCTGTCCTTCATCCAGCACTACGGCTCCCACTACATCGCAGAGGCCCTCTATGGCTCTGAGCTCACCTGTATCATCCACTTCCCCAGCAAGAAGGTCCAGCAGCAGCTGTGGCTCCAGTACCAGAAAGGTAAGCCTGGAGGGCTTGTTGGAGGTGGTGGCCACGAGGGGTATGGAGATAAGGCTGCTGGGGAGATAACTGAGCTCCTTGGAGCTAAATCCTGGCTCTGCCACTATAAACTGTGTGACTTTAGGCCAGTTCCTGCCCCTCTCTGGGCTTCAGTCTCACCATGGACAGAATGAGAGGGCCGTATGATGATTTCTCAGGATTCTTTCAGTTCAGGCATTTTCTGAGGCCCCAAGGTGCTGTTCTGGACTCCAGAACTCTGGCCTTCTACTGCAGGTTCCTTGTTTCTTACTGTCTCTCATTGAAACAATAGTTTCAAGTCTCTCTCATGGAGAGGCCTTTATCCTCAGGGAAGGTCACCAGATCTTATTTCTCCTCAATTCTCAGCTATTATCAGAATTAGAATTTCCTAGGCCAGATGCAGGAGACCAGTCTCTGCCACTCACCTTGGGAAATTCATTCCCTTCCCACCTCAGTTTTCCCTTCCTGTGAAATTGGCACTTAAGTAGCTATTCTTGTCTACTTCTCACATTAAAGGGAAGTGGTTTCTATAATATGTAGAATAAATATAGATAATTTGGGGAAAGATAGAAATATTGCTTAATGCATTATGTACTTTAATAGGTCCATGTGTTCATATCCCCATCTCACCGATGAGAAAATGAGTCTCAGATATGCTAAGTGAAGTGCCCATGCACACACAAAAAATAAGTAGCAGGGCGAGGATTGCTTCATGTTACCACTGTTACTATTGTTATCAATTAATTTAAAAACACATCCTCGATGGAAAGGATGACGAGCAATGTTAAAAGTGTGCATGCACCTCAGCCACCCCAACTCCAAGAACCAAATCAACCACAACTCATAAAACCACAGAATGTGGAGCCAGAAGGGTCTCATGGGGCTCAGCACTCCAGTTTTGCAGTTGGGAAAATTAAGGCCCAGAGTGGGAAGGAAGCTTGCTCATAGTCACACAGCTCTAAGGGCAGGGCCAAGATGGAGTGGCGTGCTCCACTCTCCCTGTCTAGCACCTCCCATGCTGCCCTTCATCCCCGACTGGATGAAACCTCTGTCCATCTGCCTTTACCATCTCCAGAACCTGTCCTTTTTGTCTCTGGGGTGCTTGCACCCCTGTCGTGGTCTCATCCCTCCCTGCCTCCTGTCTGTAACTGTGTGGGGCACGAGTGGTTTATAGGCGCAGGGGACATAATTGAGTTGTCTGGGAATAGCTCCATTTTATGGCTGTGACAATGACAGTCTTTAAGGAAGTGCATTAAATCAATAGAAGTCTAGTTGTGCTACCCTATAAATAACGTGACACATCATTAAGCAGGGCAATAAGCTTGAGGACTTTGAAGTAATACAATTAGTTTATGTTTATAAAAACCTGCACTCACTCTGGCCACTGAACTAATTTGCCTCATTCCGCATTCGGGGCCAGGCCTGGGACACCGCTCCAATGCTAAATCCCATCCCATCTCCATCCCTGGCTGCTTCCAGGCCTTGGAATTTTTCCCTCCAGAAAATCCCATTCCTCATACAGTCAACGCGTGGAATCTGTTGCAAGTAAGATAGGGAAGGGAGCAGAAAGATTTTGCTGAAACAGCATCTGGGGGCCCCTCTTTAAGACTCAAAGAGTCTTCCAGTTTGCCACAAACTTGCCGGGTGAACTTGGCATGGTAGCTTTTCTCTCTGAGCTTCTAGTGCAAGGGCGCTTTACTTTCTTCCATCCTCCATGCTCATTCCCAAGAAGAGTGTAGGGATGCACTGAGGCCAACTTACCACTCTGAGTGTGTTTCTTCCTCTCTGTCTCCATCTGCTCTGACCACCTAGATGGTACCTCAAACACTATGGTTTTATTTTTTAAATTTGACAGTGATGCTTGGGAGTAGGTGGATGAGAAGCTGGGAATTTTCCCTTGAAGAATTGAAAGAACTCTGGATTCAGAGGGAGCTGGCAACCCTCCTCTCCCCAGCCATCAACTATGTGTCGTTGGCATGGGTTAAGCCAAGGTCCACTGGGAAGAGGTCAGGGTGAATCTGGGTTAGGGGGCTGATCACTCTGTGGGCAGAGCTTGTGGGAAGAGGCCGGATAGAGCAGTGTTGAAGGGGGACAGACAGGACTTCAAGTCCCGATGCCTCTTCTTACAGCCCTGCCAGGTAACCTCGGGCCAAGTGACTTCTAAGTTTTTGTTTCTTTGTGTGTTAAATGATAGGCAGGTTAATTTCTTTGCTTGGCTTTTGGGCAAATGAAATGGGACAATATAGGTAAAATTTAGCAGGCAT
Source organism: Equus przewalskii (assembly GCF_037783145.1). Classification (NCBI taxonomy): domain Eukaryota; kingdom Metazoa; phylum Chordata; class Mammalia; order Perissodactyla; family Equidae; genus Equus; species Equus przewalskii. The sequence continues at coordinate 20,950,619 of NC_091856.1, read as the reverse complement.
TAGGTAATTACATGAGAAACAGTAGCTTAAAATAAAACGAAAATCATGGGCATCAGCTGAGCATTCTAGTCCTGGCTGCAGCTCCTGCTAATGTGTGACCTCAGCCCTCATTTCTCCTTGGGAAGCACCTATGTCACTAGAAAAGGACAATCCCTGCAAATGTCCTTTCAACCCAGTGAGGGTGGGGCTAGAGGGGTTCCAGGATTCTTTGAAATCTTTTTTTAGCCCCAGACGGTGGCTGCTCCTTGACTGCAATGGCCAAGGCTGGAAGAGGTGGTTGGGAGAAGAGACAACATAGAGCATGGATAAAAACCAGGGACTTTTGCACAGCACTTTACAGTTTACAGACAGCCTTTCCTTGGTCGTCCCACCTACCCCTTGAGGCAAAGAAGGTGAGAGTACTCACCCCTCATCTATGAGAAGGGAAACCTGAAGCTAACAGAAGATAAGGGGCTTGTCAGGGCCACACAGTTTGTTAGTGAATGAGATGGTGTTTGAATTGCAACCTGAGCCCAGATCCAGTGTCCCCAGACATTAGAAACAAATGTCCCAGCCTTTCCATGTTTACTAATGATGGGGCTCTGGCCACTGGTGTGATCCAGGGAAGCCACTGGAAATCATTGGAAAGCTAAGGAAGTTGGGCTGAATGTGCCTGATTAAAATACCTCTCAAGAGAGGTTTATTTTACTCTCATTCCCCTGCGTTCCACAAGAGGAAACGTCACATTCATCATTCATTAATTTTCTGCTTCACTGATATTTCCCAAGTGCTTCTTCTCTGCAGATCTTGGGCCAGGTACCGGGGCACCACAGTAAAAAACATGTGGGTGCTGTCTTAACCTTCCAACGTTTCATCATTTTTGTCATAGTCTTTTTTCAATCCACTGATAGACATCTGGAAAGATGAAGGGGGCTGGCCGATGGCAGGGAACCCAGTCACTATCATGTGACGGCTCATAGTTTTCGTTTCCTGTGTCAATTCCCATCAACTGGGAAATGGCTTGTCTAGACCACTCGATGGAGGTCACTGAGATCCCTGGGGTAGCAAGCTCTGATCAGCTAGCAATGTCTGCTCTAGACGCAGAAAGGGGGAGTGGTGGTCAATACCCTACATACGTAATGTACTGTACATATTGTTTTCCCTGTAATCGGACAAAATAAAAGCTAGAATAACAGACCCAGCTTCTGACACTGATCCCAGAGGAGCACTGGGCATGCCAAGAAGGACTAGAAAGATCCTGGCAGGGAGGTGGGGTTTTATACCACTAAATGGGTATTCTGGGCATTTGCCCACCCTAGAGGGGACTGGAGCACTGGACAGGTCAATTAAATGGTACCTGACAGAAGCCAGGAAGAGCTGGAACTTGGGAAGCAACTAGAGTAGCAGAGGTCATCCCAGGCATGATTAGCATGGAAGCTGCTCAGTCTGTCAGTTTCCTTTAACCATCACCTCTGCCCCAGGCCATGCTCCGAGCACCATGTGAAGTTTTGAGTCTCTTGCCTCAGCTTAATACTTTCACTACAAGCTGCTGTGTTCTTGATATTCCTGTATTTTGAAAAGCTGCCTTTCTGCCAATCGGGGCCCCATCTCACTCCTTGACTTGATAGTCAGGTGCTCTCCCAAGCCGTGACCTTGATACATGCGTCTTATGTCATGATTAAGACGCTATAGTTACCCTTCCTCTGGATACTTTGAATAAAGACTTCCTTGTTTGGAAGTAAAGCACAGCTTTTGCAGTCAGATGCACCGTGGTTCAAATCCCAGCTCTACCGCTTACTAGCCATGTGATCTTGGGCAAATCTGTAAAATCAATTTCCCAATATGCAAAATGCACAGTCATTTTGTGGATCCAAGGAGAGAAGAGACAGATTAACGATGGATCCATCTAGCACTGAGCTGGGTAGTTAATTATTATCTTGATCCAAACCATTCCCTCCACCCATGGCTGCCACATCCACTCAGGTAATCATGTTCCCAGATGTATGTGTGTATGTGTAGGTCCACACTGGTGTGTATACGAGTAGGGGAAGAAATGGCTGCTAATTTACTCCCATCTCATCCGTTGACTCAGGACCAAGGACAGGGGTAGATTGACCTCAGGTGGGGAGGGGCGTGGGCGAGTTGAGCTGGGTGGAGCCAGTGGAGGGAGGGAGCTGCGGAGCTGCACTAGGGAGGTGTGGAAAGGGCTCTGTGACCCTGCACGTTTGTCATCCCTTGTCATTCTCTACTCTGGAAGGATAGCGATGGATGCAGAAATTACCAGTCTGATAGGTTTCCTGAATTTTCAGCTACCTTTTTTGTCATGGAGAAAGTGACTCTGGAAGGAGAAGAGTGTGTGTATGTGAAGGAATTAATTCACTGTGTGTGTGTCTGTGTGAGAGAGAGAGAGAGACAGACAGGCACACAGACAGATAGAGAGAGACAGAAAGACAGAGAGAAACTGATCAACTGAGGGAGGTATGAGGAAACAGAAAAACAAAGAGAGATAGACAAAGGCAAACTGAAATCCACAGAGAAATGGAGAGACAAAGAAAATGCAGAAGAGAAAACGTATGCAATTAATATGCCTTTTGAAGTTTAGAGACTCGGTGACCCTGTGAAAAGACATTCTCCATGTGAAGGTTGCACTGCTCTTGAGTTTAGATTGGGAGAGTCCATGGTATAGAGATGTCCTTGCAGATAAATGCCTGTCGCCACCTTTAAAAGATGTTTTATCTCTATTATAATTTCCCAAGACTGTCCGAGGGAATGAATTTCTGCATTTCCATTTGAATTACAATGTACTTTTGAATGTCAGCTGAAATATTCCTAGACAACTTTTTAAAAAAGTTTTGGCTGTTTGAAAGGCAGCCCACGGGTTGAGGTGGGGGGAGGAGAAGGAAAAGATAGTCAAATGTCACCTCCTTTTGTGAGGACAGGTGTGGCCAAGGGGCTGGGGTGAGTTGGAGAACTCTCATGAGCTTTCAGTTTCCTCGGGGAACTTGCTTCAAAGATGGCAACCAGACATGAAAGGACTCATTCTCAGAGCTGAGACCTGCATGGGTACCAGTTTACTTCCCTGGAGACTTAATCATCTGGGGGCAGTTTTCAGTTCCCACTTGTTTGCCCTTTCATTAGGGTTTGACAGAGGTGACCACTTCCTGCTTGGGGTACTTTCTATGATTGCTTCTGTCGTACCAGATCTTCCTGGTTACCCACCTCCATTCCTGCCTGTTCCTTCTCTGTCTCCTTTGCAGCCTCATCCTCCTCTGTCAAACCCATCAATGGGGTTCCACAGGACCCTGTCCTATAGGCCCCTCTTCCTGGACTGCCATTCTTTCTGTAGGGAACCTCAGCCATGCTATCTGTTGCCATCCCTACATTGATGACTCCCACTTTATACCTCCGCCTCCAGGCTTGCCTCTCATATTTGCTATCATGTTAGCTCCCCTGCCTGCCCAAATTCTGCCCACACAGAGTCTTTTTCCAGTGTTCTAGTGAAAAGCCCCAGTACCTTTAGAGGGAAAGCCAGAAACCTAAGAGTACTTCTCAACATCTCCCTCTCCCTCGCACCTCCATTTCCAAACCATCCCAAGTCTTACCAAGTTTAATTCTCAAATAGCTCTGGAATTTGCCCACTTTTTTCCATCTCACTGCTGCTGCCCTGTCCCAAGCCACTATCATGGCTTCTCTGGACTCCAGCACTGGTATCCTTCCTGCTCTTCCTGCATCCACTCTTGTCCCCCATCAATCCAGACACACAGCCCTGAGGACATGGATTAGTCATGGTTCTCCAGAGAGATAGAGCTAAGAGGATGGATGGATGGGTGGATGGATAGATAGATAGATAGACAAAAATCCCTGTATGTATATATGAAATATATCTATATCTATATACTGTTGGTTTTGTCTCTTTGGAGATTACACACACACACACACACACACACACACACACACACACATGCATATATAATGAGGAATTGGCTCATGTGATTATAGGGGCTGAAAAGTTCCAAGCCAAAATCTGCTTAGCAAACTGGAGGCGCAGAAGAGCCAATGGTGTAAGTTCCAGTTCTGAAGCTGGCAGGCTTGAGACCCAAAAACTGATGTTTCAGTTCAACTCTGAAGGCAGGAAAAGTCCAATGTCCACCTCAAGTGGTCCAGCAGGAGGAGACCCCTCTCACTTGCTGGAAAGTCAGCCCTTTTGTTCTATGCAGGTCTTCAACTGATTAGGTGAGGCCTGTCCAGATTAGGGAGGACAGTGTGCTTTACTCAGAATCCTGATTATCTCATCTAAAATACCCTCACTGACACCTTCACAGACACATCCAGAATAGTGTTTGACCAACTATCTGGGCAGTCTGTGGTCCCATCAAGTAGACATATAAAAATAACCATCACAGGATGTTTCTGAAATGGAGATCACATCATGTCACCCCTTGGATTAAAACTCCTGGGTGCCTTATCACTTCCCAGAGGCTAACTTCCAAACTCCTCCCCATGGCCTCAGGGCCCTCTCAGATCTAATGTGTCCCCAGCCAACCTCTTCAGCCCTGTCTGCTCCCATGCTCTCTGCCTTTCGGTCACACTGAGGCTCACACTCTTTAACTATAACATGGGTCAAAGATCTCAGCCTTGCCACACTCGTCTATGCTAGGGTCCCAGCGTGGCTGTGGGAGGTGGCTGACACCCCTCTCCCCTCCCCTGCACCTTGGCGTCTGTGCAGCTATTTGTTGGATCAGTCTAGCTCTGGGGTTGTGTTTTTTCTTGGAGAGAGCAGGGAGGCGGAGGAGGTTAAATATAAGCTGGACACTTTCTAGCCTGCAGCACGCTAAAGGAGAGAGCCAACTTATTTCTCCTCAGAATCATGCAAAAAGACGATAGAGGATGTGGTTCATTAAACACAAATAGGCCCATGAGACTGCCATTTCCACCAGATGAAATTACCAAGAAAAGCATTTGTTCCCTGGTTTAGATTGAGTCCATCTGGAACGAAACACCCTATTCTTTTTTCTATTGGTGCGTACCAAGAATAACAATCCTTCGCATGTGCTCAGCACCCTGCATCTCACAAAGCACTTCCACGCACATTATTTCATCCAATTTCCTCCTCACAACAAGCCTGTAAGGTAGGCATTGTTATCAGTGCTTCATCCTCGAGGAAACTGAGGCTCAGAAGGATGACATGGCTTGCAGGAGTTCACACCAGGGAACATGGCAGAGCAGGGGTTTGAACCCAGACTGCTTTTATCACAAAGACCATTTTCATCTGACTAGACCGCAGCAGCCACAGGGAACTCTTTAGATGTTGGCATCAGACCCAAGGGAACCGTTTGTGCTCCTCTTCTGTCTGTCTCACCTACGGTTGAAAGAACTGAGGAAAGACTCAGAGTTCAGGCCCTCACCTTGGTCAGAGGTGGAAATACTGTCTTTACTCACCAATACCCCTCTGCACAACTTGCTTCTCTATCTTAACTTAGGGTCAGCGTTATAAGGTAAAGCCAAACCCTAAAAGGTCAGAGCTGGAAGAGGCCTTAGCAGTCACCTAGCCAGGCCTGAGTTCCTCTTTATGAGTCAGTTTATGATCAAATGATAACGACTGCCTGGAATACTTCATTGAAAGAGATTCTGGGTCAGGACAAGGCTCAGTGGTAAAAAAAAATGCAGCGATCACTTAGCAATGTCTGTCATGGGTGTGAGAGCAAGAAACAATGGCTCATATGTAAGGTGTTTTCCATCTCCATCTAGGCTAGCTAGTCCCATTCTGCAGGTGGGAAAGTTGAGGTCAGCTTATGCAATCAATTCCAACCTGCAGTTGTGAAGAGACAAATTTAATAACCAGCTGGACACAATTTTTAGTCGTCTCCCTCCTGAAAACTTAGAGCAAATTCAAAGACTCCTTGTTGCCAATGCCCCCTAACATCATCATAGATGGCAGAGCAGTTGGTTGGCAGCCTGCCCATTTTCTTATTTCAAGGTACACGCACGCACGCACGCACACACACACACACACACAAATTCATCAGTACCGGAAGCACTAGAGGCTGTTCCCATTGTCCTTCTACTTAGAGGAAGCAATAAGAGATTGACACTGTTGTAAACTAGTTACCCTGATCCCATTCAGACTGGGGCCAAACCGCACTTGTTCCCCCATCACAGTCCCATTCCTAGGAAGGCGAGGCAGAGACTGAGGGAGCAGGATCATTAGACAGTATGCTTCTCTCTTGCAGTCTTGCACTGAGTGTGGAATTTCCCTGGAGATGAATATGGGGCTTTTGTTCTCTCTCTGCCTTCAGCCCCTTAGTGATAACAAAATGGTGTTGAGGGAACATAGATAAAGAGATAGAAGCTTTTGCCTTCTCCAGGTCATTCTCAGCAGGTCAAACCTGCCAACCTGAGAGCAGCCGCACTCACTGATTCCATACCACTGGGGCACTTTCCCTCCCCCTCTGTCTCTCCTGTCTTCCTTCATCCCTTCTCCCCACTCCAGCGTCCCACATCAGTGCTTCGAGCCCCTAATATAAGCCAGGCCCTGGATTGGGTGCTGAGGATTCCAAGGTGAGTGAGACATTCCCTGCTCTCCAGGAGCTCACAGTCAAATGGGAAAGATTAACAGGTGAACAGACAATTATGACCCTTTTGATAAATGCTGTGATGGAGGAGAACATAAGGGGTGTGTGTGTGTGTGTGTTTGTAGAGTTGGGAGTGGAGGAGGCAAGGCTGGGAGATGGGCCCCTAACCCCCTGGGGTGGGCTGGGAAATTCCTGGGAGGAACAGATGTCTAAGCAGAGCCCCAGAGGGCATTTGCCATCTGAAGAGGTGGAGAGGGATTCCAGTGGCCAAGATGCAAAGCTGGGTGTGTGGAAAAGCCTGGTGGATGCCGAGTCCTCTCAGGCCAGTAGGGAACAATAGGGCCTGAATCCACTCAGGTGCTGCTGAGGGATGTCATTGCTTCTTTGTTAGAACTTTGAATGTCTTTGTGCTTCCATCTTGCAAATAGTTAGAGAAACTGCCATTGTCTCTGTCCACAGCTGAGAACTCTCGTGAATAGGAGAGGCTGGATCTCCAAATGCCTAAAATTAAGTGAAAACAGGGGCTGGTTTGGGAGGTACCAGGGGAACTGTTAGAAAAACAGATGGACCTTTCAGGGTTGTTATGAAGATGCTATGAAATCATGGGGTGAATTGACCCATAGTTGGAACTCAACACAAATCATTGTTGCCTGCTCCTTTACCAAAGGTGTACCTTTCAGCAAATAACAACCTACAAATCAAGCTGTGTGTGAGTCATCTGTCCCATTTGCCAGATGTGTGACTTAGGGCAAGGCAGTTGGTTTTCTGAGCCCCAATTTCCTTATCTTTAAAATGGGCATAATAATGCTTGCTCCACAGTATTGTTATGAGAATTACATGAAACGATGTCTGTAAAGTGATTATCACTCTACCTGGCATATAAAAAATGCTCAGGAAATGTTAGCTCTTATTATTATCATTTATTGTTGTCTGACACAATCAAGTCAATCAATCAATAATAATTATTATTATTATTCATTTTCCAAAAAAAAAAAAAGCATAATGATGTAGCTCTTTCCAGTCCTGAAACAGTGGCCTAAGATATAAGCCCTCTTCTTTCCAGATCTTCTAAAACCATGGCTGTTTCTCCCTGGCTGATCCACCAGCTTGGGAATTTGAGTCCTGCCTGAACCTGGAGTTGGCAAGAGAAAGCAGAGTTATCAGGAAGCATAGCCTGGAGCCCAGCGGTGGGGTATAGGGGAGCAGCTTTTCACAGCTGAATACCAAGCTTATAGTGGTCAAGAAGAATGTATAGGAGTATGTGTGTGTGTGTGTTTGGGAGCGGGTGACAGAGGAGCAGACAACCATGACTGACTTGCATTGAGTTCCTGCTATGAGTCATTAATTGCATGACCCCAATTGTCCTTCTAACATCTCTGTGAGACCCAGATTATTATGCCCATCCTCCAAATGAGAAAGCTTATCTGCTCAGGGTCACATGGCTGGTGATAGGCAGAGTCAGGATTCTATCCCAGGACTGTCTGACTCCAAAGTCCACATGCCCTATGGCCTCCCTGGAAGAACAGATGCTCTGTACTAAGAACCACTACATGCCCAGGAGGTATGCTGGGCACTTTGCATACACAATCTCATTTAATCCTCACAACAACCCTCTAAAGCTGGTATCTTTCTCCCTAGGAAACTGAGACCTAAGCGGGTAAGATCTATAATCCAAAGGCACACAGCTGGTAAAAGGTATTCTCTCTTGCCTACTCCTTCTTCCATCTTTTCTTGCTCTGATCCTCTCACCATTTGCATTTTGCTCTTACTTAACCAGGGTGGGCACTCCAAAAAGAGTGACCTCTCTGAGATGCATTCCCCGCTCCCCCAACGAACGAGAAGTACTTGGTCAGGAAGAGTGAGAAAAGAGGCAGACAGACCAGCATGATTCCAGCCTGCATGATGTTGGCCAGCTGGCTCCAGATCCTTGTTTCCTAGCAACACCTTGGCTCTGGGTCAGAGTTCAGGCTTTGAGCCAGGCCTTCAAGATTGCGTTGACCATTGACCCATTGGCTTGGTGCTGGCCTTGGTTGTCTTAATCTGACACACCAGCCCGAGACCCCAAGGATTTCTCCTTAGGGTTCTCGGGGTCCACACTTCTGTTCTCTTCCAATCCACAGGTGCCCAGGGAGATGGAAGGCTCCTTTAGGAGATCTTGGTCTAAGACATCCCTGAGGTCTAGGGCACCAGAATCATTGAAATTTATAATCAGAAGTACCCTTAATTTAGCAAATCCATTAATATAGATGGTGAGATGGAGTCCCAGAGAGAATAAGCAATTTGCTCAAAGGGAACTATAAATTAGTGACAGGATTAGAACTCAAACTAGCTCCCTCTTCTCCCTCCCCCGTCCGAAGAAGTGTGTTGAGATGCAGTTCAAGAGATATGTATTCAAAGATATCTCTTTTGTTTATAACAGCCTTTCTGAGATATAGTTTACACACCATACCATAGAAGGTATCTTTTTAAGCCTTCTCTTCCAGTGATGACTTTGCACCAAGACAAACTTGGGGTTGAGTTTCCAGAAGGGAACTCAACTTTTAATTATTTTGTAGCTGAGAAGATTCTTTAAGGAAAAGCAAATCTGAGGGAACCACTCCACCCACCTTTCATCTAAACCCTGTTTCTGTTACAGCTATAGTTGGTGATTCAGGGAGGCAGCTGGTGGCTAACCAGCTGGTGCTAAATGTGACTCAAAGTGTTCATATATATATCAACAGATGAGCTAAGCTGACCCCGTGCCCTGGTTTTATCAGGCAACAATTTTCGTGCCTACTATGTTTTGGGTACTGTGCTAGAAGCTACGGATGCAGCAGTAAATTAAAAGTCACCCTGCCTTCTCAGAGCTCAGTCTGGTGTTAGAGAGAGATAGGTAATGAGGAAATCACCGTGCAATCTGTCAATGCTGCAAGGAGGGTCAGGAAGGGCACCCAGAAGGCCTGAGGAGGTAAGATTTAGGTGACATAGGTGAGTAGGGAGAGGGAAAGTGTTTCTGGTAACAGAAAAACACGTACAGAAAAGGCCTAAGGAGGGATGGAAGCAGTGATGATATAAACCTAGAAAGACAGATAGGCAGGAAAAAAATCCCACTAAATATGTAGACTGTGTTAAGGAATTTGTCCTTTTACTAAGAGCAATTTAATGCCACTTAAAGGTTTTATGTATTGTTATTAGCTTTTGCATTTTAAAATATGACTCTGGGTGGTGTGGGCTAGGGCTTGACCTGGGAGAGGAGGAATGGTACGTGGGAT